>NC_084602.1:21898206-22523689 GCF_033807715.1 Cololabis saira
TTTGTCAAATCTTACAGAAAACAAAAGACCAGATGGACTGATTAACATCCATAAAAGGTGCCATTCACATGTATTTAAGCATGACATGGAATGAAAAAGTCCATTCGTTTTCTAATTCCTCCTACCAGAATGACCTGGTTACACCAATGAGCTGTTTGATAAATGTGTATTTCCTGCTCTAAAATGCTTGTCTGATCAGTAGGATAGCTTTCTATTTCACAGCCAGAACCACACTGGTGATTAGAGGAACGTCAGTGAGGCACTGAAGTGCCTGCATGACGTCCCATTGACGTTTTAATGGGACTGTTTGTTGTTAAACGTAGGGGCTCTAACAGGTCACAGGGTTGATTTGAATTGTTTTTAATCATGGCAATTACATTATGTCACTCGTTTGCTTAAGCGGGCGCTGCTATCGACCAAAATCCTGGAGGAGTTTAATTTTCAGTATGAGTGTGCACTTGTACAGCCAGTGAAAACACAGTTAATGAGAAGTGATATTCTATATGCCATATATTTGCAAAATCCTCAAAAACAAAAATGGCTCATTATCTGGACGTGTTAAACACTGTGTGACAAGTCAGAGAACAAATATATAAAATGGTGTTATGTTATCTTAACTACTACATACACTGTGTTTCCCGTGCAAAGGGAAATAATTTATTTACATAAACTCATTTAACCGTTCAGACATCCAGTTAGCACAGGACTGGTTATTTTAGCTGCGTTTTACCTCCTTCCTTGCTAAAGCTTCAAAAACAGGGAGTATAATTCTCCTTATATTAAGCTTGAGATAACAATGACTACGTTTATGTGGACAAAAATAATCTAATTATTGACCTTAATCAAAAATAATCCAGTCTTACAATTAAGGCATTTACATGAGTTGCTTTAAGAATACCCATTTCATATTCCCGATTTACAGATTACAGATGTATATGTGCACAGCTATAATGAAATCTAGGAGATAAACTGCAGCCCGAACCTGCACCAGCTTTCCTTTTAGCTGTGTGCATTCCAATAGGCCTCTTTCTCCATAACACCTGTTCCAGTAGTTCCTCCACAATATCATAAACACAAAACATGAGTCCGTCAGAGAGTTTTATTTATAATTTGGCAAAAACTTTTAATTACAGCTTCTTATTTTTAGTGCTATTGATTTATTGATTGATTGATTAATTGATTGATTGATTTATTGATTGATTTATTGATTGATTTGTAATTTTTGTGGTCCTCAAACATTTCACAACAGCTGTAAGTAGAGGTTACCTGGTGCAGCTACAATGCTGCAAAAACTCCATCAGGACGTCATTTTTTAATTAAGGTGTTTTAAATTTCTACATGTGACTGTTATCGACATACTTCACATTTCTTAATGTGACTGTTGATTGCTTCGATTATGACCTTATTTACATGAGCAGCTTACTTGGTAGGTTTTTTCTTAGAATAATTCAATTAATCAATATAGGTATTGCTGTCCTTATAAATTCACTCGTTGTTTATTATGTTATTTTATGTTTTACATGAAAAATAAATGTTTATCCTAAAGGTTTGATTAGAAGATAGCTGGGTTTTTTCCAGGATCTTGAAGACACATCCTATCAGCTTTATAGGCTGTCATAAGGCGAATCATTATTCTGAGTTTGTTCCACCTCTTCGGTGTTTATTTTCCACATGGAATAAAGGCATGGAGGTGAAACAGTGTTGAAAGTTTGTTTATCCTCTCTCATACCTCTGTTTCACCCTGTGAAGTGGTGCCAGAGGCTTAGAGAGGGTACACAGGGGTACAAAGATGGCTGACAATGGGAACAAGTGCCAGAGCTCCAGCATACTTGAATACTTGAATTTATATATGAACATTGTTACTGACCTACTTGCCTTGTTGTGGTCATTGCCATCTGCATGTTGCTTACCAGGTTCATATGTGAGATTTTTATTTTAAATGAATCAGTGTCAATGATTGTGAAATTGGCAGGGAAGGGAAGTGGGAAATTGGGGCTCATTTCAGTGCAAGCAATTATCATGTGGTTATTTTGGATTAAAAAGAATACCTCTGCAATGCTTTAACAAAAATAATTAAAATCCTGCTGGTTACCTCTAGTCCTCTGAGGTTCTCTGCAAATCTTGTTTACAACTGCATTGAGATGTTGGCTGTTATTGCGGCAGATTCTGACCATGTGGTTGTAACTAATTGTAATATTTACAATGATGACATCTGTGAGGGGCCCAGCAGTCAACGGTCCTGCAGGCGCAGGTTGAGCTCAAAAAAGGTTTTATTTTCCAACAAAAAAATAACAGCAAGTATAAACTCCAAATAACTAACAAAATGTGCCCTTAAAAGAGTGCAACGCAACAAAACTATACTTAAGATGACTAGTAATGTAACAGGACGCAATCTTCAACAAAATTAACAGAAACTAACACAATTGAGCTAACTCCCCCATGATGTCACAGATGGTGGTTTGGTCAACTCTGTCGCAGTCCTGAGGCTTCACAGGACAAGTGCAACTGCCACTGACTAACTCAAAAAAGAAGAAAATTAACCATTTATCTAGACATGACAGTGTAAACTAAATGTGCTCACTTCACTCAGAATACAGTGTAATGTCATAATGTACAACAAATGTTAAACTCAAAACAAATCTATTGTCCTATAACATAAACCAAACAAACCTAACAAATGCAGCTGTGTGGATCTTACCTTGTGACGGACACAGCCGTCACAACCTCAAAGACAAAACTGCAAATTAATTCTGTGCTATGTTTGAAACTTTTAGCAATTTTTAGCAAGTTGTCAAGGGGCGTTGGCTTTTCTGGCCATTTCTTTAACATACAGTATAAGCTTTCACCGTCACCCAAACTGATTCAGTTTCTGTAAGTAAAAGGAAACCTATAATCCACAACAGAGCCTCTCAATGACCCCCTGTTTGCCCCTAAGCAAACAGGCAGCCGCTAGGGATTTCTTTACAGGCCCCCCAACACAGCAGTGGAATTATTTGATGCTATTTTACATATATGTATGCAATTTAATGGTATTTTTGACTATCATTACCATATTTGAACATGACAGTTGACATGTACAGCATGAGAAGAATTGAGCAGTTTGAATATCATCATTGGGGGCCTCTCTGGCCCCCCTTCAATCATGGGCCCCTAGAATCAATCTCTTTTACCCCCCCCCCTTTTCAGCACCCTGAAGCCAACAGGTCTGTGGATGATGCAGTCGTCCCAGGTCTGCTGCAGGACAAGCTCTCTCAGCACAGCACTGGATCCCATCTGCATGTGGATTGATGACGTTCCTTACAGCAGGAGACAGAATTAGGAACTGGGATAGCAAGTCTCTGGCCTCAGGAATATCGGCACTGGCTGCCTCTGCTCTTTTCCTCGTCTTTTCCTTCTTTTCCTTACCTGCAGCTGCGCTTCCAGTCACCAGTATCCTAAAGTTCACACTTCTCTCATACTCTTTTTCCACCAAACTGGTTCCAGAGCATGTTCTGGGCCAGTACTGGTGCTGGTTCACAACTCGTTCAACTTGTGAACCAGGTGGGAAACCGGTTTGTTTTTTCATAGCTCGGGTGCTAAGGGGAGCCACGTCATTACGTCTCTGCAAACGTCAGTTACGTTGCTGCGTTTGCATTGGCGTGAAAATTTAGGCAACAAGGTATTTGCTCTAATACGGATTTGGTCCGCGTAGCACCCTCCGTGGACCAGTCGCTAAAAGACATGTCTCCTCCACAAACCGCTGCTGCTTTGCTGCATCCATATTCATTTGTCGCTTATTTGAAAATATTGCTGTAGCAGGGTGGATGCTACGGGGGCCCGACCGAAGGATGGCGAGGACACGGAGTTTCGTGCAGACCCTTCTTTATTACTCACAAAATCACCACACAGTGCACAAGCATGGCACAGCAGCAGCTTCTCAGTCTCCCACCTGCCCAGCTGCAGTCTCCCAGTCCTTATCAAGGCTGGCAGGCTGATGGGACACACCTGTTTCCCATCCACCTGAGTGGCTGCAGCTACTCCACTCTGCCACAATTGCCATCTCCCATTCTTGCTATTGCCGTTGGTCTTAACTCCGCCCCCCTCCGCTTACGTAAGTGGTTTTTTCCTCTAGCCCAGCAAAGAGTTGGTGCTACCTTGGAACCGTTTTTTCTGGCCCAGAGCGAGTTCTTTGTCAGTGGAAACAGAAAGCCCAGTTCCAAACTCAGCACTGGCCCAGAACCAGCCCTGGAACCGGTTTGGTGGAAAAGGGGTATCACTGGGTTTTTCTACAGTTGAGAGACTGACAACTCAGTTCAACTAGAATCAAACTACAATGTATCCTGATACAACTAGCACATCTTAGAGCTGAACATGGCGAAAACAGCTGAGATTGGCGTAAATCCGCTCAAGAACCCAATCCCACTTCACCCTGTGACTCTTTCTGCAATACTGTCACTGCCATATCTTTGAAAGGGTGTATTCACACTTTAAAACTTTGTTATAAGAAGATCAGACAAGCACTTGAAGAAAACCGCTAATCCCCTGGCATGTTTAACTTGTCAATTTATATCTCAGAGTAAATGCAATGAGTTTGAATGTTTTATGAATGTAAAAAATACAAAAAGAAATCCAAACAAGACATCAGACCTGTCATTAAATAACTGACGTTAAACAGTGGAGCCCTAATAGTACTATAGCCCCACAGCAACAGCTTGATTAGACTGTCAACATTTATTGTTATGAGGGCCAAAACCCGGAGGAGCTCATTAACAATCCACATTCATCAGCATGATGTTTAAACACCCTGCCAACCGGCTTCTTTAAAACTGTTTTACTTGTCTGGAAACAGATGTGGTGAAAATTGTCAAGCCTGCACTCCTGTCAACACTTTTTTCAAATCTCTTTTGAACATTACCACTGTCAAGCCCCTTCTCAAGAAAACCGCTTGTATTCTTCCATATTGAATAAATATATGTACCAATAATCTTTTGCTATTTGAAACAATATTGGTAAAGCTGTATTGAGTCACCTGGAAAAATGTCTTAAATGCAAATAGACATTTAAATGTGTTCAGTCTGGCTTCAGAAATCCTTATAGCACTTTTAAAAGATATTAATCTGAGTGCTGTTTTATGTAAAACAGAATTTCTGGCAGAGCTTGAGTTCAGGCTTTGATGCTGAAAAGTGGGTCGGGAGTTTTCAGGTACTGTTTACAAATCTTATTTCAAATATAAGACTTATGCTACTTACAGGGGTGAGTAAAAATCTGAGTTTATCACCATGACACATGGAGTCCCCGGATTTGGATTTGGGTGTTTCTTACAGTTGCAGATGGCCCTCAGATTGACCTGGCTCTTTCACCAAATTATATCAATGCCAAGATTGATTCCAGATGTATCAACACCAAATCCCTCCATCCCAAGCATATCTTTTACAGAGAGTTTTTGAAGTTTCAAGCAAATATCAGGAGTCAGATACATGTATAAAGCCTGAATTATGGTTCTGCGTCAAATCGACGCCTTGCCTACGCCGTCACTGTGACGCCGTCGTGAACCCTTCGGACTTCTCCGTCACTCCATTTCTCCGCGGTGTAATACCCCCCGCGACCGCTAGGTCGCGATCTTTTCCTGAATGGTTTATCCGACTTTTCCGGTCACAGTGAATGAAAGAGATAAGGACAACTATTGTGCAAAAAACCAAAACAAAAAAAAATCACACATAGCCTACACGAAGAAAAGCGCACTGAAAGTTCACGACTGCTTCAAACCGGAAACCGGAAATGCGTTGCTACCAAGCGAACCAATCACAGCCCTCTCATCTGCGTGTGGTCTGCGTCGCCTCAACGCGTAGTTACAATTTTTGGGAGGTGCGCAGTGACGGCGTCAGTGACGGCGTCAGTGACGGCGTCAGTGACGGCGTGTCGTATGCGTCGACGTCGTTTTGACGCAGAACCATAACTCAGCCTTAAAGGGGACCTATTATGAAAAACACGTTTTTTCTTGTTTTAACATATATAAAGTGGTCTCCCCTCCCCCTGCCAGCACAGGGGAGACAAAATACCATGAATTTCTGCAAGGTGTCTGACCCCCGCCGGACAGAGTCCCCCAGTGTCACGTGGTTTTTTTTGAGCCGATTAGAATCTGCTCCTGTCGTTACGTAACGACAGGAGCAGATTTCCATAGGTTCAGCCTCCGCTGCTGAAACCACGCCCACAACCAGCTCTCTCCGCAGGCTGGAGTGGTCCTTTCATTGAGCCAGTCGGACGCGGCGCTGCGGCGGAGCGGATCCGGGTTAAATCATCCAGGTTCCCGGGTGGTTTGGGAGCTGGGTCCTCGGGGGTCCGTCCCAGGCTGGACCAGCTTCATCCTCCGAGATTTTCAGGCAAATCTGTCGGTTTGATCCCCGGTAACGGGCGATGCGCCGCGGATGCGCCCCGGAGCCGATCTGTGCGCCGCTGTGGGGTTGCGGCGCCAGCGCGCAGAATCGGCCGGGCAGATCCGGCTGAAATTCCGCTGGTCGGTCCCCGGGAGTCCCTGCTACCAGTCCAGGCCGGTTTCTGCGGTCCCGGCCGGTCGGAACCGGTCAGATTCCCCCGTTAAAGCCGCAGTGATGCGCGATGCTACAGCAGCGCTGCTCCCGGGCGCCCGGCGTGGCTCCGGGGCCAGCGTTCAGCATCCGCCGGGTAGATCCGGCTTAAATAGTGCACAAATGGTTATTTATATACAACTCATATTTTATTTTTTTAACAATAAAGTTTCCATTTGTGAAAATTCAGTGTTGTGATAATTTACAGGCTCGGGCTGCTCTGGCGGAGCGAGGTTTATGCTCCTCCCCTGCTACACGTCATTCAGGGAGCCAATCAGCACAGAGCCTCATTATCATACCCCCCCCTTCCCTAAAAATGAAGCGCAGAAAAAGAGGTTAGAAGCGGTAAAACTAGTGACAGGGCCCACAGGCTGGATTTATGATTTATGTAGAAAAAACAAGCTTTAGATTGTTTTTAAGACATTCAAGGCCTGTTTAGAATATACATTAAATGCCATAATAGGTCACCTTTAACACTCTTTTGCATGTTATTCCCGGAAAGTCAGCTGATTAAACCTCAGGTAAAAAAATGCATTTTAAAACAATGCTGCACACAAGTAGTAAAAGAAATATCCTGTTGATATTAATTTCAGCCACCTACAAAGTAAAAACCCAGGTGTTTTTTCCTCCTCGGCCTGTGTAAGTAGATTACACAATACCTACATGTTTACAAGCTTTATTATTCTCATTTCATTTTGTTCTTTTTTATTTGATGTGTTTTCTGAGTTTGTATCTATTGTTTTGACCTCAGTCTTGCTTAATACTGGAATTACGCTCAATTTGAAGTACAGTACATCTGTGTTAAAGGAACATTCCCAACACACACACACACACACACACACACACACACACACACACACACACACACACACACACACACACACACACACACACACACACACACACACACACACACACACACACACACACACACACACACACAGTATAGAGTTTATACTTTTGTTACAGCCAAAACAATGTGAAACAAAACACACCAACAATACATTGCTATAGCCTAACAAGGCTAAAAGATGTCTTTGTGTATTAATGATGGTGTGTATAGAGTACAGACAAACTTGAGGTAATTTAACTTTGCATGTGTATATTTATGCACATTGATGAATTGGTCCTCATCACTGTTCTTGAATTGTGGTTCAACAGACTCCTTAAAAAAACGATTGCAAGATTGAAGACACCGGTGATGTTCATTACAGGACACACTTTAGTTTAACATGTCACTATGATCAAATTAGTTCTCATCTTTTCTAGGGGTACCACTTATTTGTCCATTGTCCATGTTTTTTGTTAACCATTCTCTTGACCTATGATTCAAAAGTGATGTCTGATGAAAATCTGCCATCTGACACTCTGATGGAAGTAAAATTTGATTTAATTCTAGTAAAATATATATTTTCCAAACCCAACATTTGTTAACTTTCAGAGTGATAATTGAACATGAAAATGCAGCACAAATGAAAGCAAATCCTTTCAAATTTGTCAGACCATATTGTTCAGTGAGACCTGTTTAAGATATCTTAATGGAGTCAATTTCTGTCATGGTTGTCAAGCTTGTCTAGAAATAGAAACCAAAATAACACATGACAATGACTGAAACGCGAAACCTGCTATCTGAAAAATGCACCTTCCTGAAAGTACAAATTAAAAAATGTTTTTCTCGAACAATGATATTTCTTTTGGATACCCAATAAATGAACACTGTCTTTGGACTAGATTACTATATTACAGTATGTGTTAACAATATCAACAAGGAGAGAATAGAGAGAATGAGAATATACTGTATGAATGTGATCAGCGTTAAAGGGAACTCCATTGTCTGAAAATAAAAGTATGTAAGACGGCATAGACTGAAAAAAAGGACATGTTTTTCCTGACTCACATTGGTGAAATGGAGTTACTTGGGATTACGTGATATCACTATAATAAATTATGAAAATTGACAATTCAGCGTAGTCTATCAGCCCAATCATTATATCAGCCAATTCACTTTGCGTTGGATCACTGAGCTGCAAAATGACACATGGTTAAGAAAAGCATTATGTTCTGCAGCAGAAAAATAAGCTATAACTGTTGATTGCCCCTTTTTTGTGAGTGCAAGATGTAAATGGCAGTAGTGTCAGTATGAAGCTCAACAACATCTTTAACATGGTTAATTAACTTTAAAAATTGTAATCTAGACACAATAGATGTTATATGTTTAAAACTGAATGAAAGATTAAGACTTTTTTGGGGGGAGGGGGGATCTTAGCCACTACACTACCACTTAATTAGTAAAAATTTATCTTGGAAATGAGACCTGCATATTAAGAAGAAGGAGGAAATTATTCTAAATTGAAAGTGTACATTATTTGAAAATAGCGGCCATACCTGTCAGTTAGTCTGGATTTCCTTCTAGACCTACATATAATAAATACACACCTATTCTAATGCTTTAAAGTGCACACCCTCATGCTTAGTAATGGATTACTTTATGCAGATTCATTGTTGCTAAAGCATCCTTCTGCAGCATATAATATACAAATACAAACTGGATGGCAGTATGGCTGCAAAATGGGACTACGTGTGCTTCTACAAATACACAAGTCTTTCTTTTAATTGATCCACAAGAGAAGAGCATTTACGTATTTATGTTAAAGCTAAAATTCTGTACTCTTAAAAGTAAAGCTACATTTTTCTCCTTTTTGGGTGGTCAGGTCTCTGGAATTACTTGTAAAAATATTCCCTGCTGAGGTCAGAAATCGAGATCTCTTTGCTCGAGAGGCTGCAGCCAGATGTAACTGTAGCAGGCCAGATTCAGGGGCATGACTTAACCAAAAACAGTAAACATACCCTAAAAGTATATATTTTTTCCTATCTGGTTCATGTTAGAAAGGAGGCAAAATATGCATAATTTCAAGGAAAAGTGCAACACGGGAGAAAATATACACAGATTTTCTTTCTTAAGCAGAAGATGATAACATGAATACTAACCATAGTTAGCTTGGCCACAGCAAGGGTAAATAGTGAGTTTGGAATGTATCCAAGTGTAAAGCGGCTTTCACATAAAACGCGGTTTGCGCCGCGCACACCGCCAGGGTGGGCGCAGACTCGGCGCAGAGCAGCGCGCACATCGCGTACATATTTGTTTTAAACACACGTGTCCAAATTCTGGGAGATTTCTCTTTGTCCCTTTTTATTGATGTCACGATAGGCCTGCAGTCTTGCATCCCACAGCTCCTCATAGACTCACAGCCAAGATAATTCTTTCCTCCATGTTGATCGTCTCTGATCTACAACCTGCAAGTTTTTTTTCACCCTCCACCACTTTCTCTCCTATTGGACACCGCCGAGATGTCGTCACAGGGCGCACGGTGAGATAAAAAAATTTTCAATTCGCAGCGGCAGCTTGCGCCCTCTTGCGCCCTTTGCCGCCGCGCAAACTCGGCGGTATGCGCCCTGTTGCGTGCTGCAGAGCTCGGCGGCAGACCCTTGCGCCCTGTTGCGCGGCGGCAACACAATGAATGGGAAAGCCGGCGGCAGCTGCCGCTGTGCGCCCTCTATGTGAAAGGGGCTTAAAGGGTACATATTATGGCATTTAATGTATATTTTAAACAGGCCTTGAATGTCTTAAAAACAATCTAAAGCTTTTTTTTCTACATAAATCAGAAATTCAGCCTGTGGGCCATGTATCTAGTTTTACCGCTTCTAACCCCTTTTTCTGTGCTTCATTCTAAGGGGAGGGGAGGCTATGATAATGAGCGCTGATTGGCTCCCTGAATGACGTGTAGGAGGGGAGGAGAATAAGCCTCGCTCCGGCCAGAGCAGCCGGCTGCGTCGTACACAAACTGTGTCCCATGCGAGAAGCTTCTGCGACAAAATAAATTAATTGGACTGTCCTAACTGGCCGCGGGTTTAACGGTTTCAGTGTGGACAGAGAGCGTCCGATGTCACGCAGCTCGACGCGATAGTCGGACGCTCTCATTAAGTTACACAGATCTTAAAGCCTGATTTACGGTTCTGCGTTAAATCGACGCGTACCCTACGCCGTAGGTGTAACGCAGAACCATAAATCAGCCTTAATGCCGCGTTCCATTTACCTCGGAAATCAGAACTGGGAACTGGGAATGGCAGCCATCTTGGAATGGTAACTCGGGGGTGGTGAAGCTTCTCCCACTTTCCCAGTAGGAAATTCCACATGGAGGGGCGTTCCAGTTGAAAATTCCGACTGGGAACTGGGAAATTCCGACTTCCGAGGACAAATGGAACGGCGGCATTAGTCACCTCGTCTTCACACTAATTCACACAGGAAGATTCATTTTTAATTCTAAACAGGTACACCACAGTTACTCAGATTCCTCATCATTTCATGTTACAAGAAATCACAACACTGAATTTTCACAAATGGCAACTTTATTGTTAAAAAAATAAAACATAAGTTGTATATAAATAACATTTATGCACTATTGTTTGCTCAAGGAAGGACCGTGCATCTTCTGAAGGTGTCGTTGAACAGCTTCAGGTGCATTGCTTGGAAGATCTGAAACTATGAACAGAAGAAAAATGTATTACGGTACTAATAGAGCCACCGTGGCCCGGGGCTCCTCACCGGTCCGGTCCGGTGTGTGGCCTCCGGTGCTCCGGAGCTCCGGAGCTAAGCTAAATACTTGTAGACAAATATAAATAACATAAAAAAATAACGTCTGTGGCAGGGTGGAGTAGCTGCAGCCACTCAGGCTGACGGGACACAGGTGTGTCCCATCAGCCTCTCCACCCTGCCAGCCTTGATAAGGAGGACTGGGAGACTGCAGCTGGGTCAGACTGAGCCTGATGCTGTGGGAGAAGGTGCAGGAGCACGCGTGTTGGTGTCTCTGGTGTATGCTGTAATAAAAGGGTTCTGCACAAAACTCTGTGTCCTCCTCTATCCTGTCGGTCGGGCCCCCGTAGCACTCGCCCTGCTACAACGTCACTTACTGCTGACTCGTGTGCAGTTGCCGGGCCCGTGCTGTTGGAACTAATTTTACCCTTTAACTAATATTACGCTTTTATGAGGGTAAATGTTGATGCAAAACCTCATTTTAACTGTCCCTTGCTGTTCAGCAGCCACCGCTGCTGAACAATGGCTGAAGCTCCAGCCGGCGGAGAGAGTGGTGGGCGTGGTTTCAGCAGCGGAGGAGACCGAGGGCGTGGTTTGCATTTTGCTTACGTAACGAAAATGCACAAATCTGAACGGCTCGTAGAAGTCACATGACACTGGAAGATTCAGCAGGGCGGGGGTACAGACCCTGCAGAAATTGATGGGATTTCATCTTTCCTGTGTTGGCAGGGTGAGGGGAGACCACTTTATATATGTTAAAACAAGAAAAAACGTGTTTTTCTTAATAGGTCCCCTTTAAAAGGCAAATCTTCTAAACTCACTAACATGGGGTCTGCATACGGTTCACAACTTCACCTTAAAACTGGGTGAATATCTCAAATAATTTATATAAGTTAACCCTTTTTATGAATCTTTTGATGCATGAATTTATGTGACTGCTACTCCACCCACATAATTACAAAAAAGTTTTTTACAGTTTTAAAAAAGGAGAAAAATAATAAAATAAAATGAAATTCCCCAACGTACATTATGTAGCCTATAGTGATACTGTTGTGGAAAAAAGTATCTAATACCTTTGTGTAAACACATTTAACAATTAGGGGACTGCAATACCCAAATAAGACTGAAATAATAAAATAGCACTCTAAAATAACAACTCGGCAATATGGCTCAATTTAGTGAATTATTTAATTATCTTTTGCATGCAAAAGGGTCAAAAGGTACATCTCAGGTTTCTCTGCAGGAGTGCCACAGAGAGTCGCCAGTACAGCACTTTTTCACAGCAGAGTTGGGTGCTCTTAAGACAAAATAACATGCAGTTCTCAAAAGAACATCTTTGCAGCTGTATGACAGCTAAACCCAAACTGCACAGACAATGCTGGTCTGAAGTAGGTGTATTCATAATGACCTCACAAAGAGACACGAAATTATTATAAAATTTGTTAAAGAATAAAGTGCAATGTGCAATAACAAATTCAGCCTACTATCACCTTAAGAATCTACCAACGTTAAAATCGGAAGTGCTCCAAACCTGCAGGGGGCGCTCTCGGCGTAACAGCTCAATGGACAGACACACGGGATGTAGAGAGACACCGAACAGCTGACTGTAACGTTAAAATATAATAAAGAAACGTCTCGTAATGTACAGCGTTGTACAGTGATATAAACATCGTATATAAATATAGTCAGATAAAAATCACATTACCGTTCCCTCTGTATGTTTAAACCATGGATGTAAACACTGTGGTTCAGTCAGCTGCGCCCCCTGCAGGTTTGGAGCACTTCCGGTTGTAGTGAAGCGTTTTTCTTTTGAAGATGGTTTCTTGTTTTATATCGTTTTGTGCTTTGCATCGTTTCTCTATTTGCAGCGTGTTTAATGATGCTGCATTTGTGGACTTGTGACTTGTGAGTTTTTTTATTTGAATCACAACTCTATTGCCACCAGGCTACAAACAAAATACTTCTTTGTTTCTCTGTACTTGCATAAGTAATTTCTTAATTTTCTTCCAGATGTCACTTCTTTTAAACTTTCTGGGGTTTCCCGCTACTCTCCATTTTGTTCTATTTCTGATCATATAGCTCAACGCATCTCTTCAGCCAGATCTGCAACATTTGCTCTTTCAGTATTTATGATCCCCCTCACACACTTTTCTGTGACCGTGGCTGCAGTGTTTGTTCTCAATAAAAGTCAACCATGTTGCTTCTAACAATTGTAAAATGTGCCCCAGGATGTTTGACATGTTGTCAGAGGAAAGGAAGAGGTATCCAGTCGGAGGCCTTTACCTCTCCATACAAGACATCCTGTACCACCTAGAGCAAAGTCAAACACAATTTTACAATTTTTTACGTTCTATTGAAAATTCTGCTTCTTTTAAAATATTTATCTTTATCTGTCCGTCAGACACTCACATTCAGCTACTCTCATGTCCTTATTTTAGTTATTTAGCTGACCTTGAGCTAAAGTTCACAAATCAACCTTATGTGCGGTTCCTCTGATGGGCAGATAATCTTATCTGTTTGGTATTAACCACTTTGTCAACATGTCCAGAAGTTTCAAACTGATAAAATATTAGACTCAAATGAGAGCTGATGTTCTTACTTTTCTGCTTTTTTTGTCTGTTCAATGATTCTTAAACAAATGTTGTTTTAGAAAAGTTGTGCCAAATGTCTTTCCCTTTTAAATGCATCCTTTTGGTATGTGAAGATTTGACCTCAGTGTTTGAGACCCATAAAATGGGAGAAGAGTTCCAGATTGGAGATGATAAGACATACACACGTACTGAAGATGAGGAAACCACACTGAGAAAGATCCGGACAGCTGCGTATCTCGCTGTTATTACATTAAACATCAAGAGGAATTCATTTCCTGCTGACTGTGAGGTAAACATTGTGCTCAATGGTGCATGACAATATCTGTCAATACATCTCTCTGTTAGGCAGTCTTAAGCCCTTTTCAGACACACGATATCCAGCATTCATGGCTTCAGCTATTGTGATGGAATTTAGACATTCATCACTTTTGGTTAGTCTTGGTTAAGTGTTACCACCTCAATGAAAGTAGTTGTTAATGCAAGTTTGTCTGTTATTCATCAGCAATGACCACCTCAAAGAGGCAGTTGTCCTTATTCATCAGGTTTGAAAGGGTTAAAAGGCTGTTTTGAAACTTTCTACAATCCATCGTTCCACAGATAGAAAGATTACTAAAATTAAGTGTAAAAACAATTGGTAAAGCTGACAGCCTTCCCAGGAGAGGATTTTCCAGCCAGTTCCTCCATAGGTCAGGCTGTGGAAAACACCCCAGAGCAACATCTCAGACTCTGCAGGCCTCAGTCATCATGTTAAACGTAAAGTTCATGACAGTGCAATGGCTTGCTTGGAAGTGGTTGGCTCTTCTTTCTATAAAGAACATGACAGGACAACTTACAAAATGAATAATTGGATTGACAAGACCAAAGTGGAGATCCTTGGCCTTAATGCACAGCACTACATTTGGAGAAAACCAAAGACAGACTTAAATATTCTGAAGCATGGTGGTGGAGGGATGATGGTTTGGGCTTGTCTGGCAGCCGCAGGACCTGTGCACCTTTCTGTAATTGTTGATATCATCACAAACTCCTCCGTGTGCCAAAGTATTCTGGATTCAAAGGTGAGGCCATCTGTCCCACAGCTGAAGCTCGGCTGAAACCGAGCGCAGCAGAACAATGATCCCAAGCTATCAATAAGTCTTCAACAGAAAGTCTGAAAAGTAAAATAATCAATGTGTTGTAATGTTCGAGTCAAAGACCAGACCTCATCCTGTTGAAACGTTATTGTGGGACCTTAAGAAAGCTGTGGATAACCAAATGCCTAAAAACCTCAATGAAGTGAAGCAGCAAAAATGTTCCAAAGAAAATGAATGACTGATAATGTCATATAGAAAGCGATTACTTCTATTAGCTGTTGATGCTAAATGTGGTTCTATAAATAATGACAAGGGTCAACGATTTGTAAGATTCTTTACTTTTATGAATGTGGTCATATGAAAAGTTATATTTGATTGATTATGGTTGAAAAGTCATGAGACGGATTCCAAAGGATCAGTTTTAGGACCATTTTTATTTGCTATTGTATATCTAAAAGTCTTGACTTAAACCCTTTGAAGATGATTTGAAATGCTCATGATGGTGTGATATATATAGCGCTGCATCCACATCCAGTCAGGCTCCCAGGGAGCTGCAAACTACCTTTGATATTCTTCAGTGCAGTTTGTGGGGGTTTAGACCTGTTTTGACTGCTATCTAAATGAAGCTTTCTATGTTCTCCATTGAAGTACCTATCCCAACCAACTATTCAGGGTTCTGAGGTTGATAGTGTATCTCCCTATAAAGACTTTAAAATGGCAATAGATCATTCTTTAACTTTTACACCTCATATCTGTCATCGAGTGCAAAAACTGAAGAGAAAATCACATTTAAATTACAGAATTAAATCATGTTCTTCATGTAAAGCCAAGAAAAAGCTTGCAGCTGCCACTTCTGTATCTGTCTTGGATTATGGTGATATAATTTACATGCTTGCATCCTCTTACTGCTACCATGAATGGGATACAGTTTATCATGGGGCTCTAAGATTTAGCACTAATCCTAGATTTTTAACTCATGACTGTTTGTTTGCTTGTGTTGGATAGTTGACCTTCTCCCATTGTCGGCTCCATTTCTGGTCAATTCTTATTGACAATAGTTATGTTCCTTCTTTGCTCAGGGCAGCTCAGGAACCTACAGGCTTTGTTCCTGAGATCTCGTCCGGCTCTCAGTCCCCCGCTCTCAGTATTGTTTTGGGGTGGGGGGCACTTACAGTAAATGTGTGACCCCCAATGCATGAATTCAGTTTTAGGACTGCAGAAATTGAAGTATTTTTTGATATCAGAAAGCTGATACTTTTGAAGACACATTGGATAAGAGATACTTTTTTTTATAGATTTTTAGTGGCCCTTTATTCAAGTTACAGACAGGAAGGGGGTAGAGCTAGAGAATGGGGATGACATGCAGCAAAGGTGCGCAGGCCGGGATTCGACCCTGCGACCGCTGCAGGAGGACTGTAGCCTCAGTATATGAGCCCCTTGCAGCTCGATAAGAGATCCTTGATCTCGGTGAAAATATCGTGGTTTAAGTAAGGTTTTCTTAAAAAAAAAAAACTTTGACATGTGGTCACATTCAGACATGAGATGGACACCTTAAGTTGCTGCCCGATCAATCAAAGCAGTACATCTCTGAAAAAGACTATGATTATAAAATGATGGATCAAGAGAGCGAGAGAGGCTTAATTCAACGTAAACCTTGAGGGGATTACATGTGCCAAGCAAATATGAAACACATGGCTCAATAAATCTTGAATTTACTGCTGTTTTAAAAGTCATTCTCATTAGTTTTTTCCTCTTTCCAATCTCCAAAATGAAAGCATTGGTTTCTAGACATAGTCCAATATAAATAAATATAATAATATTAATAATACACTGACTAAATTCATCTTACTATCTGACATCTTAAGGTTTGTAGTTTATCATGAGGATCAAAGCCTTTTTAGAGCAACTTTATCCAACTCATGTCATCAGCTGCATAAATGTTGTTGAACACAGGAACAACTTCATAAATATTAGATGTCTGAATAATCATGACTCGCAGCGAAAAGTTTCTTAACCGTTTAAGTCTGATTTAATGTAGAAGGTCTGGCCTCAAAATTCCATTTTCAAGCCGTATAAAATTAACCAGATGTACAGCTGCACCACTTTATTTGTGCCACTCTCCTCAAGTAGAAATTATTGAGATGTTCAAATTGTTGCATGTGCAGCTGACTGTGATGTATCCTGAACGAATACATTTAACCCTCAGCAGCTTTAGAGAAGTTGCCAAAGCCTCTGCGTTGATTCCCAAGCCAATGCAAAATGGTTTTACATATTATGAATGTGGGTTAAATCTGTAAAGATGCCAAAGCATGTTTGGAAAAGAAAAAAAAAGTTGTTTCTGTCAGTTTTTGTCATTTTGCGGGCTGGTGGCTACTTCTCTGAAATGGCCAGAGGGATTACAAAAAAAAAAGAATTAAGTGGAATGACAAGAAAAACCACACATCATTGTTCTTCAGGCTGATCAAATGAGAAAGATTGAACATACAGTACTTAGCTACAGTCATCTGATTTTGCCTGCATTAAACACATACACATTAATCTGGCTGGCCATCCAAATTCTTTTTCGAGACAAATAATTAGGTGACTTTTAAATCCAGATGGCAGTATCAACCGATGTGGAATAAAAATACTGCCTCTGCGTGTCAAATTAGAAAATGATGCTAACAATTTAGTAAAAGTCCCACCAGGCTGTCGAGTTGTAGCTATTATTGGGTTTTTGAAGCAGGGATGGAGTAATAGAACGGCTTATACATGGTAAATCTGAGGTACTGATTTCTTTACAAAACTCTACTAACTCTATCCAAGAACAGTCACATTGATTTAGTTTCATCCATTTATAAACATATTGGAGTTTATTTGCAAGAAAGTAATGAAGGAAGTTTGGGGCTTCCAAACCACCATTTAATTTAGTTTTTTGTAGCGTGGATAATTTAATTCTGGCTTTTTTGTTTTTCCAATAGTGTGTGGCCATTGAGTCTAGAGATTTTAACCAGGAGGCTGGATGCCTGATGGGGATAATTGAGAATTTACCATGGGAAGCACGTCATCTTTACTCTGCCAATAAGGTTTATTGGTAAATTCTTCCAAGGTTTTAGGTTTCCTTCTATTGTTTTTAAAAGTACTGTAGGGTGTAGTTAAGGTCAATTGACTCCAACAGCTTAGGAGAGGTGCTAATTCCCAAATATTTAATATTGCCTGTATTGATTGAGACGGGTGCAGTGTCAATTGTTACATCCGAACCGCTAGTGTTCAGTGGCAGTATGGTGGATTTAAAACCAGTTAATACTGAAATACCAGAGAAGGAATTAATAAGGTTGATGGTTTGGGTAACTGATGTTGATGGAGTTTTAAGTACAGAATGATGTCATCAGCATATAAACTGATTATATGGGTTGTATCTCCAGTCTTAATTCCTAAAATGTTATTATTTTGCTGTATGGCTTCTGCCAGTGGTTCTATAAAGATGGCAAATAAAGATGGGGACAGTGGACATCCTTGCCTTGTACCCCTATGTAGCGTAAAATAGCTGTGATATTAATCCATTTGTGGTGCCATGGGTGATGTGTAGAGAATCTTTATCGAATGAATAAATGATTCAACGAAGCCAAATTTTTTGAGTGCTTTCAACAGAAATTCCCAGTTGACTTTATCAAATGCTTTTTCAGCATCCAATGAAAATATGGCTCTTGGAACATTTGTTTGCAATGAATAATGAATTAGATTGAATAGTCTGCGAACTCTGGTTCCTTTCTCTCACCTGGTACAGAAGTATGGTATTGGAGGAAATCAGTTTGTAGAATATCTTCAGATATTCAGGCAAATCAACTATTCGGGCAAAAATAAAAAGAGTAACACCCTACCTCAATCTTCCGCTGTTAATTTTAGAATTAACACAAATTTCTAGTCACTGTAAAATTTGATCCAAAATTCGCAAATTAATTTCTATGAATAACCAAATAATATCTGTCCCATCAACTAAATGGGAACAAGATTTAGAGTTTAACTCCAATGCTGATTTCTGGCCCCAAATTTGTAAAAACATATTCATGTCTACCTCCAATGCAAATTTGTATGTATACAATACAAAGTAATTCACAGAGTTCCGTTTACAGGGTTTAAATACACAAAAATCTGCACACAGTGCTCGCAAATATTTACGTACACTTGCATGCTATATGGGACTGTACAAGTTAAAACTTTCTGGCACAGCGTCACAAACATTCTCTCCCAACTTCTGGATTATCGCATCCCACTGTCACACTCGCTCTGTCTCTTGGGAGATCTCTGTGCAATAACACTGGATAACAACTCCAATACTAGACAATTTCCTCGCAGAAATTTCAAGAGTGCCACGGCGGGCTGCTGCACATTTGTGTACATTATTGCATTTTGCAAGCAATAAAGGTGAAGGACTCACATATCGGCCAATCAGAAGAAGGGGCGGGGCTAATTTGCACCAATGAACGTCAAGGACTCAATACCTAGTACGATGACACCACCCATGACTCTCTATGTCAAACCATTCAAAAGATATTGGACCTCTCTATTGCCCTAATCATTGTCAAGAAAACAATTCTCATGAACCGGAAAACCAAAAACTCCACCAGTATTACGCTCTGGGAAAAAGGAATTCATCAATTTCATATCAATGGAAAAATATCTGCCTCAATTTAAAACCAAACGTCCTATTTTCACAAAATCTGAAACAAATTTACTACATCTTTGAATTATATGATATATATTTCACCCTGCAGCTGATCTGTTATAATAACATCAGATTTGACCATTTCTAAACAAACCAAAAAAAAACAACCCGAAACCAAACTAAACAACAATTATTTCAATTACTTGTGCTAACTTTTACTTTTACTACTGATTCCCTTGGGTACAAGTAGCATATTTTTTCTCGGCTTGATAATCCTGATCTACAGGTATATCCATGAAGCTGGGGGTAGGGTCAAAAACCTCATTATTAGTATCATGCTCATACATTTTCTTTCCTGCCTATCTTGGGATGTTTTCATGCTCTCCCTGTCGGCCATGGTCTGCCTGGGACGGGGGATGGGTTGGTGCTGCTGGAGCTTGCCCCCCCTACATTAGATGTGTCTGTGGTTGGTGAGGTCTCCATGTACTCCTGCGGTCTGCTTTAGCGGGGGCCGGGGTGGTTATTATTCCTGCACGCCGCTGGGCATGGGGCGGCTGTTGTGGTATGGGGTGGGGTGGGGGCTCCAGGGGGCGGTACTGGGGCACGTATGGGGGTTCCACTTCCAACTTGATGGTCTGGTTGGTGCCGTCCTAGCTCCCGCCAGAGCAGGAGACCTTCAGCACCACTCCACATCTAGGCTGCAAATGAATCACACATCTGCAAAGCTGCTGGTTGATTGATAAACTGGTGATGGCTGACCAAGCAGACATCTATAAGAAAGCAGCGCTGATAGCTGTAGCAACACAAGCAACAGGTAAAATAAAGAAGAAGGAACAAGAAGGTTGCAGTAATGCCAGAGGAGACCGGACCACTCAGACCTGTGACCTCTGAACTGGGAAAGTGGCTCCAGCAGATTCCATTAACAACATCAGGGATCTCTGTCCAGCAAACCCACTGTGTCATACCCTCAAGTTCTCAGGCCTCATGTAGAAGGACTTAAAACTAAAATGATTTTAACCATCTATTTTTTCCAAGAGGAAAGAGACAATAGAGAGATTCATATATATTTTGTTTTATTATTATTTTACATACACTTGTTTAGTATTTACTTTCTGGGGCTGTCTTGTCTGCACATGCTTTGTCAGTGCTTCACACACATTTTCTACCAGATTAAGGTCCAGGATTAGTGATGGCCTCTTCAATACCTTCACTTTGTTGTTTAAGTGGGGTTATTTACCACACCCAGGTTTTAACTTTCAGGCTGATGTGTTTAAATATTGCTTCAGCATACCTGCATAATCTTTTTTTTCCCTCTATGTTGTCTATTTGGTTACATGCATCATTAAATCCAGCTGTAAAACAACCCTGCACCATGATACTACCACCCTCATACCTCACAGCTGGGTTAGTCTTCTGATGCCTGCAACCTTCTCTCTTATTCCTCAAAACATAAAGGTTGATCAAAATTAATAATTTTAGTCTCATCATAGATTAAAAGTTGAGTTAGCCAAAAGCTATACAAATGAGACTTAATTTGACTTTAATGAACAGAAACAAAAAGCAATGTAGCCTCACATTGAGAGACGGGTTCACCATGTCTTAGTTAGTGGTGTTAGTGGCTACAGTAAATATAAAAGAAGACAAGTCAAGATAAAACTT
The DNA here is from genome assembly GCF_033807715.1 of Cololabis saira. Classification (NCBI taxonomy): domain Eukaryota; kingdom Metazoa; phylum Chordata; class Actinopteri; order Beloniformes; family Belonidae; genus Cololabis; species Cololabis saira. The sequence continues at coordinate 21,919,326 of NC_084602.1, forward strand.
ATGGTCTGCAAAGAAATACAGCTCAACCTTATTGTAAAAATTACTGCATTTCTTTTTTTGTTCACATTTTACGTATTGTCAAAAGCTTTTCGGATGTAATTTTCTGAACTGCAGTTTGGTCCAGAAGTGATTGGACAATGACTGGAAAAATTAAAACATGTCAGTGTGTAATGATGTAACAGTATAACATCTCCAGGTCACCAAGACTCTTTAAGTACTTGTTGGTATGTGTTGATATTTCACTTTTTAAAGATGAAACAAGTTCATGCTGTAATCAGTAATCTTTATCAAAGCAACATTGGGAATAATTGTTGTCTTGCCATAAAATGTTGGTCACATGAAATAAAATCCTGCACTCAACCACAATCACTGATTAATATTGGTGGTCTGTTTGGACGTAGCCTCTTCTTTTTGTTTCTTTTCTTCTAGTCTAGTTTTCAGATCACTTTTACACCACCAGCCACTTTCTCACAATCACACAGTTTCTTAGTTTAAACAGATTCAAACACTTTCATTTAATGAGTCTCTATGGTGCTTTTTTTCTATCAAATAAATCGACGTAAACATTGAAGACAGGTTCAGAGCCTTGCCCAAGGACCCTTTGGATGGAACCCCTGACCTTCTAAGATCCTGACTAAAGCTGGCTTGTCAACCTTCTGAGCCACAGCCATGGGAAGACATTTGACAATTCTTTAACATAAAAAGGACATTTCTGTGATTTATTTTAGCTTGTTTACCCTTAAGTAAGTAAGTAAGTAAGTAAGTAAGTAAGTAAGTAAGTAAGTAAGTAAGTAAGCTCATGACAGTTATTTTTAGCAGAAAAGAGCAGCCCTGTTTTTTTGGATTTACTCTTGTTCTTGATGCTAAAGGTAAACAAAGGTTTTCATGATTGTTTGGGTCTGACAACCTCGAAGACCATGAATCAGCTCTCCAGGAAAGTTTCATTAATGGTCCTGTTGGTTAATCCTGTTATTGAACCCACTCCCTTTATTTTTTTCATTACCCTTTTTTGTTTTTTGTTTATTTTATTTTAACAAGGTGAGCATGTTTCCAGAATTTAACTGAATCCATTCTTCTCTCCAGCGTGAAATGTTGCGTGTGCCACTTGCTGCAATAAAAGTATTAACAACCCACTGCCCTGCCGAACAGCTGGTGAGGTGCACTTTCCATGAAATTTTGCACATACCCCTGCTCATTGCCTTCACAAAGTTACTTTTTAACTTAGTTAGTCCACATGACTTTTTCTAAATTTATTAAAGGTTTGTCAGATTTTAATTTACCACAAATCTGCAGAGGAAACTCTGGATTTTTGGAGTACAAGGGGGGGACTTTTTGACTGTGGAGTTGTCTGTTGGAGCGGCAATATTTCTATCTGACAAATGTATCAGCTTTGTCGTGGAGTGCCACCCTGAAAAGTTAGTGGGACACAGACGGAGGCTATTGGACAAGCTTTAAACAGTCCCATAATATTTTGTATATTTTTTACAACATCTCAATACATTTTGAACTTCTTTAAAATGGCTGTTTTGTATTATATCTCTTCCCGTGCTGCTGCAGTCATTTAATTTTCCCAGTGAGGGACAAATTGTGGTGGCTTGCAATCATTCTGTGCCTTTTTTGACTTTGCCTGTGCACCCCCCCTTCCAGCATCTAAGCTCCAGCATTACAGCCAGCCTCGCCCTTCAGTTCTTACCTCAATCCAAAAGCTCCTCAAATTTGCTCCTCTTTTCCTACATCACAAGCCAAGCATCTTACCTCTCAGTTACCACTTCTATCTTGAAGCTGAATCCCCCACCTCAAATCTGTCAATAACACAAACCAAACCTTTTATTCTTTTGTTTCTCCCTTTTGGATCCACCAGACACTATTGCTTCTAAACCCTAAAACAGAAATAAAGGTCTATTCTTTCTTCCTGAAAGTCCTCTGCAGCTAAAAACCTCTGATTAACCTTTGAGGCAATGCTTTCAGCAGTTCTCAGAGGATTTCTTGGTCTCCTCAACCTCAGTCATTCTTTAAAGCTGCAATTTGTAAATGTCAAACTGTTATAAACACCTGCTAGTTTTCTTACTGCCCCATAGTGTGTTGAGTATCCTCTTGCTCCTATCCTATTTCTAAAACAGAAACTGTGAGGTCTATGACACTCGTACAGATAACTCCAACTATGAGTCATCTGGTCTTTTCCAGCATTAACAAGCTATGGCCATGAAAGCTAATTAAGCCCTGAAATGATGCTGAAAGTTGCATGAGATCTCAAATCTCTTGGGACGTCCAAACTATGGCATAGTGAGCCTTTATTTTTATAACTCAACATATATATAGCGTATTGAACTGATGAAAAGACCATTTTATCTTTATCCTTTTGAAGATCAGTTTATCTTTCAAGTGTTTAAACATTCATGCCTGCAGAAATATTGATCAAACTTTCACATGATACGAAATCACAGAAAAGGGAAAGAAAAATTAGTCTTCAAACACAACACGAAACCCTTCAAAGAATGCAACATAAACAAAATTAAAAAATAATACTGTTAAAAACCCGCTGTAGTTGCTTATGATTCTACATAGAAAATATGTATATGATAACCACTATAAAAACAATAATGTTTACAATTGTACTTTTCTGTTTTATAATTTTTTTACGTGTTCCCCTATACAATAACAGAAACAATGTATTTTAAGAGATTAAAGAAGAAAAGAAAAATTAATTCAAGAATCATTATGCCACTGCAAACTACAGGATCTCATGTACATCACATACATTTGCCCTTGAATTGAGGGCAGAAAACATTTTTATATGTTATCCGTTCTCGACAAGCCTTCATTGGAATACCTCAATCGCCTTCTGTCGGGGCCTGTAAAGTTAAACGCAGAGGCCCTGTGCTCTTGGCCTAAATAAATTGCACCTCTGTAATGGCAGCTTTTATGGAGAAATGTACATTCGGATCTTAGGTCAACATCCCGTCTTCACAACATATTTTCCTGTAATGTACATATGCATGGTGAGGAAGAGGAGGGTGCAGATACTGAACTGGCCTGCCTGCAGTTCTGACCTGCCCCCAATAGACAATATGTGGCCAATTTTTAAATGAAATAATGCAACCAGACGTGTCCAGTGTGCACCTCCGCCTTTCATTCAGAGAGAGCTGGGATAAGCTCCAGCCGACCCTTCTGATCCTGCATTAGAATAAGCGGGTATGGATAATGGATGGATGGATGGATAATGCAACCATGACAACCCCTTTACTGTTCCACATTTTGTGTTAACGGGAAGAAGGGACTAAAATAAAACCTGAAACATACAACTGGCACAGTCAATAGCATTATCTACGCAGCCAGTTTGTTCCACATCTGTAGTGACTTTATTCCCTCGTGCTGAGCTGTGTGACTGACACGGACACATAGCGATGAAACATTTCGTTCCACAGCTTGTCTCCCTCAAAGGTGTGATGGGTGTGAAATGAGTGCTGTGTGAATTGGCAACACTGAAAAGTATTACAGGAGTATGAAGACGGCTGCAAAGGTTGTGTTTAGAAGGAAATCAGTCCATGGGTGAGAGACGGTCCAGAAGTGCCATTTGACAGCGGCAGCTGTCAGAATCCCTGGCCAAGTGACAAGCAAGCTAGCCACGCAACAGAAAAAAAGGAACTAATTCAATTTTCAGTTCAATTCAGTTTTATTTATATAGCGTCTATTTTGCGAGAACTAATAGGTTCTCAACCACAGCGCTTGGAGGGGGAGAGACCAGCTGGACTGGACGTATTGCAAAACTTTGTCACTCAACACAAACTAATCACCAAACCCTGTTGCCATGCTCAGGAACATTGAGGAGGCTCCATCTGCTGAAACCGAGAGTGGGTCTCCCTCCTGTAGCTGGGGTAGCACCCCAAAGGTCAGCAGCAAAAAAGGAAATTGAGGCCAGCACAGCTGTGTCTGTCCCAAAGGAGCAACGTTATTATTGGTGTTCATTGAACTGAATCAAGCAACATTAGGGACTTGTTGCTGACTATGGACTGAGAAGTCGAGCAAAGGGACAGCTTTCAGATTGCGGAGCACCATAATGCTTTGTGGAGGCAAACACTGGGGAGGGAATATTGTAGTTTTGTGGGATTGCTGTGAATGTACAGCTGAGTATGGAGGTGGAATGAACAGGGGCTCTCCAGTGCATCTTTGCAATGTAATCAAAGAGGCACTTTATGGGGAGTGAGGAAGGGCAGACCGCCTCATATGGGGCGTGAGGAAGATTGACATTATCAGAAAGAGGTCAATGCTTTACCATCCTAAGCTTTCTTGGAATTTGTTGTGAGCCTGAAAATCAGACATGGGTGTAAAATCACATACAAAAAATTATCATCCTGTGTTTTTTTTAATTATTATTTGTTGTGTACAGTATGTGTGTGCATAGAGATCTACACACCTGATGATGAGCCACGTCTGCTGCAGTTACTACATACAAAAAATCCACCGTAGGCCTGTTATAAGATGATGAATATAGTAAACTTACTTACTCAAAGCAGTTTTGGGTGAGAACAGAATATTCAGCAAAAGAAGCAGAAAACCATGAACCCTCCTCCTCCTGCATCTTTTGACATTAGTTTGCACAACATTCCATTGTTGATTTGTAAAAACTCACAACAAAGTGACAGCAGGTGGATCTCTACAGCTTTTTCATACATTATCTGTGCACTTTAGTTACAAAAAGTTACAATTATCTCAGTTTTTCTCTATGAGCCCAATCCACAATATCATCTAAGGGAAATGATAACTTTGAGTCTTGTCAGAAGCTTAAAATAGCAATTAATTGTTATTATTGGTTAACAGTGATTGTCATTTTGTTGCAAACAAATATTCAGTTCTTCATCAAAACCGCCTTTTTATCCACGTCACTGTTATCCCTAATGAAAGTTTATACTCCTTACCATGTAAAACAGACTTAGGGTTGTTTTAGTATTTCCCATTATTATTATGATCATTATTATGTATTTTCTTTAAGATTTTTTTGTTTAAGTTTTTGTTTTTTCTTTAAGAAGTTTTATTGTTCATCTGAGATTATATATGCCTAATGTATGAATTCCATTATGATTTTACACACAGAGACAGCAATGTATGCTTAAAAGAGGGGTTACCATTTTTTGCACAGGACTGCACATTAACGAGTGAAATAAAGTTGAAAAACATGATATATTTCAGGGTTATAAATCTCTGGAATGTAATAAAAGTTAAACAAGCTTTTTCTAAGGCCTTTTCAATTTTCTTTTACGATTCTCCCATCACCTGTGTAGGTAAAATAATTGTTATTATAGCATTTATATACTGTAGGCTGTATATTATGAGGAGCGTTTGAGCCTGGAGCGGTCCATGGGAGTGATTAACATCCAGCGACACAGAGCGGGCACAGGGAGGAGGGTTTGAGCAGGCTGTCGTCACCGGCAGCTGCAGCAGCAGCATCAGCATCACTGAACACAGTAACAGTGCGCAACTTGCAGAAATAACTCCACTGTCCGGAGGAGCGCGGGGGTCCGACTGGAGCTTCACCAGCCGCTTTAGACGGAGCACTCGACGGATTCAAGAGGGCGTAAATGAGCCAAATCCAACAGCTGGCCGTGGTTGTCCCGCCGGAGAGAAGAGAGCCATGGATTTTATGAAAAAACACACTTATCTGTCCATCGTAATTCTAATGAGTAAGTAAATGAGTCATTCACTTTGACTTTATGTGGTGTTTTACTGCAAGACGGAACATTTATTTGCGCTCAAACTTTTTTTTTACTATTGGTCCTTTTACTATTATTGCATGTTTTTTTGAAGTGGTTTTGTGGACTCATTTTAAAAAGCCTGAGTTTCAGTAATTAACTGTGATATTCTGACACTCGGGGACATGTCAGCTCTGTCCCGCGTTCACACTAAAGCCTGAATTATGGTTCTGCGTTAAATCTACGCAGAGCCTACGCCGTAGGGTTACGGCGTAACGGCGTAGGGTACGCGGCGACGCGCACTGTACGGTGCGTGTATCCGCGTACCCTACGCCGTAGGCTCTGCGTTGGTGTAACGCGGAACCATAAATCAGCCCTAAGCCTGTTGCGGCTTGATTTAATCCCCTGGAGAGCCAGTGACCATCTCCATTTCTCAGCCGACTTGCCACGCACACGCCCAAAGATGTTCCCACATCCACGCCAGTGAACGACGTCAGTGGAGTTGCCATATTCACTTGAGGCACACTTGAAGGAATGTGATTTACATTCATTTACACTGCACCAGCAACCTTTCCTGCAACTGCTCTAATAACATTCAGTAGGTTATACTTGACACATAGTCCTTGTTGTGGCTGTTTGAACTTAAATGAGACGTGGGTTTTAATGTGAAGTTAGTAAATTCTGCACCTGAAAATGACAGAAGAAAACTAAAAGCTGTTGGCTGTTTTGAAGGTTGTAGTTATTTATGATTTATCATTTCATGCGTTATAGCTACATGAATGGCTTGACTGTTGGTAACCCGTAGAGGCATGTGTGTCATGAGGACATAGTTATTGTGATGTGCTCACTTGTATCTTAGAGAAGGCTCTTTACTGTGGCATCAGTGTGATACCACACACACACACACACACACACACACACACACACACACACACACACACACACACACACACACACACACACACACACACACACACACACACACACACACACACACACACACGCACTCATATTTTAATAATCCACCTATGTTGATCAAAAAGCAAGGTTTTCATTCTAGAACTGTGTTTTTCACATGGTGCCACAGCTTTGACTTGTAAATACAGGCTGTATTCTACAGGATCTCCACGGCCAGTCAGTGAAAGCCTAAAGAGGGCGGTAGATAGCTTACTCCACTTTGCTTCAGAAACACCACCTTTCACTCTATCAAGCAGGAGACACATGCAGGAGCCCCTCCCCTCTGCCTTTGAAGTCAACATCAGCGTAAGTGGCTCTTACTGCAGTCAATCCCTGTGACTTGAGAGTGCCCAGGGTGAGCTTTGCCAAAATTCACAGCACTGAGTCAGATCTCCCTCCGTCCCCGAGCTGTATTTAAGCTGGAGCATATAGTGAAAGACAGTTTTCCAGTTCCAACAAACAGACCTGTTAAGGTATACTCTCTCCTTTCCGGGAGTTTATGTTTAAAGTCACAAAATGTGCACAATGGACCAGTCTACAAAAAAACAGACTGCACATCATCTATTTTCTTTCAATATCATGTATCTGCTGGTAATGAGTAAAACACGCTTTCCCTTTTTGTGCTGATCCCTTTATATCCACATGCACTTTTATTCACATGGACTGTATGACTGCACATTAGCCAGAAAAACACAGTAGTGACTTCTGACATAACTCCATTTATGTTAGTAAATTAATGGTTTGTGTTTTGAGGAAAGTATATTTCACAATGTTTGATGTTATCTACTGGGTGGACTTTGTTATTTATCGGAAGAGTAACTAAGTGATTTTTTGTTTTGGAATGATGTTTTCTCCCCTGATCGTGACGCGCAGAGAGCAGGGTTGGAAATGAACTTCTTTGTTCACCTGTCACAGTGGATGGTAAATGTCATAGCTGTCATTGTATTTGATTCCTGGGAGGCAAAAAGTGCTTTTTAATGATCACTTCCTTGCCTCACATCTCTACCTAGATATCCTTTACGTATCTTTTAACTCCTGCTTTGTAACACAACGTTATTTTAATATAAAGAGGAAGACATGGACTGAAGGCTATTTTGTTTTTTCTTTTAGTTCAAACTGTCAAAAGACGTCATGTGTCAGTAGGATGCCTCAGTGAACCTGGTGGTGACCATTGTGTCTCTTAAAATGTCAGAGTTAAACAAAAGGATGCAGGGTGGAATCTCCATTGTGGAATGTCAAGGATTCCTTCATTGTCGTTTATTTTCTTATTTCTTTTATGTACTCATCACAGTGACTGATAGGTTTGGCAAAATTAACCCAAATACTCTGTATTTATGGAGTGGTGTGTGCTCGTATTATTTCCTTGAGCTTAACTAAAGTGGTTTTGATATCATATTGTTTGATTTTTATGATGATGTGCAAATTTAGTATGACTGCACTTCCCTTAGATAAAATAATGTTAATTTTCCAATAAACAATAGACTAAATCTGTTTTGTACAAAACGCATAATGGACTGGCAGCGTGTCCAGGGTGCATTTTGGCTGAAGACAGCTAGAATAGTCTCCAGGAGACCTTTGTCATTTTTGGCAAAACCGACAGTGTAGATATAAAGTGTAAAGTCCTTTTGATTTGTGTCTTTCGTAGACATTTTGGTGGAAAATATGGCAACATCATGTCTGAGTGAGTGGGGCCTTTTCACTGTGATATTATGGGGAAAACAATATGCTTTTCAAAAGTTCAGTTTTGCTTCCTCTGACCGTAAGTCTGTGACTTATTTTTCATTTCCTCTACATCCGTTTATCCATCCCCATCTTGTGAACAGAGTACGTCAGGAAGGCCTGGAGGGAATTGTTTCTAATTTGGCACAAATGTTCATTCTGACTCAGAGATGAACCGACGAAGCCAAAAGGGACTTTTTTTTCTTGTCACTGCATGGTGCCAATTCACCAGCACTTTTTTCATATTGATTGTCGAAAGCTGTTACTTGCTACCTGGTGTCAGTTTTGATGTCATCTCTGTCCAAGTTCTAAGTGAGCCGATATGATTCTAAAAATGTAATGTAGGAACACTGCATGGATTGGTCAAAAATAAATTGTGACTGTATTAATCATCATTGTGCCACATACTCTACGGCCCCTGAAAGACAATGCTGCTTTCAGAGATGTGGGAAAAGCACAACATAGTTAGATGAAGGGGTGGCCTAGACCAATATTTGTTGCTGAGCATCTCGCATTTGTTGTTATTTGGCGTGTCTTTGTCTTTTTGAATTTTTAATTGCATCAAAAATGACACTGACGATGCAGCACTGTAATAAAGACGAATGCAAATTTGCATGACATTTCAAAAAAGGAGTACCTGAAACAATCCAATGGCGCTTTTACACTAGTACCTACTTGGCTCGACTCAACTCGGCCAAGTTTCTTTTCCATAACAATTCAGCATCTGGAGAAGTAGGCGGGTTGGAGCGAAGCTGCTGTGACGTATTTGATTGTGTGATCTACATTCAACTGGTCCGAGTTTGCTTTCACATGGCATGCTGTTAAATGAGCCAAAACATTTGAGTAACGTATTTCCCTCCTTGCCTGTGGTGGCGCTCTATCAAGAAGTACTGAAGTACTGAAGAAACCTCGCTGATCTACTGGGTAATGCAGCACAGCTTCCGTTTCCATTTTCCACATTGTATTGCGTTGTAGTCCGCTTCTTGCATTTAGTTAACTTGAAGTTGACAGAGACCACCGTTTTTAGGCGCACCAGAGTTCATTTCTTAGATCTGCATCAGAGTTTTATTGCGGATTCAAAATGAACTGAACTTTCTGAGCAAAAGAATTAGAGTTCTTTTAAACCAGGCTTTTGTGAATGCCTGCCAAGAGATCACATGTTGAAGTATTATTCCAGAGAGAAAACAACGCTAAGTTTTAAGGGAGAAGATATGTGTTTGGAGCAAAATGGCAATTAATATTGGTACTTGAAGCAATCAACCCACATGACAATAGATTGCTGTTTTAAGCTTCCAAGAAGACACAAAAATGTCATTCCACTTAAGTGAAAGAATGGACACGGTCCGATCAGACAAACCAAAGTAAGTGTACAGAAGGTGTATTAAAAAGGCTGTTCGTACAGGCAGTGCCTTACCTGGCACCTCCTTCTGGATGGCACTTCTTGTTAGAAGTCTGTACAAACTAGTGAAGGTCACACAGTTCATATTATGTTGACTTGTGCTTTTTTTTGTCATTGGCATTTGGTGCAACATTCAGTAGCCGAATATGACGGAGTTTTAACAAGATGGCAGCAATCAGAGTCATTTAGTCCTGAATTAAAGTTTACAATCATCCTTTGTATCCAGTAATAAACCCTATAGTTGTTTTAAGTTAGCGATGCTCCTTTATTTTTAACAAAAGGTTAACATTGACAAGATCAAATAATGTATTGATAATTAATTTCCAAAAATTCAGGTATAAACTTAAAATAAGGTTCTGCAAAAAACACTTTTTCAGTCATTGTTTAGTTTCGATGCTCAGGAAAAGAACCACAACTGAAAATTGTTTTTTGGCGCACAAAAGGCAGCGATTTTAGTCTTTTACTGCACAGAATGAACCAGTAAGTCTTTTGTTTCTAGTGTATCGGGCTAGGAAATAGTTCCCAGGATAAAGTATTCAAAGAGAGTTCCTGCAAAAAATAAATAAATAAAAAAAATACTTTTCAAAAAATATATCAATAATGGCATGAAAAGTGAATGCAATTGTCAGAGCTAAATCAGCCATTTATCTTTATTCCACCTTGTAGGTTTCAGTGTTAACCTTAAGGCACTGAAAAGACAGCATCTTACATTCTCACCCAATATGAATTACTAATTAAAAAAAAGTCATATAAATCTGGTTATTATGTGTTTTATTCAGAATCAGCAAATACTCCCTTTGCACAGTCTGCATGAAAATTTCTGCATTGACAATGACCTACGATTGATACAAGTGTTTTTAATGAAATATTAAATAGGTTTCTCCCTCTGTGGTTCATGTCAGTCAGAGCTGCAGTCTGAGCCTCCTCTTTGTTAGCATTCTTTCATGGTGAAAAAGAACACACGAGTGGTATTAATCTCTGTTTCTCAGACACTTGACTGCAAAATGCAAATTTGCTTTTCTGATTTGGGTTAACTTCCAGATGTACCATAAACTAAAAAATATCACATTTCGAGAAATACAGATGGGAAAGACAATCTCTGCTTCTGCCTTGTACCTCCTGTGGACGCACAAAGACGACCATGTAGTCAGTTTAACAAGATTGATCCTATGTGAAACTTTAATTCAACATTTTCGGAGCAATAAAGCCTCACTACTGGGATATGATGAGGCTCTAGATGTGACATACCCCATTCAGAGCAGCTTGTCTTGTCAATTTTGTTAATAGTCTTTTCTAATTGATTTAGTTTTGATGTAGTTAAATGTAAGATAGATTGTACCTTCATTTGTGGCAGAAAATGTATTTTGCGATAAAGAATAATATTTATTTTGATTTCATTTGGAGTAGTTAGAGCTAAAGTAGTTCACCTTCACTTTTATTTTTCAGCAGAATGATGCCTCTCTTTTATTTTATTAATTTCCAATTAAATGAATATTAAAGCTTTCTGTACTGACCATTTTGTAATTAAAGCTGAATATTTATACCAAATTAGTTAAATAATTAAAAAGGGAAGAAAAAAACACTTCACTAAGCAGACATGAAGACAAGAGTAGAGCCATGTACGACTATCCATGACTACTGTATGCCCGGCCGCATCCAGGTAGCTGACTGAGGCAGCGAATGCTACTTTTAAGTTGGTTCCTTCAAAATTCCCTCATGGATTTTACCAATGATATTAACTCTTAGTGTGAAAACAATCTCAACGCTGTCGTAAAACAAAACATCATGCAAATGGATTCCTTATGTTGAGAAATATTCAGCTCACACAGATACACACCCTGCATTGGCAGATGCAAAAGCGTATTTATCAACATCCTTCCATTAACTTTATATGTATTAGCACCTCACATGCAGTATTGTGTTCTTGAAGTGTGTTGAGATGGTATTTGTCATGATTTGGCACTGTATAAATGAATTGAACTGATAAGTACTCTGTGTTTGATTTGAATATGTCATTCATCTATCAGTAAAAGTGATGGTTCACACCATTATTTAAAACATGGACATGTGTATGTACATGTCTCCAACTTCTAGCATCAATAATAAATTGACCATCTCTGAGACCATGTGTCTCCTTGAATGTTAGAAGATGGATCTGACCTGCACTTCTCAGCAGGTTTTGCATCAAATTACTGTAGTCAGCATGCACCATAGATCACAGTTTGTCAGTGCTGTGATTCACTTTGACTTTCAGGAGTGAATGTTTTTATATTCTACACAAACATAAACTCTACTCCAACATTTTGATCGCCACGTTGAACAATGTGCTCTGCTGACAGAAGAGCCGCTTAAAAATACTTGCATAATGTGAAAATGAATACATTTAAAACTTTCTCTTTTATCTGGGACACAGGAGTTAATGCCAAGACCTGAACGTTGCAGATTATGAACAGGATATGACTCTGGCTGAGGTGATATTTCTACTTGCGTGTCAATCATGCTGAGAGCGCCACCTGGGTAGACCATTTGGGCTTTTTCACCAGCTCAGAATCGGTGCCGGTGCTAGACTGGTGCAAGGGCCAGTTCCAAACAGGTTCTACAAAGAACTGACTTGCTTTTTCACTGGCTGGAGAGCACCAGAGAGCCAGGACCCTGTACGTCATTTATTACCAATGAACAAGCAGGAAATATGCAAAAAGAGCACAAAACCTAAATACTGCAAAGAAAAACTTGTAATAGAAATGTCTCTATTTCCAAAAAACTGCCAAATATTGCAAAAACCTTCTTATGCTTTCATGAGGTAGTTTTTCAGATGTGTTGATAGTCCAATTTAGTGCAGATGTGTATGTTAACATTTTTTCCACATGGACATATCTCTGGCATGTGATGTAGCCGGTCAATCTAAAGTCATCAAAGAACCAGGAGAGTTACGCTCATCAAAAAAAAAAACACCATTCAATTGTAACATCGATCTCTACAGCTGTAACTTTATTTCACTTTTCTTTTGTGAAAAAGTGTAATGGAAACGCAACTAATGGAGGATGATCCTGACCCTGAAAATTGTGTTTGGAGTCCTGAATTGACTTCATGCCAGTTTCCCTCATCAACATCAATAGTCTTTACGATTCAGGATGAAAATAAATCTTTTTATAGTCACATGTTTGCTGTACAGTACGTCAGTACATGTATTTTTGATTGCATGATTAAATTAGTAAGAATGCATCCAGAACTTTCCTGGTATAATATATGTTGTAAACTGACAGAGTTTCTTTAATCACTGGTTGCATATGAGGTTGGTCTCAATCAATTCCTTGCAACCGGTGGTTGAAAACCAAAGAACTGGGGGCACAGTGGCGCAGCTGGCAGTGCAGCCGCCTCACAGCTAGAAGGTCCCCTTCAATTCTCACCGGGGACGCTGTGGGTGCTGATGGCGTGTTAATTTCCCCCCATGACTTCAGCACCTGAACCCTGGGTGGGGTTGGCGAAAGGGCCTTTCTGTGTGGAGTTTGCATGTTCTCCCCGTGTTCCCTTGGGTAGCTAATGTGAGCTACCCTCACAAAAACATGCAGCAGTCCTGGGCTACACACTGCCACCTCTGGCCACCCGGGGCGCCCTCTCGGGGTTGGCAGAGGGTGAGCAATGCCTTAGGTAGAAGCAATGGGTGAAAAAATTGGAAAGAATAGGGGATAAAAATATTTTAAGCAAACATAAAAAAACAACAAATAACTGGTGCTAAGTCTGGCACTAACACCAAACTAGGAATGGAACCGCTTTGGCTGAAAAGCCCCACATTAGACTGAGCTCAAAAAAATCAGTTGGGAATTGACCATAACCACTTGATCTTTATGTATGTAGAACTCAAAGACAATCACCAGTGAGACATCTCTGGATATCATAGCATGCAAATTATCTGAAGCCATCTTGGAAAGCCCATTTGAGCTACAGGCAATGCGTAACTGACGTTAACATGAGGAAAGGAATCTTTCAGGGCAGAGAAGAGTGCTAACTTTCAACAAAACACAAAGCACCGTATGATAGTTCAAACACGTAACTACTTTTTCATTACAAATGATTTCTAGCTAACGCCCTGCTCTCCGTAGCACACTCTGCTGCCAGCATGTGCTAATCCATCCCTTTACCCATGTTTATTGTCTTGTCTTTTTTTGTTTGTGTTCTGTACAAATCATAGCACAAACAGCTTGCACTGCTGTTTCTTCCCTTGATCCATTTTCAAATAAACAGCTCGCGTGTTGCGTGTAGTTACTCCTTATTTCCCACATGTGTTTTGTTGACAGAACTGTTGTGGAGACAAGTTGGGTGACTGAGTCCCTGATGGATCGTTAAGAGTGTGACCCTTGCCAAGTTGTATGTCAGATAAGCCATGAGTGCTGAGGGCAGATAGACTGCTTCACAAGAACTCTGTCCAGTAAAAAAATGGGCTTATGGGGGTCAAAATTGGTGTTGATTTCCCCTGATGGAGGTAACTTTTGGGAAATAAAGTAATGAATTATGATGTAAAACTGGCCATGTTTGCTCTATTAATAGATTGGTAACTAGGCCAAAATATTTTGATAATAAATGCAAAAATGTTCACTAAAGTTATAATGTCGCACAATGGCGCCCCTGTACTGTGTTTCTACATTTGCTGTTGTGAAGGGAATGTGGAAGGTGTTTGGCTCTGTTTTATGTCAGGGGCTGACACATGAATTTTCTGATGATATTCTGCCCCTATTTGGTCTGGAGTGGTATTGTTACATAGTGTACCTTTAAATGGTATAAATGTATGAATCAAACTATAATAAAAGAAACTGACCCTACTTTGAAGAGGATCTTGGTGAAGACAAAACTAATTTGGCTAAGTCATGGTAATCAATGAGATTTGATGATTAAATTATCTTAGTCAAATGTGGTGTTGCTTTGTTTTGGGAATGAGTTCGCTCTTTTAAGCTGTTTTCCAACATGTCTTACTTGCATGCTTTTCCCCTGCAAACCATCTGTTGTATAATGGCAGATAGCATGACAACATCATGTTTAGGGATAGCACCCCCACCCACCCTAACCCCCGAGCTCTCCTTCTTCTCCAGCCCCTGAACCCAGAGCCGGATTAACGCAAAGGCAGACTAGGCACGTGCCTAGGGCCCGACAGGGGGGGGGCCCAGACAGAGGGACAAAATTTTTTTTTTTTTTTTTTTTTTTTTTTTTGTCTGCACACATATTAATGGTTGATAACATGCCGGTAAAAACCTAAGGCATATATATATATATATATATATATATATATATATATATATATATATATATGTGCATTATTACTATATTTAGTATACATACATATATATATACGCATACATACGCACAGGGCCGCCGCAAGGGATGTGCGAACCGTGCGACCCCTTGGGGGCCTGGCGCCCCAAGGGGCCTGGCGCCCCAAGGGTGCCTGGCGCTATGGGCCGTTTTTTTTTTTCCCCAATTTTTTTTTTTTTTTCCTTATAAATATCAACAGTCACGTTCCATTACAGACCTAAATGTGTACTAGTCTGTGCATATCAATAAATATATGTGCAATGATGACGCGTGTCTGTTGTTCAATACAACTGATCAGACCAAGCGCGGACACAAGCTAGTCTGATCCAGACGGTGGAGTTGGAACAAACTGTCACACAATGTCGAGAGAACGAGACAGATTCAGGAAATTTCCATCAGGGGATGAAAAAAGAAAAAAAACAAAAGAAAATGGAAGAGTTTAATGCCTCTCTGAAAGGCACGTTTGATAAATTTGTTACAAAAATCACCGATCCGCCCGGGTCTCAAGCAGCCGTGGGGCCCCACGTCGAGGTAAGAGATGATGATGAGGCAGGGGAAGGTATCCAGTATTTTGCTAATTGGAGAGTTAAAATTGCGCATATAGACACCCGATCCGACCCGAAAAACCCAAAAATTTCGCGCGCCCTCGCTACGCTCACGCGCGAGGGCCCCCCTGGCTATTTCACACAGGGCCTCGCAAATCTCTCAAACGGCTCTGCATACGCATACACATACATACATACATATACACATACAGACATACGGTACATACTACAGCACACTTTGTCTTACTGCAAATTGTATTGGTCTTTGTAGATTTTACTTCTTATTTAACTATTCAATTTAATCAACACATTTAATTAAGATTTTCTGCAAAATGCTCACAATCGATAAGATAAGGATAATTTAATAGCATTTAATAGAGCATTGTAATAACGTATAAATAATAAAAATCTAAAAATAGTCTGATAGACTTAATATACAACACATGACTTATTTTGGAATACAAAGAACCAACTTGACTATGACTTTGCTATGTAAAATGTGAATTAAGTTTTATTAGTAACTTTGGTAAGTTTAAGATTTCATAAATAACATCGATGGAGGGGGGCCCAAAAATCACAGGCTGCCTAGTGTGGTCCATTTATTTAATCCGGCTCTGCCTGAACCAGAAACAGTCTGGTTCAGAGACAACAGAGAGAGGTTCCTTTTGTGTCCTTCACTAAAGTTTGTGTGCGAGAGTGAAATATCCGCTGCTCAGGTGCATTAAGAGCGAAATTATGTTTCCATAGCCCACACAAAGACGGATCAAAGCTGAGCCTCAGGGGTGTCACTCTCTTGTTTGGATAGCAGACACGTGACCTGCCAGCTGTGCCTCTTACTGCCAAGGACAACTTATTAGCCTTTTTTTAAATAAATATATATATATATATATATATATATATATATATATATATATATATATATATATATATATATATATATATATATATATATGTATATATATATATATATATATATATATATATATAAAAAATATATATATATAAATATAATATAATATATATAAATAAAAAATTAATAGTTCTCGCGGAAAAAGATTGATGTGATAAATATTTTGGGTCCGTCAAGATCAGAAAAAAAAGTACAAAAAAAGTATAAAATACATTTTAGGAATCAAAGATTTTTGATGATAAAAAACTACACTTAAAAAAACAACAACTTAAGACCCAGACTGTGGGACAGAAAGACAAAGAAAAAAAGTGGCGTTTTTTTACATATGTACAGCTGGTTGTAATATATATGAAATACCAGAGTTAATAACGGGCAAAATCCTAAGGGTGTTTAGTCTGGAAGGAGATGCTGCTGTTGAGTTTTTTTCACATTAAATATTTGGCGCTCAGAGTATCGTGTCACACTATACAGAGCATAACAAGCTCCAACCCCTTGGTGAATCACAATTATCTGGATAAATGGGTTACTGAAGAAGGTGACCATGACTGATAGAGCTGTACCTGGAATTCGCCCAGTAGATCAGTGTTAAGAGACTAAAGCGCACTATGTTAGCATGTCACTTCTGTCAGGTTTTTAAAGCTGGGTTTCATCAGGTCAAATGAAACCGTATGATGAGCTGCGCTTCTGAGGAGAAAGGCAGATGGCGTGTCTTTTTATCTCTAATTTGTATGTGGATAGAATTATGTATTCACTAAAAGTTTTGAGATATAAGTCATCATGCCAGTAAATGTGTCTGTCCCCCTGCCAAGCAGGATTCAGCACGAAGATATGCGATTATTGCCATTTTGGTGTTTTGCTATTTTTCTCCTTGTTGATTGTAATCATAGTTACTATAGTTACGGAAACTAAAACTGAAAAAAAGGGAAAAAATTATCCTGTCATCCAAAATAAAAATGAAAACTACAGATTTTTATAAAATGAGAACTAAATACACACTAAAATTAACAATGCAAAACTAACTGAAACAGAGTAGAATTGCAGGTAAAATTAACTTTTGATTTTTTCTAATTCTAATTGCTCAAAGCGAAGAAAAAAGTAATTTTTGTACTATATGGCACTTTTGATTCTTCTTTCATCATAGATTATTTTGTCAATATCTGTATGTCAATACTTGAAAAAGTGAAAGTCGGACTAAAATGAAACTTAAACTAACCAATTTTTCAAAACTAAAACTACTGATCTGCCTGTTAAACTAACCAAAGCTGAACTGAAATATGTAAACAAACTGAAATAAATCTAAAAACTGTTTAGAAATAAAACCCATATTATTATTACTCTGATTTCAATAAACATAACAATAAGGATGCAACACCAATCCATCCATTAATTTATCAATTAAAGCAGTTCGAAGTACTTTTTAATGTTAAAAATAACAGCTTTAATTTCATTGTAAGGAGTATATTCTTCCTGTTATGAAGTGGTATCTTCTGTCCCTGTTGTGGACAAAAACAGCCTGAGTAACTTTGGAGTCCTGTCTAAAGTCTTGTGTCTCTTGCGACAACTGCATATCAGTTTCAGCACTATGTCACTGGAGGAAAAAGGAACAATAAAATAGCTCACAAAGTTACAGTGGACATCATAGCACAGGTGATGAAAACCCTCAAGAAAGTAGTGATGGAAGAGAAGATGAGGGAGTGACCGAGTAAGAAACCAATCAAGGAAGTTTTGGTCAGCGCCGTAAAAGCAATATAACCTCCATGCCTCCAGGGTACGTGTTGTGCTAAAAATTGCCAAAGTTTCTTTGTGCTGTTTTAACTTCTGCTTATCCAGGTTTTGATTGTGGGAGGGAAGTTGTGGAAGCAGACAGGCACAGACCTCCTTCTCCCGGGCCAGCTCCAAGAGCTGTTCCAGGAGGACACTAAGGTGTTTCCAGGGTGTCCAGGATCCACTTTTCCCCAGTTGGACACCTCACCAAAGAGCTGTCCGTCAAGAATCTTAACTAGATGCCTGAACCACCTCAGTTGGCTTATCTTGATGTGGCAGATCCTTGAATCACCACTTTATTGTGGTGGAGGGGTTTGCATATTCAAAAGAAAACCTATGCTGTCCGGGGTAATTAGAGTATCTTTAGCCAAGTCATGCCTGGGGGAGAAGCAACATTTTATTAACTCCTGTGGAGAAAACCACCTCAACTGACTCCTCTTCATGTGGCAGATCAAGAGGAGCCTTAACCTCCTATGGCTGGGATCAGCACCTTCAAACGGGCCATGGGCATTGGGTTTTTGGTAACAGCTGACCGTGGAGACCTTGCCATGCTGTCAATGTGTATCCAAAACTGGCTCTTGCGAAGAAATAATATCCATTTAAAATAGTTTAAGTTCTGATTAGATAAACAAAAACATATATTTAATCATGTTAGATGCACAAGTGAATGCTCTGCTTTATAAAGAAGTTGTTATGTTAGTTTTTCAATAACTGGTCAACTGCCATTCACAGTTTTGGCTGTTATGGCATAGAATAAGTTGGGTGGAATTCGTCACAGCTGAATGAGAAGACGTTAAACACAGTTGTGCCTTGATTCTGAGTTAAAACAAAGAAGGTGCATATTCAGTAAGAATAATAAAATGCCAGAATCATTTTGAGGCCGAAAATGAGCAAGCAACAGTCAGGAGCCAGACTGATTTTATCCTCTCCTTTTCTAATAAGCTAATCACAGGGGCTTTTAAGAAGTTATAGGGCTCACAGAGCAAGCAACAAACAAACAATATTTATTAATCCAAAGAGATTTTATATATTTCTCCTTGTATTTTAATTTTGTCCATATTGCGGGAAATACCACTTTAACAATCTGTCAAAAGGAATCTATCTGAAATGAGTGGAAAACAGAATCCATTTAACTAAAGCAGTGAGTCATAAAAGAGATGGTGCCTTTGGTTGGTCACAGGGAGTTTTTTATTGGCGTAATTTATGCCTCAGTTCTGAACTGAGAGTGATGCATGCTTTTCAGAAGCTCACTCGCCCATTCAGACTGAGTGGGAGTTGGAATTTGTGATTATAGATGAAAAAGGTTGCCTTAGTATCTTCAGATACCAGCTCGTTATCCTGGCTGACGCCAGGCCAACCCGGTGCAGACACTATCAGCTGATATAATTAGTGCCTTACATTGTGATGAAGGGCTCTTGGGCCTTCTGAATTCCTCTGGACTTATTTCCTTGCTTCATAAAGGCATCTCACCTCTAATTCAAAATTTAAGTGGGGACTTTTAGGGTGATAAACTGTTGTCTGGCCATTTATTCTTGTGAGCTATTCAAGATACATATAAATGATTCGTCCACCCATCCCTCCTGTTGGTTCCATCCATCCATCCATGCATCCATCCATCCATCCATCCAACTGTGGCTCATCCTGGTTTAAAGAGCGGTCTTGAATGCCCATATTTCATCGTACGACGCACAGCCATGTTGCTCAGGAAGCCGACGGGAATGCGGCCCCTGTATCTCAATCAAAGTTAGCTTTAACTAACAGATCCTTCAGCAGATCCCCAACAAAAACGTTTGCAGCAGATTATACTGTTTAACATGTTCTCAGTGGTGAAATCAAAACTAGATAACACTAAGTTCATACAAACGGCTGGTTGCTTCGCTAAGTGCAAAAGCGATACCGGTTGGCTGAGCCCACTGTCAATCAATCATATTAGAAATAAATGTATTGCTTTATGTAAATTGTCCTGGTGTGGTACAAAAAAATTCACCCCCATCAGAGTTTTTCATGGGCAGTGAAATCAAACAGTCGAGACCAAAAGGTTTTTTTTTAACCAGGCTGTAAATATGTTTATTTCTGCGCTAAAGTTGGACATTTTAACATGGAAGTCAACAGAGATGGATTCAGTCTGAAAATGTAATGAAAGAAGATGTTATATTAAAGAAGTGAAAGCCTTTCGCCATCACCAGAAGTTTAGTTGTGCATTTCTCATCAGAATCACATGATCTGTTTTTATGTCATCCAATCTGTCCCGAGTCACCTTGAGTTTATGCACTTATTAGATTGTGTGTGAGTGTCTTGTAAACCTCATAATACATAATAAACAGGAAAAACCAGGAAAGATAGCTACGATACGAAAGCGTCTACGAAAGCTTTTTTTTGCTTACATTGTACCAACTAAACAAAGCCCAGCTGCCTCCAATTAAATCTCAAATTAAGTTATGGGGCTTAATTCTCTAATGTCACAAGCCTGATTCACTGCACATGAATGGGCCTTTAGATGTGCATCCCGATGCATGCAGACACTTAAGTGTCGGGGTGTGCATATTTTAGTTTGGACATGACAAGTCTGGCATTAAATAGCTTTTAATTCAATGAAGAATGAACATCTTGGCCTCCATTTACTGGGACACAGATGAAGAGCTAAAGCACTCATTTTCAGCCATTTGACATTCATCTCTGCTACCTTTACAGTACAACAGAGACTGTGAATCGCCAGGAGAAGCTCTTACTGAAAGTTAGCACATTTGTCTCGAGTGTTTTCAGATTAGTTGAATTTCTGGAGGATTACTTTCTGTAATTCCGGCAGGGTTGAAAGGTCCAATAGCTGGACCTTGTTCCTAAAACAGTCCTCTATTAGGTCCCACAAAACAAACATGTTTTTGGACAGGAAAAAAAAAAGTGCATCCATGGGACAATGGTCAGCCAAGTTTTCCTCACAACTAAAACACAATTCTATGGAGATGTAATGGAAATAAAATAAATATACTAAGTAAGAAAAAGTTGAGAACCGCCGGAATGAAAACATACTAGATTCTTGCTGTGCAGCCATAAACTAGTGCTTGAAGCAGCCGCTGAAGCTTCTTGTCATGTGATTGTCTGAATTGCCTGGAGAAAATGACCATTCTGTCATCTATGATGTCAGAATATAACTCTCCAGAATGGAGCATCTGCATCACCCTGAAAACCAAGTATTTAGTGCATAGGAGTAGTCTTTATGAGTCCCATCTCATGTCCAAATGATAAATCATTCAATTTAAAAACATAATGGATAAGTCAGAAAACACAGAAAAGTATCACATTTCTACTTAAATGGTTTAGACTGGTTATACATATTTAAAAACTGAGAAAGAGAATATTTGTATATTACTCATTTACCTCAGTTATCTAATTATGTGAGAGAAAAAAAGTACACTGACCCTTCTTCAATTCTATTATGTGCTGTTTTTTCTGCATACATTATTAATTTAATACCAAATGTGTAGCACTGACTTGTCTACTGTAAACATGTAAACCTGTACCTGTATTAACTGTACTATTAACACACAGTATTTGTAAAACTAGGTGTAAATAAGGACACAGTATACAGTACTAGTGTCATGAAACCCTTTAGTGTTACGGTAATTGGTTTTCTGCATTAATTTGCCATAAACTGATGTGAGCTTCATTTAAATCCTAATAATAGAAAAGCATAAAGGGATAACATTCAATCATAAACTTAAACAAACTTAAGATGTTTGAGTGTCTGTTATCGATTCATCTGGCTCTGATCCTCAAGTCCAAACTAATTTCATTAATGGGATTCCAAGTATGCAAACTAACTACAGACTCTAAATATCTTTCATCTAAGTAATTTATGTATGAGTTTACGTCCTTTTCCCGCCAGCACTGTGAATCCTTCATGTACTGTATTATTGTGTGTTATCAACTCAAGAAGATTATCTTTGTTATTGTGACTTATATAGAAATTCAATTACATTTTCTTACACATGAATTCTTATGAACACTTAATTTCAGTGTTTTTTTAATATGTTTTTCTTGAAATTGCACATATAAGCAATAATTTTCTGTATGACATCAGTCATACAGAAAAACACTGTTGAGGACATTTTGAGCCAATACCTTTTGGCAAAGTTGCATTAGTTCAGTGAAGTTTGCAGGTATTTATTTATGTGCAGCTCTTTTAAGGTCTCCTGAGAAAGAAGATATTTGAGGTCTGGCCTGGACTTTGATTGTGCAACACCTTATTTTCTTCCTTTTTCAGGCATTCTTTTGCACAGTGGTGTGCTTGGGGATCATTGCTCCACTGCATGACCAGGTTTGGCCAAATCTTTCAGTGTCAGGCAGATCACCTCACATTTGACCCAAGAATACTTTGCTATACAGAGGAGTTTATTGATACTCAATGGCAGCAAGGTGTCAAGGTCCTGAGACTCCGAATCATCACCACTGCACCCAAGTGTCTTGATAGTTAGTATGAGTTGTTTGTGCTGATGTATCGTGTTCGTTTTTCCATCATCACGTTGGTCTTGTCTGTCCAAAGATATTTGGCTTTATTCAGATGCAATTTTGTAAACTTCAGCCGCGTTGTTATCTTTAAAAGAAGAGAATATTTCGCCAGGCCATCCTCTCAATAAGCCAAGCTTGTGTAGCCCCCCTTTTTTTTGTAGCCACATTTGGTTTTCACTTTTTTCTAAAATATATGATCTTTAAGGCTTTATTGTTTTAAAAATCGAAGAGAGGACAGGGTTGAAAAATGTCAGAAGGATAAAGATGTCTTTTTAAGCCATGAATGCTGTAACAAATCGATTAAGCCCTTTCCTAATATTTGAGAGGTAAATTAGATCCAGTGAAAACTGCAACCTGAGGAAAAGGATATGTTCACGCACCTTATGAGTTCAAAATAGGTAATGGTGTACTTAATAACTATGAATCTGTTATTGTTGCAATACAATAATGGGAATATGATGAGCGTTTTTAATCATATTGATTAACTGTTATAAATGCATGAAGACAGCATCGAAATGTGTCAAGTAATTTTCTATTAGACTTTGTTTTAGTTTAACACCCTTTCTTTATATTCTATAAAATAATGGAGGCGGAAGATATTTATTGCTTTATATAGTGTGCTAAATACCAATGAGATTATAATTGTTTAATGAAATAAAAGAAACTAGTAAACTGAATTATTTCATTATTTCATTAAAATCAAATCTAATAATTTTAAGAAAATATAGACATTTACTTAAAATGAATGGACCACTTGGAATAAATTTGTTGCAGCTTTTTCCCTATGTGTGGGATGTCAAATTTGAATTTTGATAACATCCATACTTCACTTGCTGTCATTATTTTCTTTACCAGTTTTTATTCCTTGATACTTCAGGTCCTACTCTGGTTTGGCAACAAGGTTGTAGGGACTTAGTGTAATTCAAATTCTCGAAAGATTTTTCCCAATAGAACCCATTTACTGTAACTTTATGTCATAATTTGGCAGCTGTTCTTGACTAAAACTGTTTTCTCAGGTGCATGTTACAGAAAACAGCTACGGGCTTTACGGCCATAAGTCTCAAGGGATGTTGGCTATGCATCATGTATATCCTTTACAAAAGCTATTATGTCAGGGCGACAGTTAGGCTCCATGTATTGTTTATGCCTCTTCGCTTTTTAGATTTCTATCCCAATGTAGCACAAATTTGAACTTATAATACAAAAAAACGATTATTGAATTAAAGGGTTGATCTTTTTTAAGGCATAGTTTTGCCTGTTTTAACAATGAGGAAGCCATAACCCTCTGCACTTTTATAGCAACACACAGTACTGGATGGTAGATGGCCTAAAGGCTCAATAAGATGTTCTAGATTTCTTAAAAAAGGAAAAAAATAACCAGAAAAAAAAGGCCCCAAACCCTGCTCTTATTTCCATTAGTAATTTTGGAAGTTCACAGTTTACCTCGGCACGTTAAATACCTTTGTTACGCAACAGCTTACCTTGACATGTGTCAGAGCAGAGACAAACATATGTGTCTGGAGTTTGCAAAAGGCAGATGAAAGTTATAAAGCATCAAATGCAGAAACAAGGACATGGAATTATTTTAGTGAACTTTTTATACAGTTAACAAATTGAGTAGTATCTGGTAATTTCAGTACAGAGGTTTTGTTTATTTATTTAGAGGAGTACTAATAGTACTATTATAGTAATAGTATAATAGACATGTCTCTAACAGAAGCCTGTAAGAGAGTTGTTATTCAGTCATAAGGACATTAAGAAATATCTGCTCCTGAAATTGGTTATCACTGTAATTGAGAACCAGTATGTTTTAATGAATATTAAATGTTACTGTATGCTCTGGCATAAGATGGGTCTGCAGAAAAGGTCATTTATTTTCCTCTATTATATGATGGAAGCATTTTATCTCTGTGTTACGGGGTTGAAGAGGTAGACATTCAGAGAGTGGATTTAGATGGCAGTCATGAATCACTGACTTCTGTAAAAGACAACTTAACTATGTGTTTGGATTAAAAAATTTACTCTTATAGTCACAAATGGTATTAAAAAAACTAAACAAACCTTCTGTAATGTCAAACATGATTAATTCAGAATCTAGTTCATTCAGTCTGTTTTTTAAAAATCAGATGCTACAGAACTGTTGTTTTTCTTTCTTTCCTTTTAGAAGTTTGTTGTGCTTCGGCTGAGAGCCACCTGATTCAGCTGCATATTGCTGAAAGATTATGAAAAAATGAAACGTTATCAAAATAATATGTGCTCTGTTTGAAGATTTTTGCATCAGAACACAATACCAAGGAATAAAAGATACCACTAATGATCTTAGAGAAACTGCCCATACATCTGGGAAGGGTTATTTGTCCAGTTCCAAACAGTGTGGAGTCCACAGTTCTACAACAAGAAAGATTATTCAGAAGTGAAAGACATTATAAGACAGTTAACAATCTTCTCAGCTGTGAAAATACCTGCAAGTTTACAAGACTGTCTCAGAAAATTAGAATATTGTGATTTTCTGTAATGCAATTACGAAAACAAAAATGTCATACATTCTGGATTCATTACAAATCAATCAACTGAAATATTGCAAGCCTTTTATTATTTTAATATTGCTGATCATGGCTTACAGCTTAAGAAAACTCAAATATCCTATCTCAAAAAATGTTTAATATTCTGGGAATCTTAATCTTAAACTGTAAACCATAATCAGCCATATTAAAATAATAAAAGGCTTGCAATATTTCAGTTGATTTGTATTGAATCCAGAATGTATGACATTTTTGTTTTTTTAATTGCATTACAGAAAATAAAGAACTATATCACAATATTCTAATTTTCTGAGACAGCCCTGTATACCAAGTTCAAATATTATATAGATTGTAAAAAAGAAATGAAAGCTGCTAGCAGCGCTGGTCGGGCCCTCAAATCCCACAAGATGCTACCGCTTTCCAGGTCAAATTCCCTTCAAAGAAGGTCTTGGCTAAATAATGCCTCGTAAATAATACGTAAATAGAAAATAAAATAAAAAGTTAAAAATGACTGACCCAAAAGACACGGGTAAAGTCTGCAGACACTAGTTTGAAAGACTGTAATATATTCATCAGACAATACCAAATTCCCTTCAAAAACGTTTCAAGGAGATATATTAAGATGTGTCTGAAATGTTCTGCATCTGATCCCGGTCTCCCTGTGTCACCTTTGTGATCTGGGGATAGTTAGAAGGACACAATCTGTGGAGCTTGTGGTCTGAAGGAACATGGCAGGTCAACAAAGGTTAATATGTCCCATGGGTCGTATTGTGTGTGTTCTTTGAGTGCTGCAGCCAGGTAAACTGCCCTAGCTGTGGCTGGTTAGGGATTATCATCTGGGCTACTTTATAAATGTAGGTATGCCAGTTGTAGTTTGGTGTAAGAACATCCAGTACCTTTCAGTGAAATGTGTGGCTTTGGGTATGGAGAAAGCCTTCGTTGCTTTTTGGTTGTTTCTGTTAATCATTATGTTCTTGTTTTCAGGTTGGGATTTTGGTGTTCTTTAGGGCTTCATTTGTTTTATTTAAACCTTAATAAACACCTCCTTGAACCCGGGAGGGGAAGCAAGTACAGGGGATATGTGCTGATACTTTTTTTACCAGTAAGTTTTGCTGCAGAATTTTGGAGACAGGAGAATTACTTGGAGACAATAGAGGGAACCCTGACTTATACCTTAATACAATGATTTTTATTATGATTGGTATTAGCAGTCCTTTTGATCATGATCAGCATCCTATTTTTTACAAAGTAACTCTTAACCTTTTTCTATTCAATTATAATAAGTGATTGTAAGGAAATGGTCTGAATTTAATTTTAGTAATGAATTGTTGTAAGTGGAACCGAAACGGCAAGGAGATGTTAAGAACGTTGTGATGTAGATCCAAACAGAATCAAAAAGAGGATACCACTGAGTTAAAGCACATTGGACAGTGGTGCATTATCCATTATGCATACAAATGTTACCCAGATGTCATCATGGATGTGGTAGGGCAGTGTGGGGTATAATGGAGTCATTCTGACACAAATATATATTTTCTCTTATTTTGGTGACACTGACTAAAAAATTAGATGTCATAAATGTCACTGTATACTGTTTGACCAATCTGAATGAAACTCATGGGGTATAATGAATTCAGGGTCAACAGTGTTTGTGGTGAGTTTGAATTTGATCGGAAAAAGTATGGCACAAAAATATTCCCATTAGTTATGATTTCATATTTTCAAAAATATACAGTGATAAACTCCTTATAAGACACTATGTTGCAGTGTATAAAAATATTGCCTTTGTGAAAGAGATCTGATCCTTGAATCTCCCCTCCCAGGCACAAACGGGTGATTTTATATGAATTTTTTTCATACACATGTGGCAAAACCATCCACTTCCTGTTTCACTGCGAATGACAAAGGCGCCATTAGACGTCCATCCCTGAAACTTTATGTGTTGCATGAGAACCATTTTGGGTACATTCAGTACGAATCTCAGGCTGATCTGAGGAAGTATGGTGTAATAACAGGACATAGTCTGGAAAAAAAAACATTTTTCTCTCATCAGAAGGTGGCGCTATGGAGTTCATCCAAGATTGTCATATCCACTTGTTCAGCATGGAAGCGTCATCAGACGCATGAATATTGGTTCAGATTGGACAACGCATGGGCAAGTTAGAACAAGTTTTCCACGCATAGCGAGGCATCGAAATTTTCCGCGTCATCATGGGAAGTTCCTTTGATGAGAACTCAATTGTATCTCATGATTAGCTTCATCAACCTCTTAAGCATCGATTTGACCAGGTTTGACCTTTGAAGATCATGTCAGAACAGCCACATTGAAATGTCAAGAGAGTCCCTTCCTGTTGCCACTAGGGTGTGCTATGAGTTCGACTAAATATTACTACTGTACAGTATATGGATCTGTTTAGAGCTGGACTCTGATCATACACAGAACCGCTGAGGCTTCTGGGACAATGCAAGACTGAGTAATAGCAAGTTGAATCCTGGTGGGGAAATGATCGAATTTCGCCATAACGTCGCAAGCGAGTCTTGAATGAAAACTTAAAAGCTTCACAATTTAATTTCAGCAAAGTCCTTAGATGAAACTGACCAAAATGAAGTTGATCAGATGAAAATCACAATTTCAATTCAAAATGGTGGACTTCCTGTACATTTAAGAATGCGGGTCCTTGAGACTTTTCCATGCAGGTCGCCGATCTACATAAACCTAGCAATTCGTGCATTTAGGCCTTTTTTTTTTCTTTTTTTCTTTTCAAGTTGAAGCTATTGAAACATTTTCTTTCATGTCCATTTGAGGCACTATTAAAATATCAAATTTTTCACCAGACCTGATGGGTTTTGCAAAATTTGGTGAGTTTTGGAGTATGGCAAAGCTCAGAAAAAAAACAGTTTCATTGTGAAAAAATAATAATGATAAGAATAATAATAAACAGCGCAATTTCAGTAGCGTCCTCGCACCCTCGTGCTTAAGACCTAATAAGAGCTAGAGTGTAGAGGCCCAAGTTGAATTTAAAATGTTGTAGTTGGCACTTGGCAGCTGAGTTTCATAAAGTTGCATCTGAAAAAAAGAAAAAAAAAATCTTCTGAAACAATATTTGACATCCGGGACTACAGTTTCAACTCTTTATGAAGTGAAGCAACATTTTAGATAAGAGAGGGCTAACATTTCTCCAAAATACTCACACATAAAACAATTACAAATTGTTGTTGAATACAAATATATGTTTTATAAGTTTTTTTCATCTGAGCTTGTATCTACCTCTACTTTTTCAGCAAGTAAAACATTTCCAGACTATTTTATCAGAATAATAGTTCTGGACTTACTTTTACTTCAAATAAACAAAAAAAGAAGTACAATCCTGCGCTTAAGATTTATAGCAGGCCGAAGGCAACACAGCTGGAAAAAGCAAAACGGTAAGCTGGAAAAAATGCTGATGATGTGAACGTTTAATATCACAAACACATCATTAAAGCACAACAACAATGACGATGTACAATTGTACCTCTTATTAAATGAATGTGCTGCAGGTGTTGCTGCTTGTGAGAAAATGTTAACAATATTCTGTAAGATACAGCACTCATTTTAAAAAGTAATTTGCATTAAACAAAACACTAACAAGGGGATTTCAATCAGTCAGGCATGTTCAATGTCTATGCTATTCAGGTTTTGAAATGTATATGTAGCACGCCTCGCTGCTACAGGGTAACAGATAGGACAGCGGATACACGGATCTGTGCAGAAAACGTTTTTATTTTCTTCTTTCAGAGGCACACGTGCACCAGCAACTTCAGCAGAGCTGCCCTCGAGCTCCGCTCTGCTTCCGTCCTCTGCCGTGTCCAGAGCCCGCACACTGAAATACACAGAGAGTGATTAGACACACCTGTGCACCATCAGCTGTTCCAGGCAGCCGCGTCACCTGTGCGCCACTCCCCCGCACTCCCTCTCTCCCCTGCAGACCATGCCCCAATCCTGCACCCTGCCACAGTATATTTAATCAAAACTGTATTTAATTACGATTAAAAACTTAAAATTAAATAAGATGGATGTGGCTATTAACATATTTATGCAGACATCATTTGATGATTTGATGAGAGTATGATACAGTGCAGTTCTGTATGAAATGACAAGAAAACATTTGTTTGGTTAAACGATTTTTGATCATGAAAAATACATAATATTAGCTCCATATGCTAATTAACGATAACATCCTTCAGAGTAATCAGCTCTGTTTTGGGCTACAGAGGCATTCTCATCTACTGAGATGAATCCCATAAAGACACTTTTTGATTTAAGTCAAATGGAGGAAACATCATTATGAAGAGCTTATGCTCGAATCTAGCATCTGCTTTGAACATTGTGCTTCCCAATCCCTCTTCCTTGTGAGTTCTTTTACATCCAGTGGTGGGGTTGTTGGGATAATACTCCATGAATGTTAACTGTGTACATTTTTCCGATAAATATAGACAATATCAGATAAAGGGGGTTTAAAGAAACTCTTTGTTAAACACACAAAAGGTTTCTTTAAACCCCACAAACCCTGGGGTGCTGTGTGGTGTCATTTATAGTTGCACTTTTCGAGTTTCTTTGCTGTGGGTAGGAGTTCTTTTTCTTAAGCATTTGGTGCAATATTGCCTGAAAACCTCTTTATATACTGATAGCAAATGATTAATTAAATGGCCTCATGTTAAAACTAAAAATATGAATCACCTCTGGATGTTGACAGGCTTCTAAAAGCACCATCCAATCGTTGTGTAGGACTCAGGCAAAGCCATTGGAACATTAGCTTTTATTGAACAGGCATAACATGTTCATTGGCTTTGAAGGTGTGGCTTTGGATTGTTAAGTTTAAATTTTGTGTTTTAAAAATTGTATATTCTTTTTCTTACATCCACCCAACGTTTTAAGTCACGCTTTCTGCAGACAAAACAGTTGCTGGTCCTTGTTTTCCTTTATCTAAATAAATAAATAAAATAACATTTTCTCCACTCACTATTGTTTTGTTAAAGGTAGGGTAAGCAAGTTCTGCATGATGTAGCAAAAAAGAAAAATCAAGAAAACACACAAATCAAGCACCTCCCTCTCTAGTGCTCTGGTTCATCCGGAGAGTACACCCTGTCAACCTCTCCCCAGCCGCTCCCACCTCATTTACAGAAGCATGCTCCCTCCCCCCGATAGCAATGGCTAGAGTGTTTGTTATGGCATGTAGAGCAGGTTGATTGTGGCCTATTAACAGACCCAGGGTTGTGTGTATTTATAACAGTATATTAATGTGATAATCAACGAGCAGATGGTGAGGAGATACTCACTGAATGTGACAAATAGTGTTCTGAATTAGAAATCACATATTTCTTACCCTACCTTTAAAGCATATCTCTTTTTATTTATTTGTCTTTTTTTCCGTGACGTATCAGTACCTTCAGCAAAACAGCAAATAAATCCACCATACAAAGGAATGATTTAAGTGCCAAGTTACAAAGAAAAAGTCAGATTCTTTAACTCTTGATGCAAAAACTGATTCAAACAGCCGTTAATCATCACCACTGTTTGCACTGCTTACGCCCAGATGATGTCGCAGCTCTCATCATCATGTTACCACCTAGTGACCTAGTGTTTCATAATCATATAAAAGAAATCATAATTCAGAAGCTGTTAAAGACAAAGTTTGGGGTGTTTTTTATTTCAAAACACAGTGTTGCTTATAAAGTTGAAATAATTTTGTTTTTCAGAAATGTTCCTTTGATTTACTATCATTTCATCGGAAAAAAAAGTTTTATTCCAACTTTATGGGCAATGGTGCATAACAAAGACTTCAAATAAAAAAAAATAGGATTTTCTGGGTTTTTTGTGTATTATTTCATATGCCAGACTTTAAAAGGCTAGCTTTAAAGTGATGATATCAACATACTGTACAAAATAAAGGAAGCGCTAGAATTGTTGTGAACCACTTTCTTCCAGCTTATATTGTATGTAGCACTACAGTTTTTTTACACACCTTAGAGTTGTTTAACACCTCTAAAATGACCAAAACTACATGGTTGCAGCTTTGTAA
Source organism: Cololabis saira (assembly GCF_033807715.1). Classification (NCBI taxonomy): domain Eukaryota; kingdom Metazoa; phylum Chordata; class Actinopteri; order Beloniformes; family Belonidae; genus Cololabis; species Cololabis saira. Next base: position 21,950,698 of record NC_084602.1, read on the forward strand.
ATTTGTCAGACAGCTGGTTTTCCTTTCAGTACTTTTGATATTTCACAGGCATGGACTGCTGACTGTCCAAAACCAGCACTGTGTTACTTTGAACTCTGAGAATATTTTCTGAGTTTTCACAAATGATATTTCCTCTTAGTGGAAACACCGAACAGATGAGACCATTCATGCTTGTCATCAGTTGTGTAAAATCACAGCCCAGAGACCTTTGGAGCTGGGGAACAGGGAAATGTTAAACAATGGCAGACATGAAATGATTACCTCAGATGTAGTGACTGTGGCGAAATATTATTGGTTTAATGAAGGGAGGAGCATTGTCGGTGCTGTTGATGTGTGGCGCATGAAGAGAGGGTTAGAGGCTAGAGGCCGAGTGTAAATAAGTAATGTAAGCATGACATAGTCTTCTAATTAATGTTCGCAAAGAAAAACCATGTTTGTGACTGAATGCCACTTGTATGAGCATATTAAGATTTGATGTGATAAATTTCATTGTGAAACCGTTGAAAATAATAGCGAGAATGCATTAATTACACAACATCACATATCTGTTGGCTTTTTCATCCGAATTTAGCTCTAAGATCTTCGCACACTTCAACTTCATTGCCCCTTGAACTGACAGCTGTCAGAGTTTTCCATATAGCTTTTCAAACAAACCAAGCAATCTTTCGTAGCAGTAAGAACAAAACCTCAGAGGGCACAGAAAAAAAAGAGATAGTGGGAAGATGTAGAGGAAATTAATGTTAACTTCAGAGTCTTTGTTGCTTTTTCTTTTTCAAAAACATAATCAGATAAGACAACTTTCCAGAGTTGCTCAGGATCTACTTCAGTTCAAAACTGAATTTATTATCTAAACTGGTAGTAGCAGCAGCTTCCAACCTCTACGGTCTAAAGTATTCATCCATAAAAACTCACCAAAGACATTCTTTGCTTTCAGCTCTAACAACATTGACGCTTGGTTCGTAAGCCTGTGGATTATGGTGCAGTAGGCATCGTGGATCAAAGAAAGTGGTGGCTCAGTTGGGTGATGATGAAGCAGACAATGTCCTCTTTTTTCATAAAAGAGAATATACGAGTGTTGTTTTCACACACCCCCAATTTCTTATAATTTATTTGTATTTAATCCATACTGCAAAAGTCAAAAAGAAAATTACTTTAAAGGAAGTTTGTATTCTTGTGGGGATTTCCCAAAACTTTCATTTCATGTTTAAATCTAAATCTAAATTTTTTCCCCCTCTGTTATATGGATAGCTGAAATTTTCCGCTTTCCATTTTCAGGAATCTATCCATAGCAGCTTTTATTCCATAATTACCAATAAATAGCTTGGCTGCCATTCAGCTACATGACCCCTCACCTCCTTATTATCAGCATCACTAACTGATTTTTATAAAGAGTATTTTCAATCATTCAATTTGTACTGCTTGACATGCCTGACCTTGCCTTACAGGCACTAAAAAACAGTGATGTGACTGTTCAGAGACCAGGGCCGGGTTTAAGTTGCAGTGACACGATGAAATGCGTTCATTTCTGTCATTGTCCGCTGGTCATGCTAGTTAGCATGTCACGTGAATAGTGCTTAACCCCCACCCTCTTCAGCGTGTTCAAGGGAAACCATGTCCTGACAATTTCTCACACATAAAACCTTCTCTTAAGGTTGCTTCAGTAGTCTCCATCTATTTATATACATGTATTTACAGTGGCATGCAAATGTTTTGGTTCTGGTCTTTTTTTATCCTTTGCATTGCAAAGCAAGATGACATCATTTCCCCAAAGGCATAATGTTAAAGATGACATAGCCTATTGCTTAAATGCAGTCAGAAATTACATTTTAAATTTCATTCTTTTGTTTCAAACATTTCAAAGAAAAAGAACCTGTAAGGTCTGTCCACATATGCCAAACTTCTGCATTTTTAAAATGCAATGCTGGGAGAAAACTATGGCTGGTTACCTGCTTATCTTGATACGAACAAAAGAACATGATTGTCAGTAGTTAATATATATTTCACTTTAGTGAAGAATATGATAAACTATATACTGTAAATAAACTTTGATTAATCAATTATTAGGTCAAGAAAAATGTAAAATATTTTATGTTTGATTTGTAAGATGCACTTTAGAGAGTAATAAATGAAAAAAGTGGAAGTCTGAGGTTAAGAAAGCTTAATTGAATACGCATCTGTTTGAATTTTCCCCAGCCTGATATCAGAAATTCCAGGATCCAGGTTGCCTTTGAATGCAGCAATATATCAACACGTCTCAGTTGTAGTCAATTAAAATTGCTGTACAGACGTAAAGCTATGTACATTTAGAAACTTATGTATGCTTTAGCCTTGTTTTTCCTCTCTATATTGGCTTTTTTTCTGCTTTGCTCAAGTAACACAATCCAGGAAGTGCCAAAATGTGCGGTTCTTTGAATGACGAGAGAGGCTGGCTACATTGTCATCCACCCTCATGTTCAAATTAAAGGCAGAAATAAACATATTTACAGGCTGGTACAAATACTGCTTTTGGTTTCCCTACCAAGATTAAACAAGACAACTGCATGTGAGGATCATTTTATGTAAATTATCAGGTTAAATGACATAAAGAAAAAAAAATTGTTGGTAAGATCAGAAATAAGGCTGGATAGACAGATTTAATCAAAAACAATGTCAAGTAATGCTAATCAGTATCACAGCTCAGCATGCGTCAGAGCTCTGGCGGCGCCTCAGGATCTCCAAGGCTGTGGTCAGTTAGCCAAGCAGTGGGTCCTGGCGGTGCTGGACTGGACCTAACCCAGTCTTTGTTTCAGCTCCAGCAGTTCTTGTTTAAAGTTTTTTATATGGTACAGACATAAGAAATGAGGATGGGCAGAACCAAACGGCTTAGCCTGGCTTAGCTCAAGCTAAGAAGTACATGGTGCAGAGACCTGTCTATAACTAACTTGTAGTAACTAAGCTAAGGTCGACATGTTCCAGGCAGCCTTCAGGCTTCCTCGTTCTGATCATTTGCCCACTTTTGCAACTGGGGTTTGATGGAGTCATGTCCTGAAAGAGAGATGCATTCAGAGATTTGGAGGGAAAAAAGACTATTCAGAAAACCTAACAGGTGACATGACAGGCTGGTTGTCCAGTTCTTTGGTCCAATTTAATATTTACATGCAAGGATTGGTCCAACTCCCAGCTACATTAGTTGAGTTCAATTTCTCATGCACTTTTAACCCACATTTTCAGTCATACTAATACAATAATTTTCTTTTTTTCTAATTTCATGTAAACACACTGACCAAAGCTCTTGTATCACCCATTGACTCTTGCATCTGAGAAGGAAAGACTCATAAAACCTCCTACGCTCAAAAGGATTCATGGAGAATCTGGTAATATTTATTACAATACAATAAAAGAAGATGAAAATTTAAAATGGCGGTGGTGAAGCCCCTTCTGAAGAAGAGTAATTTAGATCACAGCATTTTTAATAACTACAGACCTGTATCCAACTTACCCTTTTTAAGTAAGATTTTAGAAAAGCTGGTTTTTAACCAAGTAAATTATTTTTTAATAAGAAACAATATTTCAGAGAAATTTCAGTCTGGCTTTAGGATGAACCACAGCACCGAGACAGCCCTTTTAAAGATTTTAAATGACATCAGGTGCAATTTAGATAACCGCAAACTGACAGTCTTGGTTCTACTGGATCTTAGTGCCGCCTTCGATACAGTAGACCATCACATTTTATTAAACAGACTGAAGCACCTGGTGGGCCTCTCTGGTACTGTTTTTAACTGGTTCCGCTCCTATCTCACAGATCGATCTTTCTTTGTAAGTTTGGATACATGTTCCTCCAGAATGCATGAAATTAAGTGTGGGGTCCCCCAAGGGTCAATTTTAGGTCCGCTTCTTTTTAACCTTTACATGCTTCCCTTGGGGGACGTCATCAGGAGACACGGCATCAGCTTCCACAGCTACGCTGACGACACACAGCTGTACATCGCCGTGTCTCCTGATGACACAGGGCCACTTGATGCCCTTTTTAACTGTATTTTAGATATTAAGTCATGGATGGCAGATAATTTCCTACAGCTCAACCAGGACAAAACAGAGGTTTTAGTTATTGGTCCTGAAGGCCGGAGAGAGAAACTTTTACCAAAACTACAAGATTTTAAACCTTCGCAACGTGTAAAGAACCTGGGTGTTATTTTTGACTCTGAGCTCACTTTTATTCCACACATAAAGAATATCACGAAAATAGGTTTTTACCATCTTAAGAACATAGCCAGAGTCCGCCCGTTTCTCTCTCAGGCCAGCACGGAGGTGCTGATGCATGCTTTTATCTCTAGTCGTTTAGATTATTGTAATGCCCTGCTCTCTGGTCTTCCTAAAAAGAGTATTAAGAACTTACAGCTATTACAGAACTCAGCCGCTCGCGTGCTGACGAGGACCAGAGGGCGGGAGCACATTACACCTGTTTTAAAATCGCTGCATTGGCTCCCCGTCCGTTTCAGGATTGATTTTAAGGTTCTTTTACTGGTTTTTAAGTGTCTTAACGGTCTTGGGCCATCTTATTTATCTGATCTGCTTTTACTGTATCAACCCTCACGGACCCTGAGGTCCTCTGGTACCGGCCTTTTAACCATTCCCCGAACCGCGACCAAAACCCACGGTGAGGCTGCATTCAGCCATTATGGCCCCTCTTTATGGAACAGCCTGCCAGAGAACCTCAGGGCCGCAGAGAATGTTGATATTTTTAAAAGGAGGCTCAAGACACACCTTTTTAGTTTGGCTTTTATCTGATCTCATTTACCTAGTGTTTTTAGCTATGTATTGTGTGTACTTCTTTAGCTCTTTTATCATCTCTAAAACTTTAATCCATTTTAATGACTTTTTACTTTATGTTATTTATTATTCATCTTAAGTTTTATATATATTTCTCTAAAATTTTACACTTTTAGGCATTTTTTACTTTCTTTTAATCTTTTAGTTTTTAGCTCCAGTGTTTCCTCAGGGGGGTCGTCCACACTGGGAGGTGTGCCTGCTCCGCCCATGGGGGTGTCGTCATGGGGATCCCTCAGGCCTGGGTAGCTGGGGGGGGGCTCCACCTTCTGTGTGGGGTCTGCCCTGGTCTGTCCGGGTTGGGGGGGTCTCTGTGGGGATGCTTCTGGTGGTCGTGGTCGGTGATGCCTCTCGGTGTGGACGGCCACCCATAGGTAGTGTTTTCCTCACCTGGATCGTTAGTGCTAAGCCATGTCACCAGTCCACTTATTGTGTGTGTGTGTGTGTGGGTGTGGGTGTGGGCGTGTGAGTGTGTGCACAGGTATATGAGTGTGAGTGTGTGTGTACGCGTGGGGGGTGGGGTCGTATGGAATGTTTTAAATTGTGTTTTTTTATTGTTATTTTATTCTGCATGTAAAGCACCATGTGTTGCATTTTATATTGTATGATTTGGCGCTATACAAATAAATAAAGTTTAAGTTTAAGAAGAATCTGAGGAAAACAAGCTTAGAGTGCAGCAGCCGCAAACCAAAAGGTCACTGACATATGGTAACTGCAATTACAAAATGAAGCATCAAAGCATAAGTAAATGGTTTCTACTGACCACACTCCTAAATATGTAACTTTACTTCAGGGCAAAAGTTAACTAATCAAAACAAATCATTTTTGATCACTGAATTGCTTCAGACACATTGCACATTTATACTCCACAGCACAGACACAGCTGCTGCAGTGTTCTCACCAAATGATTCAGGAGATATTCAAGAATGCACTTGGTTATAAACCACCTCAATAAAACATTGTTGCGCAACTCGATAACAAAATAGAAACAAATGACTGGCATAAAATGGAGCACAGCCGCCACAAAACTGACAGCTCACAAAGTTACGATCAGCCACAATTCATGACAAATCACCAATGATCTGTAGATAAGTGTGACGTACACTCGAGCAAAGTGTGCATCCATATACGCAGGTGTGATGCTGAAGCTCTACAGTACATGCTAGCTCACCTGAAGCAAATGGTCTTCTTTTTTTAAATAACGAAAGAACATTTCCACCAGATGTTCTCAATACAGTTGCTGAGTCATCACGACTAAAACTTCACTGCATCACTGGTTTCTTTTGTAGAACAACTCTCAACCTGTTTTACCACACTGGGCTCCCAGAGATCCCCAAAGTAATGTCATTTAAAGTTTAAAAAAAAAAGATTTTGCCACATATTATATCCTCCATGTGTCCATAGATGAGTGAGTCCCCAGTATCAAGGTCACGCTGGTGTTTCTTGCCAAAAACATCAAATGGATTCATTGTGTTTCAGCAGCTCTTTGCTTTTGCTCTGTTGGCTTCATTCATTTTTATTTAATCTGAAGTTTTATTTGGACCACTGTCTACGTTTACATTGGAATTTTAAACATTTTTGGTGTTAAGTTTTATAAATTTAACATGCTTCAAAAGTCGCTGGATCGTTGGTGTACATAATCCTGATTTCAACTTTGTCCAAAATCACAGTTTTTGTTTTGTTTTATTCCACAATTGAGCCGTCCTAGCGCAGCATCCTGAATATAACCCACAGCTGCTCTTGAAGCTGAATATGTTTGCAACAGATTCAGTTGATTCACATCAACTGTCGAGAAGCCGGAAGTTTTCTTCAGAGTTAGTACAGGCATTTATCTGGCTCAAATTAACATTCTTGGCATGACACTTTAAGCAGCACTTTAAGTTGCACAGACTGACAAGACATGAAATGGCAATCTTCAAAGGATCTGTTAGATCCTTTTCCCCATGAGGTCCTGTTGAGGACTTGAACTCTGCCACTGAAACTGATGGCTCTGACAGCCATGAACAACCATGTTTCTTGCCAGTAATTTTGCAGTTGTACCTCCTGGTGTCTGATGGTGTAGCAGTTTCTGTACATCATTCTTTGCGCTGTCATACCAGCTGTAGACTGTACATCATGCTCTCTGTGCCACAATCCAACCAATTTGCTTGGATTTGCTCTTATTTTTGCTAAACTGTTCAGGATTGTTTTGGAATTTTGAGTAATAATACCAGTGCTGCATTGATGGACACATTGTTCCATTCTTCTGTTCATTTTCAATGGTTATTTGGTGTACATTGTAGCAGCTAGGAGGGTCATTGGAGGGTCGTACTACATTTCTATTGTTAGAAATTTGACTCTTGCTAAAAACCCTTACAAAGACCATCTTTGAACCTCTCTCTTTGAGTTTCTCAGTTAAAGATATCGTCAAGATTTATTCACACTGGTCATTTTTTAATCGAGACAACTAGATATTGCATGATATAAAACGAGCGTCAGATGAAGCTTTTGCACCAACAAAGACTCCTACACTGCTACTTCAAAGCCATTTTATTCAGTGGGCAAAATATATAAGGTATATGTATATGTAAAACTTTTCTTAAGCAAAAAATACCTTAATTAAACTTTTTGTAAGAAGTAATAGGACAAGAGGTGCTCAAGTTATTGCGTGCCAAGTGGGTTTCTAAACAGCTAAAACTAAAGGCTTTTGTGATGTATGTGGATTTAAATGTTAATAAATCCCATTTCATTTAAAGGCTCTTTTAAAGTAGACAATTGATAAATTGCTTTCACATCCTCTTGACTACACTGAATGCCCTGAGAGTTTGATGACCGCCCTCGCAACATGTTGAAAGAGTTGTGTTGTGAGAATGTTGCAACAAAGAAATGTGTTACTGGAGATTGTTGACCACTTCTGATTGTTAATAATTCCAAAACATTAAGTTATATAAATTGAAGACATGATCACAACAAAAGTGTTGCTTTCTGAAAGAGAAAAACAACAACAATTCTTTTACCCTGATCTTTTATCCAATTTAAAATTGTGACAGGTTTTGTCAATAATAAGCCATGAGAGATGATATTTTGGGAATTTGTTCTTGGACGACCCACTCTCCAGACAAAGCATTTGCTTGGAGGTCTTGGTCTTTGGAGGCTTTTTGTTGTAGTTGCTGTTGTTGTTGTTGTTGTTGTTTGTTTGTTTGTTTTTTTGCAGTTATGGCATATCACAAAGTGAGCCTTTAAAGTGCATTTTCAAAAAGAAACACGTTTTACTCCTTTCAACTCATATTAGCCCTCGACCAGAGTAGATCGGTTACAGAATACACAGTACACGTGTATGGAAAATCCATATGTGAGAGAAAACAACAATATTTTTCAAATAAAATGACAAGCAAATGGTGGTTTGATGTTCCTGAGGACCTTATCATGCACTGCTGTGACCTTCTTCCATTTGCAGGTGACCATGTCACTCCAAAGGTTTGTGCTTACCCTGGGTATTTTTGCCTCGACAGGCAATCATATTGACAAAGAGGGTGATTGAAAATGTTGAAACATGTGAAATACTGCATGGATGCAGACAGTGGTAACTGAAGTCTGTCTGTCCTTCTCCTCAGCGTGCAGCACCTGCCATATTCTCTCTGAAAGATTTGTGGAAGAGGACTTCTCAGAGCCGCTGTTTCCATCTTACCTGGGAAGTGACAGCCAAAGTAAGAATTATGGTCTCAGTTATGTTTCGAAATGATAAATAAGTGTTTAAACTTTCTATGATTATCTCCCAGCCAGCATTCACATGTGGGTCTAACAGTTGGGTGTAAAATTGGTCTCATGTTGGTTTGTCATCATGCTCCATGGTGGCCCTGCCTGTGCTTGCTCATGGTCTGTCACTGGGATCTACCTGGATTCCAGCTGGTCACATTTCTTATGTGTGCCCGTCTGTTGGTCTATGTCTAAGTGTATTCATTACACTTTCATTACACACCCATACATTTGGCTCATATACTGTAAGCTTTCCATTAGGGGCCCATAATCCTCAAACCTAGGGGACCCAAATCGTATTTGTTATTTACATTTGCCCATTTAAAGTCGAAATCCAGGCTCTACTCAAGTAGTCCACTTTTAATCCAGATGGTACCCACATGGACATGCTGGCTGAGCTGTTTGAATATTGGCAATACTATCCATATACATTAAATATTTACTTACTAGCAATCAACCATCATAACTTCATTTGTGAGGAACATAAAACTACAAACTGTAACCATCAAAGGCAAATTTACTTCTCTTAGACTGTGAAATTAAAAGATCTGAGTGGTTCAAAGGCAGTATGCTGACACCACAAAAACAGTTTAGAAGACAAACGTCATTCGTGATCAGAAGAGGGTTATTTTTAGTTAGTTTAAAGCAATGAAACTGGGCTTCAGTGAAATAAGGATTTGGTGATACGCTTCATATTTCTGAACTTAATCCCCTATGGCAGTTTGCTTCATTGGCTGTAGTGGCGGTTTCCTCTTCAGTAATCACATGATGTCTTGAACGTCTCCTCCATTCCCGCCATGTTAATCAGCCAACCCCCACCCACTCTACCCCCACATACAAACTCAGTGACTCAGTCTTTTTTATACAAAGGTTCTGTCTGTTGGCCGCTTAAACAGATTTTGGCCTGCAATTAAATTTGTTAGAGGTTTAGGCCCTTACCGTAACCCACTGGGCCAAAGACATGAAAAGTCTGTAGTGGACATTGTGTTGAAACAATTTTAAACCAATTTTAACATTGCTAAGATGAAGGGGTTTTTTGGTTGTTGTTTTTTTTCTTAGATGCTGTGTTTGCATTTTTTTGTCATTACATTTTCAGGATTTAAAGAAGAAGAGGGTATGGGTACCAAACTGGTCTGCCTGCAGTCCTGATCTGTGTGCAATAAAGAGTCTGTGGAGGAGTTGTAAGCTCCTAAGACTTGGTGTTCACATATGTGGACGTCACACAATTGTTTTGCCTTTAACATAATGTTCTTAACAGGGGTCCAAAGCAACAGGAACAATAATTGCACCAGGTGTTAGGAGCTTAAACAGAAAATGAAGCAAGAAAAACCTATAATGTTAAACACCTTAAGGTGTGTTTGCGTGACGAACAGAATAAAATAACAGATTAAACATTTCATTTATTTGTGTTCTTAGTGCGAGAACACCTTTTAAGTGTGAACAATGGCAGCATTACAAAGTGGTAAAAGCTTTACTGTCATGACTTTACTCAGAATGTGTTTATAAAAAACACAGCACCAAAATAACTCACATTTACTGTAAGTAAAAGGTGGACCCAAGAAAAAAAATCACAAGGACTAGATGTATATAAAATGGAATTTATCTTACTCCTACAAAGCTTGGACATACAGTACTGCAGTGGTAGGGTGGGAAGTAGAGCAATACAAAAACAAAAAATAGACACACAACAGAGTGATGGAGGGGCTGAAAAACATGCCGTGCTGCTAACAAGAACACCTACGATCAGGCCATTGAAAACCAAGACAAAAACAAAAACAAAACAAAATCGCGGAGCTTATACTGCATCCCGGGGGTGATTAATGACTGATGAGAACCAGGAACAGATCAGAGGTGAAGAGTAATCAACAAAACTCCGAACAGATGTGGAAAAGGTAGACACAGGAAGGAAAACAGAATCTAAATGATAAGATGATATTACAATAAAATAACTAGAAACATATAAACTGCTTGTTAGGTTTATTGTACGTGTTTTGGTTGGAGTTCACCTTTTGATAACATTGGCTTTGTGTTAGAAGACACAACTTCTTTCTCCATTTCTTGGTTAACAACAGTGACGATGATCACTGACAGTAAATGACAGTGTTTTAGCTTTTGCAAACGTTAAAAAAAAAACATTAAAAGGTAGCCTTTTGGTATAACAATGTAATGGAAACTACTAATTGAAGACATTCATAGGGTTACTCTACACCTTATGCGTAACTTTTGCCATGGTTTGTGTCCATGTGAAGAAAAATGAACTCCAGAATATTCATTCATTCATTCATTATCTTACCCGCTTTATCCCTTGCGGGGTCACGGGGGTCTGCTGGAGCCTATCCCAGCTTATTTTAGGTGAGAGGCAGGGGTTACACCCTGGACAGGTCACCAGTCCATCGCAGGGCCACATATAGACACACAAACCATGCTCACAATCACACTCACACCTACGGGCAATTTAGAATCACCGATTAACCTAAATATGCATGTTTTTGGACTGTGGGAGGAAGCCGGAGTACCCGGAGAGAACCCACGCAAGCACGGGGAGAACATGCAAACTCCACACAGAAAGGCCCCTGCCGGGCCTGGGAGTCGAACCGGGGACCTTCTTGCTGTGAGGCAACAGTGCTAACCACTAAGCCACCGTGCACCGTGAACTCCAGAATAGACAAATGAAAAAAGGAATGTCTATGTACGATGTTTTTCATTTGTCTATTCTGAACTCCAGAATAGACAAATGAAAAACATCGTACATAGACATTGCTGAATGCATAGTTGTCGATCAATTTTGGCATTTTTTTTGATAATGGTAAGGTTGTTTGTTGATTTCTGTAATCTTTTGTTTAAACAAAATCAGTTTTAAAAGATAAATGCTTTGTTAGTATTAAATTCAAGTTAATTGAATACAAAGAAAAACTCCCCTCAAGGACGAAAGAAACCTTGAGGACCTGGTTCATAAGGGGGACCCTCGTGCCAAAGGCCAGCTGGGTAGAGCAGGGAAGGTATATGGATTAAGATGTTTTGCACAAAATTATTTTACTGCAGGCACTTGCTGAAAACACTAAATTAATGTACATTTCAACAAACCGTACATTAAAGTCAAGCTTTGGCATGTCTAAAGCAACACTGGAGATTATTTTTTTAGTGGTTTTTGCATGTACATCAGTTCAGACATCAATCCAAATGGAATGTAGCAAGTTAACAAGATGTTTACCAATCGATAAATTGGGCAAGACAAGACAAAGACAAAATTACAGATTTACAGATGTAGAAAACTTCAGTGTCACATCAAAACAATAAACCACAAGCTGATAATAAGACATTATTTACTAGTCTTAAAAGTAGGTGGCTAATTCAGCACTGGTCGCTTTCTCCTTTTCTCTTCTTCACATCGTCTGACCTGGTCGTTTCTGCAGCACCCATGCCATGTTGACCGCAAAGTTACCTAGCGTAATTCCAGAACACCTGGGTTTTTCAGACTAATATATGACAAATGAACTAGAAATGAAACTATGAAATTTAACGTGAAAAAGTTGTTTTCTTTGTTGCTTTGATACTCTCATTTAAGGAGAAAACAAACACTACGGCTTGTTCACTGTATAAACCACTGTCAGTTTATTTGTTTTGGATATAAAAGACTAAACTGTTGATGTCTGTGTCACAGTTACCTCCTGTGATTTTGAGTCGTCGTGCCTCTGGACTTTATCACGCAGCAACGCTCGTAGTGACTGGTCAGTCGTGTCACCACAGCAACTGGGGGACAGAAAGGCTGGGATGCTGCCTACAACAGACCACTCTGTTGGAAGCTCTGATGGTAAGACTAACAGAAGGGCTTAATGATTGTATCAGGGCAATAACATTCACTGAATCACTCGTTTTTTTTTATTTCTGTTTTGAGTTTCTTTTCACGCAAAATGTACTTTAAATTTGTCTTTGGTGGAATGAAAAGTATGAGATTTATCTCCATTTTAAAGTATTCCTCAAATGATGTATGTGATGGATAATATTATGAGGCTGCTATAAAACTGTCAAGTGTGAAATGTCCACTCTGTTTTATTACCCTAGGCCACTTCCTTCTGCTGAGCTCCCCACCTGCTGCTGATTCTTCTGGGAAATGTGAATACCACTTGACCAGTCCAGTCTTGCCTGGCAGCAACAAGGAGTGCATATTGCAGGTGGCCTTGTATGAGACCAGGCCGGCGCTGGGAAACCTCACGGTCCTGATCGAGCCAGTTCTGTCCCATTTAGCTAATCACTCAAGGGTTCTCAACCACAGGAGACCAAATGGCCAAAGGTCAGCAAAAACACACTTCTTTAGCCTCGCAGCAGGTCTTTTTTGCAGAACAGCTATCTAAATCTGTAAACGTGCCTACCATTTATGCAGCGTTTATGCACAAGATGTCAATTTATTATAGTGTAAAATAAAAAATAAACTATGGGTGTCTAACAGCTGAAGATTTTGTTAAATTAAAGTCTAGCTTGTACGGTAAATAGACATTAAATTCACTACAATGAAAGTTAACAAGCTGTCAGACAGAGCAAGGGGAGAGAAGTTAATGGCTTTTTCTTACTTTATGTGGTACTACTAAAGTCAACATGAGACAGTATGAATAGACTTGTTACCGTGGTGGTGCACTCCCCTGAGACTTATTTAGGAAATAACAATCAGATACAGTATTTTCCTATTGATCTAAAGCTGAGGTACATTCATCTTTACAAGAGCAAAAAGGATTGTAGTCCGTAGATGTAGGCTGAAGAATAATTTATATGTAATTGGTGGGGACACAAGAGGGATGGCTGTGCATGTGCAATAAGTTTGTACTTTGCCTTTATTAGATGGACTGAGCAATTCCATTACGAGGCATAACATCTTTTAATTTAGAAAGCCCACCATTCATATAGTATAGAAACCAGCAGACGTACGGCGCAGTTGCCCCCCAGTGCATGATGAATCTCTGTGTGACTTCTCACATGTACAGATGTCTGTGTGTGCGTGTGTCTGTGTGTGTGTGTGTGTGTGTGTGTGTGTGTGTGTATGTATGTGTGTGTTGCTCCAGTATCAGGTATATGCCATAAAAGATAACAAACTACAAATTAGCAGGTGCTTTATGGAAAAGTCAGGTTCGGTTACAAATTTGAGCTGAGCTGCAGTGTTTCAATTATAAATGCTGATTAAAATAAATTACAGAGGGTTTTTTGATGTTTTTTTTAACTGTGAAAGTTTTGTGGGTTCGTTTTTGTTGCTTTGTGACAGCAAAAACATCTTGCCAGCAAATTAAAGAGTGCTGTTTTCTGGACAAACACATTGGTGGTAATGATGAATCATAAACTCATGAGAAATTCTTATAAGCGATTTTTAAAACGATTTTTTATTATTAATGCAGGGCTGAGTGGGAGGTTCTAGAGACTGTGATTGGCCAGATGGATGAACCCTTTCAGGTGACCCTGTTCTACACTTCCTGCACGGCTGACGGCAGAGCCAGTGTGGCTTTGGACTCTCTGGTCTTCATAAACTGTGAATTGGGTAAATTCCTTGAGTGTTCGACGGCTATGATTAAAAGTTTCCATTCAGCCCAGATGTTGAAAACCTGATATCGAACCAGATTGAGGACATTAGCTGTGCTTTTTGTGTGATAATGCATTCAGAAATACTATTTTTTTCCATTTTCTTTCAGTTTATGCTGTACATGCAACAGAGCACTGAATAGATTTCTCTCTGTATATTATCAAATTGTTGCAGTTTAAACACTATTTTTGCCCAAACTTTAGGCTAATAATATATGCTGCTCCAATTTGATACTGGGTAGACAGAGGACCCCTTCAGTCAGAACATCATAGATCAATTCCCAGCCCCGTCATCTGCTGAAGTGTCTTTGGGCAGAAAACTGAACTCCACATTGTCCCCATTGGATCAGCCATACAACCCTCTCCATTTACCCCAGCCTGGATAAATGGAAAAAGTTGCGCCCGGTAGGGGATCTGACATAAAACCCTTTTTTAAGATCAATATGTGGAAAATGTCGCCCCCCCCCCCCCCCCCCCCCCCCAAAAAAAAAAAAGTAGTAGTAATGATAATAAATAAAATAAAAATAGGCTCTTTCCCTTTCTCTAAAATAATCGCTTCTGTAAAAAGATTTCGTCCCTTTGAAGATGCCATTCCTGTTTTGTAAGTTTCTTTTTATTTTCATTGAACCCAATTTTCAGCTGTCGGGCATTTGTTATCCAGGACCTCTAAAATGTATCGCTTAACCTTGTACCAAGAATATTATCCCACATGAAATGTTTATTTCACAAGCTTTTCTCTAAGGGCTCATTCAATTGTGTCACTTAAAAGTGCCAAGTGTTTCCACATGTAACCACATGGGTCTGGATCGCATTTCCTTATACCTGAAATACTAGAAACCACTCTGTAGAAAGGCGTGAATTTTAGAGATGCATATTTTATGGGGCTCATAAATTATGCATCTACATGTCTATAAATTAAAGCTCATTTTAAGTTTTAATTCCATGTCTTAATGAAATAAACAAAAGAGAGGTCATCTGCACAACTGCTCCAAGATGCAAAGATTATCCCTCTACTGAGAATATTTCTATGCAACTTGGTTAGAATCTTGTCAGAACAACAGTAATAAAATACTACAGCAGAAATATGTGTTTTCTAAAGTAAACTAAGGTAGCAGCAGGTCTTTTTTGCACTGCATTTTTTCAGTTTTTCTTGAAACAAATGAGGTAGCCTGATTGCAGTGATCATATTATTAAAAACATGTTATTGTTGGTCATAAATTAGGCCTATATGTTGTGTCATTTTAAGTCAATTTTACCTCACCAACCCCCAGGGCTACACATGACGCGATTCCTCTGTTGTGTAATGTTTTAAGTGTTGTGTGATTGCTATGATGCAGATGATGAGGCCCTCAACCTGAACTGGGCCTGTGAAGAATCTTTCCACTGTGAAAACTCGGGTGGCTGCATTGACCGGAGCCAAGTGTGCAACTTCCACACAGATTGTCCTCTAGGAGAAGACGAGGGCTTACTATGTGGTGAGTTTTTCAATTTTCTTCCTAAAATCCCAGAATGTCACAGTAGAGTCTATGGTGACGAGGGCTCTTAATGAGATCCACTTGACTGATTGTAAGAGCATTGAGCTCTTTGGGTCTTGTTGGTGAAGAGTTACAGTATGTGAGGCAGTACATTGCAGCAGCCCTAAATCAGAGTGGAGTTGTCAGGAAGCTGTAAATCCTCTACATTAGCTGCATGAAATTGAAATCCACTGTAAATTGTTTCTTTTTCTCTAATATATCACTTCTCCACCCTCTACAAAATCATTTAAAAAAATTTGAGTCATTGCGTATGTTCTCGTCCTTGCTTCAATTTGTTTTAATATTCTGTTTGTTTTTCTTCATTACCTAGAAATTTGTACTTACTTTAGCTTATTAATGCATTGAAAAATGTTCAGCAGAAAAATGTGCTGTCAGACAGTCAGTTCTTTTCATTTGCTGCCACTTCAAATTGTAATGCAACAAGCTTGTCTTTAAAGAAAAAAAATCAATCAATCTGTGCAAAAAAAACATTTGTGCACACAGAATCAAAAGGTTTCGCTTCAGTCAGTAATTAAATCAATGTTGTCAGGGCTATTTAGTGGTCCTGAGGGAAGGAGCTTGTTCACAGTGGTGGCGTGTAATATTTTCAATGCGTGAATCCATGAATAAGATATATCTGTTAAGCGTGGTCATAAAAATACATTTAAAACAGGTAAATAATGGCTGTGGTTGCCCAGTGAAGACCCTTGCTAATCAGTTAGTCTTTAAGATATACAGCTCGACTCAACATGTGGTTTGTGTTATCTCAATGTATCCAGTAGTAGTCATACTACAACCTGAGCCTGAGCTGCTTTGGTCTTTTGTTGTGCCCTGAGTCTAAGGCTTTGTGTCTCTGATTTGTTGCATATCTATCAAATGGCATCCAGAGGCAGTTTCCTCTGTATCCGTTTTAAATTATACCGGAAAATCAATCTTGAATCCTGAGGAACCAGATTATTTGTAACGGAGCAGAAAAGTATGAGGTTGGCTGGCCAGGCTAGTTAGAACATTAAAAACCAAGCACAAGTTAGTAAAGTTATCTGAGCTGTAAGTAACAAGCATCACGAAGCAGCTAACAGAATTTCATTTAAACGATTCCAAACTTTCTTTAAAGTTCACACTTTAACATGATTTTTCTCGGTTCATTGGTCCAGAAACAAAAACAAGATTTTACCTTTTTGCAGTGTTACCCAAACTAAGACTGGCTTGCATTTTCTTTTTTTTTTTTTTCAATATTTTTATCCCGGTTTTTTCCCCATTTTACCACCCAGTGCTCCTACCTAACAGTCCTGGGCATTGCCATCCTCTACCAACCCCGGGAGGGCCCTGCACTGAGCTCAGGTCTCCTCCTTAACCTGAGGAGTGAGCAGGCCGCATCTTTTCACCAGACAGGGTGGGGCTTCTCTGGCCGGACGTAGCGCGTGGAAGGATCACGTTATTCCGGCCGGAACTTTCCCCCCCCCATCTGGCGCCCCGGTTGGCCAGAGGGGGCATGTATAGCCCAGGACTGTGTGCATGTTTTTGTGAGGGTAGCTCCCATTAGCTACCCAGGGGAACACGGGGAGAACATGCAAACTCCACACAGAAAGGCCCTTTCACCAACCCCACCCAGGGTGTGGGCGCTGAAGTCATGGGGGAACTAACACGCACTTCAGCGCCCACAGCGTCCCCGGCGGGAATCGAACCCAGGACCTTCTTGCTGTGAGACGGCTGCACTACCTGCTGCGCCACCGTGCCCCGACTGGCTTGCATTTTCAACAAGTCCAAACACTCACGTACAACCTTCCACACCAACCCACATCAGTTTAAATTGTTCAATGTTACTCTTAGAAACAAGTCAGCATGTCTCTTAGTTCATTCCACAGACAACAATTAAACTGTTGTAGCTGCATATGTACGAAGAATTTATTGTATTGAGTCTCAAAAGTGCTTGTTTTACACTTATGTTGTGTCTATGTGTATTATTAACTACTGTAGATATCATATCTGATTATTTGATATCCATTCCATCCGCTCATTGACGTTCAAATTAGGTATAATCTTCAATTTGCTCAAATGTGATCATTGACCTCAGGGGCATTATTAGATTTCTGTTTCCTGATTATAAGTGGGGCAATTTGGTCAACAATAGAGAGACAATGCTCAGACATTCATCAGTTTAAAGTTCAAGTCAACCTTTTTTGATTGGATGCAAAGTAGTTTTCTTGTGACTAGAACGGAAATGAAAGAGCAATTTTATTATTTGTTTAAACTTTATTTTATTTGCTGCTCAGTACACAGAAAAACACGATCAAGAACCTTTATAAACTCTCTTAGAATGGGGAAGACTGACAGCACATAATTATGTATCTGCATTAATCTCATCTCATGCAAAGTTGAGGACTTTAGGCGTTCAGTCAATGCATTCTGGCTTTTGTGCAGTGTTTTTTAAGTTCCTCGCAAAGATAAAGAATGTAGAAGCAATACAGAACAATAGCCTCACTGGACAATTTCTTGTTTCAATCCACCACAAAGGAAATCATTGTCTACTAGGAGCTTTGTCTTTTCCATGACAGCACAAAGGTAAAACAGGAACAACCCGAGTCCACCAAAACAACAAGGTCCACACCTGAAATTGTTCCATATATTTGTGAAAAAGCAGCAAATCTCTCTTAGAAGTGTTTTTGTGAAGTGAAGTATATGCAGAACCAACTTCAGGTCATAAGAGGCAAATTTTATGATTGAAAAATAAAACCAGTATTGAAGTTTTCTTCAACTGGCTATTTGAAGGTGATAGACCCCAAATTTATGGTAGTAATGGACAAGGGTTTCAAATGGTTTTAGTCTTGATGGGAAGTTCTCTCTATATCCCAATTGTACAAGTTATTACTGACATATACTGACAAAATATTATATTATCAATGTAAATTGTTTTAAGGGTCAAAGTTCAACTCAGAGATTGGTTCCTACAGGTTAGTTTCTGTTAAGAGCCTCAATCATTGGTACGTTTACATTATCAGAATAGTATAGCAGTGACACCTTTCAGAACCTTAACAGGGCTGAAACTTAGCTGTAATGGTATTGATTGGATATGCTGTAGGCAGGAGATGATCTTGTTTAGCCAACACAGTGTCCCATTTGAGTTGTTGTCTCGTATGACCCCCATTATTGCAGTCTATGCAAATAGAAATGCAGTTGCCATCACAGCTCCTTAAAATGCTCATCTGTAGCTTTATTTTTCTTGTTTACCAACGTATTCCTCTCCTATTTATTGGCAGTTGCCAAAATCTGAAAGTGGTGCACTACCACCACCTAATGGTTTGAAGTGGTAGTTAGCCATGTCAGTGGATCCTGCCGAGTCCATCACTGTAAATGGTGACGCTGGCTGAACTAACAGAGGACATTTTAGCCCAGACTTGCGTGATTAAGTTCAATGGTCTGATCTTACATATAGCACAATTTTAACCTTGTTTTACATTCTAATACGTTCTACATGTCTTCTTTATTCTGCATTCAAAGTACAGAGAATGAAGAAAGTACACAGAAAAAAAAGAAAGGACCTTAAAGCGTATTATTTGCTCCCGACCAATTTATTCAAAATGTATAAAAGAAGAGGAATCATCTGGTTAGAAGATGGGCTTCATGGCAGCTGTGGTGTCTGTGTCACTGAACTATGATAACAATGTGCTTCCCTGCCAGATGATCTTCCCTATGGCTCATACTGCTCATTTGATTGGGATTCATGTGGCTGGTCTGCATCCAACCAGCACTCGGGCTGGAGGAGGGTTGCTGGAGATGACCTTCTAGAAAAAAAAGACATGCAGGGTGTCACCCTGCAGCGGACTCCAGGTTGGTGTGTTTATGTGCGTCTGTTTGCACAGCATGTGATTTACAACCTAATTTTATTATCTATGACTCTGGTGTGTATTCCTCAAGTGGATCTACTTTTATTATGTTGAGTTATTGAATTGCGGTTTGAATAATTCTCTAATTTCCTTTTAAAACCTTATATTCTTGCTATGCAAACACATCAAATGTCAGGGATTTTAATTTATTGTTCTTTCTATCCCTAACTTATGATAGTAGAGCCTTCTGAGATTATTATATTATATGAAGTTACATCACTTGACCGTAAGGACTTCACCAGGATTGTTTAAATCCAGGTGCAGAATCAATATGTGCTGAAAGTGCTCTGGCTTTTCTGCTTTTAATTGTTATACTTGGTTCGTGTTGAGTACCTTGTGCAATAAAAAAAACAAAGAGTATAATTTAAGATTTTATGACGATTTCTATTATATGGGTCACAGGATCTACTGAAGGTTCTGCTTTGTCATATTTGTTGTGTGCCCCCAGGGCGTTTCTTGTTTCTGCAGGTTAAAGAGAGTAATCCCCAGCAAGTAGCGTCCATACAGAGCTCTTCTTTCCCTCGTCCAATCTCTACCGCTGCATGCCAGGTCACTTACACACAAATGCAAAAGTTAAATAATTTAATCAAAGCTTGTTTTGATTTTGTAGGTCAGTTGTGTTTGTTCCTAATCTTGTTAAATGTCCCCATCTAAAGCTCAGCTCTCCTGTCTCTTTGTTTGTGTAGATGCGTTTCTCGCTGTACATGTATGGAGTTTTTAATGGGTCTTTGCACGTAGCTATTGAAGAAAATGGGAGCACCACCGCCCCGCTCGTCTGGGAGAGACATAGTCAGTGGACGGATGACTGGGAGGCTGTTGCTCTGGAGCTGACCGGCCTTCATCAGGGGTACGTAACTGGAAACCATAGATCTGAGCAGTGGTGGACAGTAACGGAGTAAATTTACTTGAGTACTGTACTTAAGTACATATCCAGAGGATTTGTACTTTACTTGAGTATTAGATTTCTTTGGTACTTATTACTCTTACTTGAATACATTTCTAAGACAAATATTTTACTTTTACTCGAGTAAATTTCTAGGAAGGCTGAAAAGTACTCGTTACTTTCAGGTCTGCTCTTTTTTCTTCTTCCCTAAAATCCTATTGGACACAAGCTGTTTTTGTCAAAGGAGGAGACCTATCACAGTGCACGCTCTCCACTGGGATGTACGTAAAGCGGAAATACGTCAAGCCTCCTCAAAACGATACCGCCAAAGTAGCTTGCGTTTGTCAAGACAGAGCCGCAACAAGTCAAGACAGAGCCGCAACAATGGCTACGCCTGCGTCAGGAGAAGAAAGACAATCCGCTGAGTCGTCTGAGTCTGATAATGAGCCGGACTCGGAGCAGGGACTTTCACAAAATCCTTGGCCGTATCTTAACTCAATGTTTGAGTTCGACCGAGTAAAAAACGAGGGCACAGACAAACCACAGACATTTCTTTTCAAATGTTTATTGTGTCTGCCGAAGCAGAACTACCTCTCTGCTTTCAACAACTCAACATTGAATTCTCAGAAACAAGAGTTAAAAGATCCTTAAATCAATTTAGAAAAAATATAGTAATTTACTGATGTGGAAAATAAGAAATTTACTCTTACTCTTACTCTTACTTTTACTTAAAGTAAATTTAAAAGCATTTACTTTTGGATACTTAAGTACCTTTAAAAGCTAGTACTTTTCTACTCTTACTCGAGTAATATTTTGACTGAGCTACTTTTACTTGTAACGGAGTAAATTTTGACCAGTAGTATTTGTACTCTTACTCAAGTACTGGGGTCGAGTACTCTGTCCACCTCTGGATCTGAGGTGTCATATCTGAAGAATCAGGTGTGGTCTCAGTGATACTAAGGAGATCAAGATACAGTATATCACCTACCTCTGGTCACGAATTGTGGGTAGGGAATAAAATAATGAAATCATGTCTGCAAGTGGCTGCAAAGAGTGCCCTCTGGAGGATGGTTGAACCCTCCTCTAGAGATGGGATGAGATGTTTGAGTAGATACTCTGCTCCTCCACATAGAGATGACCTATTTGATACAATTCTAGTTTGTTTATATAGCATGTATTACAACACAAATTGTCTTTAGGTGCCAGAAAATGACCCCTGAACAAATATTAAAGACAAAATTGCAAGTGAAAAACAGTGGCAGGGTACAGCAGCTACAGTAGTTGAAGTTTGGGCATGGGGTTATGATGATACCTCCTCCTGGACATGTGTTTTGGGTATATTCAACCAGCAGAGGTGGAGGCACTGGAGAGATTACATCACACAGGCTTAAGGAAGCCTCGGTATTCCCCTGCTTAGGCTGCTCCCGCAACCCAAACTCAGATAAACTGAAGCTAATGGATGGGCAGATAGTTAGGTACTTACCACACACTGGTAATGAGTCAGCACTATATCATAATGTCAAAGGAGTTCCCAGGCAAGAGTCTGATGCTGACAACATCTGGGAACATCTGTACATCTGGGTAATATTATATATTAAGTAGAAAATTGAGGCTAGAGTAAAGTAGTAAATGGGGAAAACCCATGTGAAACCCACCATAAGACAAATCTGTACAGTAATAGTTTTGTCATATTTTGGTTTTCAAAATACTATCAAGAATATTAATCTGTGAAATAAATTAACTTTAACAGGGTTATGAACTGAAAATGGCCTGTAATCAGCATATCTTTAAAATTAACTTTAATACCACTGGAAGACAAAATTGTTCATTATAGAGAAGCATTTACATTATTCCTTCCTGATGTTGAATCAGTCTTCAAGTGCAGCCTTTTTGAGATTTAGTTTTTTTGTTTGTTTGTTTTGGATGCTGTGTCGCTTAAAGGATTTCTGCTGTTACTTCTGGCACGTGTGAACAAACAAGAAGAATGTTTTCAGCTTTAGCGCTCCTAAACAGACAAGTAAAAGAGGAGACGTCAGGGATGTGGGGAAGAGAAAGAAACAGAGCGACAAGAAAGGGACGTTTAAATCATTTCTTCCTCTGATCGTCTTTGAGAGTGTGAAATCATTTGAAAGTGAAATAGACAAGCTTGAGTTGACAAGGAGACAGGGGAAATATTTGCAGTGCAGTATTACGTGTTCTTTCTGTTTCAGACAATATGTGAAGTAATAACTATAGACAGAGCAGCAAGAGTAACACAAGACTGGTTGCAGCGCTTGTTAAAAACTAATGCTGTAGACCTTAACATGTTACTGTGAAGGAGGGTTGGTGCACTGTGAATAGCCAACTGTTGGCTGTGAATTTCTTTCCACGTTGTTCACATGTCTCATCTGCTGGTCCTCTCTGTGACGTAGTACAAACATCCCCGTGGTGATATGTGGGGACTTCAGCCATCCCCCTTTTTCTGACTTTTTTCTTTAGTATTTTTTATTCAAATGTATTTTTATCATGACATTTTCCCTCAGTCTTTTAAATTATAAAAACATTATGTCCCTTTGTAACTTTTTTTAATGACTTATAGTTCAAGGAGTTTAGTTTGTCCTGTTAGTTTTGCTGCTCTAAAAAAGCAAATTAGCTTTATCTGATAAAATCAGCAGCTTTGCTCTCTAATACAAGTTTAACTCTGTTGCTTTCTCTTGAACACAAGTCCTGCAGTTCCCTGATGGATGTCTGCATTTTCCCAGGTTCCACGTAAAAGTGACAGCCGTGTGGGAACAAGGCTCCAGGGCGGACATCGCTCTCGATAACATCGCCATTGGAGCGGCTTGCTTCATCACAGGTACGCAGGCACACGCGTCTCAAAGAGACTGACGTTTTTATGCCTTGATCGTGTTGGGTCGCTGCAAATAAAATGCTCTTGAAGGCAAACAGCTGAAGTTCAAAACAATCTCTGCACTTGATGAGATCAAACTCTCTGTGAATGGAGATTGAAGAAGAACATGGAGTCCTGGCTACTCGCTGCAGCGGTCTGCTGTCATTCGCCTGATGCCGTGTGTCAGTGATTGGCTGTGACAGGAGGGTAACCAGGGCTAAATGATTTGCTGCAAATCCACTACCGCAATATGACAATAGTGTATGCCAACATTCCTCTGTGTGTGTGTGTGTGTGTGTGTGTGTGTGTGTGTGTGTGTGTGTGTGTGTGTGTGTGTGTGTGTGTGTGTGTGTGTGTGTGTGTGTGTGTGTGTGTGTGTGTGTGTGTGTGTGTGTGGTTTTGTGTATTGTTGCATCTTGGAGATTAATTCTCGCAGTTGTGGAAGAGGACTTTTACCAAGCCAATTTTGTACTTGAGTTAATGCACGGATGTGAAAGGCGTTTTATTTAGTTTAAGCAGAGGCAGTTTGAAACCTTCAGGGAGGCTCGGCTTCGGTGTGGCGAGAGTGGAATGTTTTCCAACTGATATTGGAAATGAATTCAGGATCCCACAGTCACTTTAATAAACTTTAAATAATGTTTTTCCTGTTGCATTTATGACCTGAATCTGATCTGGTATTGTGTTGCATTGGAGAGCTTTTAATGCTCAGAACATTGGCCACTCTCATTACTTAATCAAATTGTAACATACCAGATTGGTTTTGAGGGAAGGCCTTGGTCGAGATTGTCTCATAAACATTACCACCCCTAAATGAACAATTTCTGGTGTGTGCATGCAAAAGCAGATGAGGACCAAGGCAGACATATGGGTTTGTTTATTTCCCTTCCTCAGAAATTAGTTTGGTAAAAACATCCCATGTTTATCCTCATTTCCTTTTATTTAATTCTTCTTTTTTTTTGTTTTACTTGGTCTATAACTCAGTTAAACGCAGATTAGTGATTATGACTTATTTTTTTCCCTTCTCCTTCTCTCCTTTTACTACCTTGGCTGCCGGCCTATCCTCAGATCTCAACTCTCTTCTGCAAATGGCTGACTTGGACTTCTTGAGCCCGCTTCCAGAGCCGTCGGTCTCAGGTATATTAAGGCTACGGGTGACCATGCACACCTTGTCCGTTCCTGAAGCATGATATTCGTAAACCATTCAATCACTTTAACATGTAAAACTGACATACACTTGATACTTACTAGGATACTAGACTTGATGGGTAAAGGTTCATCAGAGTTTTTTGTTGAATTAAAACCTTAGGTGCCATTTGTCCATTGAAATGAATTTGTGTTTTGTTTTTTTTATCGTAAGTTTCAACTTTTTCAATAAAAAAAAAAATTCAAATAAAAACCCTCTTAATGTCTTAAAGTGGTTCAGGTTTTACTCTCCATCTTATTCAAAGAATATAACGAAATTTGTAGATCAGCAAGTATTCACAGTACTTTGTTACCACTTGATCATTTCTGTTAAATTTCATTTCCAGGTCTGAGATGCTTGGTAGCTATATTAAAATCACTCCACACCTCACATTGATCAGAACTGCTTTCTGCGCTTTAAACTTAAGATTAGTGGGTATTTTTTCATTACCAGTAACAATAACTGGTAATAAACTGTATTTTAGTGAGATACTGGCAGCGGATGCCAAGCAGGTGAATAGACTGAAAAAGATCAAATGCTTACAACCTGACTATTTAGGGTGAGTTAATCGTTGGAGACCTTTGTAAAGTTCAGAGCAAAGCACTATAAAATACAATTATTTCCAGCCGCTGGAAGCACCGTGTCTATGTTGTCCTTTCCTCAAACTAATTGGTTGATCCTGGCAACCCCAGATGGTGACTCTCATAATCTGTGCGCCATGTGTGTTTTCCTTTTATCTTTCCCTTTTTATAGATGTTTCTCTGATGAAATGGTTGTTTAATTCATGTGGCGCCAGTGGACCCCAAGGCCCGACCCAAGCCCAGTGTGACAGCAACTACAGGAACAAAAATATCAGTGTGACTTTGATGAAAGACGGCCCCTTAAAAGGAGTCCAAATGTGGAAGGTGCCTGCAACCAACCGATACGTGTAAGTGACCGAGGAAACAACTGAGCCCTCCATCTTCATCCATCTTTAAGAGCTGGTGGACATCTACACTTGTCCTGTTTTCTTTAAATCCTGTGAAAAGAACAAAGAAAATCAATTTTGATGCTTATTAAAAGTGAGTAGTTGATTCTTTTCAGCTATAGACTTACTGCACTTACAATGTAGTATACAATACTACATACTGGTTGGGAACAAATTTTTAGTACATAATTTTCCAATTTAAAAACAATAACACTATGGTAGAAAGAGATACTAATCATGTGACCATTCTGACAGGCTTTGGCTGTA
Organism: Cololabis saira; assembly: GCF_033807715.1. NCBI lineage: Eukaryota > Metazoa > Chordata > Actinopteri > Beloniformes > Belonidae > Cololabis > Cololabis saira. The sequence continues at coordinate 21,976,368 of NC_084602.1, forward strand.
GTTGCATTCTGTTGGGATATATGTAAGGTAGACTGGCCAGTTGCACACTGGGAATATTGACTGTGCAGTTTACATCATGCATACCATAACTGTTGTTTTCTTACTGAAAATTACAATAGGGAACCTTCTTCTTTGGGTTCAAACAAGTTCCCACTAGGCATGGGGCGATATACGATATTATCGTATATCGCGATAAAAAACGGCCGTGATAACGTTATTGTGGGGTACTGTAATTATCGCCAATTTTTTTAATTTTTTTAATTTTTTAATTTTTTTTTTTTTTTGTCACACAAGGCTACCAGCCAGGTAGAAGCCAGTGTTATTTTTTTTCATGTATTTTATTAATATTATTTATTATTATTATTTATTTAATATTTTTTCAGAGAGTAGTACAATCCGTGTGCATTTGACTACTGTGGCACTTTATTTTCACTCAATCTTTGTGTTGGCCATGCAGCTTTTGTTTTGTATACTACAGGGCAGTGCCTTTATTTTATTATTTTTCCAGAGAGCCGTACTAAGTAGCAGGCAGCCAGCCACTGTTAAAGTTTCAGAGAGTAATACAATCAGTGTGCATTTGGCTCTACTTTGTCACTTTATTTCTATTTGTCACTTATTTCTTTCGACTCTCAGGGAAGTATTTTCTTACAAAAAAAGAAAGTTCAAATAAGTACCGGTACCGGTACTATAGTTTACACTTTGTAATGCATAACATTTACAGTACACTATTTGTTCTCTACCTCAAGTGTCACTGTGTTGAGAATGATTTGAGAATAAATGTTCTGAAGGAACCAGTGGATCCACGGTTAGTGTTTTTCCTTGCATTTTAAGAATTTTATAAGCGACACGCTAATATCGTGATAATATCGTAATCGTGATATTTTTGTCCACTAATATCGTGATATGAAATTTTCATATCGTCCCATGCCTAGTTCCCACCATGTCACCGTCTTGTTGTGACCATAAATTCCAAACAAAGTTAACCAATTTTCCTTGTTATGTCTGTAATACCTCCCCTTTTTCATGAGCTTCTCTGTTAAAGCTGCACTATCAGTCGACCATCATCCTCTTTTTTTCCCAAAAACACAACAAACGAGTGTGCCACCATTTGCACTGCATCAACTAAAACTGAGCGCTTGATGTGTCCAACGTTGCACACTGACCGTTTTGGATGCACCACCTCAGTGCTTGCAGTGTAATTTCTGAAGACAGAAATGTCAAACACTCTTGCACTCAAACTAATTGGTGTAAGTGCAGAAATACATAGTTAGGAACATTATTCCAATCTTGTATGTGGGGTTTTAAAAACAGCCTCAGTGCCTGATGCACCTAATATGCAGTTATAAAATACCACCAATAAATCTTGTATTTAACCTTTCATTGTATAATTTTATCAGATACAACGCTTACATGGCGTATTTGTTTGTGGTGTATAACCTCATGTGATTAAGGGAAGTCCGGAAATCTAACTGATTTCAGTCTTTCAAATAATCTACATCTTAGCAAAAATTTGTATTGTTTCTACCTTTGTCCTGGTCTAGGCTGCTATAATATTACTTTTTAGTAACATACATAATCTTATATGGTCCTTTGTAAATATAATCTGATACATCTTCTTCTGAGAGGCATGTATTGTGTCAAGCTTTTTTTTTTAAATTAAGGATGAAAGTTGGGAAAACCATTGCAAAAAAAAAATCCTAAATAACATGAAACTGATTTTTCCACATAAGTATATGGAGAGGACCCATTTAAAGAGTGATACCAAAATACTATAGTTGGTTATTTATTCAGGAAGGAAAACTGCACGTCCGTGAGTGACAGGAGTTAACCTTTCTGTTCAGTGTCTGGTGTGATCCCCATTGTACAGAAAAAACTACACATTGGCAATAACTCGTTATCAGTCCTGCACATCAGCATGGAGGAATTTTAAGCCTCTTCCTCCCGACAGGAGTGCTTCATCCCTGGGATCTTGAGTTTCCTCACATAAACTGCTCGCTTACGTCTTTTCACATGAATCCTGTAGAATTAACGTCAGCACTTTGACCTGCCCATTCGAAAGGAAAACTCAGTTTGGAAAGGCTTGTGCATCGTTTCTTATTGAGATTCATATCAAGGGTTGCTGCATAGTTCATCTGGTTGACCGAGCTTCCCATTTATGAGCACTACATTCCTGGTGCAGCTGGCCCAGGATGAGATTCTTTTGTCTGTATGTAGTCTTTTAATTTCTTCAAACATAAGACTCCTCTTTTAAAATTTATATCCTGGCCCAATTTGTGACAAAACTATTCTTGGATTTACCATGTGATCTGCATGTGGTCAGTTCAGAACTTGTTTCTTCTGTCACCTAACAGAGCGTTACACATGAATCTCTAGGAGTGATTTTTGCTGGTCAAACATTTGTGTGGAGCTTAACATTGATCGTAAATTTCCTCAGTTTAGACATAATCGTAGCTGATAATGTTCACAGCTGCAGTCCATACTCTTTAGATACGATGAACATGTCTTTTTCTAAGGTCCTCAGAAATCCTCATTCTTCATGCCTGTACACATTTATGCAAACGTGCTTTGGAGCTAAAACTTTTGATAGGTCTTTCTGATCCTGAAGTGACTGTCGAACATGTGCGTGGTCACAGTTTACAGCTACAATTCCTACAGCCACATTCGGTGTAACTGTTTTGTGTCCTGCCAGATCAAGACTTCAAGCATTTCAGACATCTCTGCACAATTTATCAAGCTCTCAACATCATCCTCACATCTTGAGATGAGGTGATGCAAAACTGATGGCCTAACTCAAAAGATTTATTTAGAAATGTTGAATCGCTCTGGCTAAATTCTACTTAACTGAGCTCAGCATCAAGAGTTTCTTAAAAAAGAAAAAAAGTTTAATGGTGGAAATATTTTTAAGACCGCATTTAACTGTTTTCCCTGATTTGTATCACATCAAGAGATATCATTTGTACATTTATTATCTCAAATAAACTGCAGTCTCTCAACCTTGCATAAGAAATACCGTGTAACCACAATATAACAGCAATTTCTTTCAGTCACTGACTTTAATCCCTTCATGTGTCAATGATCTCCCCAAGGATCTCAGCATACGGGGCTGCAGGAGGGAAAGGAGCCAAAAACAACTACGAACGCAACCATGGGGTGTTTATATCGGCCATATTTCCACTTGAGAAAGGAGAGATACTTTACATCTTGGTGGGCCATCAGGGAGAAGACGCATGCCCGGGGGTGAGTAGGTGGAATGCAAAGACAGGCTGGAAGAACCGGATGACGTGTATGATGTCCGGGAGGAAAACCCCTTGCCACGTAGAGGGGCGACTAGAGCGTGACCTAGTTGTCTATAGGGCTGTGCGATTAATCGATTTCAAATCTAAATCGGATTTATTAATCACAATCGATGTTAAATAAAGGAAAATCGGAAAATCTATTTTCCTTTTTTGCAGCTGGCTGCATTACAGACAGAGCTAGTTTAGTCATCTTTGTTTGGTCAAGAAAATTGTAAATGTTGTCACTTTACTAAACTCAAGGAGGTTTTACAGTATCTTTCAATTGCGCTTTATTCCCAATAGGGAAATTTGTTTGCTATTTTTCTTTCTAAAAATAAAGATAAAATATTTGAAACAATTTATTCCATTGTCTTTTGTAGTTTTACCAAAAAAATCCAAATCGAAATCGAAAATTGGGTTTTCAGAGAAAAAAATCTGGATTTTATTTTTGTCCAAAATCGCCCAGCCCAAGTTCTCTAGTTTGTTGGACTTGTTTTTTTTTCTGTATTTGTGTGAGACCATCATTTTCCTCTTATTGCCCTTTGCCAGAGAACCGCCATCACCCAGAAGATCTGCCTGGGAGAGTTGTCTGTGATTGAAGATAACCATGGCATTGGAGCTGGTGGAGAGTGGGCTGGTGGAGGAGGTGGTGGAGGAGGAGCCACATATATCTTTAAGGTGACAGGAGATGTTTTGATAGAAATGTGTTTGCTTCAAGATGAGGGGACTGTTCTTACACTCTGCCACAAAGAGACCTAACAGATTCCTGTCATCAGCCTCCAAAGACATCCAGTGTTTCTGGTGTTGACAGGATTCTGACAGGAAGTCTGAAATGTATAAAATGGAGGGAAAAGTGGTTGGGAGTATGGTCCCCTGTGGTGCTCCCGGGCTGTTGACTACCTGCTCAGACACACAGCCTTTCAAATTTATGTCTATCTGTCAAATAGTACATAATCCAAACAGTTGTGGAGGCATAAATCCGTTTTTTTTCTGGACCTCCTCACATAGCACCACAGACTGAATCGCCACAGTGTCTTAGTGTGTCCAAATGTAGGGAAGTGGTGGGTGATAAGTCTGCGTGACATCTTCTCTTTAACCCCTCGGGGATTTGTGGTCTCCTTTCGGGGCATTAATTGGGCTTTGGAAAGCTCAAACAGCTGTTCTCACACGTAAACAGCTCTCTTATTGGCATGGTTACTCATGAAAACAGATGTTAAAAAGTTCCAGAAATTCCAGAAGAAATCATTTAGGCTGCATGGCATCCAAAACCATGTGGAAAAATATTTTAAAGACCTGTTTCAAGAGACGAAAACTGTAGAAAATAAGGAAAAGATAAAAAAGTAAAAGTACCAGCACTAATGCAACCAGCGGCCACTAGTGCGACAGAAATGTACAAAACAAATGTATTCACTTGCAGCAGAGATCAATCTAATGTGGTTTTGTCAGATGGAGAATGGGGAGTTGGTTCCCTTGCTGATCGCAGCTGGTGGAGGAGGAAATGCCTACATGGAGGACCCAGAATCCAGTCTGGACCAGATACCACGGGAGCAGTATGAAACTAATACCACAGCTTACGGCACCAACGGCCAAACTGGCATAGCAGGTAGTGTAACATAACTACCCCCAACACGGTACTGATTGTGTTTGGTGTTTTGTTTCCTATGATCTTCAGATCATACGTACATATATGATGGAACCCTTTCATTAAAAAAGAACCCACAACTAATGTATCTCTGAAGTAACTTGAAACTGATGAATGTTAATGACATCCATATCTGTGTTTTTCATGTTCTAACATAAATCAGACTGCTCTAAAGAGTTTTGCATTTTTCAGATGTTTCTATAAAAATGGGATACACGTCAGAGCTCATTGAAGGCAATTCAAAGCAGTTTAATGTTTGGGTTTTTTTTAGTCTTTTTGGTGACTTAAGCTTTATTTTTGACATTATCTTTTTGGGAGACCCTTGACCTGCGACTGCTGAGCTTCCTGACACTTGGATTTATTTTTTGTCCTATGATGTTTTGATCCTTTGGAGATCAAATTTTCACCTGGACAACAAAGTCTCAGCTTACTTGTCATTCGAAAGTCCCACATCCTGGTTTCACCAGACCAAGTCCCACTAATGTTTCACAGTAGGTCATTTTTCTGTCTGAGCTGAAATTGCCTGCCAAAAAGCCTGAGTTTTGTCTCATCAATCCAAAGGATATTCTGCCAGAAAGTCTGTGGCTTTCCAGTGTTGATTTCAAGATTTTAATAGTGGAGTCCTCTTGGGTCTTATTCTGTGGACCCTATTGTTGTTCAAAATGCAACGGATAGTGCAATCGGACCATGATGCTCCTTGCCCTTTCAGTTTTATTGTCCATGAATGTTTTGTTTGGCTCTTCGTCTGCATTATGCTTCTGGTCAACTTGGGATTGCGTTTTATTTCTGTGGTTTGTGGTCGTTGTCCTGGGAGGTTGGCTACAGTCCCGTGGAGAAATCCCATGGGTGTCTCATAACAGTTGTTGTCGCAAGAACATGAAGTTACTTGGAAATGGTTTTTATAACTTACTACTAACTATAATGTATTATTTTTTCTTCTTTTGTATACACTGGTCCATGTTCAGTGTTATGCACTTAATGATACTAAATTATCAATGAGTGATTCTAATTAAGGTCAAACAATTAGATTGAAATATAATTGTGATGCAGTGATTTATTATATTTTGTAGAGGTAGCAACAAATCTGACCGGGCTTTTTAGACTAATCTTACAATGAAGGATCATTTATTTTTCATACATTTATTGGTTCATACATCAGTCATTTAGGTATTGATGAGAAAATCCCTTTTAAGGCTGTCATTTTTCAGGAGGTATGAAGCATTTCTACAATGAGCTGTAAAGGTGCCAACAAATTTGTCCATGTCTGTATTCTCAGCATACAATTTAGAGATTTCCCTTGCTTGTGTTACTTAGAGTTTGTACAAGTAAAAGGTCTCTGAAGTTAAAAGCCAAATGTTACTGCCAAATGGAATTAAACATAGCTCCTGAACTGCCATAAAAGCTTTGTTTGAGGTCCAGAAATTCTTTCATTCCTTGTCTACATCAACATTTAATAAACATTTTTCATGCCTGCCCAGTTGCTAGTTTGGATCTTCCTCAAACAAAGCTGCAACCAAGCAAGCATCTGTCTCCCACTTCACCATAATTCCACATAATCTCCAAACACACTATTTTTAATGCACACCTGAGAAACTGAAGACCAAGGAATTTACTGTTTTCAAGATACTAATCTGAGTAACGTCACCATCGTAACTCCAAAGGCTTGAGCTGGGTTGGAATGCTTAGAAAAATAAATCAGAAATTGTGACCACTAGATTCAGACTGATACACCCATATTGAGTCATTTCATTATACTTCTGGAGTAAAAGCCCAAACTTAACACAGTTGACCATTACCTGTCAGTATTCCTTTCAATTCTGCGTCCTTCTGGCTGATCCAATGAAGCATCAGCCAAAAATAAAAAGGGGGCTACTGCAGGAGTTTCTGTTTGTTCTGTTTCTGGTCCAAACATCTAATATTGAACAGGGATTTGTTTGGTGCTCGTATCTGACAGAGCTATTGCTCACTGAAGCAAAAGATGTGCTTGTATTTGGTTGTGCTTCACAGCACAAACTTGATGTGATGTCTTCAAGCAATGCATGCTGGTAAAATATTTCATCTGACTTTTATCAGCAACTGATGTCACCATGTCACATCAGTTCAAATCCTTTTCTTCTTGACAGTTCATTTCCTACGAGACAGTAAATCAGTTTTTGTTTCTACCAAAGAAGCCTGTGAAGAGTAAGAAATTCCATCAGAATGACTCTACTGTCACTGATAAAGAAGCAGTTGTTTATGGGTTTTGGTTTGATTTTTTTTTTCCTTTAGAATAACTTTCTTTTTAGCTTCCTATTAATCTTTCTGAAGTATTCTGAAGAATAATCTGAAATAAAACTGATATTTCCTTAAAAGTGGCTAGCTGCCAAATCTTGGTTTTTACTGGTCAATCGGAGCAGAAAGAGCCTCCTTGAAATTATATTATTATTATTATTATTAGTAGTAGTAGTAGTAGTAGTATTATACATTTATGTTCCATGTCTGCAGTTCAGCCATGATTCCTCAAGCAGAGCAAAAGAGCAGCAACAAAAAAAGTTTGATTTCCTTCTCCAGTGGTACAGCGAATGCAGCATTATTTGAATTTATATCTGATAAATCTTTGCATAATTCTACCATGAGCTGGTTCTGCTGCAGAAACATGCAGATCTGAAAAGCTCACTGAATGACATACAGATATTTGCAGACCCAAGAGCCCCCGAACAAGGTTACAGGGCTTTTTCATGCTGAGGTTGTTTTTAACTGTCTGTCTCATCAGACATTCAAGTATATGCCCGTCAAGCATAAGAAAAAGATCATAAGTTAAATATGATCATGGAAAATGCTTGATGTGTTAGGAATCTGTCTGTGCGTGGTGTTTTATTTGAATTGTAAATTGAAGCATTTTTTTGTTAGAGCATGAAACATTTTTTAAGCCAGAGTCAGCAGTTCGGTGGGATCCAGAACAGTTAGAGGAAAACAATTTTGCTTCCAGAAATCACTTACCATGCCTTTAATTACTTGCATACATGCTCGATATGAAGATTAAATGCATAATATAACTCATTTAATGTGAAAGGTTAAAATGCAGTGCACGTTTTTTGAGTTTAAACCCATGGAAACGTCCTGAACTAAATTAGGACTATGGTGGATTAAAAAAACTGAACTAATATTTCACTTGATACAAACACTTAAAGCTCTTTGCCTTATTTAATGCTGTTTAATAGATTGCTGCTTTCATCTGCACTATGGATTTGCACCTATTCCCCTGATTTTAATCATGCATCTTAGTTTTATCTCTACTGATCACATAAGGAGACACAGTGAGTGGCAGTTTATCACCAGTGTTGTGTATTTTGTGCGTGTGGCCTCAGCAAAAGGCAGATTTGTCTTGCATTTGATATTTTCTTGGATAAAGGTTTTGTTTGTTCTGCGTTCACACACACAACACAGGCTTGGCATGCATTTGAACCCTTACACAGCACAGTTTGCTTGGCCTGTGGAAAATGGTATGTGTCTGGCTCACTTTTTTTTCTGTTTCCTGACAAGAAGTGACCTTTTGAATCACGACATACTGTAAATGGCAGACAGGTCTCTCTTTGTTCCTTGAATTGCCTGTCAAAAGATTCTCTGTTTATACAATCTGACCTGCAGTCTAAACTCAGACTTCACAGCCGACTGCACTGTGGCACACTTACAAGGAGAAATATGGCTTTATAAATAAAATTAAAGGCTACAGTTTGTCTGTACGTGACACCAGTGTGTAAATGGACGACCTGATAATTTTTGTCTTTTGATAAAAATAAGATGAAAGCCTGAATGGTTGAAACTTTGCTGTTGACCCTGTCATATCCACCCACTACCACCAATAAACAGACACAAAGAATGAAAAACTGGTGGAAAAATCTGACGCTTTGTGCTAACATTTCCCTCCTCTTCTCTGTGTATCTGTGATGTGTTTAAGGAGAGCGCCTTCCTTATTAGTCATAGTCTCAGCAAGACTGAGCTTCTTTGTTATTTGAAAATCTTGCCTTTTCAAGGGACTTATCAATAGATCCTGGAGTCTGATTTGTCAGGTGAACAGACAGACACGCAGCTCACGCTCATTTATCTGCTGCTTTTTCAGTCTGATAAATTAGCAGTAAGCGCGTTCGAACTGACTGCTGCTCATTGAGTTGGACAAACGCTGACCATTACCTCAATGACAGGGATTGTCTTTGTTGATGTTTTTGCTCTTGCACAGACATAAAAATATTCTTAAAAAGAAAACATTGAAATCATTGAACATCTTGCTGTGGACACTAATGGCCAGGGTTCCTTTGGTACAAAAAATCAAGATGCTTCAGCTTCTGTGTGAATGGACTTTGCCTGCAGATCAGGCACAAGAACTAGTCCCAAGTAATGTATGATGTGCTCTGCTGTCCCGCAGGTGGAGGTGGTGGCTGGAAAGACGGTACCAGTCCTCAGCTGACTGCTGGCAGGTCCCTAGTGGAAGGTGCAGTGGGGGGGTCTCCTTGCCCCCTCGCTAGGTCCAAGCTCAGCTGGTCCACCTTTGGGGGGTTTGGAGGTGGAGGTGGAGCCTGCACAGCCGGAGGTGGTGGAGGAGGATACAGAGGTAAGAACTTTTTGTCAGCCACTTTTAAGTACCTACAAAAGGGGAAAAAAATGGAAAAACACAAACAGACCAACAAAAACCCTCCTCATCCATTTGAACCTCCACTAGACTTCTTAACACATTCAGGAGGCCTTGTTTAAATACCTGTTTAAAACTGAAGCTTTCAGACTGATATTTAAAGTATCCTCTAAAAATGTTTATGTAGAAACTAGAAACATGATATGAATGTCATTTAAAGGAGCTTGAGGCAGGATTTATGAAAAAAATGCGTATATGTTTTAAGTTTTCTAGTAATAATGTCAGATGAAGCGTTCCAAACCAAAAAGAATGAGCCCTCTAGCGTATCTCTCCATTGCCTTGAACAGGCTGTGTGCTGCAAAATGCGCTGCAATTCTGGGCCCGAATTTCCCGCGCTGCCCTGCGGATGTGACGTCACATGACGCTGCATGCACGTTCTCCCGTGCCGGCTTCGCTGTTGGCTGCAGTACCCCCGACGGTCGTCGTGGCGCTAATGAGTCTCATTTCTTATTCTTGCCTCAAGCTCCTTTAAGGGGTTAAACTTTTTGCTTTTATTGGGAATTACTATGTCGGCCATCATGTTTAACAAGATTTTTTTTAATTAAATTCAACTCAGTTCAGTTCACTTCTCCGGTATAGCACAGATTCACAGCAAGGTCATGTCGAGGCACTTTACACAGAAAGCATTCAAATTCATTTATTTACAGAAAAAATAAAGGACTTCTATTGAATGAAGTCATCATTAAAGTGAATGCGATGATTTTATCACAGCAATCTAATCAAGAGCTGAGTCCAGTTTGCTTTTGAATTATCATCGACATGCACTGTCGAGTTGAGGGGCACTTTCAGTTATATTGACTGTCAAGACATTAGCGGGTATCCCAGTGGTCTCCCAGCACGGTTTCCTTCATCCAGGACCTGCCCAATATTTAGCTCAGACACTGGAACTGATTTTGTTGACGGAGCTGGCAGGGTGGTTTCCCAAGCAAAGTGTGTGTGTGTGTGTGTGTGTGTGTGTGTGTGCGTGTGTGCGTGTGTTTCCCCGCTGTAATGATGCCAGAGAATTAGCTGCACTGCACTATGCATATGTATTTTCTGCTGGTCTTTAATTCAGCGATGAAACTGCAGCTAACAAGGCACAGCTGTAAGTCAAACTAATGGAGCAATCAAGCCTCGAAAATGATGAATATTAAACACTGGAAGATTATTCATGATGTCACATTCATGTACAATTTTCTTGCCAGTTTGTCGGGGATCACATGTACTAATACTGTCATTTATTTTTCCTAGTATTTATCTATTACAGTAATTTATTTATTTAACACTGGCGTGTTAGAAAGCCTTAGAACTCAGAAAAATCAAGCAAAAGAGATCATTAGATGAGTACAGTGTCCAAGAAACTGACAACGGGGGAAATTTAATCGAACAAGAGAATAAAACTGCAGGAATTTACTCCAGAGGAACAGAAATAGAGGGAGAGAACTGACCTTCCTGTTACAACTTAATTTATACTAGACCTGATGCCAAATATCAGTCAAATAACTAGCCTGTAAGAGTCAGTGAGACAGAACTGTTTAGTTCTGGGATCACTTCAGTCTCAATCTAGTAAATGTACTTTCCGCTTTCTGTAATAGAGGGGAAATCTTTTTTTTTTCTTGTATATAACAAGGAAAACTGTCCAAAGTGGTGGAAAAAACGGACATGTGTTTGCAAGCAAACAATACCAAATTGGATTAAATTTTAGTACAATTCATTTTATTTACTGTATGTGTTACAATGTTAAAAACAAAAATCATCTAAGGGCACTTTAGAGAGAGAGTAAACAAGTTCAGTGTAGTGTCAAATGAAATACACTTAATTTAGCGTGAGTGTAATCCAACTGTATTCCAAATTAACAATAATCCAGTTTATTATTTCAATTATATGAAATGTAAGGTTACATAATGCCAAATTATGGACACAGAATACACTCCTCTGTCCTTAGCAAGTACAAGGTGACAGAAGAAAGGAAAAAAACCTGTTTGTCTGGTTGGAGGGGTGAGAGGACGGATAAGAGATCTGCAGGGTCTGCGCTTCTATAGTTCACATTTAACCTAGTCTGGTCCTACAAAGGGCTTTATAATGTTTTTCTCATTCAAGAAAGTACAAAAGGAGGACTTTGTATTTTACAAATGCCCTCTATATACAGTATGTAGCACGCCCCTGGTGTTCTGTGTCCTTGACACGTCAACACATGGCAGATCTGGGGACGGATCTCCAAGCCTTTTTTTTTTTTTTAATGATTTTTTTATTGGAAATAGTTTCACATTATACAACAGTAAAGCAAAATAACTGGGAATACTTCCATCCATTCATTTTTCCCATCTTTTTATATCCCTCCCACATTCCCATCCCCAACCCAGCACTTACAACAGACCCAGAGACAAGAAAAAACAACCAAATACAATATAAAGAAAGAAAAGAAGAGAAAAAAAAAAAAGGGAAAAAAAATAAATAAATAAAAATAATAGTAATGATGCTACTCATTTTATTTTTAATGCTAGCAGTCTGACTGTGAGCCTACAGATGATCAAAGGCCTTGCTGGGAAATATCAGAGATTTTGTCAGACTTCATAGACATTCGTGGGTTAGCGGCCCATTTTATAGCACATCAGATCCTGGGGGGGATCTCCAAGCCTTGCAGGGCGACCTGTCCCACTCACACAGCCATTGCCACGCAAATATTTTCCACGAGACCAAAAAGGAAGTACATAGTACAGCAACATTGGTTTATACATCCTTGGAGGGTAAAGAGAGCAAAATGAGGAAAGAGCCCAGTGCATTGTGGGAGGACTCTTATCGGTCAGCCTATAGTTGCTTTAGTAGAAGGTCGGCTCAGGGTCAAGACAAGTATAATCCTTATCAAAAAATAAAGTCTTATTAAAGCTGGAAAGGCTGTCTGAAGTGATAATATGGAACAATTAAAAAAAAAAAAAAAACTGCTAATAGCAGTGAAAACAAACGCATAAGCAAAAACATCCATGATTTAAAAGGTTTTCAGAGTATTTACAGCAGCGAGTGATAGAATAGTAATTTTTTTTCTTTTATCAGGTGGTGACGCTGCGCTGATGGACGACATCACAGCCGACGGGGAAAACGGAGTTTCGTTCATCCACCCGATGGGAGACCTTTTCCTGCATCCTCTGGCAGGTGAGACTGACACGGTCGCACCACATCAATGTAACGACAAAGTCAGAGGGGGTCCAAGAGTGAGTGAAACAGGCCAAGCTTAACTAAATAATCCATCAGAGAGCTCGCAGGAACACGAGGAGCAGGCAAATCAACATTCTGTTACATTCTGGGGATGTAATATACAAACACACACCCCAGTAACATAAAACCGCCATGTACACAGAAGGACAGAGCCGCGGATTATCCCAGGATCCTTTCCATCATAAAGAATAAGAAAAACAACCGTTACAACTCTAAGCCAAGTGAAGATCGCTCTCCAGAAGGTTAGCATTTCAATATTGAAGTCTGCAGTAAAGAGAAGACTTCCCAGTGCAGATACTCAGGGTTCAGCAGAAGGAGAAAACCATTAAACCTCAACGGGGCAGAAGGCAGATTAAACTTTAAGACATCCTGCAAAGCCAGACACCTTTTGGAACAGTGTTCTTGTGACAGATGAAACAAAAGATTAATTCAAACAGAAAGAAAGAATTATGACTTGGAGTGGCTCATGATCTGAGACGTAGCGTATCGTTGTAAAACAGTCTGACATGCACATATACTGTACTGGCTCCAGTGGAAATGGCTCATCAGTAATTACTTATGATATAACAGGAAAAAAAACATATATATATATATATATATATATATATATATATATATATATATATATATATATATATATGTATATATGTGTCACCAATATGTGTACACACACATATTGGTGATCCCGGTAAGCATCTGATCCTCATTACTCGTGTGGGAGGGACAGGAAGACGTTTGCTAATTCGCAGCCTCATGCAGCCTGTTGCCCTCGGCGCCGACAGACAGACCTTCATTTTCATGTGAAAGATGTTGTTGTGTCAGTGAGCTCTGCTCAGTCATCACTCTCAAACACACTGACTGCATCTGCAACATGAGACAGATTCGAGACAACAATCTGAAGAAAAGAGATATTATCATGATAATTCACTTTGAAAGCCTCTGCGTTTTTCTGTCATGTGGTTAAGTTGTTTTCCTGCCTTTCAGTTAAGTTTTATTATGACACACTTTTTGATATGTGTGTAAACAAACAATGGAGCTTTGTTTTGGTCAGAATTTAGAGTTTAATTTTTTATAATAGAACAAATATGACACCCACGTCACATGGTGGAGAGTCACGTAATGCGATTAAAAGCATTTCTGAACAATTTTATCACACACTCACAAAAAAAATACATGTTTTACACGGACACACAAATAAGTAATTTACCACATTAGCTTGCAGAGTACTAAGAGCTGAAAGGGTGATGCTGGTGATTTCTTTTAAATGGCACGAAAAGACAAAAACAAGCAGTGTTGTTCCATCTGTCATTAGTTTCGGATGTTATTGTAAATGTATTGTTGCTTTTTAAATTCACCAGAAAAGTACCAAGACAAGCCAACCACTGACATGTAAAGCACTTCGAATGTGATAAAAGTACCCACAAATAAAAAATATTCACACACAGCCCTTTTCACCATTTTACTAAAATACTTTTACTTACTTAAAACAACCTTATGTTAAGCAGTTTAAATGTTTGTCAGGGATCATGAACCCGAGCCATTTTGAGTAAGAATATGTGTTTGCATCAAAATGGCAATTAGTGTTATGTTGAAATAAATTACTATTTTTAGCCTCTCACAAGACTCAAAATTGTCATCGTATCAACGTGATCGTAAGAACAGGATTCCTGTAGACAAACAGAGGTAGTTTTAACTTTGGAAGTGTACAAAAAGTGTATAAAAGAGTGGTTTGTACTAGGCCTGTGTTGAAAAAATCGATTTCCCAATTCTAAATCGATTCTCATATTAATTCCTAAGAATCGATTCATTTGTCTAAAGATCGATTTATTTATTTTTTTGGGGGGGGGGGTAATTTTTATTTTTTTTTTTATTATTTATGTGGGGGGTTTTTTTCATCATTACATTACAACTTTTGGTTATTTTTTTGTTTATCTCCAAAAAAGTAATGTTTTGTTGGACACGAGAATAACTGGTGCCATGTTTTTGCCTTTAATTATGCTTAAAGGTATGAAAACATTAAAGTGTTAGGTTATAATTGTATAGATTGTCTATATTTCATTACTTTCTACATTGTCTTGGGGTTACATTTGCAAAAAATGCTAAAAACCAAATTCTCAAAAATTAAAAACCAAAATAGACTGAAAATGGAACAAATAAAAACGGAATGTGGGAAAAATTAAAAACGATTTAATCCGTCTGTTTGCTGCCCTGGATCTGTTTGGTAATTCTGGCCCACGATGTTTCTGAAAGCAGTTCTATCAGCATTCTGGGAGCTGATTGGTCCTTACAGCATCATCAGCTGCCAATACTTGCTGTTGAATCTCAATATAATACTAGTAGTAATATTTTGCATAACTACAGTCATATAATTCATGCAACAGCTCAAAAAACAGTTCTAATAACACTAACCCAAATCAATATCGGAATCGAATCGAATCGGATCGAATCAAATCTTGATAATCGATTCTGAATCTTAAGAATCGGAATCGAATCGATTCTTGACATTTGAATCGATCCCCAGCCCTAGTTTGTACCGGCATCTTTACCTGGTTGCTGCCACCTTGTCTGCTTCTGAACAACTCCATCAGTACTTATTTACGACAACACAGCCGTGTGTTAAAAACAGAGGCTTAATATTAGCTTTAAAATGCTTTGAACATGGTGAATCTGTCATCATTCTGTGTTCATAAACGTTATTTGTTGTTGTTTTTGACTCAAAGTCAGAGTCAGAGTTTGGTTGAGTCAGTTCATATCTCACAAGAGTGTTGGTCTCAGATTCAGGTTCCCGTCCATGCCTCGCAGGAACAAGCTTTTTAAACAACAGGGTTTAACTGTGCAGCAAAGATAACACTGCATACAGACAAAAAGGAAAGAATATTCAGTCACCAGATCTTCTTGGAGTATTCTGCTTCAAAATACCTGCATACGTGGGCCACATGGGTTACACTTGAGTGGTTCTGAAATGAGTCTGTGATTTGGCTACGAGTCCCTATAGGATTTAGTAAATACGACCCACATGGTGGGCTGTCTTTGTAGGTCTCAACTGAACCGTGAATGGCAAATGTCTGGATGGGCAACACTAATGGGGATAAATAGGGTTTACAGCATAAATTCAGCCCACATAACAAACATTGTAATGCTGCTTTTTACTGACGTGGGCAATAGTCACACATGGAACAGTTTTTGTTTAGTTTTTTCCACCCTTTTTGCCATCCATACGGGTCCCGTGAGCATGCTGTTTCTGTTTGTTTTAATTCAATCACGTGTATTTACCTTGTCTCTTCCAGCTGTGGATGGTCATGGCGAGTGTGAGATCAAGGTGGAGCTGAACTGCAGCCACTGTCAGACGGAGAGCTGCAAACGGGAGGAGGACACTCACCTCATCATCTGTCTGTGTCATGATGATGGATTTCTCAGCAGCGACAATGTCACGTGCATCAGTGTCCTCGGTAGGTGATGGCTCACGGCGCCGCCACTGTGTACCACAAGTTTAACCTCAAAGTCTGAATCACCCAAACGCACACTGTGAGCTCCTTTTGTCGTCTCCTCCCGTTCCCAGGACCTCCCCCGGGGCCAGAACCGCAGGGCCAGCTGTCCACGTCGCTGATCCTGGCCGTCGTCGTGTCCACCATCGCGAGCGGCATCGTGCTGGTCTGCGCCGGCGTTGTGCTCAGTAAGAGAGTCCTCCAGTTCTGTGCAGAGTCTGTTCCCTCCACCTTCCACCGGCTGTGACCACGGCTGGATATGTACTTTGTACCTCCAGATGTTACTAACTACAGACTTAAAAACAAAAGAAAAAACAACAAAAAAAAACTATGTTGATGAGCGTTTAAATGCTGTTTGCTGGCTGCGCACCAGATCATTAAAGGAGCTGTTGGGAAAGTTATACGGCTCTGAAATACACGTTGCTGTTGTGAGCACAATCTGGACGCTTCCACTACGGCACTCTTGTCAGGTGACTCGCTTTTCTCTGGCTGTGAGTAAATACAGTAACGATGAGTCCACGGAGGGTTGAAAAAGATGAACTAATGAGAGGTGATATAATGGAGATGATTAATAAATACCACACTGTTTATTTGCCTGGTTTAGTGCCTACAGTATAACGACTGCTCTTGCTGAAGCATGAATTAGTCGAGATGCACTGTAAACATCTCTCTATATATATATCTTTAACCTCAAAACTCAAAAAAAAAAAAAACAAGCTTTTGACATTCAACTGCAGTTTCTCCTTCCTACCTGCAAACGGATCAGAGAGACTATATTACAGTAAATATCAGCCGTTATGAGTCACTCATGTTAAAGACAAGAAAGGAAAAGAATGTTGATTCAACGGAAGTGAAGATCACAATGGCAGGAGGAGTTTTTTTTTAATCACAGCAGTGACAATCAGGAGTTAGTAAAACTCAAAAGTACTCCTTTTCTATTGTAAGAATAGTAAATAATTCCACAGTGTAATAGATAAGTGCTATTTACCCAAAACACAGTATTTAGGGCATAGGCCAGCCATACACATTCATCAAACTTCTCACTGGTTACATGGGGCTGATAACCCCACCCATTCACAGCTGTTTCCCGCCGGTACAGAACGTACCGGGCCAATTGCACGTGTGTCGGTGGCCGGCTTTATGCAGGGATTCATACAGTAGCTGTCCAATGGCGTCCAGAGCCAGTGTCGTCCATGTCCATTGGTACTACCACATGGAAATCTTGGTAAAATTTAGACGATCAGACAAATTCTTTGTGTTGAAGAAGAATGAGGATGGCTGGCCCAGAAAAGAAGCTGTCTGCTTCTGAATGAAAATTCTAATTTTCCCTGTCGGTTGATGGATTTCACCAATCTGAGAAGTTTAGATAGTCAGATGTGAAAAAGTTTGCTGATGTTTCTGATGTCAGGAAACCACTTGAAATAGGAGTAATTAGGGACTTAACAATTAACCATTTTGTATATTTTTTATTTAACTGCAACAACCAGCATGTATCATCTTCATAACTTCTTATCATGATAATTCGGAGCAAAAATTTAAAATTAACTCAAAACATGCTATTCAGAATATATTGTTTCTGTTAAATGTTGACTTATTAAAGCAGCCTTAGGTCTGGTAAGGAGTGTAAACTTTTTCTCAGTTACCAAAATAACATGAATCAAAGAAGTGTTGAAAACGCGTGTGCAGCCAATTAACATTGTCATGTTGTCTTGGACCCTAAGTGAAGGTTGCTTTAATCCCTTAATGTTTCTTTTAACATAAAATACAGTTGTGTTGTCAGAATTAACATTCATGTTGCAGAAATATAGGTCAGTAAGGGATAATGCAGCTAATATTTGTTTGAACCTTTGCAACTTTTCTCACATAATCTGAGACAGGACATGCTCACACTCATCCTCAGACAGGTGCTTTTTTAAGGTTGCAGGGTTCTCTAATTGTCATCTTTTCCGCAACCTCGCGGAAGATCAAGTAAAGGTCATCTGCAGGACACTTCAGATGCTTCCTCTCCTACAGTAACTTATGATGTATCTACACCGTTTAAGAGCATAAGGGGCCTCTTGAGAAATATGTGTTGCACTGACTTCCTGTCAAATATCAGGTAGACTTTGAGCTCTTTGGTCTTTGAACCCAGTCTGACAAGAAAACCCGGCATGACTAAAGCATTTTGTTTTTTGGGTTTTTGAAGACTGAACTAATTCATCCAATATTTCCCTACAAGGAAAATATTATGAAATGAATACAACTGATGAAAAACCAGTTTGAACATGTCACATCATGACAGTGAAGTATGAGCAAGGTAAAGTTAATTTCACGGCTGTAGCAAATACAGAGGGACTCATGCCAATGACCTGGGGATAATGGAGAGACAGATTTATTGCACTTATGACGTTAAGAATTTAAAGCAAGACAACTTATCCTGGTTATGGATTTGCATGTGACTCAAATGAAAGATGAAATGGTCTTTGTACATGCTCCCTAAGTCATCATACCCTGCTCTGTTTGGCGTGTACTTCCTTCTTGTACCTTAACTTTGAATATAAGGTGTAATACCTTTTTATATACAAATATGTTAAGTTCCTTCAAGCTTTCATTGTAAATGATAGCCAAGGTTGAATTCTACAGGTGGGCTACATCTTTTTAGGTGATATTTGTAGTAGCATGGTCATATTTGTTTAAAAAAACAGCGAGAACGATAGGGAAGGAGCTGGAAGGGAAAAGGCAAAGGTTGGAGTCTTAGCAAAGGTTAGTGTCAGGCAGGTTAGCAGTTTTTAGTAATTGGACAAATGGCCTTTAAAGGCAGACAGAAAAAATACACACACACATCTCTGTTTTTCTGTTCTGAAGTTTTTAAGAGAGAAAAATAAACAGTAATGATGAGTTTATAGAATGTAAAAGAATGTTTGTTTAAAAGCTTAAGATATATTAAATACTAAAAAGGTACATTGAAGCACTGTACCCTCTTTATTATCAAAGTGCAGATGAGATGGTTTAATAAAAGCAACAGCTATTTAGTTTTACTTTTTTCATTAACTGTATTATGTGTAAATGTGTGTTCATTCAAGTAAATAAACCAAAAATGACACGTGTGTGCTAATATTTGCTTACCTAAAAAAAAAAAAAAAAAAAAAAAAGATACAAAGACATTCGGATTTATCAAGCCTTCTTTTTTTATCAGTGGCTGTTTAAACCACAGCAAAACACACTCACACACCCGTCAGCTTAATGGTGTCTCTTCACCTGAGCTCTCCCCCATGCAGGGAGGTAGTCTGTGCCCTGGGCGCCCCCCTCCCCATCTCCTCCACACCCTCCTCCTCCTCCTCCTCCTCTTCCTCCTCCTTCTCCTCCGCAACACTTCCCTTATCCCAACCCTGCCCCCCCTGAGTCCCTAGCACCTGCACCGGGCGATGGCTCGACGGCACCTCTTACCTGCACGCCACCCCCCCTCCCTGGCAGACTACCAACCTGCATCGGGGCCGTGGGCTGCCTCCATGGCGGGTGAGTCCAAACTCCCTGGCACAGACAGTCTAGGAGCAGTAACCAAGGAGAGGCCTTCCCACATGTGAAACATTGGGCCAGGCTTTTATGTTTGAACAGTTAAGTGTGAACCCACCAGTACTGTAGAGGAGTGCAATGCGAAATCAGAGGAGTATTCTTCAGGGAGAAAATCAATATCAGTGAATTTAGGTTTTTTTTTGTGTGTCACTACTGAGATGCCGCTTGATCCCTCCTTGTGTTAGCGCTCCTACACTTCGGGATGTTGCCTCTGCCACTTGCATGCAGGTGTGGGATCCTCTTTACCAACGGGGTTGTGATTTTTTTGTTGTTGTTGTTGTGTGGAAGAATTCTTATACTGTGAAATAAAACTTCCCGGCTCTTCTCTTTGTCCATAGTGTGGTACCGCAGGAAGAACGACCTGCATGCAGTGAGGGGGCGTCTGCAGAGTCCAGAGTACAAGCTGAGCAAGATCCACTCCTCCACCATCATGACGGACTACAATCCCAACTACTGCTTTGCCGGCAAGGCTGCGTCCTTTGGCGATCTGAAGGAAGTGCCACGCAAGAACATCACACTTCTCCGGTGCCGTATGACATAAGAAGATGACATTTTGAAAATTGACAGCGCTTTCCTTTCAATTCCATTTCAAATGTTGGATGTTTTACTTTTATTTTGATAGGGCTCTCGGTCACGGTGCCTTCGGCGAAGTCTACGAAGGACAAGTTTTGGGGATGAGTACAGATGGAAGTCCTTTGCAGGTGGCCATAAAGGTCAGCTCACACTCTGCAAGGCCCAGTGGAGACAAGTCACACTTAAAGCCTGAGCTTTTCAAATAGCAGTTTTCAAATGTTTGAATCAGGACAACTGGATGTCCCTTTCTTGGTTCTTGAAGACACTGTTGTTTTGTCAGTTCGATTAATTTTGATAAACTCAGTCAGCAGTAGATCCAGTACTGGAGTTGAGGGGGGATGAGGGGGGATGGCATCCCCCCCTGAAATAAAAACAGTAAAAATCATCCCCCCTGTAAAACTGCCATCCCCCCTTTCCATCCCTTATGTCATTTCATCAATGAATGTGGTTTTACTGCTATTTCAACATTTAGAGTCATCACCAGAAAAATAACACCAGAAAAATAACTTATTTGACAATTTTCACCTGTTTCAAGTAAATTTTCACTTGAAAGAAGATTTATCTTCTCATTACAAGCAAAAAAAATATTGTTCCCCTGGCAGATTTTTCTACTTATTTCAAGAGAAAATCTACTTGAAACATGTGAAAATTTTTGTTTTTTCCAGTGATGAGTCTTGTTTTAAGTGTAATAAGGTTTTTTACTAAAATGAGACATTTTAACTAGAAATAGGACAAATATTCTTATTTTGAGTTTTTGCAGTGAACCATTTTACTGTGAAGGACAGAGTCATATTGATAAGTTCAGAAAACTGTTTTTTATTTTTGTGTTTTGATGTATTAGATGTAAGCCCAGTGGATATTTAAAGCTTACAGAAGGCTGCATTTAACTGCTGCTATGTCATTCCTGCAGGTGTTTTGGTCAGTGCTATTATTTGTAATATATTATATTATTTGTAATGAGCACAAATGATCTGTCCCCATATGATAAAATCCACCATCCCCCCTGATTTTTTTTTTTTTACAACTCGAGTACTGAGTAGATCCATTTGTCCCGGTTATCCCCCGGTCATACCAGGTAAAAGAATAAACAAACTAAAAAGTAAGGTAGTCATCTTCAGCACTGGTCTTCATCCAATGAGCGTCCAGTTGCTCCTGTAGCTCTGGGTTATCTGAATAGGTGCATAGACCTCTTAGTTCCCCTTGACAATAGCTTAAACTCTTTCAAACCTCTTTTTCTTTTCCTTAATTTTTTTTTTTTAAATTCTGCTCCACAGACCCTTCCGGAAATCTGCTCTGAACAGGATGAAATGGATTTCTTGATGGAGGCGCTGATTATGAGGTGCAGCACAGTTAACAAACACCACAGTGGCCTCGCAGTGTCACCACATGCATGTTTGTTTCACAACCTCTTTCACTTTTGGTGAAGCAGCGTGTATAGATAGATAGATGGATGGATAGATAGATGGGAAAAAGAACATTAAATGAAACGTTGCAGTAGTTGATGTCATCACAAATCAGTTCTAGTCACAAGCCTCGTTCTGTTCGTGACCTCAGTGTGTCCCACCCAGTTAGTTTGCTTCATAAGTGAAGCTGCGATCGTTCATTCTGCTGCTCCGTGCTCAGCACATGGCATGACAACTGAGGGGTCTGCTGCACCAAAAGTATGCACACATGTGTAAATAGTCTCTCTTTTTGTTTTTTCTTCTCCTATCTGGTTTCAAATAAGGTCTCCCAAGCCCTCATTAAAGCACATTTGTCTTTGTTCACCTTTTGTCCCCGCAGCAAATTCAACCACGAGAATATTGTGCACTGCATCGGCGCCAGCCTGAATATCCTGCCACGCTTCATCTTGTTGGAGCTGATGACCGGGGGAGACATGAAAACCTTTCTGAGACAGAACAGGCCAAGAGCTGTACGTCTGTGCTCCAACTTATTATGTACATGTGTGTCTGAGCTTTGTGTGTTTGTGTGCCCCGCTGAACTGATCTGTGCTGTGTCCAGGGCCAGAGCTCGTCACTCACCATGCACGAGCTGCTGCAGATGGCCAGAGACATCGCCAATGGCTGTTGTTACCTGGAGGAGAACCAGTTCATACACAGGTTGAGACTTGCATCCAGCTGTTAGAGCTGACAGTTCAGGTTGAGTTCGAAGGGAAAATTCAGGTCAACGGCATAAAAAAATGTTGTTTTTTTTTCAAGCACATTAGCAAGGTTGAGCTGTATGTCAAAAGGTTTGTCTGTTAAGCTGCAACAGAAACATGGCAGCTTGTGTGAGACGAAATTTAAAAAAAATTGTTAGTTTGTTTTTTCACTTATACTTTCGAGGTCTGTTACACATTAAATCAGACATTTGGAAGCTTTTTGGTGCCATCCTAATTGCTGTACTGCCTCTATATACATGGAAAAAAGCTGATTTTTACAAAACAACAAACATTGACCTCAAAGTAGCACAAAGCATTTTTGTGGACATAAAAATGTCACTTTCATTTGATGAAATAGTGGATTCTTAACCCACTTCACATGTATGCATTGGAATTATCCTCAGCCATTGACTATGCCAAACTGAATTGTGGGCTCCTTGAGAAAAGTGCCTGTCACTTTCTGGGACTATTTCACACATCAACAATGATGAAGCTAGCTCAGCGAGTTACAGTGGATATAATGGCAAAAGCAACTAAGATTTAAGAAAGTAATGACGGAAGAAAAGATGCAAGCGTTATCGAGGATGAGATTGTGTCGTAAAACCAATGTGACTTCTACACGTATAGTGAGATCCATCCAGCAAATAATGTCAAACGTTCATTTGTGCTGCTTTAACAAATCAAATAGTAACTGAATTTGGTGAGTTAAGGATTTCGTGTCATCATTCGGCAAATTTTTTTATCGTATTTAATGTTTTTCAGAGACATTGCTGCAAGAAATTGCCTCCTTACCTGCCCTGGACCGGACAGGGTGGCTAAGATCGGAGACTTTGGCATGGCTCGAGACATTTACAGGTTTGTATACTGAATGTGTGTTTATGAAGGCAGACATGGTGATATGCAGTGATATGCGTCATTAAATTTCACTTCTGGTATTGGTATTATATATAGATGAAAGCCAAAACTGGTTTGACGTGGTGATTGTTGGAGGGGATGAATAGCCGTCTAGTTTTGTTTCAAAGAGCCAAATCCTTATTTATTTCATAAGATCATGGTATTCACACTTTTTATTTTATTTCTGAATATAATAAATGTCTCATGTCTTTTCCAGAGCCAGCTACTATAGGAAAGGGGGTCGTGCCATGTTACCCGTCAAGTGGATGCCGCCAGAAGCCTTCATGGAGGGAGTCTTCACCTGCAAAACTGACACCTGGTATAAATTCTTGTAACGTAACCAGTAATAACCCACCAAAAAGGAGACACCTTGTTAAAGAATAAATTATTTAAAAGTGATGCAAATTTGCAAGTGTTGCGGAGCATGAAGCGTTGTTGCTAATTGTTGGCACACACCTTACATTAGTCAAACAGCATAACCATTTTTGGGAAGATAAATAACTAATACCAGATGTTGAGAGTTCAAATTGAAAACAGGCTTGCACTGGGTTTTTTCTTATTTTGTTTGTTTTTTTTCCATATGCATTTGCTCTTGAGTGCTGAAAAATATCCCAGCAGTAGATTGCAGCTGATTTAAAAGCCTCTATGTGGTGATCGCAACACAGCGAGTTATTTCACGCTGTAGCAAAATGAAGAAAAATCCAAACATATTATTGTCATTTGTGGAGAGTTATGTTATTGTTAGTGAAAATATTGAAAATATGTAGAAAACCAGCAACAATTTGACAACAAAGACTCAGATTCTTGGGGTCCACAAATAAACTTCAGGCAATTTCCTGGTTTAAAAAAGAATCATGTGAAGCAATAACACTGCATGTGGCAAACATTTATTTTTTTATGTAGTATTGTAGTTTAATTTAAATGAGATGAATTTTACCATTTTCTTATTTACCCTTTCCTTTCATCCAGTTATGTTTCTTATTGGTTTGTTTGCGTTGTGAACAGTATCTTCTCTCGCAGTATGAAATCCTTTATTGCAGATTGACATTCAAAACAACACAGTGGCTTCAGCTGGTGAGCTGTGTCTCCCCCTACAGGTCATTTGGAGTCCTGCTCTGGGAAATCCTCTCCCTGGGTTACATGCCGTATCCCTGTAAAACTAACCAGGAGGTCCTAGAGTTTGTCACCAGCGGAGGTAGAATGGATCCTCCCAAAGGCTGCCCGGGGCCTGTGTGAGTACTGTCAGGGGAAATTTGAAATGATTCAACCGAGACTTGGGCTGCTTTGCCTGCTTTAACGTTTCTTTGGCTTGTCAGGCAGGATTTATAGTTGTGACAGCAAAAGTTTTATGGTGCAGCTTATCAGTTTGCTTCTGTTGCACTTCAGTTACCGGCTCATGACCCAGTGTTGGCAGCATTGTCCTGAACACCGGCCCAACTTCCCCACAATCTTGGAGAGAATTAACTACTGCACTCAGGTCTGCTTCTTCTGCAAATGATATAAAATACATGTGCCGAATAGTTCTTCTTTCCTTTTGTTCCTCATTTTCTTGTAGTACTAATGTCTGCACGTCTCATTTCTCTTTATCAGGACCCCGATGTGGTAAACACACCCCTACCTGTAGAATACAGCCCCAACACAGAGGACGATGGAGGCAAAGGGATGCGTCCTTCACTCCCTGCTTCCTCCAGCCTCACTCCACTCCTGGCACGCCCAGTTTGCCAGGATTTACCCTCCCAGATGGGCTTCTCTCCCATGAGCTTCGGTCCCCCTACCCTTCCCCCACAGCCTACCAAACCCCGTCTCCTGCTGCAGAGGACCCAACCTGTCCACCATGAAGTGGCGTCATGTCAGGTGCTGGAGCCGTCCTGGGCGGAGACCATTCCTGCCCCGGGTTCGTCCACAGGAGGTAACTGCCTCCACCCTGAGCCTCCTCACCACCGGCCCTGCTCCAGAAACAGCTCCTCCTCTGGGAGCCAGAAGATGAAGAACAAGACTAAGAACCTTTGGAACCCAACATACGGATCCTGGTTCTTGGAAAGCTTCAGGGGGAAGAAAGCACTGGCTCACACTCAGTCCATGCCGCTGTCGAGCTCCAGCTCCAACTCACAGAGCTGCAGCCCAGCGTCAGAGAACAACGGTGTCGCTTGTGACAGCACCAGCAGTACCTACCTCAGCTCCACTCCATCTCCTGCCTGTCAGGCTCAGGCTGCCCCAAGCATGCCCGCTCAAAAAAGCCCAGCAGGTGGCGCCGCAAAAGCTGGTGTGGACCTGGCTAAGCTCCAGAGTTTTCCGTGTGGCAACGTCAACTATGCCTACGACGAGCAGAGCTACGAGGCAGAGAGCCTGCCCTTGGTTGTGCCCAAAGCTCCAGAAGCCACTACAAACGCCAGCTGTGTCTCTCCAGGGACTAGCCTGGGTCTGACACTAGGCCTCCAGGCCTCTTCGTCCTCTGTGCCCAAGCTACTTCTGAAGCGCCACGCCAGCTACGGGCACGAGGACGTGAGGAGACACACCAAACTGGAGAAGCCCACACGCGACCGAGACTCTGGCTTTTCTTTGTCTGAAGACCTCAGTGTTGCCCACATGTAGGAAACAGCTTACTATTAAACAGGGATTCTCACTCAAAT
Source organism: Cololabis saira (assembly GCF_033807715.1). Lineage (NCBI taxonomy): Eukaryota > Metazoa > Chordata > Actinopteri > Beloniformes > Belonidae > Cololabis > Cololabis saira. Next base: position 22,002,417 of record NC_084602.1, read on the forward strand.
TAAAACACCATCTGGAGCCCCGTCACTAACAGAATAAGACTCTATGTTTGAAAAATAAATTGACATGACCATGAGAGATGTGCTATGGTTGAAGAGCCACAAGATCTTTTTATTTTAGCTTCTAACATGCTGGAAACCACATTCGAACACACACGTTCTCTGTGGTGTGATACAGAGAGCGGATGCTGTACTCAAGGCCCCGTCCTGCGCTCCTGGTACAATGGTAGCTCAACACTGATGCTGAAATACTGAGCAACATATAGCCCCGCACCTTTGAGATGTCCACACTGCTGGTGATGACTCTGCCAGAAATAACTGCTGGAGATGGACTATTTTCATTTTTTACCCTATATTTTTTACCCTTCAAATATATATATATATATATATATATATATATATATATATATATATATATATATATATATATATATATATATATATATATATATATATATATATATATATATATATATATATATATATATATATATATATATATATATATTGGTTCTTTTGTTGTTTTTTCTTTCGAGCAAGCTTTGACAGTAGGATAATTAGATTCTTAGTATTCAATCACTAGACCACTAGATGCCCAAAGCATTGAGACACTGGAATAAGGATGTCAGAGAAGTTTAAATTTCCGTGTACATTGTGTATTGGATGAGTATTTTACACTGGAATACATATTTAAATTAGTTATACCCATAGAATGTGAAAATATGCCCTCCCAAAAGACTGCAATAGGTATTTTCCAGCATGTTAAATATTGATTTTTTTTTTGTTTTGGTTTGTTTGTTGTATTTTTTCTATAACTTCAGAGGTGCTTTTAGTTTCTTCTGTTCAGGGTCCGGATAGCTGCTTCACCCTGGAACTGAATGTGTCTAGGGCCCTGGGTTAACCACGTCAGTACTCTGTTAACACTGAGAGAGAGACAGTTTTTCATCTTTCTTGTTTCCTTATGTGCTTTACACAACGGCTTGTTCTTAGAAGATTGGCTTCTGCCTGTAGACTCATGTTCAATATCGTCCATAGGTCAATCCCATGTTCAGCAAAAAAGCAGACACGCATACTACCAAATCTGTTTATCTATTTCTACTTGGTATGGTTCTTTCGATGCATACAATCTCTGGCTTAATGTTTTAGACACAAAGTGACACGCTTTTGAAGAGAATATGTCCCCAAACCTACACAGATTTGGCTTTACACTAAAGTGCATTGCTGTGACACTCTCTGTAACTTTACATTGAGCTGAAGGGGATTTGCTTGGCCTGCAGGGGGTCTTGTGGACTTGTTGGTAAATTGTATTTGATGACCTTTTTGCTGTGAAAATATTCACTATTTTTGTAATCACCTCCATACACTGGACTAACACATTGCATTTGTCCTTTTTTGTTTTTTTGTTGGGTTTATATATATATTTGCACATTTGCATTTTTTCTGTTGATGTTAAATCTGTACTTATAGTTGATCACTGCCATTTAAAAAAAAATTGTGCTGGTAGTACCCATGTTTACCCAGCAGGAGGAGTTATTCAGCTTTGAAATAAAAGAACTGCTGCAGGTGAGTTGTCCTTGAGCAGCTGTATTGTAGCAATGCCATTTCTGACCACACGGGGGCGTGTAGCTCTAATGTGTTGACAAAAGAGCCAGCGATAAAACTGTCCTAATGACTGGGGATGGGCCAGCATGTCATATAATATATATATAATATATAATATATATATATATATATATATATATATATATATATATATATATATATTATAATATATAATATATAACACCTTGTCCCACGAGAGGAGCCCTTTGCTGTGTCTCAAATCAGCAGCAGCACCCATGTGGTCACAAGTGGTTTCGCTCCATTGAGTGGTTTTAAATAATCGTAAATAAGATGTGGACAACTGTATTCAGTATTTATGTTTTGATATATATATTTCTTTTTTTATGATTAGATTATGTAGTAGTTGTCAGCGATGTGACTTTATTTTGAACGTAAACATGTAAATGTATTGTTGGATTGTCTGTTGAAAGAACAGTTCCTTTAACCTTTGAGTTCTGTAAGTGTTACTTTTTTTACGCTCAGGCCTGCTGATATTAGTGTCTTATTGTCCAACTCGACTTGAAAATAACATCTTTCAGATTACCAAATGGCTCCTAAACCACTTTTGATTCTGGTATATTTTTACAATGAAAAAAATAACCTTTGTCTTATTTCGATGTATACGTTCTTGAGCATTTTAATTCAGTCTCTCTTATATTTTGTTCTGCATTTTAATGTAACCTGAGGACGCCTCAAATGAAGATGCAACTACGTTAAATGCAATATACTGTCCTGTTCTTTCATTTAAATCTGCCCCAAATAAATCCACATATATTCATCTTATTTGTGTTTTGTTCCAAATGCGAATATGTATTAAAAACCCTATCTCGACTTCTTTTATTTTTAAGGATACCTTTCCTGGAAGCAGTTATGAAGATCTGAAAAGGGCAACAATTATTTGGATGTGTGATTTGCTAATTCATCAGTTAACTTTTTTATTTTAAATTCTTCTATAAAGGAAATTCTTTTCTTAATATGTCATTCTACATGGTTTAAAACAACGTGGCTTCACATGTTGAGTTTATATTGACTGGCATCCCTGCAGTCCGGATCTGTCCCCTGTTGAAAAATGTTCAGTGGGTCATGAAACAAATTTATCAACATAATCAGCAAAAATGAAAAGTCTCATTGGTTTCCTCTGAACAATTAACTGCAGTTACCTGTAATTAAATAAGAAAAGGGGATTTTTAACACAATAGCAAACATGCTTCACTCATAACGTTTTCTGGGGCTCATTTTTCATGTGGCACATTTTTGTAGAGATAAAGGTGTTGGTCAGTGAAGAAAATCTAGAAGAAGAAAAAACCTTCCTGTTTCCAGCTGTCCGGGTTTGTTCAAGCTTCCTCTGATCATGATGGATTCTCTCCCAAAGTGCCCCAATATTTACTCAGCAAGCATGAGCTGTTCTTGGATTTGGTAGTTCATTACTGCCATTTGAAAGCGCTGCTGCGCATCTGCTGACGTAGTGCGTGCAGTGCCCGTGTCCAGCCACGAGGGGGCGCTTTGAGCTCTGATACACAGAAGACATGGAAAATGTGGATATCTCTTCAGAATGAATGTTTTGAAGGTATTTTTATTTAGTCAGTTGAACTTTTGTAGTTGAGTCAGTCAACTCGCACAACAAAGATTTACATTTTTTTATTAATGATAAAACATACTTGAATTTTGCTCTATAGACGCCAATCAATCCCTCTTTATTATACAAATGTTGAGATGTGGACGATGATGAACTTAGCCATCTTCCACAGAGTCGGTCTCAGCTCTTCAGTTTCATCTTCTGTGAGGCCATCTTTGGTCTCAGCCGACTCTTGCTCCTCAAAGTTGCCGATCAAAGTGAAAGGGTGTCCCAAATGTATTGATTCATATCAATACGTGGCCAGGCCACATGACCTCTGCCAAACTTTCTGTTCCTTTTTCAGAAGGTCTTCAGTTTGTTCATAAGCTGTGCTTTCTATCCTTTCTGCATCCACCTATGACTGTTTGGTAGAACTCGCACTCCCTGTGAGTTTGGCACCAACCTGCCTCGTGGAGTGATTGGGGGCAGTCGTGATAGTCCTGGGTCTTCTTGTTTTTCCTCCTGCTCTCCTTCCCCACTGTTCCCCCTGTTGTTCCCCCTGTTGTTCACCCGGCTCCCGGTGGGTTGGGATGGGTCGTCCCTGAGAGCTGCTAGTGCTGGTGCTTTGGGGGCCTGTTTTGTTGTGGTGGGGGGTTTGCTGTGGGCATGCCCAGGTGCACGGTGCTCCTGACACCAGGTGTCCTGGGGGTCACTGGGGATCAGGGTGATCGGATCCATGTGAGATGTACTTTTCTGCTCTGTGCCTCCTGGGGAGAGTGGCATGTGACCCAACAGGAGGTTGCTTTGTTGTTGTTTTTTTTTACACAATACTCAAGCAACAGTCCATCTTTCACAAACCCAAGTTTTGTTTCATCCTCTGAGGAAAGGGAGCTACCGCACACCTCCGTCACCCCAGCTTGCTCCCATTGTGAACAATTCTTTCCTCTATGAAAATGTTTGCCATGCGTTGTTGCTTCTACCCCAGGTGCAGCATCGTGCACACGTCTCATACTGCCAGTTCCATCAACCTGCGTTCATACGCCTCTGTTACTACATCTTAACACGTCATGCACAGCGCAGTGAGGCGTGATACCAGCGCTGCAGGGGTTGTGAGTGGAGCCTGAGAGACAAGTACGCCTCGGCCCTTACAAAGATCTAAGAAACAACTTACACAGCCAAGAAAGTAATGATGCAAGAGAAAACGAGAAACTGACCAAGAACGAGACCAAATCATAGGCGGAGCTACTGAAGCTGCTTTTGAGCCGTAAACCAAAATGTTTATGTGGCAATTGAAGATTTATTTAGAAATCCAAGTTAATAAGAATCTTTTTTACAGAGAAAATCAAATGACTCTTGTATCATCACATTTTACAGCACACGTCCTAAATTATGGAGGATTTCATTTCATACCATCTTCAATTATTCTCTTTCGTGTGCTTTTGTCTAAGTCTAAGTTAAGGGTGACTCAACCAAAAGTGCAAAGATATTCAATACAACGTTCACTCTTTTACTCTTTCACCTAGCTATGCTCCAAATAAACCACCATATCTGAATGGCTGTTTGTGTGTTTTATCAGTTACAGGAGATTTTGTTCTCAGAGACAGGAAGATGTGAAGAACTGAACTCCAGAGATAGTGTTTCACTGCTGAAAACAAAACAAACTGCACGTCTCCATTTTAATTTCATAAACATGTCGATTCTCTTAATCTCAACATTCATCACATTCAGAGCTTTTATAACGACGTAGAGGATGTGCTACCGCGCAGTGTTGACGTATTCATTACAAGTTTGATTACAGGTTAAAAAATCAATAAAAAGCAAAATGTTTCTATACACATGAAGAAAGTTAACCGAAACTGAGGCACACGTACTACAGTCTGCAGGTCACGGAGTGTGCGGTGCTCTACTGGGATGTATTATCACGTCGTAGTTGGACAACCCTGACGTCTGTCAGTTATTATACTGAACTATCTCCATTCTGACAGTAACGGCGGAGGTGTGAGCCTGCTGGCTCTCCCCGTGATTTAACTCTGGTCTTCTGACATCTTGTCCCTGAAACAGAAAATGCAGAACCCCCTGCCCCACACACACACACACACACACACACACACACACACACACACACACACACACACACACACACACACACACACACACACACACACACACACACACTTTCACTTCTCTTCACTTCGTAGGAAGCTGAATTAGTGTCAGTGCATTTGCACAATCGTCCAGTCTCTTCTGTCCATCGTGTCTTCTGTGTCAGTGTCAGCACTAAGTACGAGTATTAAATAGCACTAAAAACGGCAGCTTGAGCCCGGGTTTGCGGCGGGGGTGGAACCTCTTTGGCTTTTCCTTCGCGACACCAGACCTTTCTTTATTTATCAATCTGGTTCATCTACGAGCACGTTTCTTTTCTTGTGGATTAACCAAAGTAAAACAAGGTACATGAAACGACCCCCTAAGGTATATTTGTGGAGTCCATTAAAATAGTTGAGTTACTTCCACCGCGTCTAAGTCAAAGGTCCCTGGCCGTGTGTTTCTGTAGTTTCGCTGTTTTCCGGTGTTATTGAACAAGCCTCCTCCAGGGTCTCTTCATCTCTTACAGCCTCCAGTGTGTCGACCAGGCTCTGCAAGCCCAAAAGGTAACCGTCCTCCCGGTTGCCCTCCTGCCAGGGAACGTCATGCTGTAACGTCTGGCCCTCTGGTAACGCCGTCGTCTTCCCAAAGTCAATTATCCAGACCTGAGCTTTGCCTGTGTGGTCGTGGATAAAGAGGAGGGAGCTGCCTATGACCTGAGGAGAAGACAGACGGTCATAATTGGTCTTTTTATTCATCCTTAAATGAACTCATACAGACATACTTACATGGGAAAAAACATTATACTGGGCCAGATTTCTTGGTGCTTTATTATAACCTATCATTTACCAGGTTCAGGTTATCCTTCACTGATGGGAGGAAATCTCAAATCAGCTGGGATCTCTAACAAAATAAGCAACAGAAAACCAGCTGCACACAAAACCTTTTTTAACCCATTATAATTATTTCTTCAACCTTTGTTTGTTTAGCTTTAATAAATATAACCTAACAATTCCAGCGTGTGACATCACTGGAGTTACAGCTGGTTAGGACTGTGAAAGCTTTTTCCTCATTTCTGGGCTGCATGTCAGGCTGTACTGACTTGCATTTATGTCTGTTAGATTCTGTTGGATTCTGAACCGGGAACGAAATAAAAAGAAATACCAAATAAAATACAAAATAATAAAAATAAAAGTTGAAAAAAATTATAATAAAAGTTATAAAAGTGGGAAAAAATGAATAGTGACCTGCAAGTGAATGTAGGAGTGTTTTGATCAAGTGCTGTAGAGACGTCAGATTTTTTTCTAAACCTGAGCTGAAGAGCACATCTTTAATATTTTAAAGGAACCCCGTGAATCGGTTTAATGACCTGTGTCGTAACTCGAAACAGTAAATAACAGGGGAACTGATCTAAAGCCTAGCCAGCCATACCAACTCATTCCACTATTAATTATTGAATGAATTCATCAGTAGTTCAATAACAATAACAGTGTTTTAAATGTTGGGTTTTAACCACCAGGAGGTAGGAATACATGAGCAGTCATCCTCCTAACTTTAACAGCTGAGTTGGATGGAAATATTGCTGGCGGCTAATATGATGCAACGTTCAATTAAAATAACGGTTTAACCCTTTAAGCTCCGGCCTGTTTTGTCCTCTCGGATAACTCTGGAAGCTGCTCACTTTGACTGCAATTGACGGATATTATTACAGGAAATCAAAAGGGTGGCTCTTGTTGAACAAACAAGTAACAGCAAGTTATGAATGTGTCTGCAAGAATAATATAACCTGCTTGTGAGCATGTTTAATCGTGCTTTCAACGTTTAACAAAAACGTCACACCGTACACGCTACCTGACCTGAACAAGTTCATACCATTGTAGGTTTATTAACATTTCACTAGGGTGTATCAAACATCACCTCATGTTGCTTGAAGAAGTCAGACGTATTCAGGGCTTGTCGGATCTCTGCCAGCCTGCTCAAATATGACTCCTGCATTTCAAGAGAGAAAAGAAAAATGCACAGAAAAGGGCGATGAATGAATGTACCTGAATCCATGAGTAAATCTTTTGTATTTGCCATTAAGGAAAGCCTGACCTTTTTCAAGTATGAGGGCAGAGACAACAAAGCTCTGTCTAAACACTCAACGCGGATGTGAAAGCTCATAAAACGTGTTGGTTTGTGTCTGCCGGTATTGAATAAATATGCAGGGCATGTTCATGTAATAGCTGACTGACTGCCACGTACTATGATGTTGACATCCCCTCTGACGAAGTCCTTAAAAACCTGGATGACATCCTGCTTCGATCGGGTTTTCTTGAAGTCAGTCCGACATGTTCCGTCGTGTTTCTGGGGAGGAGAAGGACGCAGGGTGAGGACTGTGCACCGCAGACCTCGGTCTAAGACATGCTGCCGAGGTTTCATCATAAAATCTGTCTCAAAGATCTGCAGCAGACTCGTTACAGAGCACAGTTTCATCAGCATTTCACACTGATCTTCAAATTGATCATTTTCTCCTAATCACTCAGTTCACACACAATTACCCACTTTCAAAAAAAAATTAGCTCCTTGGTTAAATCATTAAAACGAAAAATTCAGACATCCCATTGTTGGGACTTGTCAGGACTTTTTGTTATGACATTTGCAGTCACGCTCTGGTGGAGTCAACCTCCACCGGCAGACCATGACATGCTTTTGCATCTCGGCTGCAGTCAGCCTCCAGCTAATTCCATGGAATGGACAAGTCCAGGGAGCTAAACGAAACAAATCCACTCCTGACATAAAGACACGTATCGGGGAATCCTATGAGAACCCAGATGAGCAAATCTTTCTCGTAGAAAGCCTAGACGGAAGCCATCTGTTGCTAAAAAAGACATGACAAAAATAAAATAAATCAAATTAAATCAAATCAAATCAAAACATGTTAATAACCTTGATCCCCTCGACCCTGAAGCCCAGCGTGTTGGTGGAGCTCAGCGTCTCCCTCCACTGCATGTAGCGAGGCTTGGTGACGCCGCGCAGGCAGTGTTCCTGGGGCGTCGGCCCGTTGCCGTCCACCTCCAACATTTTCTTGTACAGGTCCTCCCTCGGCTTGGGTCGCGTCCTCGCTCGCACAAGCTCCTCCTCCAGATACGTCCTTTAACAGAGGGAAAGTTTACATTGCTACTATTTTGTTTTTTTTAAACACAGCTCTTTCAGTTTCACACAAATGTTTTTTTCTTTTACTGCTGTTAATGACACTGATCATTTAGATGAGATAAGTGTGCGAAGAACAGCACACAGTATTACTCTGTATTTCTGTTCAACAGTACCAGTTGACATATTCATACCAGACAGTTATGTGCAAACAGATGTCAATTTTGGTTTCGACTTGTTAGCTGCACTTCCTCTCTGCTTCAGAGGGGAAGCTGAAAGGAGACTCCTGCGTGCGACTCTTAACTGTGTAAAAGCCTGAGTGTGTGTTTATGCAAGTTAGTGGTTTTGCAACTCTGTGGTTGAGTGTTTTTGACAAAGGGGAGTCTCCAGGGACACCCTAAGTGCACCAAAGTTTGTGTGTGTGCGTGAAAGTGAGAGAACAACCTCATAAACAAAAACACAAACACAACGAATAGAAAATAAGATGATTGGTTTGAGTGTCACGGCCAGCGCCTGTGAGGTTAGTGCATGCGTCAGGGCTCCATGAATGTGAGTGTGAGGTCACCTGCTTGTTCATTAAAGCTGCTAGCGCCTGTACCTGCAGGCACAAGCATGTGCATGTACACATGCACGAGTGCATCCATGCATATATGTATACGTGTACTTGTACACATGAAACAGTGTGGCAGGAAGCCAAGAGAACAGGCTGCAGTTACAACAGGTGTTCCCTTATAGAGTCAAACAACGTCAGGCAGCTCATACATCATATTTACACTTCTCACATATGTCAGTTTCCACAGAAAATAAATGCCAAACATCAAACAAGTACAGAAATTAACAAGAAAAAAGGTAGACCTCAGTTTAAAACCCTACTGCTCCTAATGTCTCCAGAGAAACGATAAACGTATAAAATAAACTAAGCGAAGGGTATAGGACAGGGGTCGGCAACCCAAAATGTTGAAAGAGCCATATTGGACCAAAAACACAAAAAACAAATATGTCTGGAGCCGCAAAAAAGTCTTGTATAAGCCTTAGAATGAAGGCAACACATGCTGCATGTATCTATATTAGTTATAACTGGGGGAAACATTTTTTTTTTCATTATGCACTTCGAGAAAAAAGCCGAAATCTCGAGAAAAAAGTCGAAATGTCAAGATTAATGTTAAAGTACAATCTTGAGAAAAAGGTCGAAATGTCGAGAAAAAAGTTGAAATGTCGAGATTAAAAAGGAAAGGAAAAAGGAAGGAAAAAAGAGAAAAAAAGGAAAAAAAAAGAAGAAAAACAGAAATAAAAGAAGAAAAAAAGAGAAAAAAAGGAAAAAAAGCTCCAGGGAGCCACTAGGGCGGCGCTAAAGAGCCGCATGCGGCTCTAGAGCTGCGGGTTGCCGACCCCTGGTCTAGGAATTTCACTTCCTTACCTCACTCCCATCTTGCAGTCCATCACATTAGGAAGGTCAAAGCTTGTCAGCAGGTCGGTCATGTGCAGGAAAGCTTCTCCGTCTTTTTCCACAACGCCGTGGTATCCAGGAATAAACGTGAACAGTGAATCATCGCTCAGCTTTTCAAAACACTGCACCTCGTTCTCTGAGAACTTCTTCAGAATGGTGCCCTCGTCTGCCGCTTTGAAGTTGCCTGATGTGAGATAAAGACACATGTCAGTTACTCACAAAAACTTTGTTACACTGCCAAAGAACAAATGCGAGGACTCAGGAGACGTTGGGAAATGGATGGGAATTCCAGCGGCATGACGCCAGGTCAAGATAAATAATTTAATGGAATAAATCAAGGAAAATAAAAGCGCTTTTAACTTCAGTCATCCATGACAACAATCACCCTTACGGGATTAAGGGATTAAAACCCTTGTGGGTTTTAATCGGTCTCAGTAGCCAGTTTTTAATAAAACTGTCAAACAAAATTAAAGTAAACTTGTTCCAAAGAAAAAAGAGGAAAAATTACTATGAATTACTTATTTTTCCACGCACCGACACTCAAAAGCTTTGTGACGTCATGTAGCGAATCCCAAAAACTACTCTCAGAAGGAAACTGTTTATGGATTTAATGAATCCCTGATTAAAATCATAGATAATCTTAAAAAATTAGAAAATACAAAAACGTAGGTATATACTGAAGAAATCCTGGTCTTGTACATTTTAAAATGCGGTTCCTCCAGACAAAAAAACCCTACGAATCATAAAGAATTAATATTTTTGAATACCTAAATTTCTTTTCCTATTTAATTACTCCAAATACAAGATTTTAATGCCAATATTTAATAGATGGAATAATTGCTTTATAAAACAAAAAAAAACAACTTGGATAGTGTGATCAGAGGGCAGTTTTGATGAACACACTAAACACATTAAAACTGGTTAAACATAAATAAAACCATGAAAAAGAAAGGATTTATTTCAAGTAGCCATAGTGTAAATAATCTTTCATGTTGACAAGCAACAGATAAGTGCTAGATTTGATAGAAATTTAATCTAAGTGTATTTATTTCAAACTTGGGGTTAAATTAAGTATTTTTCAAGATTTTGCTATTTCCATCAATATTGTGTAACTCATTATTTTCAAGTGCACACGATAAACTTCATCATTTCTGACATCTGACCCTGGCTTTTCTTTCTTTCACTTCAGGAACCTGCAGCAGTGACTGTGAGTGGTTTGTCTGATAAGTCTGTGACAGGATCTGAACGCGTCACACCTTTGTGTCCCGCTAACTGAACCCAGCTCAGTTTTCTCCTCTGGACGGCGTTGAAAGGCCAGCGGACGTACGTCTTTAGCTTCCACCAAGATTTGCTCTGTTTGAAGACATGCAAGAGAAAAAATAAAACAAACAGAAATGAACACAATCTATATTAAAAATCTAAACATAATCATTTGAAACATATACAAAGTTAGCTGTGTGTTTGTGTCAGTACTTTTCTTTTTTTAGATTAGTTTTTGTGCCTGTCATCATGTAAAAGATCTGATAAAGTGAAGAGGAGCTGGAAACTGGCACTGGTCCACTCTGCTGTATCTCAAAGGGGAGATCTGATCGCATAAGCACTTCTGCCCACTAAATCTGATGCCAGGGCTATAATTTTCCACTGTGAGAAACCTTCAATCTAGGTCAGTTTAAATGTTCTTTCTGTGGAAACTCATATCTTTATTCGGCATCTCCCTTCAGCATCTTTAGCGATGTGTAGTGATGGGCTGGCCTCTTTCACTCACAGAGAAAACCTTTTTCTTAATAGATTAATACTTTTTTTATCTCTTGGAATATGCAGAAATATGCGGTTGTACTTGTGTAGTTTGTCATCTTTTGTGAAATTCTGACCATGGAGGAGAAAAAATCTGAATGTTTAGCAACAAAACAATCTAGTGACACCACACTCGTTTTTAGATTTGCACCTCCCACTCACTTGTTTGCAAAGTCTGATGTGACATACGGCTAACTGCAGTAAACAGAAGTCTGCATTACATTCTGACCACTTTAAAAGATATAACTGAGGAGTAAATGATCTTTTGATCACACACAAACCGGCACACACACAGAAAACACAAGGACAGCTCGCACATTTCACCGAGACTCACTTAGAGCTTCACATTTGCAGTGGACAAAACTCGTGTAGCACACGTGCCGTTAAACTTCCACATGATCTTCTCAAATACAATCATAAGTAAAACTAAGTCTAACTCTTTGGTCTGAGACTTTAAAGGGTCTTTTTTTTTCTTTTTCTGTTCACGAATGAAAAAGGATATGAAACAAGAACTCTGATTCTAAGCTTGCCGTTCTCATAGTTGACCATCCTCACAAATAGCAGAACTCAGCAGCAGCCACTTTTCTGATATCACATTGTGAAGGCTTTCATTGGTCCAATGTTCAGATTCACCTCAACAGTTCATGTCGTCCTCTGACAGCAGCTTTCTTGAGCTTTATCAGCATGTTAAGTGTTGAATAGTGATTATTTCAGATTTGATGTAGTAATACAGACAGGGGAGACCGGAAAAGATCTGAATCTGAGTTTGGATATAAACATTACGACCATGCAATTCTTTGAGCAATGATTACATCTCAGTCAAAGTCTGGTTTTGAAGCTCAGGATTATTTACCCCATGCTGCACTGACCTTAATGGCAACCCTCCAAAGGTTTTACTGATAACACATGGAAGTAGAGAGCACATCCTCTGCCGAGGCCAAGGCCTGATCTCACACATGAACGGCTGCTTCCTCTGGCCACTTTCCACCTTTCTACCAAGTTTCATGAAATTCAACCGAGTAGTTTTTTTTCTTCTTCTTCACAAAGAAAAAAGAACAAAAAGGAAAGCCTGTGATCACATACCTCCACCCCCACTCTCTATTTTCAGGAAGACCAAATATCTTCCACTGTCGTGTTAGAACTTGAGACCGGCTCTGCTCACTGTTACACGTTTATGGACACGGCTCGCTGGAATCTGACGTCATGCAGTGAAGACGCTGCAGCTCAGCAAAACAAAGGCACCAGGGAAACAAAAACAAACTTGCAGAAGTCTTTTATTATTATCTCTTCTTTAAAAAAGTTAAAACAGCCATAGATTTATTATTATATGGTAATGAGATGGTAATGAATCAAAGTGGTTTTGAGTTACAGTAGAAGAGAATATGCATTTTAAACAAAAAGGCATTTAAAGTTAGATTTTTGGGGCAATCGACTTATGTCAAAATAAATTGCTAGTTTCATCTTACAGGACTCAAAAATGTACTTCCACTTAGTGGATGGTCTGGTTAGGGTCGCTACAGACCACCAATGCAATTTTAACTTTAAAAAGTGTACCGAAAATGTACAAAAAGGATTGTTTATACAGACATGTCCTTGTTCTTGTAAGTCTGTACAAATTGACCACCGATATCGGTCAAACTACTGTCAACAGACGCAAAACAGAAAAGTTAGTGGCCTCTGCTTCTAATGCTTTTCTGTTTTGTCAAGAACATCTCAGTGTTGATGTGGTTCTTTCTAAACAAAGGTCATGAACTCTGCTCCTGTCACATCTATTGACAGTAGAGATACATAACTTTATTTATGTTTGATCGCTCTGGCTGATATCAGTCATTATTGGTTACTGAAATCATCTGATACTGACATTCCCGATGTTAACAGCCTTGAATCTGTTATGTATTTATGTTCGATCTCAGCTAATTTACCCCCCGCCCCCCCAGTAAGCACATCATTGGAGAGCATGTTGTGGAAGTTTTCCACAATAGCAGAGAAAGTCATTTGTGAAATACGTTGTGGAGTAGAAACTACCAAAAGGTTTTAAGACAACAAACTTAAACCAACATGCTCAATGTCATGAAGCTAAAAAAAACCTTGAGAGGCTTAAAAAAAAAGCTGGCACGCACCCCGCAGCCTCTGCTATTTTTGATTGTTGATTAAATGAATGAACACAGCTGAATTTAGTTCTAAACAAAAATCTGATCCCCCAATATTGGCCTCGGCAGGTCAGGCCAACGAGAGAATCCGAAATTGGAAATGACAAAGAAAATGGCAGCGCACCTCTATTTGAGAGTAGTTTGTGTGACTTATAACTTATAATGACCAGATGAATATCTAGATTAACAAACAGTCCTTTTAATACACTTTCTGTACATGTACAAAGTTAAAATGACATTGGTTTGTCTGTAGTAAGCCTGTTCACACTATCGTTTAATTAGGTGGATTGACATTTTTGAGTCTTATCAGAGGCTGCAAAAAAACCCAATATCTTTCGACAAAGGTTTACTTCCCCAAGTTTTAACATTAATTGCCATTTTGCTGCAAATGCATATTTTGTTCTCACTTAAAACTTCTTTGATTCACATTGTTTTGTTCCCTAATGAAAGTGTATGCGCCTTACACTCTAACAATAGACCCAGGATTGTTTTACTGTAACTGTAGAATATTTTACAAAAGTATAATCAGCTAAATCTACTTCAAGCATCAAAAAAGTGCTCATCGTGAGGTAAACTGACCTCAGTGAACTGTAACATTACAATGGTGCTGGTTCCGATGCATGCATGATGTGCATACAGATGAGGAGTTTAGTTCCCAGTACAGAGGTCGACCCTTCACGCACAGAGACACAAGTTAAATCAGTCAACAACATTCTCCCACACAGATTTGCTCAGTTGCTGGAATATCCCCTCAACACTCCTGTTCTGTGAGACCAGCTGATAGAGTTGAATCCCTAACATGAGCATTTTATTTGCTTGCCTCTTTGATGCAGCATCTCCTGACAGCAAGTCTCCCTACAGTTAACAAACAAATGTGTAGTGGTAAAGTATTTCTCCCCATACTTGAGTGAACGAGTGTTCAAATGTTTTGTGGAGTTAAAAGGATTAGAGCTGCAGGATTAAAGTGATGCTTGCTTCTCTTCTCGGTTTCTTCAACGCCCCACAGGTTTGTATTCTGCGCCGTCAGACGGCCCCTTTACTTTGAAACTCCAGGCCTTCTCTGTGAGTGAGTCAACAACATGCTGGTCTCGACAGAATCGTCAATAGCAACGCTGCAAAAACACAGCCGGCTAAAAATTGAACTCCATGTGACGGTTTTGCAGAAGGTGGACAACAATAAGTAGGATCGATGTCCAAGTCTTGAAGGGATAATTGAATGAAGAGTACAGCAATGTTCCCAAATTAATCTTGTTGTGGCAGAGAGCCTGTTCTTCCACATGCCAGCATGTTCTCAATCTGTTCCGCTCACTCCAAACATCTTTAGACGCAATCTGCTGGGAATTCCTCAGTGTTATGCAGCGTCTACATTAAGGTGCAGACAAGCAAAAGCTACAGTACGTACTGACTCAAGTGTTACGGACTTCCTGAAATGGTTTCGTGTTAAATGTCAAAGGCCTCGGACAAAATTGGATACCAAACCACAAAAACATTATTACACAATGACAAGTTAGCCTCTGCTGTGTGTGTGTGTGGGTGGTGTGTGTGTGTGTGTGTGTGTGTGTGTGTGTGTGTGTGTGTGTGTGTGTGTGTGTGTGTGTGTGTGTGTGTGTGTGTGTGTGTGGGTGGTGTTTTTCAGTGGGTTGAAGGGACAGCAGCATAAAAGTGACTATTTTCACAGCTAACATGTCAGACGAATTTGATCATTTGATCTTGCTTTAATAAATCGATAAAAGCAACTTCAAATGGGCTCTTTTTTGTTGGGGGGCACCTTCAGGGTGAAGCTCCGATGGCCTGGACTATGTCCATTTTAAAAAACTGGCTCTTTTACATGTGAACACCTAAACATAAGAGCTGATGTGTTGGGATTGTTTAAAAGGAAAAGGACAGCGACGGCCCTTGTTTGGAAAAGGCCTAGAGAAGTGGTCAGAGCATTAAACACACAAACGCTTGATCCGTGACAGTTGGAGTTAAATGTGGTAATAGTTCCTACAAAAAGCAGATTATTCTGTTAAGAGCAGAACAGAAACAGATAGATGACTCACTGTGTTCAGACTCAATCATCGAGGACACTGACACCTGCAGAGAGCATGATCTTTTCTGCTTAAACCCTAATATTTTATCACCAGATACAAGATTAATCCACCAGGAATGTCACAGGTAAACAAATGTTCACACTCAGCTGCGATTCAATTAAAGGCCAGTCCTTCAACTGTGAGCTGAAGGAGGGACGTGCAGTGTTAAAGGTCAGAGCTAACAGCTCCAAAACATAACGTTCAATAACTTGTCATTCAGTCCCACGTGCAGCTGATTTGCTTTTAGCACTTGGTTATTCACTCGGCACACACAAAGAGGCTGGGTAGATAACCTCATGGATGAAAATCAATAAACAAGATGATATGCAGCTCTGACAGAGCAGTCAATAACAATGCACTGCACAACACAGTTATCGTGCTGCCAGTTTCCACTTCACGCGGCGCCTGGGATCATTAAGGTGAAGTGAAAGGCTCTGATAACCCATTAAAAACAAGGGGAGATAACATCATTTCTCAAAGGGAAATTTCCTGATCTCCATCCTGCACTCTCAAGGAGGCTCTCCAAGATTGTTTAAACATTTCTTTTTCTCCTTCTCCTTTTTTTCCCCCCTTCAGCTTCAACCTGAAGTGTATCTCGCTTCTCGCCTCATCTCATCCTGGGATAAGCTCCAGCCCCCCCCCCACCCCCATCCCACCAACTCACCCCCAAACAGGATGAAGTGGGTATAAAAATGGATAAAAGGATATTAACTTTAACTGTAGGAAGGGAAGAAAAAAAAAGATAAGGCCTCTGTGATGGGAACATCATCACAAGTGAAGTCTTCCAGAGCTCCCATCACTCATGAGCCCAGAAAGGATCCCAAAATAACTTCTGAAATGTGGAAGTTTCCCATGAGAAGCATTTACTGGAAGGCTTGTTTAAAGTCACTTGAAGATCAACATAATTGTTTTTGGGGTGTAATCGCGGTGTAATCGTCTGGTCCCTGCAGTGAAACTGTGTTATTGGAAGTAGATTGCTGTTGCATTTCGTTTTCTAAACATCAAACACTCTCCTGTTACTGTGTAATAACACATTTACAAAGACACGCGGCGGATCGAGCTCTGAATATGAACAATACGTGCTGCTCCTGGTTAGTAAAGGAAATAATAATAAGAGTCTTTACATATAAGAGGCCAGAGTCCTTACAAACACCAGGAAACTGGACCATATTACACCGGTCATGAAATCACTACACTGGCTTCCAGTGAGTCAAAGGATAGAGTTTAAAATCTTACTGCTGGTCTACAAAGACCTGAATGGTCTTGGACCAAAATACATGCTTGATCTGTTAGTTCCCTATGAAGCTCCCAGACCCCTGAGGTTCATCTGGATCTGGTTTGTTGTGGTTCCCAAGAACCAGAACCAATCAAGGTGAGGCAGCGTTCAGTTATTCTGCTCCTCACCGGTGGAACAAACTTCCTGTAGACCTGAGGTCTGCTCCAACTGTCAGCTCATTTAAATCAGGGTTAAAAACATTACTGTTTACTGAAGTGTACTCTTAAATTAAATACTTACCTGCTGTACTCTACTGCCCTTACTTTTTAACAACTTGTGCTTTTTATTATTTTACCTCTTATTTTATTTGTTATTTACTGTTTAATTGTGTCTTGCCGCTTTTAATGTTGATGTAAAGCACTTTGAATTACCTTGTGTTGAATTGTGCTATACAAATAAACTTGCCTTGCCTTTCGAGGATGGACAGGACAGACAGTTTAGATGTATAGATTGTACTACTGGTGTAGAGGAGAAAAGACAACTTGTGCTTTTTATTATTTTACCTCTTTTCTTACCATTTTATTTCATTTATTTGTTATTTAAGCGTACTCTTAAACCAGCAACTTGTGCTTTTTATTATTTTACCTTCTTTTCTCATAATTTTATGTCATTGTATTTGTTATTTACTGCCTAATTGTGACCTGCTACTTTTAATTTTGATGTAAAGCACTTTGTATTACCTTGTGTTGAATTGCTCTACATAAATAAACTTGCCTTGCCTATAATAATAATAATAATAATAATAATGGTCCAGCCCGCTGGGACTCACCTCCCCGGCGTCCACGTACTGCTCCAGCGTGACGATGCCTTTGCTCTCGCCGTCGCTCAGCAGGTCGTCCTCGGACTCCACGGCGGAGGAGCCGGTGGAGGAGATGGAGGAGCTGGACATCTTCCTGCGCAGGGAGCCGTTCACGGCGTCGTCGTCCCAGTCCTCCTGCCGGATCTCCCGCGGGCAGCCGCCGCCCTCCGGGGTGATGGTGACCTGCGGGACCCGGCAGGAAGAAGCCTCCATCCCGGCCGGGGCCGGGGCCAGGGCCGGGGCCGGGGCCGGGGCGTCCTTCCCCACCGCCCTGCGCCCCTGGAAGTCCTTAGAGGATCTCCTCCTGCCCTCTTTGGGCATCGCGGGGGTCCAGGTGTGTGGAGGAGGCGCAGCTCCGCTCTCAAAGACTCACAAATCTCATCATTTCACTTTCGGAAAGTTCAAACGCAGCCCGGTTTATCGACTTCAACTATGGCCCCCCAGTCCTGCTCCTCTCTGCGGGGTGTTGGTGGAGTTTGGGCGGTGGAAGCCTCCCCGGGAGCGGCGGTGCTCCGAGCCTCGGCGAGGGAAGCCCTTTCAGTGGCGGCGCGGCGCCTCGCAGCGGGTTATAAGCCTGAATTAAGCCTGAATTATGGTTCCGCGTTAAAGCGACGCAGAGACTACGGCGTAGGGTACGCGGCGACGCGCACTGTTGCGTTGGTGTAACTTTTTTTTTTTTTGTTTTATTGAACACAATTTTTTAAACAAGAAAAACACACTTTATACAAAACTGCTAGTAGAGGAAATATAATAAGAAAAAAGTACATCTTGGAGGTTTTATGAACAAGAGACATATAAACAAAAATAAGATATTTGATTTGATTTGATTTGATCTTTATTCATCTTGAACAAAACAATAAAAAAAAAACACCATACATCAACAACAATAATAAAGCACAACCAGTTTTGTTCAAGAAGGGACAGGAAGAAGCAAATGCTTATCTAGTCCGGCCCCTTCTTGCAATATATATAAAAGAATAATAGTAGCAATAACAATAATAATAATAACAACAATAATACATATATACAGTGTATACCCTTCTTCTTGACATATAAAAGTATGTCAATATAAAAGTAATTAAAAGACAAGTGAGTCAATAATAAAAGTAGCTAAAACGAAAGGCATCATAGACAAGTAAAGTTAATACAAAGGAACAGTAAGGCTTTTTAAAGCAAATAGCATCGACATTTCAGAAAGAGACTTAAAATAAAAGATTTGAGTTAAAAAGAGTTATTTGACTTAATATTTTTTAAAGAAACAAAAAAACTTTTGAAATCATTTATAAAAAAAAAGAGGGCTTCATTTTTCTCCACTTACAACAATGTATGTGGTATTTAGCCAGTAAGAGAATGACATTGACCAAGAAGGACACTGATTTGTCAATAGTATCTATATAAAAAATAATGTTAACGATTTCTAAATTTGGAATGTCATTCATTTTTAAAGATAGCCAATTTCTAATTTCATGCCAACATTTTTTGAGACAGGACCAATAAAAACATGTGATCAAGTGATTCTTCCGATTCATTGCAAAAAACACAAGGGTCAACTTCAAATTTAAATCTATGTCTCAAGAATTCAGCAGTTGGATACATTTTATTAATCAATTTCAAATGAGTTTCCTTGACTTTGGGGGGAATGGCTCTGCGTCGGTGTAACGCGGAACCATAAATCAGCCTTTACGCGCTCGCTCTAGCGCGCAACTGCACGCCGTTTATTATCTTCCGCGTTGCTTCCTCGCGCTTCCTGCCCCCGAACATTAAAAGCAGCTGACGCGGTAATTGTTTTAAACTGACTAGAAACCCTCGCCCTGCGTTTCCACTCCCGTCTCCACCAACACCGGCTGAAGTGTCGCCTCGTTTCGTGGGTTTTTCTTCACTATTTCGACAGGAAGTAGGGCAAGCAAGCCGAGTCTCGTGGTCTTTGGTTTTATTTTTTCTTTCTTTTTTTTTCAACCTGGAAATAATGAAAAGGTCAAAAAACAAGAAGCAACTAATAGCCCGAGAGTGTGTGACCTGAAAAGTATACAAAGAAATGTTTCAGGCTCTGCACTAAAAAGCTCCTTGATCAAATTTCTGCAAATGAATGACATTTATTCTATTAAGTGCGTTGCCAAAAAAAGGTCAGATTTTTCCACTGCTTGTATCCATCCACTGAAACTTTGTTCAGATGACACTCAATTTTATGTTCATCTATTTAAAAGGGGCTTTTAGGAGGGCTTGTGGCCACGAGCCTGTTCGCTTACATAACTGTCCCCACATCAGTCTTACTGTGTTGTAATAAATGGAAACAAGACATCAGAATTAAATTAACTTATAAAAAAATGAACTCACATGGAAAAATCAGTGCAACAAGATAATGTTTTTAGTTGTAAAAGACAATTAGCCAATTTCCTCAAGACTGAAACTAATGCACTTATTAACAGTTTACAACATAAACAACACCTGCCTTGTTCAGATTACATCCACAGGATATTATATTTAAACTATGCATGTGAACCATGGATGTATTATAGAACGATGTGAACCTATTCACAGGCTCAGATGGATAAAGGTCCGGCTGGTTACAGGTGACATATCTGCAGTAAAACTCCTCCACCGGCTTTAACATCTACTTATGAGTCATGGGATCCATTTTCAAAATGAATCTGACTTTGATGCTGATTTCTGTTTTGGGAACAAACTTTTTACATTAGTTGTTTATTTTTAAATGATTTGATTTTATTTGATATCTAATGGCAAAGAAAGGGTATATTAATGGAACCTTTTCTTTTGAATCACCGCAGCCTTTGAATCCAGCTGCACTGAGTCTCTTGAAACTGTTTTGGTTTGGCGAGATAATGGTCTAATCATTTCTTGCGGCTGCTCCTTTATATTTCTTGACACAACATGTATTCTCAGCAGTCAACCTCACTATGCTTTCCATCCTGAGTCATGTTTCCTAGCGATAGTTTGTCCTTGTTTCTTTGATTTTTCCATCTTGACATCAGATACAGGTTTTCTCAGAAAATTCAACAACTCAGCTTTTTTTGTTGCTTTTTTTTAATCACCAGAGCCCAACTATTCAGATTCCAACTACTTTATCCTCTCTGGAAATCTAAAAAGTCACACATATAGATGTATACTGAAGAAGCCTTTTACAGATTTTACATCAAGCAAGGACGTCTGGTTTGCATTCATATAAGTTTGATTATGTCAAAATTGTGGCTGAAATACAGGGTTTCAAATATCCCCCTTTTCATTTTATTTTTTTAATCCAACACCTGTACATGTACTAAACATGTACTATACATGCACTATACATGTACTATATGGTAATTGGTATCTCACCATAGCAGGGTTACAGTGCCACACAGAACCAGTGACAATACAAGGTTCTTTCTCTTATATGCACTTTGAGCAGATCTCATGGCAGTGCAAACATAAGCCTTGTCATCTACTTGCAAACACACAGCTCAACTTGAGAAAACACAGACAAAAAGCTTTGGTGGCACAAAGCCCTGGAACTGCAGCTACACCAACGTTAGCCCTGAGCAATAGCAACTCTTGGGGGAAGTTCAGACAACAAGATAAAGCAACGGTGATCATGTCTTCAAAAATAAACAGACAGGCACAGACAAAGGAGCACTTTGTAGCAATCAGTTCAAGGTAAATGGTAAACATGCTTCTGTCCCAGTGACACTCGGTGGAGGAGCCACATATCCCTCTTAATCCTGAAGCAAGATTTGGCACAGGTAGGGAAAATGAACAAAACAATGAATGATAAACACGTGCAACGCATTACAAAGATTCCTGTCGTGCAGCTTCTCGTGATAAACCTTTACACCCTGGACGAATGGGCATACCCACAAAGCTTTTTTATATGTGTGGACAAACTGGCCTTATGTTTTAACTTAAATTGAAGTAAAGATGTCATGTTGTAGTGGTGTGTGTTATTACTGAACTTATCTTGTGTGATTGTGTTTTTTTTTTTAATTTTATTTTTGTTTTACCCTAAAAACTGACACGGGAACTTATTTTTTGCACAATTCATAAATTACACCCAAAGCAGGTTGCTATTTATATGCGATGCCATTTAATCACATTAGTATTAATGTATAGTAATATGTGGTATATACATGTAGAAGAGGAATGTTCAACTAAAAATGACTCCATAGCGCCACTAGTGGTTTAAAACTCCATTAGAGATGTGATTACTGTATATGGCATTCAGTTTTCATATTTCATGAGTCTCCCCGTCCTCCTCCTCCTTCTCCAATGGAAACAAGACATCAGTATTGAATGAATTTGTAAGATAAATGAGCTCACAGTGGAAAACTCAGTGCATCAAGATACATTCTTTTAGTTGTAAATGATGATAAGCCTTTCCTTAAGACTGAAAATAATGCACTTATTAACAGTTAACATCATAAACAACACCTGCCTTGTTCAGATTACATCCACAGGATATTATATTTAAACAATGAATGTGGGGATACATTCACAGACTCAGATGGATAAAGGTCTGGCTGGTTACAGTAGGTGACATATCTGCAGTAAAACTATCCTCCACCAGCTTTAAGATCTTATGAGTCACACAATCCATTTTCAAAATGAATTTGACTTTGATGCTGATTTCTGTTTTGGGAACAAACTTTGTTTGTTTTATTTATTAATATTTTATTTTAAATCTAATGGGAGATAAAGGCTATATTAATGGAAACTTTTCCTCTAATCAAATTCTGTACGTAGAAAGTGATTTACTAGTACTTACATAAAATGTAAAAAGAAACAAAGTTCACAACACATCTCAAGAAGTATGCTCCCATATCACGTACATCAGTTAAATTTGAATAATGCATTGAAATGTAAGTAACTACTGTATATTTGACCAATACAAGTTTCCTCCCTCAAGGAGCTCAGACAGTGTGACAATATCATGATTTACAGTAAGGTATAGACTATAAAATGTTATTGCAGCGCTGTACTATAAGCATGATAAAAGAGTAACAATCCAACTGAATTAGATGTGCATGATTAAGATTTAGGGAATCATGAGTCATACTAATAAAGTAGAGAAAGTGGCATTCTCTCTCTGTTGATGTTGACTAACCTCATAGCAACAGAGAGAATGTCAAGGTTCTGAGGCGGAGCAGTAGGAACCAGTTCAGCCTTTGGTTTCCAGTGCTCTCCCTCCTGGTGCGCCAGACTGCCTGGTCTCCTGTTTCTGTCTGTAGTCATTCAGCTGCTGCTTTAACAACAACCACAGGCCACTTCTAGGGCTCTTAGTACCAGGACGTCACCTCTTCCTAATTGGAGCTCTGGGAGAGAGGTGGCATACTACTCTGGTGGTCCAAGGTAAAGGTCCCAGTGGTTCCACTGAATGAGAACCAGGTGTGTTCCACTGCCTCACTGAAATCCCACCCCAGATTCTTATCTTATCCACAAGAGGCAGGGGTTGAAAACATTTTGTTTTCTGTGAAAACAGGAAATAAAGAAATACATCTAGCTTTATCAGATGAATATATTCTTTGTATCCCTGATTTTTCCCCATTTTGATCACCCACTGCTCCTACCTAAGTCAGTCCTGGGTATTGCTCAGGAGTTGGGAGATGGTGAGTAATATATTCATCTGCTTCCCTTCCGGCGGGAATTGAACACCACAGTCTTCTAGCTGTGAGACGTCTGCACTGCCAGCTGCGCCACCGTGCCCCCAGGATGAATATATTCTATTATATTCTAGTTAAGGACATTGCTCATTTGGGGGAGACAATTCATTATTTAAAACTATATCCAATGTACATCAATTAATAAGCCCATAAGTTTGTAAATAACATGCTTTATTTTTATTTTTTATTTGACTTTATCTATTGCACATTTACTTTAATATTCTTTGCTTCTTTTTAATGTATTTTTTAAGCATTATCGTCATTCTTTATAACGCTCCTGTTGTATTATACTTTTCACGCCCTTATAAGTTGATTTACATTTGTGTCCACCTGGCAGGGTTGCCAACTCCCTGAAAAATAAATAAGGGACACCTCATCGGCAAACCCGATTGCCTTCACGCTTCCTGGCATGGTGAATTTTTTTTTAGCCCCTTTTTTGTGAGTGAAACGATTTTTTAACTATTTGACTCAAACCTGAATTGGGTGCATATTTTTGAATGCCATGAACACATGGAAAACAAATTATTATCTAGCAATTCACTTTAATACAAAATAACAAAATGAACTGAATAAAATAAGTATCTTTCTTAAACAGAAACCTGTCCTGCTTAACTTAAAATTGTATAAATCAATATAAAACAATAGAAAGAAAGCACAACATCCATTCTGTAATAGTGCGCATTTTTAGTGCAATCAGAAAAGTCTGTATAGGTTTAGGTTTAGGTTTAGGTTTATTTAGGTTTATTTATTTAGCAATATCAGACAAATTGAACAAAAAATGAAAAAACATTGAAATAACATGCAAGAAAAGGAAGAAGCCTGGTGGCTTTTATAGAATCCTTTCCATATATGAATAAAAAACAAAACAAAAGCTACACAAGGGGGAGTAAAAAAACAAAACACACAAAAGAAAATGTTACTCAGATTAAATAATAAACACTACAAAGATGAAACAATAAGAAAGTTCTTTAAATGTTTTTTGAATATTGGCAAGGATGGTGTAGAAAACTTTTAAACTTATTTGTGCCTCAAAGGCCATGACTGTAGGCTACAGTTGTAGTAAAACAAAAAAAAAAAATTACTTATGAACTCAGCAGCTCAATGCCATTTTCAATTGGCATTGTATGACTACAGGACTGTCTCAGAAAATTAGAATATTGTGATTTTCTGTAATGCAATTACAAAAACAAAAATGTCATACACTCTGGATTCATTACAAATCAACTGAAATATTGCAAGCCTTTTATTATTTTAATATTGCTGATCATGGCTTACAGCTTAAGAAAACTCAAATATCCTATCTAAAAAAATTAGAATATTCTGGGAATCTTAATCTTAAACTGTAAACCATAATCAGCAATATTAAAATAATAAAAGGTTTGCAATATTTCAGTTGATTTGTAATGAATCCAGAATGTATGACATTTTTGTTTTTTTAATTGCATTACAGAAAATAAAGAACTATATCACAATATTATAATTTTCTGAGACAGTCCTGTATTGTTTGATTCTCACAGTAATACGGGACAAAGTGCGTCGCTTTTCAGCTCCATACTGGGCGCGTACTAAGTTTATAAATACGGGACGATTCCGTTTTTCAAGGGACGGTTGGCGACACTACCACCTGGTGGCGCTGCAGGGAACACAGCTGATTACACGGCGCTAATATGAAGGGAGAAGGAGCGTGAATCAGGTTTTTGGTGCTGTGAAAAAGCGTCAGAGTGAAGCGTCCTGCTCTTCAGAGACAGTCTCTGGTGGACTACCAGTCATCTCAGCTCAAGGGTTATTATTTCTCCCCGTTTTGAAACAAAAACGCCACTATGTTTGCGGTCAGAAACAGCCTTCGCGTCGGCTCCAGGTTGTTCAGCCCGGCGGGGAGGAGAGGCTGCGCCGGGGCCGCCATCCCGGTGGACGACGTGGTGAACGGACTCACTGATGAGCAGGTCCAGGTCAGCTAGCCCCAGCTGCTAACACACTCACCAATGTGGATAAAACATCTACAAAGTCTTTTACCTCTGCTTTTGTGTTCCCACGTGTTCAATGACTCCCAGAGACAAAGTTATTTAACATGACGTGGTGACATAACAGGAGCAGTCAAGCCTGAACTAACACCAACGCAGAGGCTACGCCGTAGGGTACGCGGCGACACGCACCGTACGGTGCGCGTCGCCGCGTAGCCTCTGCGTTGGTGCGCAGAACCATAAATCAGCCTTCAGATATTGACGTCCACTGCTACTTTATAATCTGTTTTCAAAGTAACTTATTGGATAAACTACCCTTTTTTTAATAACAAAATTCATTTTTTTTTATGTTTACCTAGGCACTAATAGAACACTGAAAAAAACCCTACTTGGATATTAAGTAAACAACCGCATTGGTTTATTTTGAAGGTTAAAAGCTTGTCATTGACAGCTAGAGCAGCGTGGAGGAGTCGTGTATTTCTGTCAAGACTGCTCAAGTTTATTGTGATTGTTGTTGGCAGAAACAGTGGTACTGTGGAGACTGGACCTGCACTTGACCGGGGGTGGAGTTCATACACAGTCTTTGATTGGATAAAAGGCTCTGTCACATGATCTGACTCCTTTATGGAGTTAGATGTACCTGTAAAGACAGTTCATGAAATGAAGTGTGATTGATTTATTTTTTATTTTTTTTTATTTTAAGAAAAAGATAATTTAATATCTCGGGTTCATAATCTATGCAATTTTTTTGCTCAAATTGTTCATAAAAGTCTCAACGTGTCCTGGTAATAGATGTACAGTTTTTTTTTTTTTGGAACTTAATTTTTATTTAGTTTTCAACAACAATACACCACATACATTTTCTTCTTTCTTTTTCCCTTTTCAGCTGCATAAAACATTTGTACACATTATACTTAAGTATTAAGCAAATAAGACAAGAGAAAACAACATAATTATTCACTCCAAAATATATGTATATAATAACAAACCCATAAATAAAAATAAAAAAAAAAAAGTAAAGTCAATACTAATAATTGTCCACTCCAAGGTACAAGTGTGTTGATTTCCAATAGAGCTTGTTTCTATTTATGCACATCTAGTTAATATAACAAATTGAAACATTGATCTCTGCAGTGGATCTGGTGGTTTTTTTTTTGTGTTTTTTTTTTTTTTTTTTTTTTTTTTTTTCATTTTGCCTTTATTTACCCAGGCAAGGTATTTAAGAACACATTTTTATTTACAAATGCAGCCTGAACAAAGAGCATAAGCACTTTGAGGGGAAGGGGAGTGCTAAAAAATAAAAAAATAAAAAAAGTTATATAAAATTGCATAATAACAATACAATAAATATGTACAATAAATATAAATACAATAACATTGAAAAACATTAAGACAATAGGATGTGGCAAGTCGGCCTGATCAACAGGTGCAAGAGTCAACTGTAATTTGTTGCAGTTTCTTTAATGTTGGGGGGTCATCTTACTACAGATTTGGCTACTTTTAGAAAATTAACACAATGCTTTTTAGAGTCATTAGTATTATCCCATCAAACATTTTATTTTTCCCCTTTCTGATACCAATAACTGGGCTTATAAGCCAATACCCAGCAATGATCACGCGTCAGACTTATTTTAGAAAAAGCTTTTTGTTCTACTAACCTTGAATGACACTCAGTTTCTTTATCATGTCTCTTTTTTTTTTTTTTTTTTTTTTATTGTTTTTTCTTTTTTTAACAAAAAAAAAATCCACACAAAATAATGACAAATACATGAAAATTATTCTAAGTAATATTTAAGTAACAAAACTGCACAGTATAAATAAAAAAAATAGATGAATAAAAAGGGGGAGAGATAAAAAAAACGAACCTTTATCATGTCTCTTCGGCGGTGAGCCTTCATTCAACTATACTGCTGTTCAGAATATTTATCCGGAACAAGGAATTTGGCAATTGTGTCTGTTTTTTGCTGTGACCTTCTAGTTTTCTTTAGGGAATTTCTCGCATTCCTGTAAAGCTGACCTCAGAGTTTGCTGCACCGGTTCCTTCTCCTTCCCCTTTGACTTGATAACGTCCTCGCGTCTCTTCAACTGGTGGCAACTTAAACACTTAATGAAGCTGCTTGTGTTTTAAATGCAGCAACATTCATGCCACCTCTGGAAACGGCAGCCTCTCATTTTGAGCATTTCAGTGTAAAGTAACAGCAACATCTCTCGTTAGTACACAGAAAGATTGATGGGATTATGCATTCTGAGGGGTTTGACATCGTACCTCACTTTATGTGACGTTCACCTCTATCCAAATGGCAAACGTAACACTAGCACTTAACTGTCTTAATTAACTTCTTTCTACTGAAATGTGTATGTTATTAGAGTTTAAGTTATTCTCTCCTTTTCACAGCTGAGGCACACTGTTCGTAAATTCTGCGCTGAAAAACTTGCACCATATGCCGATGAGATTGACAAGAAAAATGAGTTTCCGGGAATGAAGGTGAGTTGAAACACCACTGAAGGTCTACCTCAAACCACGCAATGGCATATTAAAAATATAACATGTTTGTGTTAAATGGAAAATTGTCTGTTTGTGGTTTCTTTCCACAACACATATGCAACACGATAAAGGCAGGTTTTCTCCTCTGGTAACCTTTTGGATTGTTGCTTTCCCAGGATTATTGGACAGCCATGGGGGAGATGGGACTGCTGGGGATCACTGCTCCAGGTATGACACCTGTTGCGTTAAATGCAGATGGAGCTCCATACAATCAGAATTGCAAGCAAGAAACGGCTCGTTTGGCGTTCTGTCCATAAACTAATGCTCGCCTCACGTGATATGATCCTTGCAGTGGAAGATGGAGGCACAGGACTGGGCTACCTGGATCACGTCATTGTTATGGAGGAAATGTCGCGGGTGTCGGCAGCCATCGCTCTAAGTTACGGCGCCCACTCGAATCTTTGCGTCAACCAGATGGTGCGTCACGCCAATCCGAAACAGAAGGAGAAGTACATGCCAAAGGTCAGGACCTTGGATTTCTACACTGCGTGTGACTTATAAGCCCTAAAACAAAAGCTAAATGGATGTTAATGTTTGATCTGTGTCTCACCTGTTGCCAGTTGATGACAGGGGAGCATATAGGAGCTCTGGCCATGAGTGAGCCTAATGCCGGCTCTGATGTTGTTTCCATGAAACTGAAAGCCACAAAGAAAGGTAGGACACAAAAGCAGCCACTCACTCCTCCATGTTTGTGATGTACGCCTGGAATTTAAATCAGCGGGTTTCATTTCGTACATATCTTTGGCACAGGAGCACCTTTTAAAATATTGATTATTAACATTTGCGTCCTTGTAAAATGGGATGCTGTTCTTGTTTCACTTTTCTGCTCACTGGATTCCTCCAGTCGAATAGTCAGTCACAACATCAAATCAGCTGCTGCAACATTTGGAGCACGTTTGAATTATTATCATTGTGGTAAGATACCGAAGCTAGTTGTTTGTGGAAAATTAGTTCATACGTGCTTTGTGCTAAAATTACTGAAAAGACACTTATGTTGGACACTTGCAGGTGTTCAGCTGATGGATTAGTTTGGCTCAATAAGTCGCTGCTGATAGTCATTCTGTCATAACTGTTGGTTATGTAAAATTAGCGGCTGATGACTGTGCAGTCTTCACCACTTGCACACAGATGTCTGTGGCAACTTTGAGTAGAGCTTTTACACTCAAAAGGAACATAGCTATGAAAGAAAGTGTGTGTTTGATAGTATATATTTGGGTCTCTGAAACGATTACCTTATCAAAACTCATGCATCCCTGTCATTTTGGGTCTGCCTAATTCTAAATCATTCAGCTGTTTCATCACAGACCCAGGTTAAATTACAACCATCCAGTCTCCCCATCTTTAACTCAGACTCATAGACCAGTATCCTCTGACTGCAATGTCCAAACATCATCAACCTTGGTACATTGCATTTACACAACAGGAGCAGAAATCCAACAGTAGGGGGCGCTGCAGTTGGAGTTGCATGTCAAAACCTCAAACACCACTTTATATTGAAATTTGAAATCTTGTATAGTCCTACTTGGACTAATTTGATATCAAATCCCAAGATGCCACCTGGTGCAGCCTTCAACATGGTCGCCATTGGTCAGAGAAGTTTCCAGGGGCAGCTTGCTGCAGACGGTGGAGAACAGGAGGGTCCTGTTCCTCAACTACCTCCCTCTGTGGGGTCCGTAGCCACTGGATATTGACACGCATGAAATACCATAACTCTTTGACCGTTTACACTATCAACGTAATTCCAACGGATCCTGAATGCTGAGAAGAACAGAGGTGGTTCTAGAGTCTCTTGGGCCCTTGGCAAAAATTCCCAGGGGGGCCCTCCAACTAACTAATCTAGCTTATATAAATAAATAATCAGACACTTAAAAACAAATTGTGAAAGTAAAACATTTTCTTAAATAGTGCACATTTGTATTGTTTCAAAATAAAACACAAGCACCACCTTAGTACGACATTTTCTAAATATCTCATCAATTAATTCTGTAACTTACCATTCTTAGCTTCACAGTTAAGTTTAACTGGACACAGGTTTTATTTCTTGGCTGAAGGATGAGTTTTTTCCAACATAGCTACTTTATTTTTTAGCCTGCTAGCTGAGTAAACAAGTTAATTGCAGGTGTCTTTACTGTGACAGACTGAGGTACTCTGAGCTAAATTAGTTTATGTATTATCTGCTTATCGTTTTTGCTCCACACGTTTTTTTTCTTTAATTTCTCACTGCCAGATGGATAACTTCTCTTCATTTTGATAGACTGCCTCTCATCAGGTTTGTTTACATAAGATGCAGCGCTTGCTGCCCAAGTGCGAGCTAGAGGCGGGGCCCCTACAGGGAGTCACATTGTCGCTGCTCTGTTGTGATAAAAAGTTGATCGGCCCTCTGGGCCTCCTTCTGGCTCGGCACCCCGATCATTTGCCTGGTATGCTTGTTGGCAAGCAGCACCTCTGGATATATGCTGCATTACGGTAGTGGCAGCGGTGCCTGTGCACACACCTGACTATATATCCACTTTTAGAGCTCCACAGACCTCCACTCCAGACTGGAATCATGTGACCTCCTGAGTGGTTAGGTGTCAGGAAAAGGTGCTCCATTGACTGCACATCACAGGGTTCTGGTCCAGAGTGGAGGTACAGGTAACTTCCGTCTCCCATCTTTGTTGTAATTTGCAAACCAACACGAGGACCTTCTGAAGTTTGGGTTAGAGGCTCTCAGGTTTGAGTCCTGTAAACTTTACTTGGGTTGGAGTCCCATCTGGTTTGAGTCTGGATGTATACCAAAATATTGAGTGTTTTTGTATAACTTTTTGCTTTTATTCTAGTCCTTTTTGCTTAAACTTAAATCATGATTTTTATTTCTACTATGAGCTGTTTTAATGTCCCTGAATCACCTTGTTGTTGAATTGTGTCATACAAAAAACCTGCCTTGCGTTGCCTTGAAGTAAGAATGGCAACACTTGTTGGTGGAAACTCTGTCAGCTTCTGAAAGAAAGGGGACTTTAAATGTCGAAATGACTCCCTTTAAAGTCAAGATACTTTGCTTAAGTGTTGGATATTTCCAGGGGCCTCATTTAAAATGGAGTGCGTAGGATTCATACTAAAAGTGCACGTACGCCCGAAAGCCGAAAATGGCGGGCGCAAAAAAAAATCCGGATCTATAAAACCGCGTGCACGCAGACTTCCACGCAATGTTCCCTTTATGAATCACAGTCCACCTGGAAAGCTGCGCAGCTGAATCCGCCCCATATCCCGCCCTCAACACGCCCATAAATCCATATAGATGAGCCTACTGAGCATGCGCAGTGGCTTCCTGCAGCCTGTTAGGGATGAATGCGTCAGAATGAATGAACGTGTCGAGCCACCGTGCCACTGAATTTCGCTGAGATCTGAGATCTAGATGTTGTGGATGATGTGGAGAGAGGACAGTGAAACGAGATTATTTTGTGGTCACAGTAAAAGTAGAAAAAGTATATAAATAGTATAAAATAAAGCGAGTGAGTGGCAGCACGTCGTTGCTGCCCGTTAGTGCCACGATCGCATGACGCAATTTCCACTGGGAACAGGGGGGACATGTCCCCCCCACTTTTCAAAATGTAATATTTCTCCCCCCCCACTTTTTACAGTTTAAAAACTAACAGTAGGCTCAGCAAATCATCAAGACACTCGGGACGGTGGCCCGGCAGCCCCCGCTCCCTCTCCTCCCTCCCGTCTCCCCTCAGAGCTGCTCTAGGCTGATTTATGGTTCCGCGTTATACCAACGCAGAGCCTACGGCGTAGGGTACGCGGCGACGCGCACCTACGCCGGACCCTACGGCGTAGGCTCTGCGTTGGTGTGACGCAGAACCATAATTCCGGCTTAAAAGTAAACAACATGAGCGCACGTACCCGTGCATGACAGGCAGACACACACGGGGAGAAGAGACTATTTCTTTAATTTTTATTTTTTTTAAAACTTTATCCTTATGAACGCAATTGTTATATAGTCCAACTTTCCTTATTTTAATCAGAACACTTTCTTTTTTCCTCTTCGGCGTGGAGTAGTGGGCTCGGAGCGGCAGCCATCCCCCCGATATATGGGGGTCCGATATATGTTGTGATATGTGATGACATTATTAAGAGTATGACATGAATCTGGCTTCATTTCACCACCTCACAGCCTGCGTCGCCAGTTCCCCGTGTCTTAAGTAGGTTCTTACGGGAGGGTCCTGGTTGCCGTAGGGATACGCAGATTTTTCGGTTAGTTTTTTCTTTTTAGATCCGAGGCTTTGCGTAGATGGCGGCTTCCGCAACTTTCAGCCGCTTTTTCTGCGCAAGCAAGCTTTATAGATGAGGCCCCAGATCATTATTGAAATAAAAAAAGGTTAAAAGCACATAGATGCGTTTTTGAATTACAACACCAATGTTTAAACCTACAGTATATTTATGCTGAAGCAAAATGTGCTCTTTGTAACCAATCACTTTGGACATATGCTGCGATAAACAGGAATCCTAGTAAAGATATCTGCATTTAGTTAGAGTTGATAAGCTACTGCGCCTACTCTGTTAACCAGGGAGACGTCTCCACAGCTGCCCCATCTGACTGCCCAGACCCCGTACACACGTAGCCGGGTATCTGCTAAACCGAAGATATTTTCCTACGTTTGGACCTGTCATCCACATGAAAACGCAAATAAACGAATGTTTAAAAAAACTCCAGGCAAAGGGAAGATTTTTGAAAACTCTGTTTATGTAGATGCGTGTAGACCTGGTGTAAACAGAGACAACCGGAGTTTTGGTTTTTCGAACGTCACATTATGCTCCAAAACAACAACAAATCTGATCTGAGTCTGACGTCTAACGTGCGATCCAGAACTACAGATGATCCACCATCTGTCCTCCAAGCTATTTATTAAATAAATGGTCTCTGCTCTTGACACCGTTACACCGACGCAGAGCCTACGCCGTAGGGTACGCGGCGACGCGCAGCAGGGCTGCAGATGGGCTGCGTCGATTAACGCGGCAGCTCCGCGGCGGACACGGGGAAACTCCAGCTCGTTGCCCGAGGAGGAGGCGCGGATCCCGGGGAAGCGGCGCAACAGAGGCGGCCCGGAGGCTGGAAGACCAGATGATCTACACGTTTGGAATGCTTATGAAAGTGGTCGAAAACGCATATCTTCGGTTCTGTGTGGAAGGTTTTTTTTTTTTAACAACGATGTAATGTGGATAAACGAAGGGGGGGAAGTATTCGGTTTTAAAAATACCCGGCTATTTCGGATGCTTTAATCAGAAAAAAGAGAAGATAATAAGCCTGTTTTCTGTTTAGAAAGTACAAACGTAGACAGATTACAAGTACTCACCCATCTTTTAGGAGTTATTTTCGGAGTTTCTTTCAGGAGCACGGGCGGGTGCTGTAGTGAATAAAGGCGGATTTATGGTTCCGCGTAAAATCGACGGCGTAGCCTACGGTGTAGGGTACGCGGCGCACGCAGCGTTTGGTGCGTCGCTGCGTAACCCACGCCGTAGGGTTTGCGTTGGTGTAACGCGGACACATAAATCAGCCTTTTAAAAAGCGAGTTTCAGCTGTCAATCAAAAGAACGTGGGGGGCCTAACGGGTTCTTAATTATAAGGCTGTGGCCCGTCATATTGGTGTGAATACACATTCACAACCTCTTCAGTGTCACAACTAACATTAAGATCCATTATTTTTCCTATTGTTGAATTCACCGCGCTCCCCAATGCGACGTCACTTCCGGTTCAACTTTTTCAGATGCGGAAGTAAAATACTCTCACAAAAACAACTCCAGAGGTCACTGTAGTATATATTTATGCGTATTTCAATGAAAATTCAGTTCCTACATTATTTTCCTACACATTGATTCACAGGGGTCTCCAACCTGCAATATGCTCTTTAAAGCTTGTTGCTGCCAGTGGTCAACAGTCTCAGATTTACATGGGCCGATCTGTGTTGCTTGTGTTGATGCGGTTGTTGGTCATTTCAGCCCCAGAAAAGAGGAGTTATAGTGAATCATGAACTGCATCGTGGAGGAGTGAAGGGTCAAGAATCAACTCTGGGGAAATTATTCACATGTTTGCGTACATATCTTCTAAGGAAATGTCATCTGAAATCTGTTATCTTCCCATTATACATTTGCACAGGTGCATCTGTGGGTATTTTGGCAATAACACTAATGTTGTTAGACTTCCGGGTAACTGACTCAGTAAGTGTGCTGGTTGTCCAGACTGTTGCTCAGGGGTACGTTTTTAAATGTTGTTTTCTTAAAAGTGTGTTGAGTCAGAACTGCAGTAAATTCAAGTGATTGTATATAATACATGAGGCCAAAGACTGTATTGTGTATCTGTTCAAGTTGACGGATAAGAAGAGAAACATTTCGTCTCTTGATTTCAGTCTGAGGTCTCCTTTTTTCTTTTCCTTACAGTAGGGGGTTCTTTGGACCCAGATAGGTGCTTTCTTAAGGCTCAGTTCTGTTTTCTATTTTATTTTTTTTCCAGGCTTTACTGCATATCCTCTCTTGTTTATCCAGGTGACCACTATGTTCTGAATGGCAACAAGTTTTGGATCACAAACGGCCCAGATGCCGACGTGCTCATTGTGTATGCCAAGACGGATCCGAAGGCGCATCAAAAAGGCATCACAGCTTTTATTGTTGAAAAGGTAAATCCTGGTGTCTGCAGGCATGATCTTCCCTGCCTTGTAGTTTACAGTGAGGTCCAGAAGGTTTTGGCACAGTGACAATTTTTAAGATTTTGCCTTTTATACACCAGCACTGTGGATTTGAAATAAAATTAGGTGGATGTGATAAAAGTTTAGACTTTCAGATTTAACTTCAGGTGAAAGCAACATAACTGTAAAGATAACCATATATTTTCATGCTTTGATTTAAAAAAAATAATTTGCAGTTAATAGCTGCTTGAGGCTCGAAGCCAATGGATATCACCAAACTCTGAGTTTCCTCCCTAAAGATGCTTTACCAGACCTTCACTGTAGCCATCTATAAGGACAAGATCAGACAAATAACTTGAATATTCCATTTCTTTGCCTTAAAAATAAAAATAAAAAAAGTATTGAGTTGATTTTGCATGTTGTTTAGGGTTGTTATCCATTGGCAACCATTGTTGTAGCACTTGGCTGAATCTGAGCAGAGGCTGCAGACATATTCATCACTTGTTGTGTGTAGCCGTTGCATCATCAATGAACCATTCCACTGGCAGACATACCATCACACTCCCATCATCGTGTTTGGGACATGATGTAGCGTGTTTTGGTGTTCCTTTTCTTCTCTATGTCCGATTTGGCCAAATCCAAGGTTTTTGCACTCTAGTTTAGATTTATGTTGGGCTTTTATTTCCCCTTCACTTATCTTGATCTTGAGTGCCTCTAAGTAAACTTGGCAGCCAAACGGCTGCCAAATGCCAACTTGATATTTTATTTCCTTCATTGCCTTGAAGTAAAGATAAAATGGAGCACACCAGGCAGACTAACTGTCCAAATAAGTTTGAGCTTATCCAGTTGTAGGTAATTTGCTTAAAATAGTTGTAATCTTTTAGGTCTAATATCGACAGGACTCAGTTCTCCAAGACCTTCACGGACACAATTTGTATTTGCAGCCACGGGACAGATGGGGGTCCAGTTTGATGGTCTTCAGCTGGAGAATTTGCAGCAAAGTATAACTCATGTATGGTTCCCAGTTTTTGAGAACAAGAATGCCCTGCTTTGGTATTCGCCCTGGAAGAAGAGGAGTTAACCAGGGAAAGGGAGGCCTGGGCCTCCGCTTACAACCTAATGAGTGGATGTTAATGGACAAATGGCTTTGATTCCTAAAAGTTAATGCTGGGTTTTTATGAAACTTCTTAAATGAAACCTGGAACTTTTATCACATCATTATTGTTTTACTTCAAATCCACTGCAGTGCCATATAAAGTAAAATCACGAGATAACTGTCACTGTCTTAACTACCTCTGGGCTGGAGTGTACTTGTGGTTTAGTGGATGTGACACGTTGAGCTCTTTTCTGGGGATCAACACTGCAGTTTGGGAAATCGCAATGAAAGAAAGTGAAGGGAAAGAAAAATAAATCATCAGTGTTGAAAGCAAGATTTTTGGGTTTGTCTGCGTTCTTCAGGGCATGCCAGGATTCTCCACAGCACAGAAGCTCGACAAACTCGGCATGAGAGGGTCCAACACCTGCGAGCTGATTTTTGAAGACTGCAAAGTTCCAGGTATGAGTTGAAAGTGAATGGTTTCTAAGGGTGTAACAATATATCGTGCCACAAAATTTCGTGATACAAAAACATCACAATACGTGTCGTGGAGGTGAAAAAGTGTATCGCGATATTGGAATATTAATATTAATCTATTGTGTTGACTAGTAACGCGCATCCGAAAAAAGAAAAAAGTCAAATCATACATGAGAGAAACTATTCAGTTTGTGGCAAAATATTTGTACTTGTTTGAAACTGAAGATGCATAAAGCAAACCTGACATCTACTTTTAGTTCTGTTTGTGGAAAATGGTTGGCCTGGCTTTTTCTTTAAAACTTAAACAGTTATAAAGCATTACAAACTGTAACAATAGGGCAAATGCACAGCATTGTTTTGTATTTTGTGTTTTTCAAATAAAAGACCATTTTTTTCCAGTCATATGTTCCTCATTCAAGGTTGTTAAAAAAAA
Organism: Cololabis saira; assembly: GCF_033807715.1. NCBI lineage: Eukaryota > Metazoa > Chordata > Actinopteri > Beloniformes > Belonidae > Cololabis > Cololabis saira. Next base: position 22,039,142 of record NC_084602.1, read on the forward strand.
TACTGCTATAATATCGTATCGTTATCGTGACCTCAATATCGTGTATCGTACCGTATCGTGAGATTAGTGTATCGTTACACCCCTAATGGTTTCTAAAACTGCGATTTGTAACCCTTTTGAAAAGTTATCATTCAAGATGGTGATTATCTTCTGCCTTTCTGTTACAGAGGAGAACATCCTGGGTCCACTGAACAAAGGCGTGTATGTGATGATGAGCGGGTTGGATCTGGAGAGGCTGGTACTGGCGGCAGGTCCTGTTGGGTAAGATGTTTAAGACTGTTTCAAAAGCAGGAAAATATACTTGGACTGCAAGTACAGTGGGAGGAAAATGGTTCATCAAATGTAGCGCGGTTACCATCTACCGTATAGTCACCTTGTCGTCATCCGTTGGTTTGTGGGTTGCCAGTGTAAGTCTGGAAGGTCAGCCTGCAGCTGTTGTCATCGTGGATATTTGTAGTCAGAAATGACACTGGAGATGGGTGCGAGGAACGTTATGAACATCTATGAATTAGCTCACCTTTCCATTTAAAGGAGCCCCGTCTGTTTTGACACTTATTAGGGTCCTACCAGGAGCCATTGTTTTCTTTTTTGTTTTCTTTCATGGATACATTTTTCCCTCCAATGTTGCTGATTTTGGTGCATATATTTATTTCAAACCACTTGGCTCTAAAGTTTTAGTTAAACTTTGAGGCTGTCTGTGTTTTAATTTTGAAATGTTAAAATGCAAGTAATGGAAAGTAATATTAGAAACTTAAAAAAGAATTGTGTCTGTCGTTAATATTACTTTTCAGGATCATGCAGGCTGTGTTGGATAATTCTGTTCCCTACCTGCACATCAGAGAAGCATTTGGCCAGAAGATCGGACACTTTCAGGTTTGGTCATTAACCTCAGAAGAGCCAGATATTGCATCATCATTTTTAATGAAAAGGTCTTCAGAGGTGAAGCCTGCAGATGCAGAATATGACGGTCTAAACTTACTCAATCTGCTCCACAGCTCATGCAAGGCAAGATGGCTGACATGTACACCAGGCTGAGCTCCTGCCGGCAGTATCTGTACAACGTGGCCCGAGCTTGTGACAAAGGACACTTCAGTGCCAAAGTGAGAATGAATCATGTTTAATCCCTAATTTTTTCCTTCAGCATCCTGATAAGAAAATATTTCAACTTTGCTACAAATGTTGACCTCAACAGGAGTTTTACAGACTATTAGAATGTGCTGTGTAGTCTCTCAATTTTTAACAAGGTTTAACAATGTTTAACATGTTTGCTGTTGCAGGACTGCGCTGGAGTCATCCTGTATTGTGCTGAGAATGCCACTCAGGTTGCTTTGGATGGCATTCAGTGTCTCGGTAAGTGCCTAGAAAAAAAAACTGTCCCTTTTTAATGTAACTTGAGTAATGAACTGTTAATGATTATATGGGATATTTTAAAGTAACGGAAACGTATAATTCAGGTCGTATTTGTCTCGTAACTGCTCTAAAAGTCTGGTTAATGAGCAGTGATAAAGGAGTGAAGCTTAAATCGGGTCTAAGGTTTCTGTCTAACCCTGTTAAACCGTTCATTAAGAAACAACCAACAGAAGAAAATATTAGTTGTTGGATGTTAATGTAAGGTCAGTTGTTGTACGGTAAATCATAGCCAAACAATAGTTGTCAGAATCAGATGTTCTCAAATGTTTAAAGTCAACCTATGTAAGAATTTACTCAAGTAATTATTGTACTCAAATATTTAATCTGGTACCGTATATGAAAATGGCTCTTAATCAATTTGCAGTTCTGAAGTGATGAGCGGAGACCCCTCCCCAAAACCAAGGACTGATATTATACTAACAATTTATTTAAAAATGTCTTTTCAATGTGAGATTTACTCCAAAAAAGCTCCTGGATCATTTTAGTGCTTTTTAGACTAGTACACTCTTCTCGAGAAGATTTTTGTTATTAACCTGTCGCCAAACAGGAGTGTGAGCTGTTGCTCGTAGGAAAAACGACGTGTTTTAGTGTCGGCTCGGTCAGATGGATAGAGAACACTACCAGCAGTATTTCCCTCAGGGTAACACCAGCCACCTAAAAGATTGACACAAACATTCCTTGCATGGCAATACACGTACTAGATGACTAGATGCCCACAGGCTCAGAGAGCATCTTTTTTTTTCTCCTATTTTACCTGTGCTAATTAAAGGGGACCTATTATGGCATCTAATACCTATTTTAAACAGGCCTTGAATGTCTTAAAAACAAGCCTTTGATTTTTTTATTTTTTTTTGCTAAATAAATTAGAAATTCACCCCTGAGCCATGTCTTTATCTTTATAAATAAATAAATAAATAAATAAAAAAAAAAAAAGCCACAGTCCTGCATGTTTTAGATGTCTCCTCGCATCAACACACCTGATTGTAATTAAAGGTCATCATCAGCTTCTCATCCAGGTCTGCACAAGTCTGTTAATGACACAGTCATTTGTATGAGGGGAGTGATGATACGTCTTCCTGTATGTCAGAATATCTTTGTTTTTTCAGCTTTATTTAACAGGTTATCTGCACATACAGCAATAAAGGTAATGAGGATGCATCCAAAAACATGAAAGTCAACAAAAGGCTTTAGATGGATCAAAACAGAAGTGTCAGAATTTGAAAGGGAAACTGATTTGGGCAGTGAGTCCTTTCCACTTACACAGCGTGTACAAGTTCTGGGATAATTACTGAAGCATAAACTGTTCATTTAAAGGATTTTGTATATGGATTTTACACCTTAAGTGGTACCATTTTCAAACTAGCGAACATTAATTCCCACGATAATACGTTTACTATTGCAGAAATTGACAAACATTAACACCACAGAGGCAGCAATGAGTGGATTTTTGCTGAGAACAACACATTTCTTGGAGTGGAAATCGATAATACCCAAACAAAAACAAACATTGTTTGTCTTCTGCTCCTTTTTTATCATTTTAACTGAGCAGTAATTTCACAGAAAACTTCCAGTTAGAAACTGTGCGCCAGTGTTTCACAAAGGAGGTTCAACAAACTCTGAGTCAAAAAATGTACTTGAAGTCAACAAACTCTGAGTTAAGAAACCCTGAGGTTTTTAGTTCCAGGAAAGGTGTCCAGAGCTGGTTCAGTTGACTCTCTTGCTGTGTCTATAAAAAGCCATCATCAGTTTCGCTCCGATACCGTGATTCACTATGGCAACGGATAGTAAGCAGAAGTGAGCCTTCTAATTTAGTCCACTGGAATTCAGTCATATTTATTACTAAATCACATATTCAGACAAAAATGCAACACGGCTGCTTCAGCAGCAGAAAGAGAAATGACGAGGGAGAACGATGCAGAGCGATAGAAATATTAATATATCAAATGTTTCTCATTAATACAAATGAATGTAGATCTCAATATTCACTGTTATGTAGGCGCAATACTGGGAGCAAAAGAAAAAAAAATGTAAAGGTTGAAGATTATATCTGTTAAACATATAGCAGACAGGTAACTCAAACATAACAGGTTTGGTTGTATTCACTTTAAAAACATTTTGCAGGAATGGAAAAACAAAAAGTTAAAATCATTCAAGCATCCTAAATCAGGAATATGAGCGCTGTCAGTTCATCCAGGCACACCGGCCAATTCAAAGGGGAAATGTCTTTACTGAAACTAGTGGCGGCAGGGTACTAATTATTTAAAAGAAATCAGGGTTAACGCTTTCTAAATAATGTTAAATACTTGTTGAGCTTGTGGCTACTGGAAAACTTAAAAAATAAACTAGATTGGATACATTTGTGAGAGTTAAAAGGAAGTAAAAATGCGGGGGAGTGTGTACGAGTCGGGCCACTTTTCCCACAGTTCTGCATCATTTACTTTCTAATGGAGTAGAAAAAGGTTTGTTCAGTATCCACGTCGTTAGTAAAACGAGCATTTTCAAATAAATATCAGCTTATAAAATAAACAATCCAAGATATTTTGTGTGAAGTATAAACATACAAAGGATAAAATTCTAAGATGACTGTGACAAAAAATAAAAGACCCAACGCTCTTCAGGTATCAGGGTGTCACGGGAACAAGTCATGGTGGATTTGACCGCATAATAATCTATTTGGATCCTCAATATACTTTTCTGACACAAATATGACATGTTATTATTTAAATGTCTCTAAAAATAAAATATGTTGAACTAATCCTGCTCTTGACCAGGTTTACACCACAGAGTCAGTTATCATGGTAACAGGCTCACTTTCTGAAACCGACTCAACTGGACACCCTTTTGCTTCAGGTTAAATAACCTGGCTTTGGTTCAACATAACCCGCTTTGTGAAACGAACCCCAGGACTATTTGTGTTTACACCACCACAAGAATGTGGCCCAGACCAACTCTGAATGTGGTCTCAGTGATCACATCTTAATGTATCCTCCAATGCATTTTGATAGCGTTTAAACCTGCACTTAAGTCTTGTGACTGGACGTAGAACAGATGTTAATACCAGGTCGAAACAGGACATGTTTTTGCAGACTAACTGTACTCTGTAAGCTGATGCATCATTTGTATTTACTATCAACAGGTGGGAACGGCTACATCAATGATTACCCAGTGGGCCGTTTTCTACGAGATGCAAAGCTGTATGAAATCGGCGCAGGCACGAGTGAAGTCCGCAGGCTCATCATTGGACGAGCTTTCAACACCATGTTCAAATAAGCACGACAGAGAAATTGCGTTCACTAGGACAGACTGAGTGGTTTGCTGTGGATGAACAGTTACTCACACCAAGGACCTTAGTACTGAAGATGTTTCTGTCTCCCACGGTTCACTGGTATTATTTATTCAAACATGTTATACATGAAATCACTCGAGTCAACAGTGAAAACACAACCTAACCTGGCAAAAAACTGTTTTCAAGTCCATCCATGTTGAGTGGCCTTGTTCCTGTGGCTTTTTTGTTTCTTTTTTTTTTTCCTGGTAAAACTAACTGGTCTCATTTACAGTCTGTTTTTAACCTCTGAATGGCAGATTGTAATTATTGGACATTATCAGTGGGCCGGGGGCTGGAGGTTGATTAAAACACTCCTGTCTTACCAGAAGTCCACAACCGTTGCTACTGGAATCAATTGATTTGAAAATTGACAATTTTCAGACTGTAAACAGAGCTCATCAGGCCTTAATGTTCCATATAATCACTATGATTAACACACATACAAAAAAAATGGGATTTTACTCAAATGTTCACCTAAGTGCATTTTTTGATTGTATGTGAAGCAACTGTAGTTCAAATCCTCATGAACTTCTCCTGACTGTTATTTTATTCTGAAAAAATGCACAAGAAGCAGCAGATGAGGTCTTTAAGCATTAGACATTTATTTAGGCTTTCTTTAAAATCAGTCTGTTAGAATCCTCTAACATGTTTCTCTCCACAAAGGTCTTTTGATTTTATGTATCATTATGTAGATGTACAGTATAACATATTTAGTTTTGTCTGAACAAAATAAAAATCTGATGTTTTTTTCTATGAATGTCAATATTCATTTCTTTACACAAAGAAAGTAAAACTTCAACACTTTAAAGGGCTTATTCATTTCTGAATAGTTCAGAAATTAACCATGTTAATCATTTCCCATCAGTTGGAGGAAGGGTTTATTTATTTATTCTTATGTCTGTTTCTCCAGACGTTTCCTGTTTCAGTTTGAGATTCAAGAGCCCTCATTTTAAGAGATGAATCTGTACTTTAAATCACATTAATATTAAACACATGTCTAGATGTGAATGCAAACAGCTGAAAGAATAAAAGCTGTCTCACCGAGTGAAGCCAATAAAGCTTGGATAAAATGCACTTTTTACAATACCACATTTGGAGTTTCATTAAAACAGCATGTATGTTAAGTGTAGATGTTGTATTTACCCCTCAAATGTCCTGAATTATAACCAAAACCTTTCACTCGGTGAAATCTGAATGACTTCCTTCTTATTCCTTTTCATCCCTCCCTATGACTTGCTGCTGAATCTACTCTCCATCAGCTGTTAAAATGATAGTGCCTCCAATCCATCTGTTGTCATTTCTTCTCTGTCAGTGAGACTCAAGCTGATTGATGTGCACAAGATTGTCTTCTTGGACGCTGCGTCTGCTCCTCCGAGTGTTGGACTCAGCTCTCTGGGATGAAAATGCTGAACTGTGCCAAAAGATTAACTTTATTCTCATTTTTTCCACGCGTTCCTCTGAAAAAGAGTTTGAAATTCCATATTTGATGATGTGTGATAGTTATCTGGGATGATCTTGCCTTACTTTCTGCTTTTTGAAATTTGAAGAAAAGATTTGTCAACATAAATCATGTTTCCGTAGCTCCTCTGGATCCGTTGAACATAGAGCGCCTTCTTTCCAGAAAAGGCAGAGAGGTTACAGCGGTTCAGACAATGATGGAGCTATCCCAGTGCGTTTGAATAATACATGGGAGCTGTGTTTCAGCGTGGATTTTCCCCTCAGAGGATATAAATCAGGTGCAGACTGTCATTGCTGAAAACGGCAAACGTACCAAACTGGAATGAGATGATTCAAGTAAAACATCTAAAAACCCATCCTCAGCTGTTATGAGATTAGTGTTACAAGTAAAAATATCTACATTAATTTCTTAGTGTTTTTTTTTTTGGTTATATTTGTTCAAAATAAAACAAAAGTATATTTTAAATATTCATGAAAAGTAATTTAGAACAAAGTAAACAAGTGTTAAACAGTGTAAAATCTGTCAAATTACATCCACTTATCAAATGGCTGTTTCACTAAATTCCTTTTGTATCTTTTTAGTCTTTGGCAGATTAACGTTCCTGAATAAAAATGAATGAGAAATGAAAATAAATAACTACGTCTGTAATCAGAATGTGAATAAGACGTTCTAAACCACCTAAACTGCTGCGTTGTGACCTCCGATTCTTCTCATAATCTTTCTCAGCAAGTGGGTTTGACTAAGTACTCATTAAGGTGGCACCAGTTCTCATCTTGCAATGGCTAATCGCCATGACAACAGCACAGACCCTGGTGAAGAACATGGCAGGAGGCTGATAGTCACTGTTCGCGAGGGCACTTTAAGGGAACCAGCTGAATTTGATTTTAATAGAAACAATCGTTATAACTGCTTATTTTCTTAAATTATTTTTGCAGGGGAAAGTTATTTACAGGTGAAAAAACAAGGTGAAAGAAAAAAAGAGAATGTTTATACAGTTGTTGAGAGATTTCCATTGAACAGATGTGCATGTACGGTGGAGCTTTACTGTTACACCGATTAAAAATGAACCTACTTTCTTACCGGTGACTCACCTCAAGTAAACGTCATCATTTTAATTTGTTTACACTGTTTTTGAGAAAGAAAATTCAATTGTTAAACTGACAACTGCCTTCCCTGGAATGGCAGATGGCTCATTCACAAACAAAACAAATACATGATTAAGCGTGATAATTTATCATACCATACCACAACCATAGCTGGAACAAAGCGCAGTACATGAGGATTAACATTTTCAAACAAAAAAAAACTATAGAATACAACTAAAAACAGATTAAAAAGACTGAAGTCCCAACAATAAAACCAACAAGGCACATAAAATCAAACCAATGTCCTCACATGTGACTCCCATCTGCCGTATTCTGTGTTCAGATTCATGCCATCAAGCTGTGGTAGGTTTTAGTAGTAAGAATATTTCCAAAAAATAAACATTTCCCTGTTCCCACAGAATTCTCTGTTTTGTATGTTGTGTTAAAGAAATAAGTTTGATATTTGTGTTATTATTTCTCTCATATTTAAAGATCTGAAGTTTCATAAGGTTGTGTATAATTTTCATATATGGAGACTGACCTGAATGCAGTTCCTGGACTGGCCTCTAGGGGCGCGCTCCAAGAGCGAGTCGGTTTCTACTGATTAAAAAACTGGACTTCAAACCAACTCTTCAGCAAACCTATAGCTGAGGACAGAGAATGTATCCAGTTCTGCTACGGGATGACTGTACTGAACTGTTACTGTTAGTGTACTGTTACCCATCTGTTACCAGATGGGTAACAGTACGCATAAAGACTGTGACGTCACAGTACCAGCAAAAATGACCAGCTCACTGACAGAAACATTTTCAGACTTTTGCAGCTTTAAACAAAGTAAGAGGGTTGGGTTCTTTTTGCATTTATGATGACTTAACACACCAAAATATATTATTTTAAGCTCAAAAACCCAAACCCAAATGTCTCTGAACTGTGCCGGCATGGCTGTGGTGAGCTGGGTACACTTATGCATTAACTATGGTTCTGCCCGTGGTCTAACAATTCTGGTCTCAAGTAATTGACATTTTAAAAGCTATTTTGAATATTTATATTCCTCAATGTCCTGTTATGTTTATTGGGGAGTGCAGTGGAAAATATACATGTAAAAATCATGCAATGTATCATTGCTCTAGCTTTTCTGTCTGTGAAGAGGACAATACTTATGAATTGAAAGATTCGCAAGCCAGACTGCTATAATAAATACAATTGGCTGAAGGACTTTTTGGATTTATTGTCAATGGAAAAGGCAACCTCAATCCTTAAAGACAATGAAAATGACCAATTTGCCCCATGGACTGTCATTAGAGAACACTTGAGAATAATGGAATAATAACATGACCTGTTGTGTTGGTCACATGCTTATTTTATTTTACTTATTTTTCTTTTAGAGCTGGAATTGAACTGACTCTAGAGGCACCATCATCTCTAAAGTTTTATCTGTACCAACCCTTCCCCCCACCCCCTTGTCTTTTTTCTTTCTTTTTTTTGTCATTGTAATGTTTTTCTTTTTCTATGTGAAATGTGGTGTTGTTAACCTCTTTTTTTGTCTCTATTTTGAAAAAAAAAGAAAAAAAAGCACAAAAAGAGTTTATTTCATAATATAATGACAAAGTTCAAAGTTCAACTCCATGAAGTGGCAGAAAAAAAATAGATGGCAGACTTGTGTGCTACGCATGAATTGGGGGTGAATAATGGTAACAAATTACAGATCCCTCGTCTTAAGTGGCTTAAGGCTGATTTATGGTTCCGCGTTACGCCAACGCAGAGCCTACGGCGTAGCGTACGCGGCGACGCGCACCGTAGAGTACGGCGTAGGCTCTGCGTCGATTTAACGCTGAACCATAATTGAGGCTTTAAGCCTAGAAGTGTCAGAGGAGTGTGACTTGAGGAGAATAAGTGGGTGAAATAAATCCATCTGTCAGCCTCGGCGGGGCCGCTGACATGTGCACGGCGCGGCCGTGGCCCTTTAAGAAACTCCATGTTTTCGCTTCATGATGCGTCAACATAAAAAGCGGATGATGCTGTTATGTAAAAACACGCAGAAGTGAGCAGTAGTTTTTGCAGGAGATCCGCGGTGGGATCCGCTCGCCTCGCCTCGTTTTCAACACGCTGGACTTTGAAGTGGAGATATTTATTTTTCTTTTTTACGCGTCGCACTTGGAGCAGCGCAGTTTGGAGTTGGACAATTAAAACAACAGCAAAAAACCAACAACAACAAGCCAGAAAGGGCTTCTTCTTCAGCCGAGCAAGTGAACATGAGTCGCCCTGCACACGGGTTTCCTCCTTCGGTCGCGGAAAGCACCTGACGCATCACCTTTTTTCTCCCTCCGGGTCGGATCTTTCCTCCTCGACACGTCGGTCGTGCAGTTTTATTTTCCAGGTAAGATTCAGAAAAGCTTCGCGTAAAACTGAGAGTCCGGAGCAGGACGGGACGGGCTCGGGCTCCGTTTGGGAGAATAATAATAATGCCTAGTTCCGACGGACACGCACGGGATCCTCCGCTGTGTCGGTATCGATCAGCCCTCAGGGGAATAAGGGCAACTTTGTGGGAGCCCCGTGTTTGCAGGTGCTGCGGGGCCTCGGCGAGGTTTCTGCCTAATTCCCATATGGAAAAGATATATAAAAAACTTATAAGAAGTTTACATCACCTATAGTAGTAAATCTTTAGGCTTTACATATATTGTGTGTCTTATAAGACTTATAAGTCCCATACTATGATAAACTCTTGAAATTGGCCTCTTTTGCATTCTTTTCATACAAGATAATAAAAAGAATTAAGTATGAATCAAGTAAAAATAATGTATGTGGTTTATAAGGAAATTGAACAGCAAATTATGTTTTCCATGCATGTTTCATATAATCTTTGTAGTTTTTAATTATATGTCAGTTTTCAAGACATATGCTTTTCTTATATGGAAACGTAACATTATATGCAGGTTTTCTGTATGTAAAGTGTACAAAATTTGCAAGGGAATTATGCTTTTTTTAATGTTTTATATAAGTTTGTTATAAGTCATCTAATTAAAATGACTAAAACCAGTATAAAAAACCTATATGAGTATGTAGCATTACATATAAGTTTTTTGTATGTTATGGGATATAATGTCATCGTAAACTATATTATATATATTATATATAGTATACTAGTGCTCCGTGAAAATGATAGAAAAGGAAAAGACTAACAAAGTTAGTTTTTGTTTGGATGTCATCGATCTCCACTCCAAGACATGTGTTGTTCTCAGCAAAAATCCCACTGTGGTGTGTTAATGTTTGTCCATTTCTGCACTGGCAAGGCAAGTTTATTTGTATAGCACAATTCAACACAAGGTAATTCAAAGTGCTTTACATCGACATTAAAAGCGGCAAGACACAATTAAACAGTAAATAACAAATAAAATGAGATAAAATTATGAGAAAAGAAGGTAAAATAATAAAAAGCACAAGTCGCTGAAAACTAAGGGCAGTAGAATACCGCAGGTACACATCTCATTCACGGTTTTCAGAGAGTATTTAATTTAAGAGTATGCTTAAATACCAAATAAATGAAATAAAATGATAAGAAAGGTAAAATAATAAAAAGCACAAGTTGTTAAAAAGTAAGGGCAGTAGAATACAGCAGGCAAGTATTTAATTTAAGAGTACGCTTCAGTAAACAGTAATGTTTTTAGGCCTGATTTAAAGGAGCTGACAGTTGGAGCAGACCTCAGGTCTACAGGAAGTTTGTTCCACCGGTGAGGAGCAGAATAACTGAACTGCCTCACCTTGCTTGGTTCTGGTTCTTTGGAAACACAACAAACCAGATCCAGATGAACCTCAGGGGTCTGGGAGCTTCATAGGAACTAACAGATCCAGCATGTATTTTGGTCCAAGACCATTCAGGTCTTTGTAGACCAGCAGTAAGATTTTAAACTCTATCCTTTGACTCACTGGAAGTCAGTGTAGTGATTTCATGACCGGTGTGATATGGTCCAGTTTCCTAAGGACTCTAGTAAACGTATTATCGTGGGAATTTAATGTTCATTGAAAATGGTACCACTTAAGCTGTGAAATACATATACTAAAACCTTTTAAATGGACATTTTATGTGTCAGTAATGAACACAGTTCTGGTTGTGTAGCTCACGCTTTAGATGAGGTCAGAGTCTGCAGAGATCACTGTTGTGTTGCTTATTCTGGTGGATGGAAGGATGGACGGGTTGTGGCAACTTTACATAAATACAATATAGATACTTCTCTGAGCAATCTGAACGTCTGAACCTGAACTGGAAGAGCTGGATTTTAAGCATCTGACAAGAGTCATAAATGTCATTCCATTGAAGTGATGGTGTTGATACAGAGATACAGATACAGAGACAAACCAATGCCATTTTACCTTTTGTAAGTGTACAGAAAGTGTATTTAAAATAACTCTTTATACAGGCATCTCCCTTCGGAGATGTACAAGTGGACTAGGGATGTTGTGTAAATTGTCATCAGTTTGCACAATTCGAAGAGTTCAAGTTCTAACACTTGCTTATTTTCTCATGAATATCTAAGTATTGATCCTGGTCCGTGGAAGATGAGGCCATGAACTTCCTTCCTTTTTGCTTTTAAACAGTGGCCTTTGAATGGTCCTTTGTGTGGATCTTCACATTAAATCCTCGCCCTTCCTGTCACGATTGGTTCGGTACACTATGTACCAGTGGAAATGGCGGTGAAAAGGAGCGAGTACCAGACTGATTTCATGAGAGAGCACTAATGCAGATGGATGTGGCAGGCCAGGCTAGCGTTCCTTACACAGCCACGTCCAAAGATGTTCTGGGGTTGAAGAAAAGTCTGAACTGTTTCAGAAGTGCTGTTTTTCTTTGGACCAGCTAGTTTGTTTGGGTGGGACACTTTATTATAATGTCAGTTCCCTTGCATTGGATGATAACAGGGTCAGATAACATATCAGTCAAGTTTGCCGGCGAGTTCCTTGGTACAATGGTGCTGGTGAGGCTTTGTGAGCAGAAACGCCCGGCAATGGAGGTCTGGGTTGTGGAGTTCGTGGCAGATCTGTGTCCCGTCAGCTCTCCTCAGCAGACGTTAACGTGTCATAGCAGCGAGTGGAATAGAAATGCGCTGCCCACACACAGGCTTAAAAGCTGGTTATCAATCTTGGACATAATCCCATTATTTTTGATGAACTGTTGTGCCTCGTGGCCACAGAGGCAGAGGGAGAAACACAATGACCTCCTAGAGGAGACAATACAAGCCACATGTGGTCAGAGGAAGGGACGGGCCAGACCAGGACTCTGTTTAATACAATAGCTCTTGAACATTGTGGCTTATTGTTGACATTTTGCTATTTAAATCTGTGAAACTGTTGTTTATTTGAGGGAAAAGCAGAAATCAAAAAAGGTTCTCTAAAGGGAAAACAAAACGCCACCCACAGATTGACTGGAAACACTGACTGCTCTGTTTTTCCAAAACATCCCGTTGTGGACATAGTCCCACAGTAGTCCCGCAGAGTGATGTTGTTATCTCACAGAAACTCGGTGCTCATCAGTCTACGTGTCATTGTGTGGTCTTTAATAGGGTTTTTTAGTCTTTACCTCAGTTTTTAGTCACTTGAGCTTGAAGTCTGCCTTGGTGGCCCATGCATTTGGCCAGGATGAGTTTAAATTCAAAAAACTTTTGAAGGCTGAACAGAATGTGTTTTAATTTGAGAAGAAAAGTAAGAAAGAAAAACAAATCAAGATGTTAAATTGCAATGTGATATTCTGTAGAATAACTCAGCGTTATTGCAACCTGGAACATTTCTGCTGCTTAAAACAAACGTTCCTCCAACTCATTGCTGGTAACTACAGTGGTGGAAAATTCAGATGGGTTTTGGTTTTAAAAGAATAAATAATCCTGTAGATTATATGGTACAATATCAATGATCGTTACTAAACAACTTTAAAAGTAAATGCTGCGTCCTGCAGGACTCAGTCTTTGACTATGGTTCACCAAAGACGGAGAGATTGATTAAGTGGTCCTGTCGCTTATTTGCCTTCATGAGATAATCAGTACGGGATAATTATTTCACAGCATCCGCTGCTAATTATTTAATGGGGTTCTCATCCTTTTCAGACGCTCCACTTCTCAAATTCCGCATCTCCGTGTTTCTGAACTCTTGATCATTCTGCGCCCTGCTTTGTAATCCCAGTACAAATGAGCAGCACATTTCCTCTTTTAGGATTAGTTATGCTGCTCCGTACCCCGTAGTCCTCTAAAAGCCATTAGCCAGCCCTTCTCGCTCCGTCTCTGTTTCCCTGACCCGCTCTGGCGTGGTGCCAAGACACAGCTGTGAAAATTGCAGGTCTGTTTTCATGAGACATAGAAGGGAGAGGAGGGAGGCCGGGCCGCTGTGGAGAGGGAGAGGGGGGGGGGGGGACCAGAGACTGCCGTCAGCTGTCCACCGGCCCACAGCTGCAGTGGATGTGGAGCTTTGAGAGCCAGGGTCTTGTTCACATCTAACACACACTGGGATTGTTTGCTCAGGGTGTAAATGTGTGTCCGCTGTGTGTATTTTATGTTTCTCTTTGGCCGCGGCTAAACGGAACAGAAGCCCTCAGTGTGACTGACAAACGTCAGGCTCCTTCAGTGAAAAGCACATGGCACCAAGCGTCCTTCGGTTTGGCAGATGCTAAAAGTATTACCAAGACCCTGACAGGTGGGCAGGAGGGCAGGAGGGAAGCAGGACCCCCGCCCTTTCCTCACGCTGTCCTCAGCTGAGGCGCCAAATCCAGCATCGCAGGCTCGTCTCCTCGAGAGTCATTGTTCACGTTGATGACAAGAATCTGTCACACTCTCCACTCGCCGTGTGACAGTATCTGCCTCCATCTCCTCTGCTGTGATTCACCTCTCCCTTTTGTGGCTGCCTCCCTCCCTCACGTTTGTGATTCTTCCTTACCCTCGTTGCCACTCGGCCCCGATGGAGAGTGAGTGTTCAACATCTGCGCGTCTCTGTGGAGCTGTCAGGTGGAGAAAAACAGGAACCTGAAAGTGGAAGGAAGGAAAAAAAAAAAAGATCACCATGTCTGATTTGAACTGAGTTTGACTTTTCTCCCCCTCAATGGGATGCTAGGTGTGACATTCCCCTCTCCTCTCTGTGGTTTCCCCTCGAATTCTGTCTTCATCAGTGTCTCTCTAGCCTGCTCTCTTTTCCTCTCTCTCTCTCTCTCTCCTCTCTCGTTGCTAGTCAGGCTGTCTGGCTTCTTTTGGAGTCTCTTTGAAGAGAGTAGAAGCAGATAATTACACTTCCTGTCCTGTATCTGCTCTGTAGTGCTGAACTGTCATCTGTACATCTGCAGATGACATGCTGAAGCTCACAAACAGCTCGCTGCCTGCTCTGCTGTGCCGCAGACTTTTCACTTTGAGCATAATATGCCTCGCTGTTTGTATGATAAACTGCTGTTTGAAGTCCCGTTTTGATTTTTACACGAGTGCAATTAAGCCGATTTAATGCTACCACAGTCTGCAAAAAGGCTCAGATCGTATTCAGAATATCCACTTTCACCTGCGTTACTGTCTCAGCTTCATCATGTGGTTCGTCTTCCATTTATATTCACACAAACGCATTTTTATGAATGAGGTTTTATCACACGGAGGCTGCATCACACGTACAGTACTAGAAAACCTTGGATGATCACTAGGAATGGGTGATATTTTACCGTTCACGATATACCGTCAAAAAAATTCCCCACGGTAAGAATTTGTCATCTCGCGGTAAAAACGATAAATTCCCGTTGATGACGTTTTTGTGTAAAGCTGATTTATGGTTCTGTGTTAAATCCACGCACAACGTATGTGAAGGAAGGAAGGAAGGAAGGAAGGAAGGAAGGAAGGAAGGAAGGAAGGAAGGAAGGAAGGAAGGAAGGAAGGAAGGAAGGAAGGAAGGAAGGAAGGAAGGAAGGAAGGAAGGAAGGAAGGAAGGAAGGAAGGAAGGAAGGAAGGAAGGAAGGAAGGAAGGAAGGAAGGAAGGAAGGAAGGAAGGAAGGAAGGAAGGAAGGAAGGAAGGAAAGATATGAGCCTGAAAGAAAGAAAGAAAGAAAGATAGATAAATTCCCATTGGTGGAGTTTAGTAGTATTTAGTATCTTTTAGAGCAGTGTTTTGGGGGCTCCAAAGACTGAATGTGGTGATAGATTTATAGTTATAAAGGTGGAGTTGAATTGGTATTTTTTTATCGTCATTTTTATCGTTATCGGGATAAATGCCAGAAATTATTGTGATACATTTTTTAGTCCATACCGCCCATCCCTAATGATCACACAGAGGCGTTCAACCTAACAGTGAATCTGGTTACACCTGATATGAACATGCATCCTTGGCAGGATGACCACAAGTAGAGTAGCGGTGGGGAGGGAGTCCAACAGCCTTGTTTATGTGCCTTTATTTAGCTGAGGCTCGCTGACATGAGCGCTGCATATACAGCTATTGATGTGACTCAGGCAGATCTGAAGTACAGTGTGTCTGTGTTTGGCTCTGTAATATCACCATTCAGGTCACCAAATTAAATTTTTGGATAACTAGACCTACTAGTGGTGTCCTCTTTGATGCCCACGGCAGACAGTGTTTGATGTAGGCAAATTTTATGTGCATGTAGATCGGGTGGTCACTCGGGTCGCATTTTAATACGAGGTGTAAACTTACACACTTAGAGCTGTCCTCTTGTGAGTGGAGGACTCGAGACAGGCAGTAAAATAAGGTATAAACAGTCCTATGAAAAGCTCCTGAAGCAATAGGAAGGGATGACACAACTCGAGAAACATCAGTGGACTCTTTGTGAACCGTATGATTTGTCACAAAAGAACACATTTTCCTTTGAAGACACTGACCCTCTGGCCCTGCCACTTGGGAGCCATTGGTCCTTTGGCCTTTTGCTTCCTTTAACCCGTGAGAGGCACTAAATCTCAGGTCAAAATGACCCACGCCGGAGCGAAGGCCCTCAGCACCTCAGAGGCCTCGCCTATCCCTTAACGTCTCAGCGCCTTGCAAGGGTTAAAGGGGACAGATAGAAAAGAAAAAATTGTCTCTTCATGAGAGCGTATATGAAGTGAGTACCACATGAAAAACTTAAACTTAACGCATCCTTGTCACTTTGTTTGAAGGCGCTTAAATTCGACAATATTTCAGTGAGACGGTGTGACATCACAGACCTAGATAAGAGTAGTAGTTTCATCCAAATTCACGTTTTTTTCCCACCCAGCTTTGCGTCATGCTTAATTATTAATGCTCTGGAAGTGAGAAATGCAAAGCTGTGTGACAGATCTCAGAAGAGGTATAACCCTCAGAAGAGGGAGGTTGAACAAAGTCTCTTAACTGACTCCAACCCCTAAAACTGGTTGTCATGAACCGAGCAGTAAAAACATGATTGGAAAGGGAGCTGTTACACAGATTTTTTTTTTTTTTTTTTTTTTTTTTTTTTTTACCAAAGCATGTTAGTGTTTTGTTAAAACCAGATCAAACTGTGACAGCTTTTTTGAAAAAGTTAATCCATCAATAATACACTAGGAAATGCTGTCACAGTCTTTGTTCTGTTTTTTAAACCGTTAATTTGCTTGTTGGGAAATTTCTGTTCCGAAATAAAATTCCCAGTAAGTGGATCTTCTCATGTACTCACTTACCATTTTAAATAAGGGCTGTTGCAGTTTTATTAGTGTTTAACAAGTAACCCCCCTTTGTCTTTATGTACAATTAATAAAAAACAGGCAGGACTTTAAAATCATCATAACACACCACTTACAGTATAAGGGACTTTTAAGATTTTTCATCTAATGTCAAACAGTTTCAAAAACTTTTAACAGGAAACTTGTTCAAATGTTCTTCCTTCAGCTGCAAGATTAAAGGCTCAGAACGGACGACACGTTGGCCAAAGGTTGCATGGAACTTCAGGAACATCGGGAATTACGGGCTTTGAGTCAATTTGGCAATTTATCAACTAGTATTTATAACCTACCCAGAAGTTATTTTTAGCACTTTTTAGAGTTTAATGTGTCTTGTAATATTGCTTTCATGTCATCATTTGGCTGATTTTATTTTTTTATTTATTATTTTTTTTATTTATTTATCTATTTATTTTTTTAAAGATGGAGTTGAAGCATCTTCTCGTAAATTGTAGTTTGTTTTTTTAAAGGAGAAATAAAAGGAGGCGACTGTAATGCCGCTTTTGCACTGGTACCACCTCAGCTCGGTTCTACCCGTTTTGCGCTTTCGCACTAGGGCTGAGACGTGTAGAGCCGCTCCAAGTCGGTACTTTTTTCTGTAACCATTTCAGCCAGGTTCTTTGCGGGCTGAGCAGGGACTATTTCTGACGTCACCACCCTCCGCGCCTCTGATTGGTCGGGGGGCGGGGCCGTCAGACGTTTGAATCAGGAAGCGGGAGTCAGCGCGAGAGCGACTCGCGGCTCGCAGCGATTTTATTATGAAGCGCAAAACGTCTGTTTGGTGATCCAACTCTGAGGTGCAGATGTTCATAAACCTGGTGGCTGTCGAGAAAAAATTAAAAAAGGGATGTAGACAGGCTGTTTTACTCTCAGCCGCTCCCGGCTCCAGCTGATTTCTCATCAGCGCCGACATGAACAAAGCGGTTGCGCAATCGAGTACGTCACAAAAGCTTCACCCCAACCTGCCCGCTTCTCCCCTGGCAGTGCGAAAACACACGTGTGGGGCCGTGTAAAGCCGCGCCGAGCCGAGTCGGGCCAAGTAAGTCCTAGTGCGAAAGTGCCATATGATGGCATTTTCAGCCATTTTTGCCTTATGTAGGGTACTTTTACATTCACACTGCACCCTTCACACCAAAGAGTGTATAATTACTTTACAACAACAAGACAATATGAGAAATAATGGTACTTCCTTGAACATTGAGGTTATTTAAAGTGTTTTCCGATTGGTCAAACATCTGGAGGCTCTTCAGTGTTTGGCCCTTGGAAGCAGGGTGCCTCGTGAACGTGTATAACTCCTGTTGCTGGTCAGGAGCACAGAAATGAGAACCAGGTTCTAACCACCATACCAAGACCACTCTCAATGCCCATCATCAACTTTAAGATATTATTTACATTTTTAATAAAGACAAGTGCAGAAATCCTGTCATACCTATTCGAGCCAGAATCACATCCAGAGTTTGACATAAGTTTTCAGCTGATTGGACGACAGCAACAAAGATTACACTCCAACATCTCCGCTTGACACGGTTGTAAAAGCTTTTTATCCAAAGCTGTAAATGTTTGTTCCATCCTTGAAGCCATATACACCAAAAAAAGAAAACAGTTGGCCGGAGCAGAAGCTGATTACTTCCTTCCAGGTTTGGATAATCTGACTAGTCAGCGCCCACTTTACAACATAATTGTAGTCCTGTAATAAAGTCTGAACCACTCGAGTTGGTTTATATAACATAGAAATACAACAATACAACATTTTTTTTCTCTCATTAACTTAATTTTATTTGTTACAACCATTTGGGCCTTTATGACCCATCCCAACAAAAGCTGGGACAGTAAATCTTTTTACAGTTTTGAGTGGTTTCGCAACACTTAAATTGTGTTTAAGGACCGTGGAAAACCATTGAACAAACATTTCAGTTGATCTCTTTGCCGTTCTCCCTCCAAGCATGTCTTTGGACTGCTGCAGTTCATTGTTGTTACTGTCGCTGAAACTGCAAACTCTGTATATTAAAAGGTCCAAGAATATATGAATATATTTTCTCGTTGACCTTGCACCTGATGTTCTGCCATCACAAAGATGACCGGCCTATGGCGGCATCTCAGCCCTCACTGCCCAGGTTGAGCCAAGCAGAGAGAAAGAGAGATCAATACAGTATTACAGTTACTGGTATTTCACTCCGCCCCATCCCATCGTTTTAGCTTCACAATGAAAAATTCATTATTGTCAGTGAACGCCTCCTGAGATGAGAGTTTCTGGGGCAGGACTTTGTTGAATATCTCTTGCAGAATAGATTGAAGACATCTGAGGTTTAAATATTGTTGAACACATGCTGAAGGATCAACTATTAAGAAGTGCTGTTGCTTAAAATCACATAAGATAAAATCGTATAGTCATCAGTCCTGCAAACAAAGACAATCATCCATCAGAAAGGTCTGGCTGCCACGTTAAAAGTCTAATAAAACATTACTGCATCGTTCACTCTCACTACTGTAGAATCTAGTTCCTGCTACAACTGGGAGCATATCTTTGAGGAAAACTCTAAAAGCCACTGCTACACACTGCAGCATTGAACTTACTTAGACGGTACATGACAGAGCTGCTTGTGAAAAGACAAATGTCAGCAGCATCAGACAGGTTGGTTTTCTTGGCAGACTTTACCCAGACACCTCCTTAGTATGGTGTCCAGAAACTGTCAGGATGAGTCTGCTTGTAAAAAATGAGCAGGTTATGAATATTCCCTGTGTACTGATATCCAATGCTGTTTTAAAGTTTGTAAAGTTTGCCTGTATTTTGCTTTTGAACTCTTTTGTTTAAGTACATGCAGTGTTGATGTGTTGATGAAATGCAGAAACAGACATCAGTTTTGATAAGTTGTCCACGACATGTTCTAAAAAAAACATTTCTGCAACATACTATTTGCAATATTTTCCGCCCCCTTTGCACTCTTTACAGGTTCCACGTGGGATATTTGTAGAAGTATTTATGTCACACAGCCTCCAGACATTGTCCAAGGTGGTGTGAAAACAATAGATTGTATAAGAACAACTGGACAAATCCCCTGCGATATCGCCTATAGGTTTTCTGAAGAGTTTTGAAGCCTCTTTTTCCTCAGACTGCACAGCAGCGCAGGCACATGGCAAATGGGCAGAACGAAAGGCCTGAAAGGCCGACTAGAACACGCCCACCTTATTTCAGCAACAGTTAGCTGTTTTAACTCAGCTTATGCTCCACTGTTATGTTCAATAATACTTTCCATTCATTCTGATCAAATCTGTTGTAACTCCTTCATCTGAAGTGGTGTTACTGAAACAGGATCCAAAAAGAGTGCTGATAGAGTTGACACAAGGACTGGCAGAGATCTGCTGGGATCCTTGTTCTTCTTCTTTTCAAATCCTTTGCAATCTCAGATGTCGTTATGGCAGTATCAGGCGCAGGTCACAGCTGTTGGGGTTTGATCCGCCAGGTCCCGGGGGCTGCACTGGGGGGCATCGTAACAGTCCAGTAGGTGGGACATTGTCTGTACTGCTCCACAGCTGCATGTGTCTTCTGTCTGGTAGCTCCATGCTTTCATGAGTGCTTTGAATCCCTCCTGCTCCACTCGTAGTCTGTTCACGGTCAATCTTCCAGATTGGCCATGGGAGGTGGTGCCGCTGACGAGGCATTCAGTCGGGGGGATTCCTCTCTCCATCCAGTCATGGGCTCGTGTGTTGAGCTAATTCCATTCATCTTTCCAGATGTTGGTCCTTGCTGTTTCTTTGGTTGTCTGTACTGTCTGTAGGAAACTGGCTCTGGAAACTGGCTGCTGTGAGTCCATGCAGGGGTGTGCCTGGTATCGTACTCCTTTGCTCTTCGCTCGACTAGCGTGATGATGGATCGTCTGATGTAGGGGGGAGCAAGAGGCACGGGACTGGCGTTGTCTTTAGGAATCCTGTGACGATGCGGCAGGTGCCGTTGAGGGCTGTGTCAACCAGTTTGGTGTGGCGGGTGCGGCTCCAGCTTGAGCACGCATATTCGGCTGTGGAAAAGCACTGGGCTAGGGCAGTTGCAGGGATGGTGGATGGATCAGCACTCCACTTTGAGTTTACCTGTTTGCGCAGGATGTTGTTGCGAGTGTTGGGATCCTTGTTGTCCAGCCTGCACCTCGCTGATTCAGACCGTTTGCAGTCGGGAAGGCCTACTGGGGTTGGACTGCAGGTCGCGGCAGGATTCCACTTGGAAGGGTCCTGGAGGGACCCTGGAGGAGCTGTAGGACTACCAGCAAACGTTCACAGTGGATGTGAATGTAATTCTGGTGGTCACATCAGAAACGATCCCTGCACTAAGCAGATGCGTGGTTACCAGCAAGTGCCTGCAGCTTTGTCCTCAGACTCATCCAGGCCAACCCACAGCCAGTCTGTTAATGTAGGCTCACACGTCAGCGTCGCATTAACGCTTTACAGGTGGTACTTCTGAAGTTCCTTCATTATACCATAAACAGCAAATGAGATTCCTTCCTGCTCCCAACACAAATAAGCTGCCTGCTTTGAAAGTGTCCCCTATGTATGATTTTACTGGGTAGAAATAGCTGCGTTATTTCATTTGGCAGACACTCGCAATGAAGGGTCAAAAGTCGGAAAACTCTCCGACTATTGACAGAAGCTATGTTCCCTCTGCCACCTAGTTCAGTTCAGCAGGGCTTGGTATCAACCCATTTAAGGTGGGCAAATGGCAATGCTCAGGGTGCTTAAAGAGTGTATATTTAGCACGCAATTATAACAATTAACAAAACAGCAAAACATATTGTCCCTTAAAATATATATCACTATGCTCTGTTTCTACCGACTGCTCAGAAGCGATGCCGAGATGTCAAGACAGTGACAGGCACTAAGTAGCTAAACTGATGACAGCCATTAATATTCAGACTAAAACTGTTTTTTTCTTAACCAGGCTGTAAATATGTTTATTTCAGCTGCAACGTTGAACATTTTAACATGGGGGTCAATGAAGATTTAGTCACTTTTGGAGCCCAGTCAAGGAACTGCAACTTTTATTAGTTCCTCATTGGCTTCAACTTGGATGTTTGAATGTTCACTCTCAGTAAAAATGACATATGCTACTCATAAAATACTTAGCAACAAAGTTACCGTTTGTGCTGGTAAACAGGGGAATTCTGAGCTGTTGGAGCATCAAAAGCATGTTTTTGAAGTTGGTTGAAAATATGAACGGGGCTCAGATGAGAGGGAATATTAACTAAATTACCAAAGATTCGACCCCAAAGGAAAGTTGATGTCATATTACAACCATTGAAGATGATAATGATAATAAAATTGTTAATTCATATAGGACTTTTCTAAACAATGTAACAAAGTGCTTTACATAGCAGCGGAGAAGAAAAGCCTGTAAATAACTCGAAGCAGCATGAGAATCAACATAAAAATCCCTTCAAAGAAGGTGTTATAATAATAAATTATATCTAAATACATAATGGATCAAAAAAGCTTTAGCTCAAAATTTTTCAAGGAAAAACAACTTTAATTTCCACTGATATTTAGATTAAAAATATGAAAATACCTTTTGAGATTTTGAGAATATTTTAAGTTTTAAGGAACAAAATGGTCATTTTATTTCCGATAAATGTCGCTGCAAAGTTGGATCCACTCCATCAAGCTGCACAGATGACTCCCAACACTCTTTATCAGCCGCTCCACCCTACCTGCACTCTCCTCTTTTCTTTTTCCACACTCCTTATTGTTCTGCACAGTTGAGCCCGAGTGTGTAATCTCACGGACCTTCTTCACCTCTGATCTTTGCATTACCACCATTCTGCCTGTCCTTTTTTTATTTACACCCTTGTAGTCTTGACCTTCTATTCCTCTTCTCTCTCGCCCATAACTCTACCTCTTCGGGTTTTTCTTCCAGCTGCTCCCTAGTTTTGTTACAGGTCACAGTGTCATCCACAACCTATCCATCCTGCATGTATGCAACCTATTCATGACCACAACAAACAGGAAGGAGGTCAGGGTCGATGGTTTATGCAGTCCTCTTTTAACATGAAATCCACCGCTGTTACTCCAACTGTACGCCTCTCTATTATCTTGCTGCCCTCGTACGTGTCCTTTATCACTCTGACTTACTTTCCTGCCATGATAGACCTCGTACGGTGCCACAAATCCTCTCTCGTACTCCATTAAGCGGTTTCTCTAAATCTACAACGAAACGGTACTAAATCTTTCTGAGATTTCCTGTACTTCCAAATCAGCATTCTCAAAGCAAAAACTACATCTTTTGTGTTTTGCCTTGGTGTGAAATCATACCGCTGCTCACGCATTTCAACTTGTTTTCTAAACCAAGTTTCCCCTCCATCCCAGATCATCATCACCCTCGTGCCTGAGCACTATACACTTTTCCTCCACTCCTCCAGCATTCATTCGCTCTCTAAGATGCTGTTGAATAATCCAGATAAAAAATCCACTCCCTTCTCTCTTATACCCGTTTTCCACCAAAGTGGTTCCAGAGCTGGTTCTGGGCCAGTGCTGGTGCTGGTTCACAACTCATTCAACTTGCAAACCAGCTGATAACCGGTTTGTTTTTTCATAACTCTGGTGCCATCAGAAGCCACGTCATTACGTCACTGTTAACGTCAGTTACGTCGAATTGGCACGAAAATTGAAGCAACAACAACGTATAGCTCTAATACGGACTTGGTCTACGTAGCACCCTCCGTGGACCAGTCGCTAAAAGACAGGTTGTCTCCTCCACAAACCACTGCTGCTTTGCTGCATCCATATTAATATGTCGCCGTCTCGCTATTGCCATGGGTCTTGACAACTCCGCCCCCCTCCGCTTACGTAAGCAGTTCTTTCCTCTAGCCCAGCAAAGAGTTGGTGCTACCTTGGAACCGTTTTTTTCTGGCCCGTAGCCAGTTCTTTGTCAGTGGAAACAGAAAGCCCGGTTCCAAACTCGGCACGGGCCCTAGAACCAGCCCTGGAACCGCTTTTGCTGGAAAAGCTGTATTAAACACTTCCACATCTCCACCGGTATATGTTTTAAGTAAAGTGTTGCTGAATTAATTTAGATTTCCACCATAATCCCAGCATTGACACCAACACCGAGTCAGAGTGCAATGCACGTGTGTTAGAAAGCACTGAGTCGTCAGGTCGGTGCCGCAGACGTGTTTATTGCAGTGTAGGTCACTTCTCAGCAGTCTGTACTCCCCCACTTTCCCCCGGTGCTCACGCCTCATTAACTCAACACACTCAGCTCCTTTACCGCTGTTAATTACACATGGTAACGCTGATATTGATGAGGACAATCAGCATTTGCCCCAATTAGGTTAAATTCTGACTGCATGCTAACTTGATGTCATAGCAGCTTTTTTGTTGTTTTAAATGTTTTTTGGAGAAAAAAGGCTCTTTAGTGCAGATATTCAAAATATGTAGTAACTTCCACACCCACTAAGTCCAGCAAAATAATTTTATCGTGTGTATTTTGTTTTGCACTTTAAGAACCATTTTTTGTGTATTTTATGAAGAAGTGATGAAGATAATAAAAGATGAGCATTGACCGATTGCCCATACCGGTAATTAGATTGGATGCATCATTAAGAGGAGACGACACACGAAATGAGCCTAATCAAGAGGGGTACATCCCTCCATTTTCTCCTGTCATTATTATGGAGTAAAAACTAGTGGGATGCTCCCCTGGGGATTTATGTGATGGATGTAATCCTTATTAGTGAGTTGTCAGTGATCCTAATCCTTAATGAAATGTTGCCGTTATGCCATGGTAACGCTGTGCAACATAATAATAATGTTTTATATGAAGATGCATCGATCAATTAGCCACTGACCAGGACCGGCTTCTTTTCAACTGTATCGATCACAAACAGGCTCTGACTTGTTTTATTTTGTGTTTGCTTTGTTTTGTTCCCCACATATGAACTTCAGGAGGGAACTCAAATGTGGAAAGAGAAAAATACACGATGACACGAGAGGCAGGAGTTCTCTCTACTGCTTGTAAGATTACAATAAACTTCAGAGAAAAACTACCACAACTTTTGCTGCTGATCACCCTGCTGATCGTGTTTGAGTTTAAGAAATTAGCAAAGGTAAAACAACTACACAAGAAAACGTTGCAGAATAGAGCGCCATTGATGAGCGCTACAGATGTCACATTCAAATTTATTCAAGATTAAAAGGTGACTGTCTTAGGCGATATTTACGCTGCTGGTCCTGATGGCTTATTCTGATTTATTAGCAATGTCCTTTTTTCTTTTTTTTTCTTTAAACAACTTGCCTGCATCAATTTTGAAAAGGAACCTATCGTATCATTACAAATTGATTTGTAAGATCCAGTTTGGGTGGATTAAAAGAATATCTTCCTTTTTAATGGTTGTTTGGAAGTTGATAGTTGATGTATAAAGTATGTTGTTGTTCGTTCAGAGAGCTCAACACAATGAGGTACTACAGTCTTATCCGAAGCTTCCCTACTCAAAATGCATCAGAGACAGTAAGTAGGGACAGCATGATTTTTCTTTCAAATAGAAGCAAATGTATTTGCGAAAAAGCTTGTAAAGGCATCACTGCTGAGAGTTAAGGGAATACGTGGGTAAACAGAGCTATGAGTCCTCAGCATGGCTACAGTGCTGAAAAAGACCTAGAGTGCTTCTTTGTGAAGAGCTTTTTTTCCATAAATCATTAGAATATTTCTCAAGGCTGAGTTAATTTTTTTTAAGGTTAGTGGATCATCACTTCCTTTCCGGCTTTCTTATTCCAGCTGTGAATTAAACCAGGAGCCAGACACCTCGGCCTGCTCACCTTCTTTCTCAGAAAAGAAAAGAGTGTTGTACGAACTGAGGTTTCAGCTCTGTGGCAAAGATAATCAATTTGACTTTTTGTGAATTTCTCAGATATATTGGCACAAAACAATAATTAGAAAACATTTTAAATAATCTGAGACAGTAAAGCAGTTGTGTTGAGGCTAAAGGCCTGTATAAGAGCACCTGTTTCATTATTGAAACATGATCCAGAATAGACAAGAGAATTGATTGATCAATAAGCAGGATTCTTATTGGTATCAATGTTGACTAAATGTTCTCAATTCATCGTACTGCATCGGAGGTTGCTTGTTTTCTATGTAATATGATAAAAAAAGAACAAAGGTATGATGAAGACAGCGAGATCTATGTATGCTTCAGAAAAGCCACTTGAGTTAAATGTACAAATAAGGCTATATTTATTATTTTTAAGATTTATATTAACGCTAAAGTCACACTATGATGACTTGATCTGCACCTTGTACAAAGTGACATATACAATGTGATAATTCAGGCAGAAACTCTGCATAAGGGCCAGGGGGATGATAGACAATAAAACCATTCCTGTATTTAACACCCTGGATGTGACAGACTAATCAAAAACCTCAATATAACAGGTAAATCTAGTGAAATAGTGTATTTCTATGAGATTATTTTTTTCCCTCAGTTTTATTGCAGCAATATAATTTCCCTTTGGGAATTAATAAAGCATTATTCAAGTTGTTTCCCTCCAGCTGCCTCATAAGGACTCTGCCTCTTGTTCTTAAGTAAACAGTCCAGAATGATGTTTGCTGTCGTCATCTAATATCGGTGCGGAGGGTGCGACAAAGGATGCCTTGTGTGTAACTCGGAGACGCCAGAAGCTTTGAGAGAAGGAGAGCCTTTGATGACCTAAAATGAAAACGGGTTGGTTAGTCTGCTGTTGTCTGTGTGTCACTACTGTCAAAAGTAAAGTTTTAGGCTTTTTCCACACTTGAGGAAAGCTAAATGATACCAACAAAGCAGTGGATCCTCTCTCTTTATTTATCCACTTATTTTGAAAAGACATTACAACTGAACCAAAGCCTCAAGCCAGGTTTAAATTAACCTTCAGGTTTCTTTCTTGATTTTATTCATGAACAAAAATATAAACATGCAGACAAGAAGTTCAGAGGAATGAAGAGACTCACATCTTGAAAATTGTGTGTAAAAGATCTTTAAACTTTCCCAGTTCTTGTCGTTTAGATTTCAAGAGTCTACATGGTGTTTATTTTATAATGAAAACGAGTTGATATGAGCTGAAGGTTAAAAAGACAATGAAAAGCTTTAGCTCGTGCTTTCACAAAAAATAAAATATTGCAGAGATCTTTTTAAACACATCATTTGACCTTTATTTGTTTAATCCAGTAGGTCTGACAGGTCCAAATCCTTCTAGCATAGAGTTGTGGTAGGATCATATAGTATAAAGAATGGACTCATGTAGTTGTTGTTTTTTCTTTTTCTCATTTTCTTTAGATAACTTTTCTCTGACCATGTTGGAAAATATCAGGTTAAAAAGAAAAAAAAGTAAATAATTTCATATCAAATTAATTCACACTGGATCATTGATCACTTTGTCAGTAATGTTGCAACTGTTAAAAAACTCAATAGAAATCCACCAAAACTGAAGATGTTGTCACAGGCTGCTCACCCCCCCCTGTTCAAACTCACCACGGAGTCCTCATGTTTATTTACATTTATCACTGTTAGTTTGACTGTAGGAAAATAATCAGGCAACACTTTGACTGTGGCAGCTGCAAGGAATTGTGGGACAGAATCGCCCCTTTCCTTTTTATAAATGCTGGTCCAGTGTATTCTTTTCATAAAAGAGATGACTAAAGAAGTATAATCATAATCAAAAACAGGATCAACTTTATTTGCCAGGTTTGTGCAAACGAATGAAAAAACAAAAAAATGGTTACAGCAATCAAAAACATATACACTATATACAAGACGGAACCGATATTTACAGACAATGGAGATATTCACAAAGGTGTGACACTCTGTGGCCATTGAAAGTTCAGAAGAGTGACGGCCTGAGGGAAGAAACTGTCACTGTGACAGGGGGAGTTCTGCAGCAGCTACCAGCCGGGAGGCGGTTCAAAGGATTGTGAGCGGGGTGTGAGGGTTCTGCAGAGAGGTTCCTTGCCTCTTTCCACCGGTGCATAAAAGCTCCTTTCCTCCGCACTGGAGAGAATTTGGTCAGCTCTAATTGTGGGTGCCGTTAATACATTTGGGTCAGGTTGTTCAGGCAAGAACCTTCCTAAAAACAAAAAAAAGACTCCTCCATCAGACCTGTAGCCTCAAGGATTTTCTCAAGGATTTTCAAAAAGGCTTTGTTTAATTCTCCTCTGATGGTCATGTCAGCAGTGTTTTCAAGTACAACTAAATGAATCACATCACTTTGAATGGAACCTGGGTTGCGTTGCCTTTAGGGGACAGCACTGTTCAGGCTTGGACGCCACAAGAAGTGATCACAAATAAATGTCCTCTTCATGAACAGCACCCACTCCCAGAAAAACAGATCCAGCATCCCTAGCGAGGAGTAAAACATATTCATGAATAGTCGCCTGTCCAGCGACGCGCTCGTATGTCTTATTTTGTCTTCGTAACAGATAACTTATTGATGTGTATTTTTCACCACGAGGAAGCTTGAGTGCTTTGTGCTTACTTAAAGCGACGTTTTAGTGATTTGTCATTTCTTACATCGTACCTCTGTCACTGCAAGAGAAGATGGAAACTACTAAGCCGATTTTCATTAAACTTGTTGGGGACGAGAAGCATCAGCAACGGGAGATTGCTGGATCTGGATCACTATCAATAAAAAAACAGTGAATATGCCACAGTAGTAGATGCACCCTCAAAGTGTTCCCCTGGTTCAGTTTAAACTTTATAGACGTCCGATCTGAGGGAGTAATTATAGTAATAACGTGCAAGAAATCCAATTTTATTTTCCTCATTAGAAGAGCAGATGATAAAGCTTAAAGAGTGTTAAGATGTGTCTCTGGTTCCTGCTTTATCTACACTGCGTGGAAATGCTGTGTTTTGTCTAGGACATATTTGGTTTAAAATGTTATTTTATCATCATATGTCCCCTTTTTAAGAAGAAGGCCTCAGTATTTTGTTACAATAAAGGATCTTGCATATAATTTCACCTAATTAGGTGCATAAAAAGGGTCATTTGAGGAACTGTGAGTTTTTAGACCTATAATAGATCAGCAAGTGTAGCCCATTTTAGCCCCTTGGTCCAGATCCCTGACCTCATACAGTATATGATAACATTTTAGTGATCGCATGGTTGTAATCTGCAATGTTCAATTCTGGAATATTTAGAGGCGACCTATTATGAAAAACACGTTTTTTCTTGCTTTAACATATATAAAGTGGTCTCCCCTCAGCCTGCCAACTCAGAGAAGGAGGAAAGTAACCAAATTCTGCAGTGTCTGTACAGCCGCCTGGATGACCCATCCAGTGTGATGTGGCTTCTACGAGCCGTTCAGATTCTGCTCCAGTCGTTACGTAACGATGGGCGCGATTTACAGAGGTTGGCCTCCGATGCGTGAAACCACGCCCACAACTAACTCCGCCAGCCAGAGCTTCCGCCATTTTTCCGTAGCGGTGTATCGCGTCATTCAGGCAGCCAATCAGCACAGTGCCTCATTATCATAGCCCCGCCCACTCAGAATCCCGCATAGATAATGAGGTTAGAGAATGGGAAGATAAAGACATGACTCAGAGGCTGAATTTCTAATTTATTTAGCAAAAACAATCAAAAGCTTGTTTTTAAGACATTCAAGGCCTGTTTAAAATAGGTATTAGATGCCATAATAGGTCCCCTTTAAATCTCATTCTTTAAAAGTTTAATTTCTAAGCTTACAATGACCAGCTGCTAGGAACCTGTTGGGGTCTATTTCTTTTCATCCATACAGTTAAACGCTCTTTTTTTTACTATTATCATTTATTCTAATTACTTTTATCCTTTTTTTTTTTTTTACTATTGCTTGGGGGCCACTCCCTTTCAAAAACTACTCATAGATAATCTCTAATTGGGGGACGGTTGAGATTCACCTACTTAAACTAGAGCTGGTTGAAAGTATTGCAATTAAAAAAATAGCTGAAAAACATTGCAGCACAGACGCATACATCCATCCCGGTGGAGGGAAAACATCCACTCGGGAGTGTGGAAAAGAGTCTGACGGCACAGTTTATTCCCTGCAGGAATATTACAGCGGCCGTGGTTTGGGAGGGATGTCCCGGTGCAGCGGCCAATGTGAACGCAGGCAGCGCATGAATATTATCTCCAGCATGCCACTTCGGAAGTAGGTCACCGCTCACGGATTTGTTCACCATGTCTCCGGCTGCCGAGGGCTGCTCGCTCCGTGGATCTCTGCCCGGGTCCGCCGACTGACCACCGGAGCGAACCGGAGGGATCCTTCCTCCTTTTTTCTTTTTCTTTTTCGGACTGAAATCCCGACGGGACGCTGCAAGGTAATGGTGAATGTCGGCTGCGGATCAGTCACAGTTGGAGATGCGAGGGTTGGCTGCTTCTAAAGCCCGGAATTATGGTTCCGCGTTAAATCGATGCTGTGGTTTCTTACTCGTGTCCTCGCCGAGGAGGATTTTTTTTATTTTATTTTGGTTTTTATTCTACTTCTGATAAGCAGCAGGGACTCCTGCTTCTGCTTCGGCATGCTGTCAGATTAACACTGTCCACCTCCATGGCCAACTACAACACCCAGTTGGCTTTATTTCTAACCATTATTTCTGAATCATTTTTATTTCCCTTGCACAATGCAACAAATCAGGCTGGATTTAATGAAATGATTTGCTCGGTGTGTGTGGGTGTGTTAGTAAGTGCTGCTCTGAGGAGCAGGAGGTGTTGTTGGTGGAGGATGGCGCTGCTGCTGCTGCTGCTGGTGTGGGATTGTTGAACTGCTGATTTGGCTCCTGCATAAAGTGGACTTGGTGGGGGTGTGGGGGGGGATAGACACTATCTGGAGCCGCAGCAGCTTTAGATTCCTGCAGGAGAGCTCCAGCCTGGGGGCTTTTGCTCTCATGATGACAGCTCTACAGCGCGTCCTTCCCCTCAGTGAGTGTGTGACAGCGAGGCAGCGCAGCCTGCTCCTCCTCTTCCTCCTCTTCCTCCTCCTCTTCTCAGCCCATGGGCCAGACCACATATCAGTACCACTCAAGGTGACAAAACTTGCTTACAGGGGCGTCAATTGGGTATGCCAAGGTATGGCAGCCGCCACACCTTGGCATCAAGGGAAAATGTAAATGTTTGTTTTTTTTTAAATACATTTATGGAATTACTCTGTGTCTATTTGTATTGATTCTTGTATTACTTAATACATATAGAATAACTACAAATGCAAATCAGAACAACATGATCGATTTCACTAGTTATTATACACTGCAAAAACTCAAAATCTTAACAAGAATATGTGTCTTATTTCTAGTTAAAATGTCTAATGTTTAGTCAAAGAAAATCTCATTACATTTAAGACAAGACTCAAAAACCATTTTCACCTGTTTCAAGTAGATTTTCACTTAAAATAAGTGGAAAAATCTGCCAGTGGAACAAGATTTTTTTGCTTGTAATGAGAAGATAAATCTTGTCCCACTGGCAGATTTTTCTACTTATTACTTATTACTACTAAGTGAAAATTTACTTGAAACAGGTGAAAATTGTCAAATAAGTTATTTTTCTGGTGATGACTCTTGTTTTAAGTGTAATGAGATTTTTTGACTAAAAATGAGACATTTTAACTAGAAATAAGACAAATATTCCTGGTAAGATTTTGAGTTTTTGCAGTGAGCGAGACTGCATTTGAAAAAGTTCCAATTTTCTTGACCACACAGATAAGCTACATAGACTTCTGTGATGAGTACTTGCTGGACGTGTTGATTGATACTCTAGTTAAGTTCTGTGACTCGTAACCTTGCCATACCTTAGCTTCCACTGAATTGACGCCACTGCTTGCTTATAATTTAACAAAATATCCATGTCTGTAGATGATATTTTGGTATGATAACCCTTCCTGAGTGGCAGCTGTATCATAGTTATCAGCTCATGAAGTTACCCACCCCCTTCAAAAAATTACATTTTAGATGCTGGTGCATATTCTGGTTTAGACTGTACAGGATGTACAGGATATCTGTCAATGTTTCACTATATTGTCTTTGCTTAAAAGGTCCCCTTTAAAATGATACCATTCATTGAAGCTAAGAAGTATGGGTATATTATACATTTCCTTAATCCTTATGGTCCTGTGAGTATTCCAATTTTTGTATTTTGTGTCTCTTTTGCTCCTAGATGACACAGGGATAAAAGGTACTATATTATTTAGGCAAAAATTGTGTAAAAATGTGTGTTGTTTATAGTTTAAAGAGCTGCAGTGACCTCTATGTTGGTCAGAAAGATTCACATCTTAGCTTGAATGAATGCGTAAAAGCCCCCCTTTAAAATGATACCAAAGACAATATTGTGAAACATTGACAGATATCCTGTACATGAGTCTAAACCAGGATATGCAGCAGCATCTAAAATGTAATTTTCTGAAGGGGGTGGGTAACTTCATGAGCTGATAACTATGATACAGCTGCCACTCAGGAAGGGTTATCATACCAAAATATCATCTACAGACATGGATCTTTTCAAAAATCATAAGTAATTTTTGTCACCTTGAGTGGTACTGACAAGTGAAATGTTGGGCTCTGGCCCATGGACTATCTATCTGATTCCCGACACTGATGAAACTGCAACCCGGTTATACGCCATCAGCAGCAAGGGCAGAGTGAAATCCGAGTCGCAAAATGACCAGCCATCAGGTTTTATGTGTCACTTTTGCTCCAATTACCTTCAATTGCATAACATTTAAAGAGTTCCCATTTGACTCTTCCATCAGTGCTCATCTTCAGAGGTGAAAAACCTCCAAAATGACTTGCACGATGATGATTGGGGGTTGGAGTTTAAATAAGTACCAAATACTGCAGTTTTAGTACTATATCTGCTCAAATATTGCACTTTTTTTTTTAGCTTCAGTGCATTAAGTTTAATAGGCACTGGTGTAAATGAAGGCTCTGCTTGATATAAAATGTTGCAGGTTTAACTACAAAAAGTAATAAGGCAGCTTTTCAGCAAGCTGTTACATGTAAATGTTTTAGGATTTTTTTTTTCCCGAGTTATAATATTTAATTTTCATTTAAATAAATGCTTGATTGCCTTCAGGATGCATCACCTGGTTCTTGCAGTTTTCATACCATCAGCTAAAACCACCCAAAGTAACTTTGGACTCCCGTCCCACTCATCTTTCACAACACTTGTGTATTGCTTTAAAGCCATTTCTAAATTCCAAGTACACCATGTTTGGACTTGTGTACTCGGTAGTTATACTTGGGAAGTATGACTCAGGAGAACGTACTTCAGAGGACGGGAGGACGCGGTTCTGTCTTTCTGCAGATGGAACAACGGTGAACTTGATGATGTCACAATTCTGCTGGCAGGATAATTCAATGTCAAAATCATTTACAGTTTAACTGAGCATAAAATAAGCCCTCCGTTACTTTATGAGATGTATTTCTAATGGGTTTTATGCTTTTGTATTTCAGTCGTGTTATAAATAAAGTTCAGTGGAAGCAAAAAGGGGAAGAAAAAACCTTTAAAAATGGATTATATATTAATTATTAAACCCTTACTATTAAGTTAAAATTCTATTCTATTCTAACCTTCTTGATGACACCTATGTCCAGTTCCTTTCTTTTTTTATCAATTTTCTTTTTTGCTCTGTGAATTTGAAAGTACTTTCATCAATTCCAATTGAGATCAGAATTATGCCACGTCGGTATGTGGTCCCAGATTGGATTGGTGTCCATTATGTCGCTGTGTGACATGAATGAAGCTGACATAAATGCTGACCTTCTTCAGCATTGACCTGCTCAGGTGTGGTGTCCAGTTCTGTGTGCCAGCTGAGAAATACACCATCCTCGCAGAAACACACACACAACCTAACGTGTTACTCTGTTACGTGTTTCCTGAAGATCAGTGTGTGTCATGTAGAGCATTTTAGACAGTTGGACAAGCATTTTACATCTCTTTGAACATGTTTAATGATGCTGCTGTAGGGGAAGGATGAGTTTCTAACTGAGTATGCACATATGGCAAAATTTAGCATCTCTTTCATTTTTTCATAAAGCTGCAGTCGTTCCCATCCTCTGGACCCAAATGTCACAGCGAAAGTTACGATCACTTCCTTTCTGAACTGCTTGTGCTCCACCAAAATCAAATCTCTCTCTTCAGTATGGTCTCGCAAAAATGTTTTGTTGTTCTTATTTTTCTTTCATATCGCACTGAAAAGGTATCTGGTGTATGTGCATACCATTTAAGAGGACTGTCATGTTCAAATGACGATTCTTTTGTCTTCTTTTAATTTTGTGGTGATTGGCAAACAATGAAAGTAGTGCTAGGTCAGTGGACCCTGCCAGGTCTGACACCGTTGTAGAGACTTTAAGGGGCTGTGATGGAGGTTGACTCTTTGACTGTTGCATCTACCTAGATTTTTACCCAGTCTATATCACACTGTATTTCAAATATTACTAGCAACAGGTTTTATTTTGTAATTGTTTATGCAAAGAATTTCTTTGCAGTTTTTAGCTCTGCGGGTCTCTCTAACTACCTCTTGGTATGGAGATTAAGTTATTTTTTACAAAACAGTCCAAGTCTCTTGTTCAATCTCTTTTTTTTCTGTTTTCAGAAAAATAAGCATTCAGGAATATAAGATTACCATTTTTCATTTTCACTTTTTCAATAAAAATAAAATAAATAAAATAGATTTGGTGTGGCATCAGAATGATTTGGTAACTTTTTAAACCCTCTAAATTATTAGATCAGGGTTTAGAAATTGGTACAATTTCTTAACACACCTGTGGATTTAAGTTAAAGTTGGGGAAAGAACCACATAAAACTTAAATGAAAAAGTATTTGTATAATAGGGGTGCAACGATTAGTTGACGTTCCCATTAAAATGTATACTCCTACAAATAGTTGCCAACGAATCACATTATCAACAATTGTCTGCAAAATTTTTTCAAAGTGATGCATCTCCTTTCTTTTTTTATCTCTGCTGAGAACGTTGTTCAACAGAGTCGGACATCCTTCTCTTTTTTCCGTCTCTAATGAGAATTGCACATGCGCAATAAGGTACAGCGCCCCGTAAACGATAAGTTAATTAAAAGAAGTATTTTTGAATGAAGTGTCCGCCCTTCTTGTTTTTTCATTTAGCACATAATTTAAACAACCTTGTGTAAAATTTTGAATCTAAGGGCTAAATAAGAGCCATTTAATAATTATGAGCGTCACAATCCGATTAGTCGACTACCTACTCATTTTAATAGTCGATGACTTATATCCACCATCAGAATAGTTGTTAGTTACAGCCCTATTGTATAATAAGTGTGAGGCATTTTTTTGTGAGAGTGTCAGCATCAGCATCCATAGTTGTACAGAGTGGAACATGCATGAATAGTCCTTGTGGGCATGAGATATGGTCATAAAAAAGCCTACTGGGAATTTCAAACCATATGCTTAATATTCACTTGTGCATGCCAGTCGATGCAAATGTTAATACTTCGTTATGGCAATGAAAAAGTCACAACTAAATATCAAACCCGGAGATCAATTTTGCCTATTGCTCATTGTGTTCAGTGTGGCGATGGTCTAACCAGACAAAATGATGATGCTCTGCAATGAAGTACTGTCTTTTAACAGGGCTTGCTTGTCCCATTCAAATGGGGCAACTTGATTTGATATCCACTGACAGAAACTCAATGTGAGCCTCCTTCTGTCCGCTTGTTATCTGGAAATTAAATTTGGCCCTCATGGATTGCATTTCACGGTTCACCGAGCCGTTCGGCATTGAGGGTCGTAAGACTGGGAGATGAGATAGTTTTAAAAATGCCCATCACAAACTCATTTGTTTACGTACTTATTCTTCCATATGATCTGAACTGTAATTTATTGCAACGTACTAAAGCTTAAGGGGTCGTTATGTTATGTATGCTGCAAAGTTTTTGCAGGGATTTGCATACTGACAGATAATAGTGAAAACACTTCACACTTTCCCTTCCTGATAGTCAGAACAAGAGAACCAGCTCTTGGTTTGAGTTTTTGAAACTTCCCTCGGGTGTCACATGATACCAGAGTATCATGGTAGAGATGCAGGAACTTTGCTGTTCACTCAGTGAATTAATGAGTTTACTGTGCCAACATTGTGCTGGACGCATGGTGCTCTTCTGCAAATGATAAAAGACGGAAGTTTTGATGATTACTGGAATAAAGAAAAGGAAGAAAGAAGCACACTGACAAACTGAACTCCAAGATACGGACAACTAACAGCGTGCAGTGCATGAAATCTTTTTAGTGTTTTTACATAATATTCACTCACTGACATGCAGAGTCGGCCTGTTTTAACGCGACCTTTGGATTTTATTAGGTTATACACTTTTGTCTCAAGTAGAATAAAATATGTCACTATTACGTAATCTGTTGATGAGGATTCCATGTGGTCGGCTGGGAAAGGTCACATGTCTGTGTCTACGATCGGCAAAAATGTGGTAAATTTACTCTAAACTTTAAACTTTGCAGTGATCTGTCACACAACTTTACTGATACAATCAATCAAAAGTCAGGCAGTCACATGAAACTGCATAGAAACTTTAATGAATAGTCTCCCACTTGATCTCATGTCGGTATTAATGGTACCAGAATGAGGGACTTGACTCATTATTGATGGATAATGTGAAGCTCCGAGGTTTTTCAGGTTAACAGTCTCACAATGTAAAAAAAGACCCGTGTTGACTCACATGTGAGAGGTCAAGTAGCATGACTGTGTAACACGGGAGCAGCAAGAAGGATGATCCATCTCTTTCTCATGTGTCACTGTATAAAGGTCACCCACAGTTGGATCATCAGGAAGTCTAAAATCGTTTTCTAAGACAGGTGGGTTTCTTTGTATTGTTTAGAGAGAGCAGGGACGAGTGAATTGCTTACAAAGGTTCATAAAGCCGATTCCACTCTGAAGTCGACACAGATACTCCGGTGTACTCGATATCTGCCTGTTGACATGGAAACTGAACAGGCTTTTATGTGGCAAGTGCTTCTGCCACCAGTTTTGGTGAAATGACTATCGGTTTATGACTCATCTGATCAGAGTAATGTTATTGTGTCTTCAAATGCTCTTTAATCGTCTCTTGATTTCATATATCACAGAGAATCAAAATAATGTTTTTTCCATGTGGCTGAGAGTTTAGGCATCTATCATTCCCAGTTAACTAAATATCTCACACGTTTCCACTTTTTGGAGGCATTTAAAGTTGAATACACAACTCGTGGGGGCTTGTGTGAGTCATTCATGTATTTAAATAAAAATTTTAATAAAAAGTTTTTTTTTCTTTGATTGATACAAAAAAAAAAAAAAAAAATATATATATATATATATATATATATATATTTTTTTTTTGTAATTTCCAACTTCTTTTGGGGTTCTCCATTTATCCGTCCCAATTTCATGAATTTTTCAAGTGATGACGGATCAATTTGGCACCATCGTTCACTCGAGCCATATTCACACATGCCCTGCAGCCCTTTTTCAGAGCGGCTGCATGTGAAGACACAAATGTCAGCACCATTCACTCCTGGCTTCTTAGTGGAGTTTCCCTCAGCCAGCTTCCCAGTAATACCTCATGTTTGAATCAAAAAAGTAATTCTCTGGAGCATTAAAGATGTCCAAACGTGATAAGAGTAGCTGCCTTATTCTCCCTGTTGCTCAGCTGGATGCTGCTTCCTACTTGCTCAACAAGGCAGCAGAAATGTCTGGATATATGCAAATTAACACAAAAATGGTCATCATTAGGGGTAAGCTGGTTGCACATTTCCATCATTTTCTGATCTTCTCTGTAGTGATGGTGCCCGAGGTTCTACTTCAGAGCATTTACAGCTGTGAGAATCCATTTTCTTTGGATAATCTCTCGCCGCAAAGTGCATGCCTGAGATGCTGAACACATCTGAATGAAAGCTGCAACTTGACCGGCATACAGTTTTGCTGCAATAATTCTAGCCTTTTAAATGGGGGATAAATCCAAAATGGCAATTATA
This sequence comes from Cololabis saira, assembly GCF_033807715.1. Lineage (NCBI taxonomy): Eukaryota > Metazoa > Chordata > Actinopteri > Beloniformes > Belonidae > Cololabis > Cololabis saira. The sequence goes on from NC_084602.1 coordinate 22,077,047, forward strand.
ACAGGAGCACTGAAGATAATTTCCTGTCACATAATTCAAATGAGCCTGGGTGAGGTCCACACCAAAACTGAATGGGTTCAGAGGAATGGGACTGAACACTTCTAACTATTAGGACTTGTGCTTTAGCACAGCAAATATACCGAAGCCTTTGGGATATATCTGGTCTCAAGAGTAAATCTATAACTAACCATTACATAGTGTGTTCTTGGTCTCAATTTCCCCTCTTGTATGTGTGTGTGGTGTATTTGTATGTAAAGGAAAGGGGTTGAGTGAGATATAGTATTCTCTGTGGGCCTACGAACAGACAGGAAACTCTATGTAACCATGTCATGAATAATGGAACAGAGGATCCTGTCTCTTACATAGTGTCAGTTTTATGTGGCTTCTGCATTAATGTTAAAATGTTCAATTTGTGTTTCCTCAGAGAGTTTATGGACCCAGGTGATGATCCATGATGCTTACTTAAAGCCCGATCTGAGCTGAAACGCACCGTCGAAAGGCCCCGTGGATGACAAGGTTCTGGCGGATCTCCTTACAGATGCTGACACCATGGTGAAGGCAGAGCGGAGCCAGCCGGGGGAATGCAGGGAGCGCCAGAAGGTCAAGGGAGGACAGGATAAGCGAGGTGGTACAAAGAAAGGGATGGAGGGAAAGAATGGCTTGAGTGGAAAGAAAAAGAGAGACAAGAAAGACTTGCACCGTCATAGAAAAAAGACAGTGACGACAGGAAAAGAAGAAGCGCTGGCCTGTTGCGTCCTGCTTACCCGTCTGGAGGAGAAAGAAGCTGCTGGTAAAGTCAGGAACGGGCCAAAAGTTCGAAAGCAGAAGAGCATTGAAGTCAAAAAGAAGTTGCATTTCAGTCGAACAAAGACCAAATCTGGACTCAAGGGAACTTCCGCAGCCACTCAACAAGCACTGGAACCAAAAACGAACCAATTTGGCGCCTTACCCGGCGAGCCGCGCAGGAGAAGGATGGCCTCGCTCAATGCCGAGGCCGTCAACAGCTTGCTGCTCTACAGAAACAGTTCCCTCATGACAAATCTCTCAAAGAAAGTACAGCCTCCCGCTGAGGATCCAGGCAAAGACCTTGCTAAAACCAAAAAGGATTCTTCAGGAGAGAAAGCGGTCCTGAAAGGAAAACCCAAAAAACAAAAGCAGTCAGCAGCTCAGGCTCAAAACATCGACTGGTTGAGTATATTTGCTCCGACGCCGCGGCGTCAGGCGGGCCTCACCGCCGCAACGCTGCTCAGACTCACCAGCTCCCAGTATGGAACCAAAAGACAAAAGAAGACAGAGTCTAAGCCGAGTGGTACCAGTGGACCAGCGGTCGACGCCGATGACGGCGTAAATGGCAACCCCACGTGTGAAGAAGCAACACAGACCAAAAAAAGAACACGTCCTAAACACGAGGAGAAACCCAAGCACAGAAAACAGGGCACAAAAGATCCGGTCCACTCCCAGACGAACTCTACCCCACAAGGCTGCTGCGCTTTGTGTAAGACAGAACTTCCGGATCCAGAGTGGAAAAGTGCCACAGGGGGGCAGCGCTGCCTCAAGCATCCGTACCATTGCAGGTCCTCTCTGGGATTTCCATTAAAGACAATCAAGGAGGAGCAGATGGAGGCGGAAGTGTCTTCCTGCTACTGCTGCTCCCAGGAGAGATGCGTGGAGTACTGTCACAGACTGGCCCTCTTCCTGAAGGACAAGAGCTGCAGCGAACCGGAGGACGGCTCGCTGTCGGAAGTGTTTCACCACCACCATCATCACCACCATCACCACCACCACCACCATCTTCAGTCTCCACATTCTGTGGGCCACCCAGCAGCCATAACCATCAGCCCTCACTCGTACACCTGCTTTCCAGGCTACTACGTCCACTTCAGCCATCCAGACAGCTCCCCGGCACCATTGCCACCCCTGACTTTATGCCCGAGGGGCAGCAAGAGGCCGAAGCTGCTCCCTAGCACGGCGCCGCAACCTTCAGGGATCAGCCATCCGGTGTACTGCTGCACCTCGGTGGAGGCGTGCTACGGAGAGTCCTGCAGGATTAACGGTTACACGGCTTATTCCAGCGTGATTCCAGCCATCACCAGGGGAGGGTGCCCCTGCAGCCCCACAGACTGCAACAAATGCAACCAAGGCATCAAAAGAGGTGAGCAGACATTTTGAAGTTTCCAAGAGTTTTAGTTTAGTTTATTTTCGGTCATGACACAAAAAAAAAAAAAATAAATAAATAAAAAACCAAGAATAAAACTGACAACAAGAAAACGTTCAATGGTTCAAAGAAAAACATAACAAAGAAGTTTCCAGTATACAAATAAACAAATAACATCTAGACCGAAAAAGGGGTAGGCTGAAGCAAAGCTTATTATTTGCCTACCCTCAAAAAGATTAATTAAATTAATAAAATAAAAGCAAAAAGTAAGAGAAAGACTGCCCGTAAAACAAATTGCCTCTGTAGGGATAACAAACATTCCTCAAAAAATAAAAAAGATTTTTAAAATAAAGGTGCAGTCTACATGTTACCTTCATCCTTAAAAAATCAAAGCATATCACCAATTAAATAAATACCCAAATCAACATCAAGTCACTCATTAATTTAATATAAGGATTGTGGATAGTGGATATAAGGATGTTTTTTTGAATAAAGTTAAAGTTCTACATAATTTCAAATCTATATCTAATTTATTCCATACATCCACCGCTGCCACTGTAGTGCATCTCAGTTTAGTCTTGGTTCTGATAAGAGAGAACTAAATGTAAGTTAAAACAACTATTTTAAAGCCAGTAGTCCTTTGCATTGTGTAAAATGAGGCAGCCGTTGAGAAAGAAGGTAGTTTAATGAGCTTAAGTAGAGAATAATGAGTTAGTTCCTGTGTTGAAGACATCAGTCTGAGTCAGAACAGGGGAGAAAAAAAAAGAAAAGAAAAAAGGGCATTAGCATTGTCCATTGTCAAATCCCCCGAACGTGATGTCCAAACAACAGTATTTGCTCTTATCCACAGCAGGTCCAACTTTAATATCAGTGGAAGTCTTTAGTCCTTTAAGATATTTGGACATTGTAAAGCACAGATGAGAATAGTCAGTAATTTGAACGGTGAATTTCCTGGATTCATGTGTGTGATTGTGTTTTGTCACCTTGACTGAGCGTCCTGGGGCTTTCAAACGGAACACTGTTAAGCCTTTGTTAATGTTATTAGCAACACCTTTTCTTTTCCTATTATGACAATTTCTGCTGTGAAATCATCCGCGCGGGGATTGTATGCTTGAATAGAGCTCTTCTCGCTTCTGTTTTTAGTGTCTTCAGATTCAATTTGACTTACATCTTCTTAACTTTCCTGCTGAGCTTGTGGCACCTCTGGAAATATGAACCACTTAGGCTTTATTTCATCTGGGTAATGCAGCTTTATGCCTCCCTCTCACTTGCCTCAAGATGTGAGGTTTGAGCTCCTCCCAGCATGGAGAGGAGAGCAGGGTTGAGGCTCTGAAGTGGAGGGATTTATTTACCCAAAAGCTCCTTCTGCACAGGATCATTCTGAGAACTTCTTGGTCCGACTCATAGTATATTTAAGATTAGGTCGTCTTAGGGATTGTTATACGTCGCTGCATCTGAAAATAACCCAGAGAATAGTTGGCGTGGGTGTCCCTTTTAAGCTGCACACTTAATGATAATTATATTCATCCTTTATTAATTTCATAGAAGATTTTTCATCTCATAAATTAAATGGATAGAACTGATTTTCTGTTCCCCAATTTCCCTTTTTACTAGTATTACACCTCCAAGATTCCTCCACCATTTCATTGAATAGAAGGACACCACCAAAATTTAAAAATGTTGTTGTAGTTAACTCCACAACGACCCATTTTCTTCTAATACTGACCCATCAGAGCAATAAAGGCTTAACAGTGGAGGGGTTTTATGGTCACTAAACTTAATTTCAACAAAAGATGCTCCTGTGTGTTTTAACTCTATGTAATTGGTCTCCTTTTTTCCCCTCTGAGTCAGATCAGATATGGTTTGAGGAGTAGGAGGAGACCTTTTATAGATCCATAACTTAAGTTGTGGTCTGATGTTCTTTCGTCTTTGATGTAATTTTATTTAGAAAGAAGCTAAACATGTTTACTGGATTTTTAAGCCTAAAGTCTTCAGTTTTGTCTTCTAAACTTGCCTGTTTTGGTCAGATTGAAGGGAGGATGAAAATTAAGAATAAACTAAAAATGCCATATACAGGACTGTCTCAGAAAATTAGAATATTGTGATTTTCTGTAATGCAATTAAAAAAAAACAAAAGTGTCATACATTCTGGATTCATTACAAATCAACTGAAATATTGCAAGCCTTTTATTATTTTAATATTGCTGATCATGGCTTACAGCTTAAGAAAACTCAAATATCCTATCTCAAAAAATTTGAATATTCTGGGAATCTTGCTGTAAGCCATAATCAGCAATATTAAAATAATAAAAGGCTTGCAATATTTCAGTTGATTTGTAATGAATCCAGAATGTATGACATTTTTGTTTTTTTAATTGCATTACAGAAAATAAAGAACTTTATCACAATATTCTAATGTTCTGAGACAGCCCTGTAATGTTAATCAGGGCAGGAAATGAAAGTAAGAATAATTATTAACTTAAAACGATTTTAGGTTGTGGGCTCCAATTAAATATTTTTTAGATGAAACTGATTTAAATAAAAAGATTTGTAACTTTCTCAGAAATATGTTGACTTATATTTAAAGGCAGTGTAAAAAACATCTAGATGATGTCACGCCTTTTTGATAACAAACAAAACAAAATGTTTAGTTTTTTTTTATGCAGTTTACTCACGCGATGGGTGGCCAGCGAATGGTGAGGAGATTTTCAATGAATGTGACAAAACATGTTCTGGGTTAGGAGTTGTGTAGAATTACATACCCTACCTTTTAATTATGAGAGAGTTGGAAATGGCAAATAGTTTCTAATACTAATGGAAAATTGAATTAAAAAGTATCAAACATGTCTTTATTTTTTAATTGTTAATATACCATGAGTTTATTATAAATAATCACAAAAATAAAGTACAGAAGTTAATGCCCCCATCAAATTAAGTTCAAATGTTTGTGTGTGTGTATATGAATGAATGAATGAATGAATGAATGAATGAATGAATGAATGAATGAATGAATGAATGAATGATTTTTATTTTTGTGTCATGTCCGAAGACCCATCCCTTACAGGATTATAAGACACCAGACACAGAAAATCATCAATGTACAATATCACACGCACTTAATTGGGAGCTGCACAATGTACACTAGAAAAACAAAATAAATAAATAAAAATACCCTGAACCAGCAGAGCAGGTTCAGGGAGATGATCAGTGGGATTTTCTCTCAAAGGTCTCACTACAGAAGCAGCCTTAGCTTCTGTTTTTTAGGAGAGTCATTAAACAAAGTTTCCAGCTCTTTCTTCAGAACCTCTAAAGCATTTTATTGTTTTGGCATATTTTAGTTCATAAAAACTTCAGTATAAACTTTCAAAGCTGTCGAATGAATAATACATGTTAAAGTGTGTCATTTCTGTCTCTGAAATGTACCGGTGACGAAATATAAAGTGACAAAATTAAAGTAGAATTGCAGAGTTGATTATGCTAAATAACTGGATCATTAATTCACTGCAGTGTGCAGGCCCGGTGTTTAATGTGAGTATACATAAACCACGTAGGCATGCTTGTGGGTTTTACACCTTTTACACTTTCAGGAGGGTATTTAGTCTGTGTGGGTGCTTTTGTGAGGATGTTCTATTAAAGGCTGTAATTGACCTTAATCGAGAGTCCATTTGCTCCTTCAATGAGTCATTGTTAAGGACTATTGATCACACTATTTGCTCATCGTACTTCATTAAAGTTACCTTTTCTTTTCATTTTTCAGATGAATACCCTTCAGCCCTCAGCGACCTCCATGGCCCCCCCTCCATCCCCGTTTGTCCCAGCCCCAGAGTCCTCACTGGCTGCCCCGTTCCCACAGTGCCTCCAGCCGGCCAATCGGTGCCCCACGTGCAGTCTCCCCTGTCCGACCCCAGCCAGCCCCAGTCTCCGCCGCAGGTGGCCAAGGAGTGCCCGCAGAGTGCCAAAACACCCAGCGGGTCAAGGTCTAGCGCACGTGGCGGTTCGCCCGTCTCCCCTCTGAACAGGGACAAGAAGCAGAAGCTCGGCGCCGCCAACGTCGGAGTGCAAACAGTTGCCAAGCAGCTAAAGAACAGCCGGCAGAAACCCACCAACGGCTGGAGGCCAGTTGGCCTCCCCTTTGAGAGGGAGGTTTTTATTGTGGTAAGTAGAGAAAGTCTGTCTTTTTTGACAAAGCCAAGGCGGTGCTGCTTTAATTAAAACCGGTGTAATTTAACTTCACTGTCCCAGGAGAATTTAGGATGATTTATCACACCTGCCTCATTGTCACTTCGGGGCTTCATCAGAGCTTGTTTTCAGTTTAATTCAAACACCTGTCTGTCGAGGCAGAGAAGTCATCCAGCACAAACGCCTCTGGCAGCTTCATAATCCACAGCCCTCTCAGTCTTAGTCACTCTCAGACTTCTAGAAGAATCATTATTTCCTGCTGCTGCGTGTTCTAGGGAGAGGAGAGTCTGGTGCTGAGGAAGTGTTTTGAGGGAATCCACAGGGACGGCGACCTGATTCGGGTCAGAGACACTGTTCTGCTGAAGTCTGGGCCGAGGAAAAAGACTCTGCCTTACGTGGCCAAGGTCTCCGCTCTGTGGGAGGAACCAGAGTCAGGTTTGTGGGGTTTTATTGTGAACACCTCGGGAGAAGCTAAATTGATGAAATAGCTGCCTTGAGAGCTAAAGTAAACTGAACATCTTGTTTTTATGTCTTCAGGAGAGCTGATGATGAGTTTGTTTTGGTACTACCGTCCAGAACACACACAGGGGGGATGCAACCCCAGAGTGCATTGTGAGGTAAGAAACTGTACTTGAAGTCTAGTCCCCCTAAAAGACCACCCAGACTTTTATCAGCAACCTTTCAACAGGCAGAATTCCTTTTTAATTGTTGTGAATAGTAGGGCTGTTCGATTAATCGATTTTAAATCGTAATCGCGATTATGTAATTAGAACGATGTTAAAATGTGAAAATCGTAAAATCGATTTTTCACTTTTTTTTTTTTTTTTTTTTTTTTTTTAACCTTGTCTGCACACATATTAATGATTGATACCATATTAATGATTGATGGAAATACCTCTCAATACCTGCGACAAGTGCCCCATGGGAGAGGCTCTTTAGTGCAGGAGGGGGCGTTGTAACATACCACCGGGCATCCCTCAAGCCAGATGCGGTAGACCGGCTCGTGTTCCTTGCAAAAAACTTGCAAATGTGAATAGCAAATGTAATGACTGACATTACACACCTCTACCTCCTTCATGGGTTGCATTATTATTTAGCATGCAAAGACCCAGTTTAGTTTAATTAGAAAATGTCTTGTTTTATTTAATTGGAAATATAACTTACTGTATGTTTGCAAGTGCTGATTTGCTGATTTTTTTTTTAGAGATAAAACTTTATATTTTATTATATTTTTTAAAACTTTTTTTCAACTTATTTTACAGAGTTTTCCACTTTATTCATTCATTTTTGGTTTAATAAGAGCAAAGTTTGCACTTAAAGCCCAATGGGGCAAATGTTCAATAAAAAAACAGCATATTTGAAATCATTTCTTTGCCTTTTGTCAATTCACAAAATAATCGTAATCGAAAATCGGATTTTGAGAGAAAAAAATCGAGATTTTATTTTTGGGCAAAATCGAACAGCCCTAGTGAGTAGTGATATCAGCATTAAAAGTGCTAAAAGCTTTCCTTTCCTTTTATTTCTCTATTCTAATGGATTGCAGACTCATGTTTTACTAGAATAAGTCCGACTGAGTTGTGTCAGTAATACTCACTGTATCAACACGACGACTGTCTTCATATACATAAATACACAAACATGTTGAGGAACAGTTATTCTGCGTCTGCTTCCTGTTCGCAGCAGCGTCTCAGGGGAGCAAGTGAAATCCAATGCCTAGAAACAATAAAGCAGGCAAAGTCTGTCATTTCTCAGCTGAACTAACAAACGCATCAGAGCATCACTCGGTTAGAAAATTGTGTTGAACAAGGCTTTGCCTCAGAGGAAGCCTTAAAACATCTTTCACCTGTAAATATATCTGGAAGCGAGGATGAGTCAGACGAGATGTCGAGAGTCTTTGGAGCTTCCACCGTAGGATCAACCTGAAATGTTAAGTGTTATTTATACGTGTTTGTTTTGTATATAACCGGATTCTCTTTTTTGCAGAATGAGATCTTTGCATCTCGTCACCAGGATGTAAACAGTGTGGCCTGTATTGAAGACAAATGCTATGTCCTAACGTTGGCACAGTATTGTCGGTAAGAATGAGGGCTTTGTGTTTGTCTTCTTTGAAGTAAATTTCAAACATACTAAAAATGAAAGATAGTCATAAACAATTGTTGAGGGCTTTCTTGCATATCCTTATGGGGTTAGGTTAAAAATCCATATTGTCTAACTTTAAAACTATGAAGCTTTTATCATTTCTCAAGTCCTCTGTATGTGATAGCAAATGTGTGGGTTTAGATGACTAAGCCGGGGGTCGGCAACCCGCGGCTCCAGCGCCGCCCTAGTGGCTCCTGGAGCTTTTTCAAAAATGTTTGACCTTTTTTTTCCTTTTTTTTCTTCTTTTTTCTCTTTTTTTCCCTTTTTTCTTTTTTCCTCTTTTTTTCTTCCTTTTTCCTTTTTTAATCTCAACCTTTCAACTTTTTTCTCGAAATTATGACTTTTTTCTCAACTTTTTTCTTAACATTTTGACTTTTTTCACGAAATTTTGACTTTTGTCTTGAAATTTTGACTTTTTCTGAACATTTTGACTTTTTTCAAGTGCATAATGAAAAAAAACATCTTCCCCCAGTTATAAATAATATAGATACATGCAGCATGTGTTGCCTTCATTCTAAGGCTTAGACAAGACTTTTCATTTTTTGTGGCTCCAGACATATTTGTTTTTTGGGTTTTTGGTCCAATATGGCTCTTTCAACATTTTGGGTTGCCGACCCCTGGACTAAGCAATCAAGAGCTGTAACATCATGCAGCCCTGTCGCCTTGTTTGGGGCCACAAAATATGTCTTTCAGTGGGTGCTTCAGATTTGCATGATCTTGTGACATCAAAGACCGTGATTGGACTTGTATTATACAGGCTCCCTCCCCATAAATTAAAAAACAGTTTTTATGAGCTTTATCATCCCATGTTTGTGCTTTTTTTCCAGATTTTGTGCCTTGGTGAAACGCCGCAGGGAAGGCGTGTCCAACAGTGCCGCTTCCCTCGTGGTCCCCCCCATTGTTGGCAACGCCATACCCACCCACCACTGTGTGCCCGACGACGTCGACCCAGATGTGGTGTTTTTCTGTCGACACGTCTACGACTTCCGCTACGGACGCCTCCTCAAGAACCTGCAGTAGTATCTGCCGGGATGTGACACAATAATGCTGCAGGGTGTGAAGTAATGTTACCTAGGTGTCATCCTCCTTTTATTTTAATTAGCTACCTGCTGCCTAGTATGAAGGATTGAGAGCTTGTTTTTTTTGCTTTAATATCATGTGTTCATACTTAACATGCCTCACGTTTATTAAGTACACGTAACGGTCTGGCGTGATGTATACGAGTGGACGCGGCAGCGTAACCGGTCTTTATCATACGTGGTTCTGGTGTTGTAGCAGCTCTGTGAAGAACCTGGAACATAGTCTGCTGTAGAAAATGCTACTGTAGCTCTTAGAAATGTGACATTTGATAGATCTGCAGTTGATGTTACATGTAAGTAAAGCTACTCCGCCTGACAGATATCGGTCTTGTTAGGTGTCTTGATGATGCGTTATAGTTCAGGAAAATCTGGGGCATATCGTGATACCCTGGTCCTCGTGAGCAGAGGATGAGAAATGTTTATTTCTTATTCTCTGACGACTTTATCACATCTCATTAGGTTTTTCTGTAATTTGCAGATGCTAGATGTCCATCTGATGGACTTTTCCGTGAAAGGGTTAAATCCCCTCTATTTAGCCTGCATCTAGCAACTGTTGAGGAAACGTTGAAACATGTGCTTAGTTTCTTTTTCAAGTTTGTTTTTTTTTAAGAAGATTACTGAATACTGAGTTAGAAACCACTATGGTCTCTGTACAGTTAATGTGAAGCCCAATTACCGCTGGTTAGCATCGCTTAGCACAAGAAAAGAAAATGGCAAATTTGATGGCTTAGCTCCTGCGCTAACCTGTTGCTAATGTCAGCTATGTACTTACTGGATACAGATATGTAGGTGTTAAACGTAACCTCATTGAAGGGTTCATCCACAATAACTGTTTCTTTTTAAAACTTTCATTAACCTTTAGTTGTGCTAGTACCTAGCATCCACTGTTTTGTTTTTCCTGTTTAAAGTCTAAAGAGTCTAAATCAGACTTTTGGAGATGTTTTCAGGCCTGTTTCATTTTGAATGTGATGGAGAAGTGTTAGTCGAGGTTAACTAGGAGCCTGGTAGCATTTTAAATTCCTGCTTTGAGTTGCCAGTCACGTTCTGTAATGGCTAATCGTTCTTCTGCAGTTCTCGCTGAGCAGATTTTCAGTAAAAGAAGTGTCGTCAGTCAGTAGCCTGACCAGTTCTACCCATTAAGATCACGTATATTCTCTCACAAGAGCTGGCTCTGGTGTCCCCTCAGTTCCACGGCCACTTCCAACGGTACAGAACATACCAGACCAATCACAGTGGGGTGGGAGCAGGCTTTATGCGATGAATCGTAAAGCCACTGTTCAAAACAATCCACAGATTTGCTAATGACACTTTGGATCAACAAGGTTTTACTGCATAATTGACGAGTCATTCACAGTTCCTCAGTTACTCCACTGCAGGTCATGTGGGATGTCTTGTGTTGATGCTATCATCACATCCTTTGTTTATCTGATACACAAGTATGCCTATCCAACGGCGTCCCCGGGGGGGGGGGGGGGGGGTTGTTCTGCATCCGTTGGTACTGTCCCCTGGAATTCAGATTAAGTCTTCGTATTGAGGAGGGAAAGAGCCGGGATGGGTGGCCAGGCCAGACAGTCAGCGCGGGGAAATCGTGCCATTCTAGTGTTTTTCTTTTTTTAACAAAGCAACCAACTAATTTATTTGTATTTAAAATTAGTTTTAAGCTGAAACCATCTTACGGAGGATGTAGCCTAAATCTCAGCTATCAGGCAATTAGTTTGTTTCCCAAATGTTTAAAATGTTCCTTTTGTGATTGGTCGCAAGTTGCACCCTCGAACCCAAATCCACCTCAGACTTTATTTCAAATGATCAGACATAATCACTCCAAACAATGAAGTATGGAGGGCCTTTTGGTTTGGTCTCTCATAATTTTTGAGAGAAAACTAGGTTGTATGTTGTACGACATGAATTGCAGTGATTATTGTCATGACAACCTGCTCTCAATAAAGAAAGCACAGTTTAATTTGTTTTGCATTGAATCATGGAGTTCAATAGCTGAGAACAGAGGGGGATATTTTTATTTTATTATGCTATTGCATAGTTAGCCAGAAGTGTGATTTGACCCCTTAGTCAGCAAATTGTATATTTGCATTAAAAAAAGAAATCAGGTTCAGCGTCTGACGGCATCACTTAGCCACTTATCTTTTTGTTTCTTCACTGATGGGCTGATGGGTAGTGTAGTCAGTGTAGCATTTAGATCTGTGATAATGACTTGTTCCTATGTTTGAAAAAAGATATGTATTTATTTCTGTACCGAGAAAATATAATTTATTTTAAAGAGATAATGTTTAAGAATAGAGTATACGATGAGTTCATTCATTCCTGATTAGAAACAAGGTTGAAATTTTCTCTCCTCTTTTGCTGCACTGTCGAAAATGAAAATGTGTGAGTCGTTTGCAGTAGCATTTCCATGTTTTTGTTGCTTACCCAGTACTAGCGTATTAAGTATTGTACTCAGATACTGAAGTATACAGATGTTAGGACACATATGAAGTGTGATATTTTGAAAGAGTTTTGTGACCATAGTTGCTTAACCTGCAGGACCAACATTTTCCTTGGCTTCTCCCTGCTTCATGTCCTCCTCATTTCACTTCTCTTGAGATAATGTAACTATGCCTTGTCACCTTTAAACAATGAATGCTTTGTTGATTTAAACGATTGAAACAATTAGCCTGTGACCTTGATCTTGCTGCCTTATTCCCAGCCTTTCATTTACAAATGTGTATCTTTGCTTGGACATATACAGCTTGTAATTGAGCTGATATGTGCTGCTTTTCAGTGTTCTGTGTGATTTTTACCTGACATGAAAGGCAACGGTCCCAGTAAATGTTAATTTTGACGAGTCTGAGCTTTTAGTTGTGGCATAGAGGTAAAAGAATAAATTGATCTACCGGTCTTGTATCAATAGACTGACCATAAAGCAACTCGTTAGCTTGGCCTGGCATGAGACTGAAGGCAGGAAGGAATTAAAAAAGGAGAAACAGCCCTAGCTATAAGCACCTCTGATTTTGTTTGCTTAATCTGCAAAAGTCTGTGTTTTGGTGGAGAGGAAAAATGAGCGTTTTGCAGTTTTCCCTCAGCTTCCGGGCTATGCTGAGCTAAGCTAAAGGTTGCCGCTTCATCTTTCAAACAGTTTGGGACGAGAGAGGTTGTTTTTTTTTTGGGTGTTTGTTGTTGTCTGTTTTTCCCAAAAACGGTCTGTCATCTCCTTGAAAACTTGTTGTTTTATCCTCAAACAACAGTAACTGTGCTTAAAGTGACTCCTATCAGTTTCTATAACTTCTAGTTGCAAGAAGATTTCAGTAAATGATCCAGAAGGTTTTCTGGACGACTTCATCCTCATACAATTCTCAGTTGGCCAAATATATGTAATTTATTTTCTTATGTTTTACTAAGATGCAGATGAATCATAACATAAAGGATACATATTTAGGCATTTTGAGGACAAAATGAACAACAATTCATTAAACATTTAAAGGTATGGATCTTTATTTAAGCTGCTCCAAACAAAATTGACAAAAAAAGAAAAACAAACCCGACTGATTCCACCAGTATTTTTGACAAATATATTTCTGCATTATATGCCTGTCTTGTTTCCTAACCAACCTGAAACATGAGTTTTAAAATCACCACTCTGGGGATGTAGTGTCATGTTTATACAAATTGATGTGGATGTCTCCCGACGGCCATGGTGGTTACATGAGCCGAGCTTCTTTTCTTTCACGCGTTAGTGTATGTGGAACATTTCCTGCCTTTAGTTGTAATTTCTAACGAAATACTTTGCATTATTTTATTATTGGCTAGTGAAAACTGACAGTGTGCCAGGAGGAATACAGTGAAGGAGTATATCAGGTTTCCGAATTCTTGGTCAACTGAGGAGGTTTAACAAACAAAAGAAAAATGTTTTATAGCTACTGTTGTAGATGGAGGAGAAAACTACAAGTTACATTTATGTCAACCCCACAAGCACGGTGGAGAGGTAATTGAGTCTAAAGTTCTTTTTTTGAGTTGGTATCATTTCACGTTGCTCACATACACTCCACTTCTTTCTATCAAGCTGTCCGATTGCAGGAGGTTCATTTTGTGAGTTAAATCAAATGATATTGATCAACAGTTAAAAATCTGACTTTAAAACGAGTCAACAGGTGTATGTCAATGTTAAATCATTCAGTTAATAAGACTTTGGGAGGAGTGTGGCCCTCTGTAAACTGGATTTTTTTTTTCTACAGTGTAAGAATCCCCAAGCAAACTAATTGTGATTAATCAAGGTATGTTATACTGATGTCTTAACACGTCCTCTGTGCCTGCTCCCATTAACTAGACGTTTCAAGAGTTTTCCATGAAGACAAGGACAAGTAGATTTACCACAAAGAAACATTTGCACCAAAAAGAGAGAGTATTGAATCATGAATATTATCTAATTCCCAGGTGTACAGAAACCTGAACATTGGTTCTTCTTTTGTGATTTTTTTTTTTTTTTTTTTTTTTTTTTTTAATTCTTTGCATGGATTTTTGGAAATACTGTATCTTGGTAATAGTAATCACAGCACAGATTATTTGTATGGTTTCAAATGGACCTCTGTAATATGAGAAAATATTTAATTGTAATAAATAATATATGAGTTTGAACATGATTTTGAGATGTTTCTTTGCTTGGTTTTCAAAACGGCTGGTCCGATCTCACTTGTAGTAATAATAGTTGTCCACACGGTGGCTCCTTCGGACAAGTTTATTAAACTGGACGCGCTTTTACAGGCGCTTTTGTGGCTTTTAAAGGGTTTTTAAAGATGTATCACAAGATAATGTAATGAGAAATAAAGTTACAGCAGCAAACAATATCGCAATCACACTACATTTTTACCTTTTGCTTAACCTCTGCTCAGTTATTTTTTGGGCATCAAATGAACTCAACTTACCCTTTATTCTTTTTTTGCCCTTCGTTGTTGAGCCCTTAGTGGCCCTGTGATAGACTGGTGACCTGTCCAGGGTGAACCTGCCTCTCACCTGAAATTAGCTGGGATAGACTCCAGCAGACCCCCGTGACCCTGCAAAGGATAAAGCGGGTATAGAAAATGGATGGAGGGATTTTTAACCCTTGATCGTATCTTAATTTACAGCCACTTGCATAGAAGGTTAGTGGAATCATCAACACTTTTCACCCAAATTAGTCCAAGTAGCCACTCTACTTATTTATTTACTTAACTCAATTCAGTTACCTTTATTTGTACATCACCAATTCTCAACAAAAGTAATCTCAAGGCACTTAACACTAAAACAATTTCTATACAGTCCAATTAAGGACAATCCAGTTTAGTGGTGTCTTTTCAATTAAAATGGATATCATCTCATTTTTGTTTTGCCTTGTGTTTAACATTGTAGGAGAGAGAGCACATTAAAATCAGACACACGGATAAACTATATGGCCTTGGTAATCTAAACTGTTGAATATGCATGAAGCTTGTGGCAATGTTCAATCAGGCTGTGACGTTTTAAGTGGTATGAGCAACAACTGTGTGGGATAAGAGTCACTGAGAGCTGGTTCACTGCTCGGGGGTTTCTTTGCAATTGTGTGAATTGTTTTATGCGGGCTATCTAGTTGTTTGTGGTATGGATTTATTATTTTTGATGAGAAGCCATAGTTACGGTGAGAGTATGTTAAGCTAGGTGTAACCTGATATGTGCATATTCACATTTACTTAACCCCTTACAGCACATGCAGTGTCTTTGTGACCCTTAGTGTGTTGTGAGGGTTAGGCACACTGCCACGTCAGTCACAGATTCATTGATGCTGAGAGGGAGGAAGTACGCCACTCATACTTCACACCAAGTACGCAACAAATAATGACTGAAACATATATAAACATGAGTGTGGATGACAGTAAAGCAGCTGTTCGGTGCATTTCCATTAGTTCAGGGTAAACCCGCCAGACAGGAAACTCTAACAAGCCTGAATCCTCTTCAGCGTGTCTTCACAACTGTAGCACTACACAAAAAACCTGACTAAGCGCAGGATGCATTGTGTACCACAAGGAGCCGGTACTGCACACTCTGTGCTGCTCAGGAAAGGCCTGCAGCCTAAAGGAGGATGAAAAATAAGAAAAAGAAGAACAAACAAGTGAACAGAAAGGGACAGTGAAGATTCTTGCGTTTCTGTTTGTTTTTTTTAACATGCACTGCAGTGATAGCGACTGAGATTAAAAGAAAACCCCACCTGGACCTCTTCATTAGCATCATACACCAATAACAAGGCCAGAGCCAACTCGTCGGTCTCTATCGCTTTTTTCTAAGTACTAAGTCGAAGTACCTCCCCTACTACAGGAAGGTTTTTCGCCACATAAAGGTTCCTGGAGGCCACATTTGCAGGACGAATCCTGGTAATCAGGGAAAATATATTTTCTGATCTAAGTGACCATATAAAATGATTCTGTTTCTGTGTTACGCCAAAGCCATGCTAGCATTCTCATATCTCATGCCACACCTCATCCACACATCTTCATATCTATATACATAATGCACATCTTCATATCTTAGATGTACACTTACATCATGGACACATCTTCATATCTCACACGTATCATTATGTGCACAAATGGCATTACAGGGTTAAGACCCCATAGTACCCCAAGCTGTTGTAATAAGAGGAAAATAAAGAAGAGAGGGAACAAAACGTACTGATTCAGGCTTTTACAAGTGCAAATAAATCCAGACTAGAGCCATAGTATCAGAATGTAAGCCTCGCTTGAGTGGTTGGCCTTCTCCTGGTGCTGAGGTTATTACTGGAAAGAATGCAGCCGTATTTATTTTTCCAAATGAGCCAGAGGTCTTTCCAGGGAGCTCGGAGGGAAAATGCCCCTGTAACCATTTTTGGGTGAACTAAATAGGTTACCAGCAGAGAAAGAAAGTGTGTGTTTGTGGTACCAGGGAACCCTGTTTTAGTTCTCAGCTGACTCTGGCCTTGAGGTATGAACAAATAAAATGGATTTTAACGTCATTAAACTGAAGATTGAAGTCCAATGACCCATTGTGAAAGTAGGAGTGGATTTAAGGACGTAGACCAGATAAAAATACCATTGCCTCAGAGTGAAACAGCCCAGTTTAAATATTTCTAAAACCTTAGTAACTAGACAAAGAACATCAGTCTATTTCTGTTATACATTAGCAACTTTAAGGACACTAAGCTGTGTTAAATTCAAAGTGAAATTTGAAATTCTTCTCCGTACATATAAAGCTCTACATGATAGTGATATATCCTTTTTCAAAGACTTGAGTCTTCAGTTATCGGGCTCCTTCCGTGTGGAACCAGCCCCAGTCTGGGTTTAGGATGCTAGACAGCACTTTTACATTTAAGATTATTCTTAAAACTTTACTTTTTAATAAATCTTTCAGTTATGGCAACGGTTTGGTGACAGCCATCCCTTCAAATAAGCTGCTTTACTTCTAGACTGATGGGGGAACCTCCCTAAATGCACTGGGTGCTTTCCTCAGTCTGCTCTCTTTACTCTCTATGCATAGTTACAATATCATTGCTCTCATTAGCTTTGGGTTTCTCCTATTTTTTCTTCCCCATAGCAAGTGCCTTATGTTTTTGTGTTTATGTCTGCGTCCCAGAGATGACCACCCTCCCTAGTCTGGCTTCCCCCTCTCCACTGTCACATGCCAACCGTTCAAGCACAAGACGGAAAATTTGATGCAATCATTTGATTTCCTCTACTCCATTTCAAAAAAGCCATTTTATGAGCAAAATTATAATAAATATGATTTAAAATGTACCAAAACAAATCTTTTGGATTTGATTAGAGTATAACCAGATTTTAGTTAAATTGAACTGGAGTGTATTGAACTTGTTCACCTTCTCTGCAAAATGCCTGGAGATAATTTTACTATGGTTTGGTGGTATATACTGTAATAAACTCAATTGTTTTTTTTTTCTCTTTAAACTGAAGCAGCCTAATGTCAAAGAGAAAACAAAATGATGTTTGGAGACCTGAAATGTACAATTGCAAAAAGGACACGTTTGATTTGCAGCACAGTAATGGTATACTGTCACAAAATAGTAAGGAGCAAGAAGCTTATTGAGGTCTTGTATTTGGATAATATCAAAGGAAATTAACACATTTAGAACTTTATAAAATGTGAGAGGTAAATTATATTGTTTCTGATACAATAGAAAATTATGGATTTATATAATTTCTAAATTTTTGCAATACAGCTATAAAACTATAAATGGTTGCTCCCAAAGATTTTACATTAAAAGAGGCTTCCAGCAAGGCTGCCCAGCTTTTCCTTATATGCTTATACTAGCAACAAAAAAATTTTCAACTCAAAGTAAAACAAGTGATATCCAAGGCGTATATATGGGAAACAGAAACTTTGTCATCTCCCAGCGAGCACTTGACTTTCTCATCTTAGATCTAATCTCAAATGCCTCTGGTTTGACATTTAAAATAAATAACTGTGAATTACTAGCTATTAAATTCCCAGAATGTACTTTATATGGCATTCCAATAAAAAAAACTAGTATAATGTCTTGGAATAACTAGTCAAAAAAAGTGTAAAGTCATTAAATGTGCCATTCAACCATGACCGTTCTAGCATAGACTAATTGATTTTTGATTTTTGATTAGGTAAAAAGAAAAAAAGTGTCATCTTTTTAAAAGAAAGATGAAGGGAAAAACAGATGCAACAGAAAAACCTCCTCAGAAATCCAGACTCACTCTGGATTGCTATTCCTCTAAATATTCTCAACAATATTGATGGTTTGCTCTTTTTGTTAAGATGCTACAATGAATGTAGAATCCCACTAAAGTTATCTTTTTTCCATATAATGTTGGGATGCTGGTCATTCAAGTAAAAAAGCAATTTCTCATCTCATAAATAAAATTATATCTGGAACAATAATGAACAAATATACAAATACAATGCTTTTCAATAGAAATTGGTTTGATAAAGGTGTATTCCTTGTCAGTCAGCTACTTATTTCAGATGATCTGTTAACATTTTCACAACTCATGTAATGTTATCAGTTTCTTTTGCCACCAAAGGAGTATGCCATTGTCTTTGATGATAGAGGTGTGATAACGATCATATCTGGTCTCAAAGGTAGAGAATGTACTGTATCATGTTTTGATCCAAATACCATCTATATTGACTCTGACTGCCCAATTATAATCACCAAAATGTCCAGCAAGATCATCTGAAACACTGTTATGATCATTTAAAAAAATAACTAAATAAGTTTTGCTTCTTCGTAACCGTTTTCAGACAATTTGCATCAAACAATGTCATATCTGAAGGTATAAATACTTACAAGTTTATTCAATTGGAAATGTTTTTCATATTATTTTCTATTATGTACAAATGTATATATGAATATACATGTTGCGACTATGAGCTAATACTGGTGAATATGTATATGTTGTTTGGGATTGTTCTTTTGTAAATACTGTTTATCAAAATGAGGAAATATGAAGGAATTTGGAACCTTTGTGTACATTTTGTAAGAGCTATGATGAAACTCAACATCTAGTCTGCAGCTGCACTTAGGCACTAAAATCTTTTGGACTAACATATTGAACTTTATAATAAGATAGGAAATAAATGTCTCCATAATAGACAAATATGTTATACATTACAAATTTATGGAAAATATCACTTCAACAACTGCAAATTTCTAAATCTTTTATAAACCTAATTTTGATGCATTATTGGCATCCTTTAATATTTATTGATACCACATTAAATTAATTTCCAACTCTACAGCACCAAACTGTCTGCCCTTGATTTAAACCATGGAGCATGATTGTTATTAATTGTTGTTTTATTGATAAATCATGTTAGTTTGCTTCTTTTTTTTTTGGTAAATGTTCTATTTGTTGTGTCAATTAAAAATTTTCCATCTCCTCGGCTACTGCAAATAAAAATTAAATTGTCCTCCTCCTCCACTTTAATCATGTTATTCTCCCCCTTCACCAACTCAAAATGTGTCAAGTCTGTCATCACTATTCTGTCTCTATTTAGCTGTTTCTGTTGCAGTGTGTGAGCTGCACAGGAGGGGTGAGGACGTCCACAGTTTCTCATCAAGTATGAAATGTCCTGGCCAGAACGACTTTGTTCTTGTTCATGCTAACGCAAGGATAAGAACTTGCTTCTCTGTTCTTTTAGAGTATCTTACAACCTGTTGGCTTTTCATCTGTGCAGTTACAGACCACATATTACTTATATTACCACCAATAACAGATGTTAAAAGTGATAAAATACAGTTTATCTACAAAATATAAAGCGCCAGAAACTGCCTTTCTTTCCCAGAGAGGTCTTTGCATATGTGATAACTGGTTAGAAAGGTGATGACATGGTTTCACATTGCTGCTCTCTGTTTTGTCAGTTGCTGTATGAATTGTGGCGAGAGAAGGTGTTTCGTAGAGGTCTTGAGGTTTTCAGATTACACACCATTAAGGCTTTCAACAAACCGACTAACTCTAATTTTGCACTGCTTTTCTCCTTTTTAAACCTTTTCTACGCACAGTGTCCTTGTTACTTAAATTTTTTTTATTAGATTCATAAAATATCAAAAACAATCCTTGTAATACAGGAACAGATCAACAAATTAATATAGTAATAGTTTCTGTTAGTGTTAGGGTTTGTTTTTCTGGCTACTTCCTGTTATGTACTGAATTCTGTCTTCGAGGAAGCAGAGAAAGCAAGTCCTTTCAGTCGGGCGTTTTATATTTTCATGCTTTATCAGCTCACTCAGTAATTATTTTTGTTCTTTTACAAACCTCTACCCACAATGCATCTTCCTGTGCAGCTGTGACTCCACAGCAGGAGGTGTGTTATACTCTTCTACACTCATTTAGAAGAGTACCATAGAAACAAATCCATCTCTTATCTGTACCCACTTCCCTCCTGTTCGGGGTCACAGGGTTCTGCTGGAGCTCTCTTCAGGGAAAAGACAGAAAATACACCCTAGACAAGTCACCAGTCCATTGCAAGGCCACATATAGGCAAACAACCACATGCCCTCACACAGTCACTCTGTCACTCATTTATATTCACTCATTACCTGTGATCTCAAAAATCCAAGGCGAAAGATGCATTTGGTATGGATGCAATGTTTCTTAAAAATCAAAAATCAGAAGGAATCTATAATAGCACCAAATAACGATCATTATCAATAATTCATTATTTAATTCAATATATATATACAGTATATATATATATATATATTCAATGAAGGGGCTTTCCCAGACTCTTCTGTTCATCACACCACAATTAAATCAGGTAACTCAGTCATGATTGGTAATTAAAACTTCTCAATAAACTTGACGTCATCTACCACACCGCCATCCGCTTTGTTGCAGGTGCTCCTTTTAATACCCATCATTGTAACCTCTACTCACTTGTCAACTGGCCTTCACTCCCGTAGACTAATCCACTGGTATCACTTCATCTACAAAACCATTACTGGAAGCACCCCTTCATGTCTTGGCTCACTACTTAACATCAACACCAGTAATCGGAACCTACGGAAACAAAAGCCCGCACCTCCTTTGGTCATAATTCATTCTTCATTCTTCATTCATTCTTTATGTGTTGTGTTTTTTTTATAAATGGTGTTTGATTGTTTGTTTCACTGTGGTTGTACGTGTTTGACTCTTTGTGCTGCCTCTTGCCCAGGTTGTCATTGTAAATGAGAAACTGTTCTCAATTGACTTACCTGGTTAAATAAAGGTTTAATAAATAAATAAAATTAGACCAATAAGCAATAAACATATCACTTGTAAGGTATACTAGATCCCTGGTCTCTCTTTCAATAACTGTCTCTTTTACCATTTGTACCATTTACAGTAATGTCATAGTTTGCCCTGGCATATTGTCTGATTAAATGTATTGACCTCAGAACAACATTGTTTGAGCGTGAGCATGAAGTAGTGCCACCATCTTTGCTGAATCCACAGCACACGCATGGATTAATTGCTAAAACTGGCCTGGGCAAATTAGTTCATACACCTACTGTACAAAAGATTCAAAACAATTGGATCATAGTGACATTTTAAACTAAAGTAAACTAAGCATCACAGGTGTCTTCAACCTTGCAGTTAGTCATTCAGACTATTCAAATTATGAAAAATAGTCACTCTGCTGTTTAGTACCATCCACAGGCGTAAATATCGGTGGTGCAAGCAGTGCAGCTGCACCGGGGCACTGATGCCGCCAGGGGCCCATGAAGGAGATTTTTTGTGAATGGATCAGTCCAATCACCTCACTAGGCTACCTGTCAGTCATGTTAAGTGCATGATGACGCAATGACGTGACGTGAGTTTTCAGCAAGAAAAAAACCCTGCTCTGCAGCGCTTTTGGTTTGTTTTTTGGCACAATAAATCAACTCTTTTGGAACTCCTGCATCTGAGTCCAACTCTACCACACCGTGACAGTTAGCCTACATAGCGACAATAGCAGTTCTTTATAGTGGCTGTGCACGTGTGTGTGCATGTTTGTGCACTTTAGTTTAGGGCAGGGGTGGGGGCATAAAAACATATTTGCGCCGGGGCCCATCAGCATGATGTTACACCACTGGTACCATTGTTTTCACCACACTGAATGTGAACCAAAAGAGTTGCAAATTTCCTTCTGGGACTGTCAACCTCCCTGGATTTTGGCTGCAAGAGAAAGATTTATGAAAAATTGAGGAGATGGGTATGAAGGACAATCAAAAGCCCAAAACAACTTCCAAAGAGATACAAGGTAAATGCTAAGGTTAAGTATTGCAGTACTGCAGTCAGTTCACACCCTCCATTAATATTTAGTCAAAGTGGATGGCCAAGGACTCTACTGTTGACAGTAAATCAAAAAAAATAAATAAATAATACTGGAATTTGTCAAAATGCATATTGACAACTCCCAAAATCCCTGGGAGAAAATCCTTTGGACAAATGAGACAAAACTGGAGGTTTTTGGCAAATCACATAGGTTATATGTTCACTGATGCGAAATGTAAGCAAAAAAAAAAAGAAAGAACACTGTACCAAATGTGAAACATAAAGGGGGCTCTATTATGTTCTGGAGCTGCTTTGGTGCGTCTGATGCAGGGTTCCTTGAATTTGTAATGGATTGTTGAAACCCCCAATCATCAAGGCATTCTGGAGTAAAATTTGCTGCCCAGTGTCAGAAAAGGGTCTCTGTTGCAGGTCACGGGTTCTTTAACAGGATAAACAGCCAATAATAGCTAAGAAGAAAACATTGGGCCATTCTGAAGTAACCTTCGATCAGCTCTAATCGAAATCATATGGAACATCTGTGGGAAAATCGGACATATGCAGTCTTGAGAATAAACCAGTTCCCTCATGAGGAAGGTCCAAAAATACCTGTGTGCAGGTGGAGAAGACTCATTGACAGTTACAGAAATCACGTGATTGCAAATGTTGCAAAACAAAATATTAAATTACCATAATTTGTAGGTTTTTTGTTTTTATGTTGTTGTTTTCAATGATTCTATTGAACCAAAGTTGAAAATAATGTTTGATTTTCCTTGGTCAGTTTTCAGTAAATTAAAATCTATTGTCAAGCTTTATCAGTGACCATTGTGGTTTTCTGTCTTTAATTAAAGGGCACCAACAAATTTGTCCATGAATGTGTCTTTGTGAGGGCCCTATTAAGCCTGTATGACTTGTAAATGCAGCTAACAGAATATTATTTATCAACAGCAAAAGCTGTCATCAGAATGTCAGAATTAATGTGGTGAAATATTTTAAATTGTCAGACGTTCCGTATTATTTCACTCTGCTTCATCAGTATTTACTTTACACATAATGAGTTCAGAGAGGCTGCAAACTTTGTCATTATTGGTTTTATTTGGTTATTGCTATTTTTAGATGCGGCAATGAGCAGCGAGTATTATTTTTTATTCACCATCTCAAACTTGACATTTAAACAAATGATAAATTTTGTTCACACACTATTTTCAATGAATGCCACAGCTGTAGCAGAGAGAAAGAAAAGCTTTCAATGATTCATAAGCAAGAAGGACAGAAATTCATTATTCAGTCGACATTACAGTGATGGTTTGTTTTTATTTCCAAGGCAAAATGAATGGAAAAAGTTACGTTATTTCAATAAAACTGCACAAAGGTATAACCAACAATATCATATATTATTAAGATGTTTATTCCGCATATAATTAATCTAATACACTTTGTTCTAAGGTATCCCACAAATATTTAGATTGCATGAATAATGAATAAAGGTCTATATATTTCAAATGCACAAGAATTGTGTTACACAACAGTTAGATGAAAACTATAAACTTTATAACCTATTTTATAGCATATTTTTTAGTAATGAATCAAACATACAACTAAATCTTTTTGATTTCAAGCATATAGATGTTTATACACATACACCTTTTGTGACGATGGCCAGCTATCACCAGTGTGACCGCTAAATTCCCAGTTTTAGAGTCTAGAGGATTTTAAACCTGACTGTGCTTTTCTCACCACCTGTCTTTAAAAGCTGACATGTCTTGTGTTAAATCTGCAGAGAAAACAGCCACAGTGACCCATATCTGGCATCAGTGATTTTCATGCAGCTGAATAAAAAACACCAGGTGGCAAATACGTTGTGTATGATGAACTGAAAAACAACTGAGTTATGGAGCTGTGTTCAAGTGTCATTCATGCCAGCACCTGGTAAATCGGCACCAACGGTGGAGATGTAATTCTGTGGCATTCTTTGAGACACTGTCAGGGTGCTCGACCCTTGGCCCCTGTCCTTTCCTGTTCCTTTCCTCCGAGACAGGAAGTGGAGACACAGGCAAGACGGCAATTTGGTGTGCAATGAGGCATAAATGAAGGGGTTGTAGCAGGCGGAGCTCATGGCAAGCAGGTGAGCAGAAACCTGGATGACATTTACATACTTCTTCCCCAGGATGGAAAAGTCCGTGTCCAAATCACGGATCAGGTTCACCACCTGTAAAATAAAAGCTGTTATTTTAGATGTCAAATAAATAAATCATTGTTTTATTCATTGTATTGCATATCGAAAATATGAGCCTCTTTGTCATATGTTTACTTGTATCCATGCTGAGAGTGACATTTCCAAGTTTGTGCTGTTAAATATGGTGGCAGGTAATTAGCCTAACAGCATACAGACTAGAAGCTGCATGAAAAGTCAGCCTGGTTCTAGAAACAAGTCTTATTTAGGGATATACTTTCTAGTGATTGCATGCTAACTAGCTGTTAAACGAGACCTGTGAGTAGTGATAAACTTGGTTTTGTTGAAATAACATAAACTACAGCAGTCTTGCTTTTTTTTCTTAAAAAACTGCAAACTTTTTTAAATATGTTGCTGGCATCAAAATTGAAAATTACCTTGTATTTCTCATTAAACAATAAAAAAAGTTTCAACATTTGATATGTCGCTTTTGTAACATTTACAATAAAATATCAAGTTTATTATCAGACTGTGTCCAAAATCTAAATCACCCTTCTCATGTCATAACACAATACATTATCTGTTTCCACTACGCTTGGCCACAAGACGCGTCGCTCAGACACCTGAACTGCTAGGTTGATTGACCCGAGCCAAGTGGAAAACTATGCTACTTTTCACTGTAGTTCTCATTTCAGAAGTTCTTTTGATAAGCGCCATCTTAAATTAGGATGTTTGGACAGATTTTAAGAGAATACATGTAAGGTAACATTAGCAGAGGTGGGTAGAGTAGCCAAAAATTGTACTCAAGTAAAAGTACTGTTACTTCAGAATAATATGACTCAAGTAGAAGTAAAAAGTAGTCATCCAAATAATTACTTGAGTAAAAGTAAAAAAGTACTTGGTGAAAAAACTACTCAAGTACTGAGTAACTGTTGAGTAACGTCTGATTTTTTTTTTTTTAACACAACCATTCAAACAGACAAAAGTACAAAATAATCATCTTCAGGCAAATTAAATCAATAAAATCCTGTCGGGCCCCACGTTGGGCACCAGTGTAGCAAGGCGAGTGCTACGGGGCGCGACCGACAGGATAGAGAGGACACGGAGTTTAGTGCAGAACCCTTTATTTGCCAAAACACACTCACACGTGCCCAAGCACCTTCTCCCACAGCAGCAGACCACCAGTATCAGCAGCAGCTTCTCCTCTCCCTTATAAGGCTGGCAGGGTGGAGAGGCTGACGGGCCACACCTGTGTCCCGTCAGCCTGAGAGGCTGCAGCTCCTCCACCCTGCCACAAAAAGTAACGAGCTCAATATAGCCTAATGTAGCGGAGTAAGAGTAACAGTTTCTTCTTATCAAATCTACTCAAGTAAAAGTAAAAAGTATAGTGATTCAAAACTACTCCTAAAAGTACAAAATTTCTCAAAACTTACTCAAGTAAATGTAACGGAGTAAATGTAACTCGTTACTACCCAGCTCTGAACATTAGTTAGCACCATTGGTTAGTATAAGCCAAGCTAAAGCATCTAACTTGTGGTCACTGAACTAAGGCCTACTTACCTGCTTGTTCTGCACATATGCTCACTTTTGGATTAAACTGTGTTGGATAGTATCCGTCTACCAATATAGCACTGTGCTAAAAGATGAAAAAGAGCTTTTAAAAACACTCTTTAGAAAAGTTGTTGGCAACGCCACAAGGACTTTGTCCAGCCCCTTCATTATGCCTTTGTTATGCTCTAAATAATTCAACCTGTCCTTTACTGTATATGGAAAATTGTGTACAACCTATGGTTGCTACATTATGTGGTAGCACTCTGTTCTGTTTCATCTATCTGACAATAACGCACCATCAACAAAAATAAGGCTAATAGTGTCCGTAAGTCCTATCTGCTTATGACTCCACTTCATCCTTCCTTACATAAAAGCATCCCCACAAAGTGATTGGTGAGAATTTCAGTAAAGTAAGTACGGGTTGATATCAGACACAGTCTAAATGTCTTGTATATCACTCCATTCTGGTTTATTAACAGTTCACATGCAATCCCAATAAGTTTTTGTGGATATGAATATGTACCAAGAGATGTTCAAATGTCTCAATTTTAACTCTGAAAAGGCTTCAGTTCAATCATTTCTTGTTTCACCTGTAAGGGGAGCCAGGAGAAGGCAAAACAGAGAACGGACACCAATAGGAGATAGAAGGTCTTCTTCCTCCGTCTACTCCAGGCAGCCTGTGTAGATCTTAGCCCTGGACAAGCAGTCAAACCAGATGTGGTCCTCTGCCTTAGGTGGTAGGATATAGCACAGTAGGAAATGGAGACAGCAGCCAACGGGACAAAGTAGGAGAACAACAGGATGAAACAGGAGTAAATGAGGCGGCCTTGCTCTTCACCATCCCAAAACTCCTCACACACAGCCATTTCCAGGCCTGCGGCGTGCAGGTCCAGATGCACAGTGTGCAGGGCTACAGGTGTTGATAATCCCAGTGAGGACAGCCAGATCAGGATGACTAGACCCCAGCAGAACTGACATCCGGCTCTTTTGCGGATGGGATAAGCCACAACTATGTAACGATCCACTGCTATAGCCATGAGTGATAAGACTGCTGCATAGACAGCTGCAGACTGCATGACAGCAACAAAATGGCACATGTGGTAGCCAAACACCCATCCTCGCCTATCAAAAGCATAGGATGCCGTCAGAGGGACGCAGAAGATGCACATTACCAGGTCAGCAAGGGCCAAGTTGCTGATGAGAAAATTTGTGGTGGTGTATCTTTTTTTGTTGTGCCAAATGAGGAAGAGGAGAAGGATGTTTCCAGACAAGGCAATGATGACCACAGCAGAGTAGAGAGGGATGAAAAAGAGCTTCAGATTGAGCAGAAGATCAAAGCCAGAGAAGGAAGGGACTGACACAAGGGAATGCGATAAAATGAGGTGAGATGAGTTGCACCAGGATGCAGAGAAAGAGGATGAACAGTCGGAGACTAGAGCGGAGGAATTCATTCTGGACTGGTTTGACGTCTTCTCCCTGTCCATATCTGAAGAGGCAAGAATGAATAACATGCTATTTATCATGAGATCAGTCTAAATTACCTAAATATTGTTAATTAATCACTCATATAATGTACACATAATTTAGATAAAGTGGCATAGTGATAAGATGTGAAAACTGACGAAACGAGTCACATTTGAATAGAATAATTACTGTAGTGACCACCTCAGATCTCTTCCTCATTCCCATTTAAAAAGCTGCAGTAAGGCTTTTTTTTGTCCCCATCAACAATACTTAAAACATCTATTTACTTCTCGCCTTTTATTCTCCCTGCCTCTCCACATCTTATTTATCTCATCTTTGCTGCAACACTTTTTGTAACCAACTAGAAGCCATGTGTTCAATCCATGTGAGCCTCTTTGAGGCTTCATTTCCTCTTCCCTTAAATCAAAGTAATGGTTGTTGATTTCCATCTTAACATTTTTTTCAAGGATCTTTACATATAATCAGTCAAAGCAATAAGAAGTACTTATTGACCAATATTGCACGAAGAGATATCATGCATGGCTTTGAAAATGGTTACGAGTGAGGCTTTGTTTTGCACTCTGTGGCTGCAGAATGAGCCCAGAAGAAAGAATCAAATGAATGAATAAAACTACAAATAATGAATTGCCTTTATAGTTATCTTGCAAAATTAGATAGATATTATATTATTAGCACCAGAATCAACTATATAATTATAAGTTTGACATCAGAACAATGCATTGCGTTTCTTTTCTTTCTTATTTTTTAATAAAAACAAGAAAAATATCACCTATCAAAGACACTGACACGAATCACATCTTCATTACATGTTCATCATATTTTAGAGCCCTAAATTATTTCAATAAAAAATACATTAGAATTGTCTCAGAATAATACCCTAATTATGATCAGGAAATGGAAATTTTGATTTGCCATGTTGAATGAGTTCATTGCTTCAATTACTTTCCCTGATCATTGTAGCGACTCACACAACCGTCACAGAAAGGGTAAAAACATAAAAGTGTTAAATCACCTGATTTAAACCTTTATTAATGCTAAATGTATGCTCTATTCTTAAAACTATCTAAAGGAAATGAACAATGATCATTTTTGGCATCCATATTAATGGGGAAAAGTACCTCTTAGAGATGTCAGATGTCAGTTTGTTGTCAGGACGACCCAGCACCTGTTTGCGTCTGTTCTTGATCAGAGTCCCGCTGTTGTACAGCTTCACCGTTTCGCTTCAGAATAAAGAGATTTGCTCATTCTCCCTCTCTCTGTGGTTCTCTCTCTCTGTGATATCATTGTGTGAGTGAGTCACCTCAGGTTAAAAAGAGAATCACCAGAATCACCTGAAAATGCTCCACGTAGGACATGTTTCATCATATAAATTGCCATTTAAATTGACTTTCCCCTCATTCAATGCAATCAACATATTTTTTCCAACAGGACTTAAAATGTAGAATTGGAAATTACCCTGACAGATATATGATTTTAATTCACTTACCTTATAATAATAATAATAATAATAATAATAATAATAATAATAATAATAATAACTTTATTCATACATGGAAACGCACTGAAATTTGCCCTCTGCTTTTTTTTAACCCATCACTAGTTAGACTTGTAGCAGTACAAAAGATTTCACATTTCCAGTATAAGGAGGCTACCGGTGTCAAGTAAGCAGAATCCAAATTGAACTATTATGACACAAGCCACGGTCCTTCTTCAACAATACATATTAATCATTTATTATGGTGAAACTAATCTAAGAATTGCTAGTCTTGTTGTCAGAGCCACACAAAACAGTGTGAAACTGTGATGCATTAAACAAGATCCAGCAATGATTCATTAAATTCATCTCAAGTCATTAAAGCAAAGTTCTTTTTAAAAACCAAAAAGATAGCTAAAATGGTCTACTTAGATTATATTTTGAGCACAAAATATGTATAACAACAACCACCTATGAAGCCATAAGAACAGTGTGGTACAGTCTTAAAGGAAAAGAAAATAGCAATGAGCTCACCACCATCCAAATACCTGAAAGACCACAGAAGACGGCTAAACTGTATAATCAAAAAATCTTTTCCTTGGTGAAAAAACCCCCCAAAACATTTCACAACATCGACATAAGCCAAGGGTAATGTGGAAAAGCAATTTTATTGTCAAAACTTACTAGCAAGGGATGCTTTCATTGATGTTAAGACAGTGGGTTTACAACAAACTGTAAACCACATAACATTCAGGAAAAGCAAAGACGAGACTTTGCCAGAAAATGTCTCATAAAAAGACTCATATTCTGGAATCAGATTCTTTGGACAGAGGAAACCAAGATAAACCTGTGTGAGAATGATGGGAAGAGAAAAGTATGGCTTGTATATGGTGTAGTATAGTAAAATTAAAGAGGACCTATTATGGCTTCTAATACCTATTTTAAACAGGCCTTGAATGTCTTAAAAACAAGCTTTCGATTGTTTTTGCTAAATAAATTAGAAAGTCAGCCTCTGAGCCATGTCTTTATCTTCCCATTGTCTAACTGCATTATCTATGCGGGATTCTGAGTGTGCTGATTGGCTGCCTGAATGACGCGATACACCGCTACGAAAAAATGGCGGAAGCTCCGGCCGGCGGAGTTAGTTGTGGGTGTGGTTTCACACATCGGAGGCCAACCTATGTAAATCGCTCAGTCGTTACGTTACGATGGGAGCAAAATCTGAACGGCTCGTAGATCCACATCACACTAGACGGCTCATCCGTGCGGCTGTACAGACACGGCAGAATTTGGTTGATTTCTTCCTTCTCTGAGTTGGCAGGCTGAGGGGAGACCACTTTATATATGTTAAAGCAAGAGAAAATGTGTTTTTCATAATAGGTCCCCTTTAAGGAAAGGAACAGCCCACGATTCACAGCACACCACATCATGTGTCAAACATGGTGGAGGCAGTGTTATGCCATGGGCATGTGTGGCTGCCCATGGAATGGGCTCACTGGTATTCATTGATAATATGAATGCTGACCGATATGAATGTATAAATCCATACTCAAAACTCATAGGTGCTTCAAAGTGCAGATGAATAATGACCCCAAACGAAAGCAACTCAAGAGTTTTGGAAGGCAAAGAATGAGGCTATTCTTCCATATCCAAAATCAGTAACATGATCTCAACCCACCAAAGCAGATTTTTCAGTTTCTGAAAACGAACAAAACAAATTTGTTGACATCCATGTGCTCCAAACTTCAGTCATCGACTACAAAGTATTTTCATCCAAGTATTAAAAATTACAGTGATACATAAGGATATATGAGCCTGTGAAAATGGAGGTACTACGCTTAAGATGCCATATTTTTATAAAACGTCTTATATTGAAGCTGAAAGTCTGGATTATTTTATTTGAAATCCATTGTGATGCTGTATACAAGACGAATCACAAAAACTGTGTTATTGTCCAAATATGTTTGGACTCAAATAAACCTACATCTATGGTTGTACAGCAAATGCAGAAAATTGGTAGGAAATTAAAATGTGAGATTGGACGACTCCCTCTGATCTGGGTCTGTGATGTACATGAATCTGAACTGCTCACTGAATGATTTGTTGTCAGACTTTGCCATCCCAAACAAAATTACAGGATTTTGTCACTTCAGAGCATCAGTTTATAAGCTGTAATTTTTCTTCAGGCACCCAATGGTCACTCTCAAGCAGAGAAAATGTTATTTTTTTTCATCATATCTCGCCTTAAGTAAATTCAGAAATATATGGTATAAGTTTTTAATTCAAAAACTTGGCTATTTAGTTACATCTAATACTGTACGTAAAAACCAGTGTGATAATTTCAGCAACAGTTTTCTACCAAACATGTAAAGATGTATTTGTTTTGTGTGTGATTTGTTTTTCTATGCCTGTGACACATTAAAGTGTGTTCTGTAGAACCCATCTCCGCTCGTTCCCTAAGGTGCTTTTTCCTTGGCTTCATCTGTGCAATAATGGAGACAGGACTTGGGGTTATTGGGGGTCATTATGGTGGAATTATTAGACTGTGGAGCTGTGATTTCCTCCAAGAGGAGTGAAAAAAGTTTGTTTTTTTAACTAGGTCTGATAAATTTACACCTCTCCTGTGCAGCATGTGACAGCCAAAGTAGACTTCCTGGTCTTTCACCATTTCCAGCGTGTCACCTGCAGACCAGGCAACCTCACGTGTCCACTACCATAAGGACATACTGTAACAACCTATTTTGTGTTGACATGAATGCGCTACAGGGGTCTTTTTGAAACTTTTTGCAAAGGATGTCGGATGCTGAGTGAGGGTAGATGGTGTTGTTGCACATCAAATTTCACAAAATGAATAGCAAAACAAATACAGGACAATCAGCTCCTGACATCCAGGCTAAAGGATTAGTGACTCATTAACCAGTCACGCTTCTGACAAATAAGACAGCTTTTAAGCGTAAAGTGAAGTCAGTTATATGACACTTGCTGACTCCATCACAAGAAGCTGTGCAGAAAAGGAATCCCCAAAAATCTGAAAAACTGCTATGTGACAAAGTAATCCAAGTAATACATTTTCTTAATATTATTCGCCATCTTCTTCAAAGATATTTTTCCTTCAGCATTTCTTCATGACCCGTTGAGACACTATTCACTGGTAAAAGGTCAAATGATCCATTTCTGCCGCTGAGTTTCATAGAGCAGTCCTGATGAGGTGACAGCGACAGAGCTCAGGGAAGATTATTGTCATTGGTCTAGAGACGTGTGGGTTGGTGTTCCCTGTGGCCTTAGAGAGGCATCCCCTTGAGAAGTCTGAGTAGGAGGGGAAAACACGGAAAACAAGAGCAATATAAACTGACTTTTTCATTTGTGCTATCACAACATCAATATTGGATGGTCAAGTGGATTCAATTATACAGGCACAGTTCAGCATTTAATGTGGTCATTTGCTGACAACAGTGTTATTAAAAGTTTCAGTGGTTCTTTTTTGTTGGGTTTTTTGGTTTGTTTGTTTTAACAATCAAGCTTTCACCCAAGCTGAAAACATGATTTATCCATTGTCGCAGCTCGCGCAAGACAGCTGTAATGCCAAACCCATAAGGTCAGGATAGGTTTCCCTTTCTGAGACTCATTTATCTTCCATATATCCAAAAGTTTAAAAGTGTGAATATGGAGGGCAACAGGCAGGGACTTGAAAATAGATTATATTAAATTTGTCCCCCTCAGCAATTTGAATGCAATTTTCAAGAATAAACAAAACAAGACCAAGTTACTAATCCAGGGTGGATGTGTGGCTAAGTTTACCTGAAGCCACTCTTGTGTTTTCTTGGCTCTGGCTAAATGTCTTCTTTGAAATGTGAACCTTCACTCCAGGCTTTATTATTTTTCCTTTTTTTGGTATCCATTCCTTCTTCTAGCTGTACTGGTCTCGCAGTTCCCATGAGAGAAGAGGAGCATCTCCACATAACAACACTGCCATGACCATGTCTCTTTTGCAGCCCCGTCCGCTTGGAACTCCTTGCAACAGAGTCTGAAGTTGACGAACCTGATTCCCCTTGCTAGTTTTAAGCTTTTGCTTAGAGACATGGAGAGTGCATCTTTATCTTGTACTTGCACTAGATGACCTCTGCCACAGCTAAGCATTGAAAGCACATAAGCTAGTCTGTGTTCTACAAGTTTTATTTTTGTCTGGGGCTAGTGTGCTAACCTGATATCTCTATTTTCCAGCTATTTAACGGTTATAGTGTATTGTCTTTTCCACTCTCCATCAGTTTCAAGTGTTATGTCCTGTCATATCTTGTCATGTCTCATTTTTATGTTTTATGCAACTGTGTGGATGTGAACAGGTCACACTTGAAAATGAGTCTTCGGACTCAAGTGTTTTATCTGTATAAATAAAGGATAAATAAAAAAAATAAAATGTTTGACATTATTGATGTCACCCTACAGGTTTTCTGTGCTTCTGAAGCCTCTTTTTACTGCATGGCACCTTGTTGGCAGGAACTGACACCGCCTAACCCCAATTTATCTAAAAACGGGAAAATTGGCATAATGACAAAGCCAGGAAGCCTTAGATTAGGGAATTTAGCTTATGCTAACCAATGTTTCTTTACTGATAAAATTTGGCCAAACATCCTGATTTCAGTTCTTGTTCTCAAAACAACATATGAAATAAGCTCTGCAAGAGCTGAAATGAGGACAGTGTAAGTCTGCTGGGACCCTCAGTCCCTCAAGAGCCACCCACGAGAGAGCGGTTAGTTCAACCAAGCCAAGCACCCTAGGGAACTGAACCACTACTAGCAGAGTGCAGTGGAGTCAGCTGTCTGGTTGGTTAATTGTAGTTGGTTATTGGCCATTTTGAAGGGTCCAGAAATGGTCCGAGACAAACGTCACTCAACCAGAAGAAACCAGCTGTTTGAAGAATAATTAGAAGCCGATAAGATTGTGGTGTTTTTTCCATGCTAACCCAAAACTGGTCACAGAGGTCTCTTACTACAGTTAACAACGCAACAAGACATATAATCTTTGAAAAAGAATGACCAATCATGTAAAGTCTTTCTTCTCACCGTTAAGAAGTAAAGTCTAGAAGGTGCTAAGTAGTTAAAGTGAGGACAGCTAGCTATTCACCATAGCCACCTGTCAATCAAAAAACCATGCCCCTAATTATGCATAGATTCGTGGCTTCATATGATTCTACCTGATGAGGTTAAAAAATATAGCACCTTGTATTTTGGTTCCAGATTTTCTCAATACACAGTTTTAAATACTTTCTTGGTTGGTAAGCATGTTTCTCTTCTCATCTGAAAGGCTTCTTCATTTGTGAGTGGTGGTGAGTTCAAGGCTTTAAATAGCTGTGGGGTCATTCACACAACGACAACGGCATCCCGCGGGTCATTAAGCTCACGATGAGCTGTTTGAGTTCTAGACCATCATGTGAAATGATGTTGTCCATTGACTTAAGGTGCAAATGGTTGTGAGGCCACCTTGGGAGGGATGTCAAGGCTTTATTGTGTTTGTTATGAGGCGATGCTTAAAGGTGATGTTAAATTGAATTGCATAACACTGTTTTGCTATTATAATAACTGTAACTACTACTAAATAGGAACTTGGAAAAATGTTTGAAACAAATGCCGAAATTGTAGCAATTTCAACTTTTAGATCATTGTAGGTCAAAG
Source organism: Cololabis saira (assembly GCF_033807715.1). Classification (NCBI taxonomy): domain Eukaryota; kingdom Metazoa; phylum Chordata; class Actinopteri; order Beloniformes; family Belonidae; genus Cololabis; species Cololabis saira. Next base: position 22,111,700 of record NC_084602.1, read on the forward strand.
AAAGAAAGACAAATAAAAAACACTAGTTGATGACACCTATTTGAAATCATTTGAACTCATAGCTTGCACTAAAATATCTCTTCCCAACTTCATTTCAGAATGTGTTGCAGGTCTGTAATGCAAGACTTGATGTTTATAAACTTTAAAATAATTTTAGTGAAACGAAAGAAACAAAAAAAAGAAACAAAAGCCTTAAAGGAGCTTGAGGCCCGATTGTGGCAGGATTTATGAAAAAAATCCGTATACATTTTAAGTTTTCTAGTAATAATGTCAGATGAAGCGTTCCAAACCCAAAAGAATGAGCCCTCTAGTGTATCTCTCCTTTGCCTTGAACAGGCTGTGTGCTGCAAAATGTGCTGCAATTCGGTCCCGAATTTCCCGCGCTGTCCTGCGGATGTGACGTCACATGACGCTGCATGCACGTTCTCCCCGTTCTCCCGTGCCGGCTTCACTGTTGGCTGCAGTACCCCCAACGGCCGTCTTAAAAGGAGCCTCATGCTCCTTTAAATAAAGAATTCCCTATACTACACCTCTAAATACCAAAGAAAATTATATCATATCTGAAGAATGAAAAAAATGAGTTAAGTTAAAAGATGAGATAAACATATCAAGGATTGCAGAAGATATGCTTTTAAGGATTGCCTTAAAACTGTGCAGGATGTGCTGCCACATGAACCACCTGACAACTTCAGTGCACTTTTAATCATAATGCAAGAGACCCTGCAAGAGTCCTGTCCAGATTCTTTGAAGGGATATGCCAACATTTTGAGAACTAACCTAAATCATCCCCACAGTTTGATAAGAGGGTTTATGCCGATCTCTGCTCTGTGTCTGACAAAGCTACCTGCTGGACTAGCTTAGCACAGCTGCTGGAACTGGATCACTGCACCACTAAAACACCATCCTCAGTGACAAAATAAGCCTGTAATAACTCCAAAATGTGATTATTTATTATGTTGCAACTTGTGCATTTACCTTGTGGAGATATAACTATGAAAATGAGATGCAAAAATATTACGAGATAAGGAACAATATTTTGATGGAGCGCCTCAGCACCACTGGCCTGCAGCAGCACTTTTGCCAGGTTGGTCTAAACCACAATCAGTGAGTTTGAGAAACTAGTTAAGTCTGGCGGCTAGTTGGCACTTTTTTTGTTTAATTGAAAAACTCAGTAGGATGTGAGAAGGTTATTCACTTTTTCTTTACTTGACTCACATCCATCGTCCTACTGCAGTTTTCCTTATTAAACCGAGCAATTTTGAAGAAAGCCCAAGTCCTCATGGAACTTAATACGTTAATTAAAGAATGTCTGTTTTTCTCATTTCCATGTGATGGCTTGTTTGGCCGACAGCAGAGTTAACAGAGACTGGAGTCTCTGTGGACGGCAGTGATTAATGAATCCAAGTCCGTGTTTGAATGCAAGGGTGACTATTAATTGAGAGTGTTTATGGAGACTGAGCCACTCAAACTGAGACAACAAATGGCATTTCTGTCTCCAACCGTTTTTTAGGGTACCTATGTGCGCAGTTTCATAACGTTCCAATAAATAAACTGGAATTTTACTGGGCCCCAGATTTCCCAAGCTGACTTTAAATTGGCAAAACGAGGTAAAAAAAAATGCTTTAAAAAAAAACACATAACAAAAACCAAGTATAATTCCCCAGCTTTAATAATGTATAAGAAAATGAAGTACGGTAGTTTATCCTGCAAGATATAGGGAATTAAGCATATAATATATCTGAATTAACTTCTCCTGTCTACAGTAAATAAAGATGAAATTACTCATTTTCAGTCTTGTAACAGTTTGACTACAAACCAACACATGTCTGATTTGGACATTACAAATCCATCTTACAGGCTTGGCTGTATGGCCTGCAATGTTAAAGACTGCCTTATAAAAACGTGGATAAATTAGGACATTCGTTGCTGCCATCTAAAGATAAAGCAGGATACTAAAGTGTAAACTGCTTCACTGAAGCTTTCTTTTAACATACCTGTACCACCCCTTCCTACACTTATGATGAACTTTATTTACATGATGGATTCCCTAACAAATAAAACTGACCTTCATAGCCGAACCTGTAAACTCAATGTTTTTAACCATAAAATGGCCCTCTGATGCTTAAATTATGGTCAAGACTAGCCATAATCACAGGACAGGCTTTCAAAACGTAGATTGACAACACACTTGTATAACATTTCCTAAAACTACAGGTATAGCTGACATACACACAAAGCATCTGAATCAGTTTTAGGTATTTTAATTGAAAAATCAGGTAAAACTAAGTAAAATTATGTTAAAAATGGTAATGCTCCTTAATATGTTGCTATACATTGTGCACTATAAGAAATCATAAGTAATTTTTTGAAATCACATACTATAATACTGTCATGTTCTGATTTTGTGACAAAAGCGTAGTGCCTAGTTTGCAGCATGGAACCATCTGCACAATATGCAAAATGTGAAAACTACCCAGATGGTGTTCTGCTACTGGAAAGGTTTTGCGTCTTCCTTGAATACGCGTATCTATATTTTTCTTTTCTACAGTGGGAACCAGTCAAAGTGGTCACGTTTCCAGTATGCAGAACCATGTGTACAGCAGCATGTGGTTTCAAATAAGAACAACGATTCCTAACTCGGACGTCTCCTTTTTCTTTTAAACAGGAACTTCTGTCACAGCAGCACAATACATTACTCACATCTTCGCAATTCTCCTTCACAGCGTAACCCTGCATGTGATCAATCATTTTACATCTGAACATTTATGAAAAGTGGATGTTAGATTCTCATTATACCGCTACAGGACAAATGAGTCTAATTTCACATAACATTAAATACTTTCAGAATGCGATGACCTTGAAGGGATGAAGACGTTGAAGGGATGAAGAACACACACATTACACGTGACGTGACGTATGCAACGCTGGGTTGCTGTGGGAACAGAGAATGACAGCTAATGACATAAGCTTGACCAAAACACTGCTTTGGAGGGATGGGGTCACAGGTCTCCCCAAGAGAGCCAAAGACAAATTAGTTCTTTCACCATTTTGATTTTATCACACTTATTTCTCTGGGATATGAGCTTCGTCTTCCTCAGGGTTGTGTGCCTCGCCCTCTGCGATATCCTCGTTTTGCGATGGATTTGATCCGGTTTGTTCTCTACTCTCAGACGGCCTCAGGAGGTATTCCAGCTCCTCTGCACTGATGGCCACCTTCTCCGGGATCAGCCACCTCTTGAAGTGCTCCATAGCGCTGGGAACGGAGGGATACCAATAGTTAAGGGCTGATTACTCCCAGGGAAGTCTTGACTATCCTCATTCCAGAAATTCTGAGGTGTTGTTTAGAAAAGTTAATACCACATTGTCTTGTAAATTTCAAGGGAAGGTGATTAAAATACTGGGATCGACAAAGAATCTCAAGATAAGATCTTTCTAATAACCCAAATTGAGGATTTTTGAAAATATAAAAAAAATCCAAAATTCTTGTCCTTAAGTTTTCATTAAAAATGTGATTATTTTGACTTTATAGAATGCAAGGAATTACTTAAAATAAGTTAAATTATTGCACAAATGTCCTCACCGGGACTGTGCTTCATGACCCTGTCATACCTCTCGTCCATGTCTCCACCTTGGAAGAGCTCTGACGTTTCGGCATCATGCAGGAATCTATCCCAGCATTCTTTCTTCGCTTGAGACAAGGACCGCAGCATGTCCCTGGAGGTAACGTCACTGGACTGGCCTTTTAACTTTTTCAGGCGATTCTCTGCAGTAAAACATAGACAAAATATGAGAACTTTACATTCTGCATTGAAGTTGGAACAGACAATTTGAAGATGGGTAAATGCCAAAGCTCTTCTGACAACACTGGGGAGGTGTCTTTGTTTCATTTATTGTGCCAAAACATATTAAGCTGAGCAACTTTTAGGGGCCATTTCTGACTTGCATAATTGAAAATGTTTTCATAAAATATTTTACAATGTTTGGTCAATGACCGTTGTTTTTTTCCTTTTTAAAGTTACCTCTTAGTGGATTAAATACAATTTCAAGAATAAAGTCAAAATTTCGCCTTTTTTCTCAACATTTCAATTTTATTCATGAAATTTTGACTTTTTTCTCAACATTTCGACTTTTTTCTCAAAATTGTACTTCAACATTATTCTTGAAATTTCGACATTTTTCTCAACATTTCGACTTTTTTCTCGAAGTGCATAATGAAAATGAAAAAAAAAAAAAAAAACACCTCTAAAATATTATTTTAATTTTTCTCCTGCCTGGCCCTAATACTCTTCCGTACAATATAGCCCTCCTTATTTCACTTACACAATTAAAATGCATGGAGTTTTTGAATAACAATAACAATTGTCCCTAAAGGAAACCTGTCTTGGGTACTGTCTTGGGTGCATAAACTGTGTTTATTTTTCAACCACTGGTGTAAAGTTATACGTTATTAGATCTCCAGCCACTTAGGGCAAAAAAAAAAAAAGAAAAAAAGTAGTATTGTAGTATTGTCTTTGATTGGGCGGCCGATCGATCTGGCCCGATCACGGCATTTTCAAAACATCGATATCGGCCAAAAGAGTATCGGGACATACCTAGTTATTAATGTTTTTAATATATATTAAATCGTTTTATATATCATTGCATTTAACGTCACTTCCGGCCGGTGGCCAGCGTCACTTCCGGCACATGTTTGAATTGTGAAATTTTATATGTTGCATTAAGCTGCTGCCATTCATTTCATGCCATTTAGAATGTTGCACTAAGGTTAAGCCAAAAAGTATTTTAATTTTCTTGTGTTTGTGAGTTTGACTGGATGTCATTCAACTACCTCTTTTGAAGTTAAATGTATTTATTTTTGTTATTGCACTATTCTGCACTTTTTGTTTTAGTTTACAATTTAATGTTTTTACCTTTTGTGGCACCAGTGCTGATAAGTTTTGTTGAAATTATGTCCATGTTGTTCTCCAATGGACAATAAAAGAAGCTTGGGATAATTTAGTTTTAGTCCTCTTTTCTTTTTTTTTTTATTCATTGCTAAAATGTATCTGATCGGGAAAAAGTATCGGAAATGTATCGGGAGCCAAAAAAAGTGATCGGATCGAGAAAAATCAGGATCGGCAGATACTCAAACTCAAGTGATCGGGATCAGATCTGGAGCTAAAAAAAACTGTTCGGGACAACTAGGGTTGCCACCCGTCCCGTAAAATACGGAATTGTCCTTTATTTGAGAAAAAAATGTTGCGTCCCGTATTGAACGGGACGCGATTTGTCCCGTATTTTCATTAACGCCCCATAGACACGTCTGTCACACATACATCTACACTAAATTTAACAATAATGAACAAAATAAAACACAGGAAACATTAAGGCCAGCAAAATCTTTGTGGCGGGACAACAGGACCTGCTGCGTCTGTGCCCATATCTTTATATTTTATATATTATTATTATTATTATTATTATTATTATTATTATTATTATTATTATTATTACTACCAGTGAGGATGTGTATGAATGAATAATGATTTCTGTAAAGCGCTCTGGGTGCCTTGAAGGGTGCTATATAAATCCAAGTCATCATTATTATATGTGTGTGCCAGACAGCGGGGAGGACTCGGGCTTCACCTCCAGGTAGGGGTTGGGAATTGGGAATTAAAACTTGCGTTCCGTATTGAACCAATACGGACATATATTATGCTCTTATTTATTGACGTAATGTATTTATTGTAGTAATTTATTGATGATAATATACAGATGAAGGTCAGAAATTTGAATATATTGCAAAACGTCATTCGTGGTAAATTTAACTAAAAGGTGAAACAAATATATTATTTCCCCACTACATTCAAAGTGATATATTTCAAGCCTTTATTTGTTATGATTTTGGTGATTATGGCTCAGTTTATGAAAACCCCAAATAAAAAATAAATTAGAGAATATTTTATGAAATCAATAAACAGTTCCATCATCAAAATTATAACAAATAAAGGTTTAACATATCTTGCTTTGCATGTAATAAGACTAGGTAATATATTAGTTTTACCTTTTAAGTTGAATTATTGAAATAAATTAAGTTTTACACCATATTCTAGTTGAATTATTAAAATAAATTAACTTTTTCACCATATTCTAGTTGAATTATTGAAATAAATTAACTTTTACACCATATTCTAGTTGAATTATTAAAATAAATTAACTTTTTCACCATATTCTAGTTGAATTATTGAAATAAATTAACTTTTACACCATATTCTTCACCTGTAGGCTATATTATACATCTGGGCTGATGTGGACATACATAGCATAGGAGCATAGGAGGCTATTTCAGTTGCTAGTATGGTTGTCTGTCTGTACAGTCATGCAAGTTCAATGCTATTAAAGCACTTTAAACTTTATTTCTATATCTGAAAAGGTGGGAACCCTAGGGACAACCCTAAAAAAAGCTAAAAAGTCATATAAATACTGTACCTAAACTGGCTATGTAAATCTCAGAATCCTCCATCGGTTCCCATTTAGCGCTGGAGGAGCTGGGGTCTGTCCGGTGCGTGTGTCCGTTCACCACCCCTCCACTGAGCGGGTCTGGACGGAAGGCGTCGGTGAAGTCCGGGCGGAGAGCCGGAGCTGCCCCGGCTCTGAGCTCCGGCAGAGCCGGGCAGATCTCCGACCACAGCTCCCCGCTGGACCGCACCTCCGGAGCCTCGAAGTCGTCTATCATCCCTCCGAGGTCACTCAACTAAACGGCTGTCAGAAAAGACGATTGTTAAAGTGTTTAAGATCACCATGTTGATCTTTTACAAGGATTTAAACAAGCAATATATTACACATATGAACCATCAGCGAGCACTGCAGGCTGGTCTTCAACTTTATGGATTACTGCTTTACAATTGAAATACCCTTTTTTAACAGATTGTCAAAATAAATTATTATTAACATCTTTAACATTAACATCTTACCTGTCTGATTATTTGGATCGGCTTGGCTGTTATTTTCAAAGATGTGTAAAGTTGGAGTTTAGCTTCACTAGCAAACTGTATCCATGACTTAACCCACTTCCTTGTGAAGGTGAATTTGATTCGACGTTGCAGCTGCCAATCAAACTGTTCTGAGCGCTGATTGGATAATTGGGACCCCTCGTCAGACGCAGGATCTGAATCTTATTGGCCAAGAGCCGTGGGAGGCGGAACCAGGAAGTAACTCACCTTAAAGGGACGGTGCTCACAACTGCGAAGGTAAACACCGACCACTGACCTAGAGGTAGTTTAAATTATTTTATGCATGACTGTATGCTTTAAGATAATAAAAATAACCGTTACAACTCCATAAGGATTTTATCAATTCATAAAAGTAACGTTAACGCTCTAGCGTAGCCGTAAACCACAGTTTTGTGAATAACATGGCAAACACACAGAGGACGCGGCGGTTACTTTATGGTTCCGCGTTACATCGACGCAAAGCCTACGCCGTGGGTTACGCGGCGACTCCGCGTACCCTACGGCGTAGGCTTTGCGTCGATGTAACGCAGAACCATAATTCAGGCTTTAGACTGTTACTATATATGCTTCTGTGTACCACGGCTTACAGTGGCTGATTGTTCTGCTACAGGAAGCTCCAGTGTGGGACATGCGAGCAGTGCTGCGCCTGGCAGCGGTGGCGGTCCCCATGGGCGTGCTGCTGTCCCGCACCATGGCGTGGATGTCCAGCGGCAAAACGAACGCAGAGCTTGTCGGCAGACTGAGGGGTAATTGTGCTGATGTCAGGGTCACATACACTAACCTGGTAGTTTTATGTGGTACACGCAGTACTCGAGTTGTAAAATAAAATCAGGGGGCATGGTGGATTTTATCATATGGGGACAGATCATTTGTGCTGATTACAAATAATATAATATATTACAAATAATAGCACTGACCAAAACACCTGCAGAAATACTGCAGGAATGACATAGCAGCAGTTAAATGCAGCCTTCTGTAAGCTTTAAATATCCACTGGGCTTACATCAAATACATCAAAACACAACAATAAAAAACAGTTTTCTGAACTTATCAATATGCCTCTGTCCTTCACAGGATAAGTAAAATGGATCACTGCAAAAACTCAAAATAAGAATATTTGTCTTATTTCTAGTTAAAAAGTCTAATTTTAGTAAAAATAATCTTATTACACTTAAAACAAAACTCATCACTGGAAAAAACAACAATTTTCACCTGTTTCAAGTAGATTTTTTTTTTTGCTTGTAATGAGAAGATAAATCTTGTCCCACTGGCAGATTTTCCTACTTATTTCAAGTGAAAATTGACCTGAAACAGGTGAAAATTGTCAAATAAGTTATTTTTCTGGTGTTATTTTTCTGGTGATGACTCTAAATGTTGAAATAGCAGTAAAACCACATTCATTGATGAAATGACATAAAGGATGGAAAGGGGGGATGGCAGTTTTACAGGGGGGATGATTTTGACCGTTTTTATTTCAGGGGGGATGCCATCCCCCCTCAACTCGAGTACTGGGTACACGTACACCTCGCTGCATTGCTTTTTAACTCAATGCCCTCATGTCTGTGTTTATTTGTATAGCACAATTCAGCACAAGGTAATTCAAAGTGCTACAACATTAAAAGCAGCAAGACACAATTAAACAGTAAATAACAGATACAATGATAAGAAAATAGGTAAAATAATAAAAAGCACAAGTTGTTAGAAAGTAAGGGCAGTAGAGAACAGCAGGTAAGTATTTAATTTAAGAGTACGCTTCAGTAAACAGTAATGTTTTTAGGCCTGATTTAAAGGAGCTGACAGTTTGACAGACCTCAGGTCTACAGGAAGTTTGTTCCACCGGTGAGGAGCAGAATAACTGAACGCTGCCTCACCTTGCTTGGTTCTGGTTCTTGGGACACACAACAAACCAGATCCAGATGAACCTCAGGGGTCTGGGAGCTTCATAGGAACTAACAGATCCAGCATGTATTTTGGTCCAAGACCATTCAGTGTTTTGTAGACCAGCAGTAAGATTTTAAACTCTATCCTTTGACTCACTGGAAGCCAGTGTAGTGATTTCAAGTTCAAAGTTTGAAACTGAGCATCAGAAAAGGGCAGCAATTTTAGCGGTTTAAGAGACTTTCAATTCAATTTTATTTATATAGCGTCTATTACAACAGATGTTGTCTCTAGGCGCTTTCCAGAGATCCAGAGCATGACCCCCGAGCAATTATTACATAAACACTTTGCCTACCACTTTGAAAGTGGCATGGTTGTTGGTGCTGGACATGCTGGTCTAAGTATTTCAGAAACTGCTTCACTGGGGATTTCACACACAGCCATCTCTAGGGTTTACTGAGTATCGTCTGAAAAAGAGAACAGCACAAGATCACACAGATGCTGCTCTGGTCAGCTAAGAACAAGAAACTGAGGTTACAATTTGCACAGAAAATTGTAAATAGAAGATTAGAAAAATGTGGCCTCGTCTGAAGAGTCTCAGTTTCTGCAATTAGATGGTAGAGTAAGAATTTGGCACAAGCAATATGAAAGCATGGCTCGATCCTGGCTTGTATCAATGGTTCAGGCTTCTGCTGGTGCTGGCGTGGAAGATGTATTCTTGGTACGCTTTGGGCCACTTAATACCAATTAAGCATTGTTTTAAATACCACAGTCTACCTAAGTTTTGGTTCTGACCATGCCAATCTCTTTATGACCACAATGTACCCATCCTCTGATGGCTGTTTTCAGCAGGATAATGCAGAATGTCACAAAGTTAAAATCTTCCCAAACTAGTTTCTTGAACATGACAATGTACTCCATTGGCCTCCACAGTCTCCAGAACCAATCCAAAAGAGGATCTTTGGGATGAAATTTGCATCACAGATGTGCAGCTGACCAAGCTGCACAAACTGAGATGCTATCATATGAATATGGAGCAAAATCTCAGAGGAACATTTATAACACCTTGTTGAATCTATGCTACCAAGATTTAAGGCCGTTCTGAAGGCAAGAGGGGGTCCAACTTGTTGCTAGTGAGGTTTACCTACTGTAGTAAAGTGGCCTGTGAGTATATGTGTTATTTAAAAAGAAAAATACTAGTGGATACCTGTCTATCTTCTTCAAATAGTGTGTCCATTGTTGAAGTAGAGCATTGTTTAGTTTGGAGATAGTTGTATTATTGATGAGCATGTGGAAGTTTGTGGAAAACAGATATACATTATTTGTATTCAGCATGTATAATTTTCTCTCTACTTAAGTTAACCATCACCTCCTTTCTCTTCCAGATCATGGGGTGATCCGTAACGACAGAGTGTTTGATGCCATGCTGGACACTGACAGAGGACTTTACTCTAGAGACTATCCGTATGCCGACTCTCCGCAGAACATAGGTGCTCAATACAATCACGCTTACAAAAGGCATACAATAACAATAAACAATCATAAAACCACCTAGTTGACTGTGAATAAGTTTACATTGTGCCACCAGAACAACTCTGATCCAATGTAGTGTGGTCTTTGGGGCTGTCCTGGCGTGTCTGGGGCTCGCATATTGGAGTCTGTAGGTTGCACAATAGGGCCTTCATGAATGTTGCATTCTTCAAGTCAATTAAGGCAGTTTTTGCTACGTAGGTGGGGGGCATTGTGTTACTGGGTGAGACGGCTGCCATTAAGAGGAGGGGGTGTTTGGTTCATAACAGTGTTTAAATTGTCGCTGTGTCTAAAAAAAACTATGTTTTAAATAATAGGGACCCCAGATCTCTTAAAAGTTTTGTGCATTGCAACAATATGATCGATACTATTGATATATTACAACACACTGTTTCATTAGATGATGGTTTTTTTCATTTGGCCAGATGTGTGGAGACACTCAGTGTTATGTTTACTTATTACAGGCTACAGGGCAACCATCAGTGCACCACACATGGTGAGTAACAAACATTGAACCTTAGTAACAGAAAATGTGTTATACTGTTTTTAAAATAATCTATTAAGTGCAGTCTTAGATAAAAAAAACAACATACTACACTTTGCCATTATGTATTTGATATGAATGCTAAAGGTAGATACAGATACTGTTGAATAAGTTATAATACAGTTTAAAGCACTGTGTCATTGTTCATTTGAAGTTACATTTAAGTACTTTTAAGACCTGACTAAGATCTGTATTTCATCATATTTATTTTATTTGGCCCTGGTTTGTAAAACCTTCACTTGTGCATATAAACACATTTCATCACATTCTTGTTGGCCTTACAGCATGCACATGCTTTGGAGCTGTTAAGTGACAAACTAACTGAAGGGGCGTCTGCATTGGATGTAGGTTCAGGAAGTGGATATCTAACTGCCTGCTTTGCAAGAATGGTAAGTTATATGTATAACTTTCCAGAATTATTTTAAAACTTTATAGCTGACTTTAAATTTTGTCCATGAGTTTGCATAAAATATCTAGTATTAATGCAAAAGTTGCATTTTTTGTATTGTGTGTAGACAGGACCCAGTGGTAGAATAGTTGGGATTGAACACATTGATGAACTGGTTCAAATGTCAAGAAAAAATGTGCACGCCGATGACCCTGAGTTGCTTTCTTCTGGACGCATCAAACTTGTGGGTGAGTCTGAAAATATCAACGTCATACCTCCTTTCATATTTTGATTTGATTTTGATTTTGAGTTTTTATTTCGGTCCATTTGGATACAACATAATACAACATAAAAATAGTCCAATATTTTAAATGGCACCGAAAAGGTATAGGCTGAAGCCAAGGCTTATTATGCCTACCCTTTTATGAACCTCAACTCAGGAGGTTTTATACAAAACAAAACTAATCATTTGGATTCAAACATTGAAAAAGAATGGATATATTGGACAAGTAACAGAGGTATCTAGACAAAAACAAAGACAAAAACAAAACAAAAAACATACTATAAATTACAAGGAGTGATAAATTAAGTGGTTTTTGGCTAGAGACTGTCATATACAGATGTTTAAATTGCAGAGACAAACCAGATTATAGTGCATGTCATACATGTCATCCATCCATCTGCAGTGGGAGATGGAAGACAGGGTTATCTGGAAGGAGCGCCGTATGATGCCATTCATGTTGGTGCAGCAGCAGCTTCTGTTCCCAAGCCTGTAAGAGCACACCTGACTTTTACTCTGGTTAGAATAGAATAGCTCTCTCTCTAAAGTCTGCAAATAAATAACAGCAGGTTATTACTGCAGGAGATATTGAAATAAAATTGATCTTAGATGCAGATTGTTATCGACATACCTTTTTCTAAAATATTTTGACCTGTGAAGGAGGCTTTGCGATGCAGACTCAGTGGAAATAAAACACGTCTGTTTTCTCTTTCGCCAGCTGCTGGAACAGCTGAAAACAGGCGGGCGTCTGGTTCTCCCAGTGGGCCCCGAAGGTGGCAGTCAGGTGCTAGAACAATACGATCGGCAGAGTGATGGAACTTTCCTGAAGAAAGCGTTAATGGGAGTGATTTATGTCCCCCTGACTGACAAGAGGCACCAGTGGTCGGGGTAAGAGAACTTCCTCAGCCTTGAATCTAAAGAAATAAATAAAGTGAGTTATGTCCACCTGCTGTCCTTCCTTCTTCCAGAGGTGAGCTCTGACTGCAGTGTGATTGCCCCTGCAGAAGATGGCGATGGTGCTGTGTCTCTGAGGTATCGTAGAGCTCCCCACAATCTCACTGAGGTTCAATCTTTACCAGATGCTGCTCCACAGAGTTGATACCTAACAACACACAAGGAGAGTTTTGTTCTGTTTGCCTAAACAGATTGTCTTCCAAGAAACCTAGAATGAGTAGCTGAGGAAGTGTGAACCTGTCCACTGATTACCATGTTGGTGGTGTGGATGGTGGATGAAAAACAACATTTGTACACAGTGCTATTTTCTAATTAGTTTAGAAAGGACAGAAAAGGAACAGTATGTATTGTTGTGTATATTTATTGTAAATGGAACTGAGTTTAAAAGTTTTATAGAATTTGATCGGAATGTTTTGGTAACAACTTGAGTAACATAAAGATGAGCTCAAATATAAGCCATGGAATTTTAACATAAGTTTAGCTAATTTGAATAAAGTAATATATTACAGTAAGTATAATTCTTACTTAGATCATTTAATGTATTTGTAGAATATTTTCTGTTTGACACTAGGGAAGGATGTGCCAATAACTGAAAGGTTTGAAAATATTCAAATATTGTGTTATATGTGTAATCAAATTTATTAATAAAGCCACTAATAAACATTGTACTGTTATCATTACTGGAAAGAACCGTATGTATTGTTGTGTATGTTTATTGGAAATTGAACTGAGTTTAAAAGTTTTATAGAATTTGATGGGAATGTTTTGGTTACAACTTGAGTAACATAAAGATGAGCTCAAATATAAGCCATGGCATTTTAATATAAGTTTAGCTAATTTAAATAAAGTAATATATTACAGTAAGTATAATTCTTACTTAGACCATCTAGGGAAAGATGTGCCAATAACTGAAAGGTTTGAAAAGATTCAAATATTGTGTTATATGTTTAATCAAATGTATTAATAAAGCCCACTAAATAAACACTGTACTGTTATCATTATTGGAAGGGTTAGGGTAATTTTAATTATGCTGGACTTCAAGAACAAACTAAATAAACATATGCCAAAATAAACAAATGTATGCAAAAATAATTTAAGAAATAGTAAATTGTGAATGAAAATGGAAAACGTGCATTTCATTCTAAGTTACGATATTTACAGGACTGTCTCAGAAAATTTGAATATTGTGATAAAGTTCTTTATTTTCTGTAATGCAATTAAAAAAACAAAAAGGTCATACATTCTGGATTAATTACAAATCAACTGAAATATTGCAAGCCTTTTATTATTTTAATATTGCTGATTATGGTTTACAGTTTAAGATTAAGATTCCCAGAATATTCTGATTTTTTGAGATAGGATATTTGAGTTTTCTTAAACTGTAAGCCATGATCAGCAATATTAAAATAATACAAGGCTTGCAATATTTCAGTTGATTTGTAATGAATCCAGAATGTAAGACATTTTTGCATTACAGAAAATAAAGGACTTTATCACAATATTCTAATTTTCTGAGACAGTCCTCCTGTATGATGTGAAAAATATGGCAAACATTTGAGTCTACCGTTAAAACTACACATGGCATATATTGGACTACAGATTGACGTCATTGGTACGCGCCAGTACAGCGAAGGACCCCTACAATACTAGCTGAGGGCAAGAAGTTTCACTTGTCTATGTATCTGGTCAAAGGCAGTGAAGAGTCTCACAACTGGCATCTTTTCGTCTTCGAAGAAAGATAACCATCTTCTTTCGTCCTCCCAGTCGGTGTAGTGACAACAGGGTATGGATAATAACGCAGTTGTTGCCGCAGAGAAACCGGCGGACGTGAACACCACGCTGTCAGCCGCGGAGAGCATGCAGACAGCAGAGGCGACAAAATGTGGTAAACGCAAAAATCACGACACCGACGAACCAGAGACGAGTGTTAAGGGCAAGAAGCGGAGAGGAGCGGGAGGGAAGAAGCTCCGTCCGGGCGACAGATACATCCCTCCCCCGCAGAAGCGCAACCCGGGGGTCAGCTTCAACCAGGAGCATTTCAGTGAGACCTCCTACTACTTTGAGGGGGGGCTAAGGAAGGTCTTCCCCTACTACTTTGACTTTAAAACCTACTGCAAAGGTCGGTGGATTGGGAAGACCCTGGAGGAGGTGTTTAAAAACGAGTTCAGGGCTGAATCTATAGAGTATTATCAGGAGGCTGCTAAGGAGGGTCGCATCCGGATGAACGAGACACCTGTGGAGGATCTAAGCTTTGTTCTCAGGGTCAGTTCTGTGAAATAATGTTCATTAATATCATTTATATATTTTATTATGCAGGTTTCAAATGCTTAAAGTAAAATCATTCATTGTTAGAGTAACATATACGTTTTTAACCCTTGTGCTGTATTTGGGTCAAGGGAGGGGGAAGGGAGGAAAGAAGGGAGAAAAGATGGAAGGGAGGAAAGAAGGGAGAAAAGATGGAAGGGAGGAAAGAAGGGAGAAAAGATGGAAGGGAGGAAAGAAGGGAGAAAAGATGGAAGGAAGGAAGGAAGGGAGGAAAGATGGAAGGGAGGAAAGAAGGGAGAAAAGATGGAAGGGAGGAAAGAAGGGAGAAAAGATGGAAGGGAGGAAAGAAGGGAGAAAAGATGGAAGGGAGGAAAGAAGGGAGAAAAGATGGAAGGAAGGAAGGAAGGGAGGAAAGATGGAAGGAAGGAAGGAAGGAAGGGAGAAAAGATGGAAGGGAGGAAAGAAGGGAGAAAAGATGGAAGGGAGGAAAGAAGGGAGAAAAGATGGAAGGAAGGAAGGAAGGGAGAAAAGATGGAAGGAAGGAAGGAAGGAAGGAAGGGAGAAAAGATGGAAGGGAGGAAAGATGGAAGGAAGGAAGGAAGGGAGAAAAGATGGAAGGGAGGAAAGAAGGAAGGAAGGAAGGGAGAAAAGATGGAAGGAAGGGAGAAAAGAAGGGAGAAAAGATGGAAGGAAGGAAGGGAGAAAAGATAGAAGGGAGAAAAGATGGAAGGGGGAAAGAAGGGAGAAAAGATGGAAGTGAGGAAAGAAGGAAGTAAGGAAGGGAGAAAAGATGGAAGGAAGGGAGAAAGGAAAGAAAGAAGGGAGGGAGGAATGGAGAAAATAAGGAAAGAAAGAAGAAAAAGCAAAGAAGGTAATAAAGGAATGAATGAGGGAGGGGAGGTAGGAAGAAAAGGGAGTAAAGGAGGGTAAAAAAGGAGGAAAAGAGGAAAGGAAGAAGGAAGGAAGGAAAGGAGGATAGAAGAATTGGGTCATTTTGACCCAAAGACAGCACAAGGGTTAAGTTGGTTTTCTGTTCCTACTGGTGTCAACCCTGACACACGTGGTATCAATCTCTCCCACACTGTCCACAGAATAATGACCACATGAGGAACACCGTGCACCGCCATGAGCCCCCTGTGGTTGACACGCCTCTAGAGATCCTTGCAGATGATGGTGAAGTGCTGGTGGTGAACAAACCCGCCTCCATCCCTGTTCACCCATGTGGTCGTTTCCGCCACAACACGGTGATCTTCATCCTTGGTAAAGAGCGGGGCATCTCTGAGCTCCATACCGTCCACAGACTGGACAGGCTCACCTCTGGAGTCCTGCTGTTTGCCCGGACGCTTGAGACATCCCAGAAGCTGGACCAGAAAGTGAGAGACAGACAGGTATGTTGAGGACGGTTTTGTGCTGTTATCTCTAATGACAGACTGCTGAAACTGGCTGTGGCCTGAAATGGTCCGAGGAAGGGGCTAACCAGCTCCTGCCAGCCAGGCCCAGCTCCAAGTTGGCCTGCATCCCTTTAGGGTTGCAAAATTCCGGGAATTTTCAAAGTTGGAAACTTTCCATGGGAATTAACGGGAATATATGGGAATTAATGGGAATTAACGGGAATAAATAAGAAATTTACAGAATTGAAGGTTGGCCCTTAACAGGGAACTTAAATATAGTTGGGGGAAATATATTGTAGCATAATCTTGGCTAAAACAACCAGATTTAATGCAAGTACACTCCTCAATCACATGCACACAGCACATTGCTTACTGCAGGGCTATTGAGACCACGCCCCCTACAGGCACTGTGCATTCCTCCATCACATGCACAGGTGATTTCTTGAAGCCTGGAGGCCACACATTTGAGCTCAAAGCACAAGACTAATGAAGCCACACATTTGGGGGGGGGTTGGGGTCATTTTACTTTTTGATTGGGTGGGGGAGTGGGGTGAGTTAGTATTTACTCAACATTCATGTTTTTGTTGTTCATTAAAATAATTGTTCATACAAGAATAACAACTAAAGTTCTACTCAAATAAATCTGTTGAAATGTCATGTTTTTGTATTATTTTGCATGGATATCTGCTTATGACAAAATAAATATTTACATTTATGTTTGGATATGATACAGTTTGTTTAAATTACCCCCAATTTCCAGTTAATTCCCATAAATTCCCATTAATTCCCAAAAAATTCCCATAATTACAATGGAAAGTTTCCAATTTGGAATATTTCCAAAAATTCCCCAGCTTAACTTCCCATGGAAAGTTTCCGGAAAGTTTCCGGAAATTTACCGGAAATTTTCCATCCTTTTGCAACCCTAGATTGACTAACTTTGTTCATAGTTCTGCTGGCATCTAGCTGTTATGAAGCCTTGAGGGCTGCAAAGTTGAGGTCATGTAACTGAGCCTGGGTTTGTTCAGGGTCTCACTGGTGTTCAGTTGAAGCTCTGTCAGCCATTGTTTTAACTCTGACAGTACTCATTTCAAATGTTTCAACGCTGGTACCAGAAATGAGGGCGGATGGATGGAAAGATTTGATCAGAGTGAATTTAAAGTAACACCGGTGAGCATTTTAGCCTAGACATGGGACTGCAAGGCCTCCAGGACACCTAAATAGCCATGCATCAGCTATTTCAGGGCCCTGGAGATGCTTCACTGAGGCTTTATCACCCCTTGTTTTGGCTGGTATTCCTTTCAAATACAGTACATCAGATTGGGAGAATTAATAAGAATGGTAAAGCATGGTACGTATGAGCTTGGCCAAGCTAAAATAGCTTAATTGTGGTAACTGAGCTATGGTGTGGATGTTCCAGGGTTGGGTGAAGTCAAAAGAACCCTAAAAAGGTTTGAAATCATCTCTTCAGAAAACCGATAGGTGACACCACAGAAGGTCCAGTTATTTTTGTGCCGTCCAACACCAAAATAAAGTTATAGACTTCCTATAGTATAATAATGTTTTCTCTCCTCTTCAGCTGGAAAAGGAGTACGTATGTCGTGTAGAGGGGGAATTTCCTGAGGATGAAGTCATCTGCGAAGAGCCTATCCTGGTTGTTTCCTTTAAAATTGGCCTCTGCAGAGTTGACCCAAAGGGAAAGGAGTGCCGAACTGTTTTCCAGCGGCTCAGCTTCAATGGTAGAACGAGCGTAGTCCGCTGCTTGCCCCTCACTGGCCGGACCCACCAGATCAGGGTTCACCTCCAGTACTTGGGCTTCCCCATCCTCAACGATCCCATCTACGGTTCCTCAGCCTGGGGTCCTCACAGGGGTAAGGGGGGGGTCGTTGGGAAGAGCAATGAGGAGTTGCTGCAGGCCTTGGTAGAAGAGAATCGTTCACAGGAGAGCTCACACCTGCTTGATGTCACAGATGACTGCACAGAGGGAAAGAGGGAGGAGGGGAAAAAACACGGAGACTCACATGAAAAGTCCGATGGCTCCTCTCAACGTGACAAGAGTGGAGGAAGTTGTGAGGTACAAGTAGATTCTTGTGATGGTGACAAAAAGCTACATGGCTGTGAAAGTGTAAATGTGAACACTAACAACACCTCGGATAAAGAACCAGAGAATCCTTCACCAGCAACATCAAATGGAAATCAAAGCGATGCAGCCGACTCGGCTCAGAAAACTCCTTCAGGGACTCGAGACCACCTGTGTAGTGAGTGTAAACTGGTGCGACCGGACCCCACGAAGAAGGAGCTCATCATGTATCTCCATGCTTTACGCTACAAAGGACCTGATTTTGAATATTCCACTTGTTTACCTGTGTGGGCCAAAGAGGACTGGGAGGAAGAGGACGAGTAGCTTTGATGTGTCCGTGACCAGAAATCCTTTGACTGTTTTTCTTTTAGGGCTTTTATTTTGCTATTCTCGGTTCCTCAGTACGTTCTCTGAAGGCGGCAGTAAATTCTTTGACATTTTTGCTGCTGTTAGCATTTAATATAGAAGGCTTTCTTATTTTACTGTAAGGACCGCTTTAATTTAATGTCATCCTTGAAACCTTACATTGTCAGTTGTTATAACAGCAAATATTTGAAATAAATTCAGAGACAGTCTGCTGGAAAATACGTGTTTTTTATTTATTCTTTCAAGAAGTTCACATCACTGACTGTGTGTGTGTGTGTGTGTGTGTGTGTGTGTGTGTGTGTGTGTGTGTGTGTGTGTGTGTGTGTGTGTGTGTGTGTGTGTGTGTGTGTGTGTGTGTGTGTGTGTGTGTGTGTGCGTGCGTGCGTGCGTGCGTGCGTGCGTGCGTGCGTGCGTGCGTGCGTGCGTGCGTGCGTGCGTGCGTGCGTGCGTGCGTGCGTGCGTGCGTGCGTGCGTGCGTGCGTGCGTGCGTGCGTGCGTGCGTGCGTGCGTGCGTGCGTGCGTGCGTGCGTGCGTGCGTGCGTGCGTGCGTGCGTGCGTGCGTGCGTGCGTGCGTGCGTGCGTGCGTGCGTGCGTGCGTGCGTGCGTGCGTGCGTGCGTGCGTGCGTGCGTGCGTGCGTGCGTGCGTGCGTGCGTGCGTGCGTGCGTGCGTGCGTGCGTGCGTGCGTGCGTGCGTGCGTGCGTGCGTGCGTGCGTGCGTGCGTGCGTGCATACACTGAATCAAGGGCGTTTGTTTAACTGAACCACAAATGTGATGTTTATTTATGGCAGTTTTCTGGTCTGCACGTTGAGGTATCGTATGTTTTAACACAGTGACAAAAAAGAGAGATATCAGCAGTGATTTTAGAGAAGCACTTGTTTGTTTCCTTCTCTTACAAAAGTTAGGCTAAACACTTTACAGACATCAATCTACAATAAAATATTGTAACGACCCAAAATAAAGTTACAGGCGTGCAGTTGGCCTATCTCTTCCTCTCTTTGTCAATCACTAAACCACAGGTCATGTCAGTCAGGGGTGGGCTGGTGGTTGGTGGAGCGGAGTGGGCGTGGGCTGACCAGTGAGCATGTCGGTGATCTCCCGAGGTTGGTTGAAAAAGCGGACCAAGTGAGTGTATGTGTACTGTAAGTTGACCACCTTCGACTGCGCTGTAAGAAGTTTTTGTGCACAAGAAACAAAAGAACAGTTCGGCAACCGCCCGCCTCAGACACCTCTGCTTAGTCATTACAAATTATTCATAAGGGGATAAACATTCAAGAGATTTGCCAAACCTTACTGGAGGGGACTTCCAAGAATCCAGTACTTTATACAAATAAGACGGCAGAGCAGCTCCATAACGCACTTAATACACAGACCTAACATTTAGAAACAATATAATTAACAATTTAAAAATAATAGAAATCCAGTATGGAATTAAAGTGATGGTTAAGTCTGAATGGGTCCAGTCTATTTGGGTGACACGCTGCACATCTGATTGGTACACACTGAGTCCAGATAAGTCTACTTGATGTGGATTAAAGATAAAGATACATTTACAGCAGCGGCGTTGGGAACACATGCACAAAGATGCAGACGTGTACACAATATTGCATGTGTGTCAAACCACCTGACACATTAAGTTAGATTAGAAGAAGGTGCAGGCAGGGGAGCATACAAGTGATCAACAAAAATGGCCGCTATCCAGACTCTCTTCCCACCTGACCACAGGTGAGTGAGCAAGGGTCTTTCATAACAACTTAAAGTCCCCTCCTATGGCCACGAGACCTAAAAGTAGGGTACAAATATACCAAAAAGGAGATTCAACTATACACACTCAAAGAACACTGAGAACAATATACACTGGAATCTTCTTTCTTCTCAAACCAAAAAGCCAATATGTCCCTAAAAAGTAAAGGTAAAAGTCAAAATCCTGTCATCGTGAATCCTCCACTGGCCTTAGTTTCCTGCAGCAAACAGACATTTGTAATCAGAATCAGAATCAGAAATAAGTTTAATGCCAAGTTTGTTAAACACACACAAGGAATTTGTTGTGGTGATTGGTGCCATACAAAGAGCAAATATATAATGAAAGAGAAAATGTACAACATGAGGTTTTAAAGTGCCGGATATGAGTCTGTGCAAAGTTGACCTAGGATGTGCGTTAATGTAACGCATAAGGTCAGGAATAGAGTCTTTACGTTAATGTAACGTAGAGTGGAGTGGGGGGGCAGTCTGTGGTTGATGGGGAAGAGGGGGGACCGGGGCCTTGTTGATGAGGACAGCTGCAGTCGGGAAACAAAAACTAATGGTGTGGTCCAAACTGCTAGTCTGTTTTTAATCAGCACCCGGTGAACAAATCCCTTTCAGTCCGTGAAGGTTTTTATTACTCTGTCTTCCTATAGACCAAGAGTTTCAAGGTCACCCACGGTGAGATTCCTCTTCATTCCTTTCAATCTCACCCTAACCCAAACACTCCTGCAGCTGAGGAAAGTATTCATGAACCCACCTCTTCCAGAACAAGTTTGACATGTCATGGTTTGTTTCCACCTCCTGTGTGCATAGACGTGTGTGGGTTGCAAGACTCCTCACAAAGCACCGTAACCAAGACCCTCTTCATCTAGATTTTGTACTTTCAAAGTTGAATTGAGGACTTTATGTACAGACCTAATGCCAGCCATTTAACTTCCGGGTTGAAGCTCATGCAGAACTAAGATATGATACCATACCTCTATATCATGTTCCGTTTACGCTTACCTTCAACAGGTCTGAAGCGTCTACCCCAACACAAGTTAATAGTGGTTCATCCAGTTCAGTTCTTTCATGGGACAAGTCTGCCATCTGCTGTTGAACTGGCAGGACATTCAGACGACTACATGTGACACATGACACTCTCCTTATGGCTGTACTCACGCCAGTTACACAGTACCTCTCCCTCAGCTTAGACAGCATGTGGTTATGGTACCATGTCACACCTCCTCATGTTTGTGTCTAAGCAGGAGCTCTGAGATATGGAGATCCTTTTCCAGTATCACAGGGTGTTTCAATTCTGCTGGTATCCATAACCTACTGAGTCAACCACAGTCAGAGCTTATGGAGGTTACTGGATTTCTTAACATGGGCCACTTTCTCCAGACTGGATACTTCTTCAGGAAATGTTTCTCTCTGACAGAGCTTGATAAAGACAGCTCAGCC
Organism: Cololabis saira; assembly: GCF_033807715.1. Lineage (NCBI taxonomy): Eukaryota > Metazoa > Chordata > Actinopteri > Beloniformes > Belonidae > Cololabis > Cololabis saira. Next base: position 22,133,549 of record NC_084602.1, read on the forward strand.
TTATCCAAGTCCTCCACCGTGAGAGTCCTGTGCTCAGTTGTCCTCTTAAATCATACATTTCTTCTCCTACTGATTATCTCAGTTGTTCTGTTGTTGTCAGATTGTGCAAAGGTAAGTTGCGACTGTCTCCTCTTCTTTATACACAGTACTCGAGTTGAGGGGGGATGAGGGGGGATGGCATCCCCCCTGAAATAAAAACGGTCAAAATCATCCCCCCTGTAAAAACTCCCCCTTTTCCATCCCTTATGTCATTTCTTCAATTAATGTGGTTTTACTGCTATTTCAACATTTAGAGTCATCACCAGAAAAATAACACCAGAAAAATAACTTATTTGACAATTTTCACCTGTTTCAACTACAGTTTCACTTGAAATAAGTAGGAAAATCTTCTTATCTTCTTATTACAAGCAAAAAAATATTGTTCCCCTGGCAGATTTTTCTACTTATTTCAAGTGAAAATCTACTTGAAACAGGTGAAAATTGTCGTTTTTTCGAGTGATGAGTCTTGTTCTAAGTGTAATGAGATATTTTTTACTAAAATGAGACATTTTAACTAGAAATAAGACAAATATTCTTGTTAAAATTTTGAGTTTTTGCAGTGAACCATTTTACTTATCCTGTGAAGGACAGAGGCATATTAAGTTCAGAAAACTGTTTTTTATTGTTGTGTTTTGATGTATTTGATGTTAGCCCAGTGGATCTTTAAAGCTTACAGAAGGCTGCATTTAACTGCTGCTATGTCATTCCTGCAGTATTTCTGCAGGTGTTTTGGTCACTGCTATTATTTGTAATATATTATATTATTTGTAATCAGCACAAATTATCTGTCCCCATATGATAAAATCCACCATCCCCCCTGATTGTTTTTTACAAATCGAGTACTGTTTATACAGTACAAGAGCCAGTCTTTAATCCTCAGGAACCATGCCACTAAGTTTCTTCAGGCGTGTCAAGGAGGAAAAATACTGGAACATATGGGTCACTGGGTCATCTGCAAGCTTCAGAGCATTCACTCCACCAACCCCTTTAACTTTGTGGTTATCGGAGGAAAGAGGATTGATGCTGTCTTGATTACCAGGCCACTCATTATCACGATGTAAAAGAAAGCAAAATCCCGACAACTATGTAGAGTCTTTAATGATCATGTCCACCTTCACTCCTTTTGGGCCTGTATCCGCTGGAATTTGGGTAGTCTGTATACCTTCACTGAGAATAATAAAACCTCAACATTTGAGAAACCCAGGTTTCAACAAAGACTTTGAACTGTGATGTTTTATTTCTGATGTATTTGAACACACACAAACGGTCTGTACCAAATACAGAAGATTCCATGCGTTGTAGCTCTGCCAACTCTGGCATTATGTTCGTAGTTCCGACACAATATGAAGGGAGATGCTGTTTATATTCATCTCAACTTGTTTATTGAACACGGAAACTCATCTCACGTCCCATACATTTTCCACCAGCTAACGGCATCATTACCCTCCAGCCATTTCCCGTAACATTAGTCCGTCCAGGCGGCTACAGTAACTTCCCCTGGACCTTAAGGCTAATTCTCAACACTCTGCAAACAAAGGGTGGCAGGTTATTACCACAGTATGTAAAGTAAAAAGGTTCATCTTAGTGGATTAGTTATCAAAATAATAGTCTTCCTTGTTCTCCTATATGTGAGCTCTGATTAATGTGTGATTGCCCCTGCAGAAGATGGAGATGGTGCTGTGTCTCTGAGGTCCTGAAGTGCTTCCTACAATCTCACAGAGCTTCTGTCTTTACCTGGTGCGGCTCCAGAGTTTATACCTAGCAACACATGAGGAGGGTGTTGCTCTGTTTGTCTTCCAATAGACCTAAAACAATGAGTGTCTGAACAAGCGTGAACATGTCCACTTATAACCATGTTGGTTGTGTGGATGAAACGTATATTGTATTATGCTCTAAAAATGAAAGGGAAAATATCAGCAATCACCTTGGCTCCATGTCATTGACAGCTATAAATCAAGCCAGAAATCTTGGTGTAATTATTGACTCACACCTGAACTTCAACAGCCATCTAAAGTTTATCACTAAATATGCCTATTACCACCTAAAGAACATTGCTAGAAGGGGATTCTGTCTAAACAAGACATGGAAAAACGTATTCATGTATTCATTTTCAGTAGGTTGGATTATTGCAATGGCATCTTTACAGGCCTTAACAGGAAATCTATCAGGATCAGCTGAATCAGCTGAAGCTGATCCAAAACGCTGCCGCCAGAGTCAACACAAGGAAACTGGACCACATTACACCGGTCATGAAATCGCTACACTGGCTTCCAGTGAGTCAAAGGATAGAGTTTAAAATCTTACTGCTGGTTTACAAAGACCTGAATGGTCTTGGACCAAAATACATGCCGGACCTGTTAGTTCCTATGAAGCTCCCAGACCCCTGAGGTTCATCTGGATCTGGTTTGTTGTGGTTCCCAAGAACCAGAACCAAGCAAGGTGAGGCAGTTCAGCTATTCTGCTCCTCACCGGTGGAACAAACTTCCTGTAGACCTGAGGTCTGCTCCAACTGTCAGCTCCTTTAAATCAGGCCTAAAAATTTTTTATTTCATTTATTTGTTATTTAAGCGTACTCTTAAATTAAATACTTTCTGAAAACCGCGAATGAGATGTGTGCCTGCAGTACTCTACTGCCTTTAGTTTTCAGCAACTTGTCCTTTTTATTATTTTACCTTCTTTTCTCATAATTGTATTTCATTTTATTTGTTATTTACCGTCTAATTATGTCTTGCCGCTTTTAATGTTGATGTAAAGCACTTTGAATTACCTTGTGTTGAATTGTGCTATATAAATAAACTTGCCTTGCCTTATGTGTGTAATCAAATGTTTTTATGAAGCATACTAAATAAACAATGTTCTGATTTTGCTGCTGTTTGCCTGTAATGAGCTAGGATAGGCTCCAGCAGACCTCTGTGATCCTGTACAGGATTTAGCAGGTCATTTTATTAGTTCAGGAACGGATAGTTACACACAAACTGGCTAAGCATATGCAATAAATAACTGTTCTGTGAAGAGATGAGAAATTAGAAAATGTGACAAAAAATGGAAAACTGTAGCATTAAATTCAAAATGACGATATGTAAATGATAAATATTTGAAAAATATGTCAAACCTTTGCGTTAAAGCAGAGAAGTGGGAGGTGTACCACTTGAACTACAAGACACATATTGGACTACAGAATGACGTCATCACCACGCACCTGTACAGAGAAGGACCACGTTATTCAGGATGATTTATGGTCCCGCGTTACACCGACGCAGAGCCTACGCCGTAGGTACTGCGTCGATTTAACGCGGAACCATAATTCAGGCTTTAGTCTTCTAGTCAACAATGCATGTTATTGCAACGGTGAGAGGTGTACGGGTTTATTTATCAGGACAAACTTGTTTTAAAAGGCTCGCAACTGGAATAATTTCGTCTTTGAAGAGCGTTCACCCGTTTCTTGCTCGTCCTCGATGCCTGCAGACATCTGTGGAGAACTCAGTTGCTGCTACAGAGAAATCGTCGGACTTGGCGACAAAATGTGATAAACGCAAAAATCACGACACTGACGAACCAGAGACGAGTGTTAAGGGCAAGAAGCGGAGAGGAGCGGGAGGGAAGAAGCTCCGTCCGGGCGACAGATACATCCCACCCCCGCAGAAGCGCAACCCGGGGGTCAGCTTCAACCAGGAGCATTTCAATGAGACGTCCTACTACTTTGAGGGGGGGCTAAGGAAGGTCTTCCCCTACTACTTTGACTTTAAAACCCACTGCAAAGGTCGGTGGATTGGGAAGACCCTGGAGGAGGTGTTTAAAAACGAGTTTAGAAGTCAATCTATGGAGTATTATCTGAAGGTTGCCAAAGAGGGTCGTATCAGGATGAACGAGACACCTGTGGAGGACCTAAGCTTTGTTCTCAGGGTCAGTTCTGTAAATAATGTTCATTAATATAATTTATATCTTTTATTATGCCCGTTTCTAAAAGTTTAAACTTCCAATTATACATTGTAAGAGGGGAATATTTTTTTTCCTTTTTGTCTTTCTTTTTTTCTTGTTTTTTTCTTCTTCTTTTTCCTTATTTTTCTTCATTTTTCCTTTTTTAATCTCGACATTTCAACTTTTTTCTCGACATTGTACTTCAACATTAATCTTGACATTTTGACTTTTTTCTCGACATTTTGACTATTTCCTCGACATTTCAACTTTTTTCTCAACATTTCGACTTTTTTCTCGACATTTCGACTTTTTTCTCGACATTTTGACTTTTTCTCAACATTTCGACTTTTTTCTCGACATTTCGCCATTTGCCTCATTCTAATACAAGACTTTTCATTTTTTACGGCTCCAGACATATTTGTTTTTTGTCTTTCTTTCTCTTTTATTTTGTTTTTTTTTCTTCTTTTTTCCTTATTTTTCTTCCTTTTTCCTTTCATTGTTAATCTCGACATTTCAGCTTTTTTCTCTCGACATTTCAGCTTTTTTCTCGACATTTCGACTTTTTTCTCAACATTTCGACTTTTTTCTCGAGATTGTACTTCAACATTAATCGTGGCATTTTGACTATTTCCTCGACATTTCGACTTTTCTCGACATTTTGACTTTTTTCTCGACATTTTGACTTTTTTCTCGACATTTTGACTTTTTTCTCAACATTTCGACTTTTTTCTCGACATTTTGCCATTTGCCTTCTAATACAAGACTTTTCATTTTTTACGGCTCCAGACATATTTGTTTTTTGTCTTTCTTTCTTTCTCTTTTTTTTTTTTTTTTTTCTTCTTTTTTTCTTCCTTTTTCCTTTCCTTTTTAATCTCGACATTTCAACTTTTTTCTCGACATTTCAACTTATTTCTCGACATTTCGACTTTTTTCTCGAGATTGTACTTCAATATTAATCTTGACATTTTGACTTTTTTCTCAACATTTTGACTATTTCCTCGACATTTCGACTTTTTTCTCAACATTTTTACTTTTTTCTCAACATTTCGACTTTTTTCTCGACATTTCGCCATTTGCCTTCATTCTAATACAAGACTTCTCATTTTTTGCGGCTCCAGACATATTAGTTTTTTCTGTTTTTGGTCCAATAAGGCTCTTTCAACATTTTGGGTTGCCGAACCCTGGTCTAGATTAAAGGAAGTTTGTAATATGATGGATAAAACTTTTTTAGATTAGATTGTCCTTTATTCCTCCCTCAGTGGGGAAATTCGCTTTGTGCAGCAGCAGTACACTCAACACACACATGCAGGGAAAGGGTAAAAAAGTAAAAAATATATACTTACAAAATATATACACTATATACATTAGAATGAAAATAAAAGTGGTGCAGTATGAGAAAGAAAGCGTGCAAAAAAAAAGCAGGTAGGATGTTAATGAGGTAGACTGAGAGCAGGCCTGGTTGTAGAGTCTGATGGCAGCGGGGAGGAAGGACCTGCGATGCCTCTCAGTGACACATCGCGGGTGATGAAGCCGGTCGCTGATGGAGCTCTCCAGGGCTCTGACAGTCTCATGAAGGGGGTGGGAGACATTGTCCATGATGAATGACAGCTTAGCCACCATCCTCCTCTCCCCCACCACCTCCACAGGATGGAGACTGCAGCCCAGGACAGAGCCGGCTTTTTTCACCACTTTGTCCGGTCTCTTCCTCTCTGTTTACATAAACCTAATTTTAGATGGTCTTCTCTTCATCATGATGTCAGTCCGTGAGAAGCTAAATGTGTTTTTATTTTCTCCACAGGATAAAGACGTCATGAGGAACACCGTGCACCGCCATGAGCCACCTGTGGTTGACACGCCTCTAGAGATCCTTGCAGATGATGGTGAAGTGCTGGTGGTGAACAAACCCGCCTCCATCCCTGTTCACCCATGTGGTCGTTTCCGCCACAACACGGTGATCTTCATCCTTGGTAAAGAGCGGGGCATCTCTGAGCTCCATACCGTCCACAGACTGGACAGGCTCACCTCTGGAGTCCTGCTGTTTGCCCGGACGCTTGAGACATCCCAGAAGCTGGATAAGTTGGTGAGAGACAGACAGGTATGTTGAGGAAGGTTTTGTTTTCTGTAGTGACAGACCACTGCATCTGGGCGTGGGTTGCCCTGAAACAGTCCAAGGAAGAGGCTAACTAATTGACCGCAGCCTTTGCAGTTCCTGGGGCTTTACCACAGCTGGGTTCTGGGCTCCTGCCTGGCCTTCATCCCTTCAGATTGACCAACTATGTTCATCACGCCGCAGGGATCCAGCAGTTATGAAGCCTTGGGAACTGCAGGGTTGCAGTCATTTAACTGGGCATGGGTTTGTTACTCCATACAAGTGTCAAATGTTTCTGGTCACAACATCAGAAATGAGGATGGCTGGACAGATTCTGTTAACCACACATCAGCTATTTGAGGATCCTGGAGGTTCTTTACTGGAGCTCCGTCAGTCCTCGTTTCAGCTCTGTTAGTACTTATTTTAAATATAGCCTATAGGTTGGCAAAATATCAGAGGCTCCTAGAGTTGGTCAGTCAAAGCCCAATTGATCCTTGTTTCAGGTTCAGCAGTACACATTTCACATATTTGGGAGTGAAATCGAAAGCCAGGGTTGATAGAAAGATTTGATCAGAGTGACTGGAAGGTAATGTTAGTTAGCATCATATCTTAGCGTGAGCATGGCCAAGCTAAAATAGCTAAATTTGTGATAAGGCTGGATTCAGACAGCAGTAGGGATGGGCGGTATGGACTAAAAAATGTATCACGATAATTTCTGGCATTTATCCCGATAACGATAAAAATGACGATAAAAAAAATACCAATTCAACTCCACCTTTGTAACTATAAATCTATCACCACATTCAGTCTTTGGAGCCAAATCACTGCTGTAAAAGAATATTAAATGCTACTAAACGTCATCAATGGGAATTTATCGTTCTTTTTCCCTTCCTTCCTTCTTTCCTCCTGCTCTCTCCTTCCTTCCTTCCTTCCTTCCTTCCTTCCTTCCTTCCTTCCTTCCTTCCTTCCTTCCTTCCTTCCTTCCTTCCTTCCTTCCTTCCTTCCTTCCTTCCTTCCTTCCTTCCTTCCTTCCCGTACGTTGTGCGTGGATTTAACACAGAACCATCCTTAATTTTTTCCTTCCTTCCTTCCCTCATTTTTTCCTTCCTTCCTTCCTTCCTTCCTTCCTTCCTTCCTTCCTTCCTTCCTTCCTTCCTTCCTTCCTTCCTTCCTTCCTTCCTTCCTTCCTTCCTTCCTTCCTTCCTTCCTTCCTTCCTTCCTTCCTTCCTTCCTTCCTTCCTTCCTTCCTTCCTTCCCGTACGTTGTGCGTGGATTTAACACAGAACCATAAATCATCTTTACACAAAAACGTCATCAATGGGAATTTATCGTTTTTACCGCGAGATGACAAATTCTTATCGTGAGGAATTTATTTGACGGTATATCGTGAACGGTAAAATATCACCCATTCCTAGACAGCAGCGTTGGATGTCAAAATGAATTGTGGGTAGTGTGCGTTGCATTGATTGTGTTGCCTCCATTAAAAGTTGGAGGATTTTAAATTTTTCCACACGTGCGTCAGCCTAACCCTGACCTTATCAAACTGCTCCTCCACTGCTAGAGCCTAGCCAATGGAGTTAGGGCAACAGTGAAAGCGTTTTTGTTATTTTTTCCGCACACATCGGAGGACATGGGAGAAAAAAATCATCATTGCTGTCTTCAGTCATGAAATTCACCGCGCAGTCAGTGCTTCGTATTTCAGATGCATCCAAACACAGTACGCAAATGTCCTGTGGAAAGCAAAAATAATCCCAGGCCTTGGACCAGAAGTGTAGGACACACACTCCGTTGTATATTCTCACTTGTATATCCAGAGCTATGGTGGGCGTGTGGGCTGAGCGGAGTCAACTCCTCCTAATACACTGTTGCTCAGTGGTCCCCTAAAGGGCTTGAAATCATCTCTTCTGAAAACGTAATTGTGACACCACAGAAGGTCCAGTTCTTTTTGTGACACCAAAAAAAAGTTATCGGCTTGATAAAATACAATAACATTTTCTCTCCTCTTCAGCTTGAAAAGGAGTACGTATGTCGAGTGGAAGGTGAATTTCCTGAGGATGAAGTCATCTGCGAGGAGTCTATTCTGGATGTTTCCTTCAGAGTTGGCCTCTGCAGAGTTGACCCAAAGGGAAAGGAGTGCCGAACTGTTTTCCAGCGGCTCAGCTTCAATGGTAGAACAAGCGTAGTCCGCTGCTTGCCCCTCACTGGCCGGACCCACCAGATCAGGGTTCACCTCCAGTACTTGGGCTTCCCCATCCTCAACGATCCCATCTACGGTTCCTCAGCCTGGGGTCCTCACAGGGGTAAGAGGGGACTTGTGGAGAAGTGCAATGAGGAGTTGCTGCAGGCCTTGGTAGAGGAGCATCGTTCACAGGAGAGCTCACACCTGCTTGATATCACAGATGACTGCACAGAGGGAAAGAGGGAGGAGGGGAAAAAACACGGAGACTCACATGAAAAGTCCGATGGCTCCTCTGAACGTGACAAGAGTGGAGGAAGTTGTGAGGCACAAGTAGGTTCTTGTGATGGTGACAAAAAGCTACATGGCTGTGAAAGTGTAAATGTGAACACTAACAACACCTGGAATAAAGAACCAGAGAATCCTTCACCAGCAACATCAAATGGAAATCAAAGCGATGCAGCCGACTCGGCTCAGAAAACTCCTTCAGGGACTCGAGACCACCTGTGTAGTGAGTGTAAACTGGTGCGACCGGACCCCACGAAGAAGGAGCTCATCATGTATCTCCATGCTTTACGCTACAAAGGACCTGATTTTGAATATTCCACTTGTTTACCTGTGTGGGCCAAAGAGGACTGGGAGGAAGAGGACTAGTAGCTTTGATTCAATGATTCAAGGAGTTGCTATGGTCATTCCAGCATATGTTAGACATGGCATAGAATGAAATTTGTTTCCCTGGTCCCAGAGCAAGCCCCTCCAAAAAAGAAAAAGTATATACAAATACAATAAAAATTAAAAAATAAATGAATACTAAAAATATAATAATCCTTCATGATGCAGGAGGCCCGTTTTAAATGTCCGTGGTGGTGGCTAGGCTGTGTCCCACAGCGCTCTGTGCAGCTTTCACCACCCTCTGCAGAGCTTTGTTGTGCCAGACGGTGATGCAGGAGTACAGGACACTTTCCCCCACACATCTGTGGAAGGAGGCCAGGACTGAGCTCCCCAATTCAGCACGCCTCCGCCTCCCTAGGAAGTAGAGCCACTGGTGTGCCTTCCTGACCAGGCTGGAAGTGTTGGTGGTCCAGGTAAGGTCTGCCCCTTCTGAAGTCCACCATCATCTCCTTGGTCTTCTTCGTATTGATGCAGAGGTTGTTTTCTCTGCACCAAGATGCGTCTGTGACCAGAAATCCTTTGAATGTTTTTTTTTTAATGCTTTTATTTTGCTATTCTCGGTTCCTCAGTACGTTCTCTGAAGGTGGCAGTAAATTCTTTGACATTTTTGCTGCTGTTAGCATTTAATATAGAAGGCTTTCTTATTTTACTTGAAGGGCCGCTTGAATTTAATGCCATCCTTGAAACCTTACATTGTCAGTTATAACAGCAAAGATTTGAAATAAATTCAGAGACAATCTGCTGGAAAATAAGAGTTTTTTTATTTATTCTTTCAAGAAGTTCACATCACTGACAGTGGTATATAATGGTGGTGGTGGTGACCTCGAAGCCTATGATTGATTTCTTTTGTGTTGTTTCTGTTGAGTGATTTAAAGTGAAGACTCATTGACAGTTAGTCACTGTACACTCAATGATGGAAAAAAACCTGCTCATATGCACTTTTCATGAAGATATTATCAAGGTCATCATGCTGAACCACCGTCACTGCCACTTCAAAACCTCTGAGTTTCATACTTAACATCACATAACGGACCATAAATATATCTCCTTTTACTTTGCACAAATCATACACTTTCACTCTAAAACAAGACATTTGGCACTTACTGTTCATGTCATAAATACTGAGCTGCACAGAACCAGGTGATTACATTTTAGCAGTGGGATGGTCTGAAGATAAAGGGTGTTTAAGTTTTTACACAAACTGCTGACAATGTGTGGACAATCCAGTTCAGGCAGTATTAGTTGCCTTTTTAATCATATCCCAAATAGGATATTGTCCGTGTGTCCACATGAGAGACAGTCTTACTACACAAAATAATCCAGAGTAGGTGCACAGTGATCATTTAAAAGGTACACTTAAGAAATCCAAGTATTTGATTTCAGTTTTCATCGTGTATGGTAAACAACACCACAGGCTTTTGCATTGATGCCAACATTATATATATTATAGAACTTTAAGAAAAAAAATAGGTTTAGAAAACCAGAAGAGGCTTGCAACACATTGTCTGTGCAATTACCTTCTTTTTATGCATCTCTCATCAGTTTCACTTAGATGTTATCAAGGCTGGCTGTTGAACTGCAGTGAGTGACTGTTGTCAGTTTTGCAGTAAAACTTTGTAGATCCATGTTATTAGCAATTTTACAGCCATTTTGGTTGTTTTGAATAGTGGCATTTGGACGCTCCTGTGAAAGTGCATAAACCCCGCCCCTACCCCCGCCTCCTTACAATTGTACTGGTGGAAGTGGGGGGGGATGGGATGGGCGCCAGACCTATTCGATGAGAGAGAATATCTGCGGCCAAGCTAGCTGCAGCAGCTCAGAATATTATATTAGCTTTTTTTGGAAAATATAAAATGATTTTTTTTTCATTATTACTATTATTATTACTATTATTCCAAAATTAAAGTATACTCTGACATCCTTGACCATGGAATAGTATATACACCTCAATGTGCCCAACATATATAAACATATATCATGTTTTATATCTGTAATAGAAAACATTTTCCACTCTTAAAATCTGTACATACAGTAAGTAAACATTATTTTTGAAACTTCATTAAAGAGCATGACTTTTAACTTGACAGTGAAACATAAAAGCAGGCCATGACACCACAAATGACACCCTGCTTCTGATTGTAAGCCTCTGATTGCATGGTTACAAACAACTAACTGGACACATCACAACAGAGTGCAAAACTGACAGGAGTTAAATGGCAGTTGTTTGCTTCTCTAGATGTGAAAGTAACTGAAATGTGTGTATAAAATTATGTGTCATACAGGTACGCGCAATGCAGTTTTATATCAGTTTGTCCCATTTATATTTGGTATTTTCATGCCAACAATCTCAGGAGTTTAGATTGGAAAAAATTCTTAAAACTATACTCCAAATATTCTCAGAAACTATGGATTTCTGATTACTAAACTGATCTTTTTTTCCTCAGTTTTATTGAAACCTTGATAAAAATGAGCAGTTGGTGATAAACGGGAAAGCCAGACTTCAAAATATTTGTATCAGAGTCCACTGAAGTTGATTTTTAAATTTGTAACATTTTGTTTCTTTTTTTCAAGAGGATCCATATTATGAACTGGGAGGGCTCGGTCGATAACTATAGACCCAAATCCATGAGTAAAACAAGGCTTGTTGGGAGTTCCAGCATGGTGCGCATAGTTTACACTGTACACTGTACTATAGCTGTTAAAAACCAGGCTTTGCAGAGTGCACAGGCTCAGAAGTTAAAAAAGTCCCAGGCACAAAGTAAATTCAAGAGGCAGCAGGTGTATTAAAGATGCTTTCTATGTTAATGACATGCCGCAGCTTTGATTTCAGGTGGTGAAAGTCGTAGCTGAACAGAAAGCGTTCGCTCTCCTCTGCTTGAGTGAGAACTCACGCTTTGATTTAAGCCTTTTCTAAAGAAACGCCCATGCTGTGATCTAATTTGTAAAAGACAATGACACAACCTTAACGGCAACATTAGACAAACATGCTTTCACTAGTTCAATTTGCAGTTGGCTTATATTTCCTTTGAGTATTATACAAACATCTATTTCATTTATTAAGTAAAATATTTATTTCACTTAAAGGAGCTTGAGGCAGGATTTATGAAAAAAATGCGTATATGTTTTAAGTTTTCTAGTAATAATGTCAGATGAAGCGTTCCAAACCAAAAAGAATGAGCCCTCTAGTGTATCTCTCCGTTGCCTTGAACAGGCTGTGTGCTGCAAAATGTGCTGCAATTCCGGGCCGGAATTTCCCGGGCTGTCCTGCGGATGTGACGTCAAATGACGCTGCATGCGCGTTCTCCCGTGCCGGCTTCGCTGTTGGCTGCAGTACCCCCGACGGTCGTCGTGGCGCTAATGAGTCTCATTTCTTATTCTTGCCTCAAGCTCCTTTAAGTTTCAAACATGAATGCACAGTGTTTGCAGAAGTTTCCCCCGTCATTTCTCAGCATGTTGCTTCTGTTTGTCCATCTCGCTTTATCCAAACGTCTGGTAAGTCAGGCTTACTGTTTGGCAAAATTACCATTTCTTCACTCCGACTGGTGCGGTCCTTACCGCAAGACTCATAAACGGTTTCTTTCAGAGAGAGTCGAAGTGTATCTCTCTTCCCATTGAGGTGTCCCGGTTTTAGCTGAACCTCTGCCTCCCCATCTTGTTCCTGCAGGTTGGAAGACCCTGCTTCAATGTCACTGAGACATGTTTCACAGGAGTCCTCCAGACCCTCCCAGGAGCTTTGAGAATGGGAGGAGAGGGGCCCCTCAGAGTGATACTGACTTTCCTTTGAGATATTTTGAGCCTTGCCGTGAGATGGCTGCTCAGTGGTCTCTAGTGTGTGACTGAGGAGGCTTGATGATGAGGAGTAGGATGTATTGCTCCACTGTTTAGCTCTAACTGACTGACCCCTACAGGTTTTACACAGCAGCTCACTTCTAGCTGCATCTTCTTGCACTAGGCCTACTGGACGTAGGATATGTTCTCTATAAGGAGATGAGGTCTGCAGGGCTGGTGGCGGCTGGCAGATCTGATGGCTGCACATCTCTTCACTCTCTTTATACACGCTATTCTTGCCCACATCTCCCCCACTGTACTCAATCTCATCAGAGAGCACAGAGGGCCGGTTGGACAGTTTACTGGTGCAGGTGCTGTTCTCAAAGCTGTCACTTAGCCGATAAGCCAATGGCTGCAGCTCGTACTGCTCTGCCCCCGGGTTCACACCACCCCCTCGTCCTGTCTGTTGCTGCTGATGATGGTGGTTGGGGTTGAGGTAACCACCTGCCTCTCTGTCAAAACTCCTCCTCACCCTGGATCTGCCAAAGTCCCCATTGGCAGCTGAGGCAGATGACGAACAGGGTTCAGAACAAGAGGTAAGCGTGCCGTCCGTCTGCTCTGAAAAACATGGTAGCGTTATCGTCCCACAATTTTTCTGGGGTCCAAAAAAACAGCACATGGATTGGAAGAAAAACGTTGCAAATCCACATGCAACACATTTCACCAAAAATAGGAAAATCCCAAGCCTTCTGAAATGTAAGGCTGTGGCTGGAAGCATGACAATTCCCATGAAGAAAAATGCACCAGAAACTATTGCTACAGGGCATCCCATCCTCTTCGTGGAGTGTGCAACTTTTCCAATTTTCTCAGAATGAGGAGCTAAGCTATAGGATATGCAATAATCCGCAATGAAATCAATAGACAATCCCGCAGCTGAAGATATAAACAAAGCTTCAATGCTGCTCAGCTGCCATTCAAGGAGAACAAGTAGGCCAACGGTGACAAACACACTCCCCCCTACAGCTACAGTGGCATATACGCTCAGTGGGATATTCCAGGTGGTTAACAGAAACAAAGCAAACGTAAGAGCAACTGAGAAGCCAGCTACTACCAGAGTCTCAGAACTTAAAGACTGTTGTAGATCAAAAAGAGACAGGGGACTGATGAACCAGCCATTCTCCAGACCTGGTGGTGCTCCTGAGATTTCTTTGTTAAACCATGTCAGGATTTCTCTGTAAAAAACACTGGTCTTGGTGAAATTAAAGCTGTACAGGTACGTGGTTTTGAAGGCCAACACAAGGGCAGCGACCTTGCCGTCTGGTCCAAAGTACAGACCTCCCCTGTGTGCCAGATGGCTCTCAGCATACCTGTCGGCCAGCATCATACTAAGGCAGTTCTCAAAAAATGTGGGAGGGTAGGGGAAGGGGATGCTATTACAGCAGATATTAAGAGCATCATCGCTTTCTGAGCACCGTCTGACAGATACCCAGCGCAACAGCTGCTCTACAAGACATATATTGTCTAATGTGACATCTTTATCCTCAGGTGATGGAGAGGAGTAAAAGCTTTGGTTCTGAACTCTTCCACATAGATCCCTCAACCAAACCTGAGCTTCAGGTCGGCTCATGTTAAAGTCAGGGTCAAGAATTAACGAGCCATTGCTTCTTGGGTTGAAGTGATCCCCATTATCAGTTGGTTTGACTCCCCAAACAAGCATTAATGTGACAGGCTTATCCTCTCCATTTCTTTGTCTTTCAAACATAAACATGTGACGGTATTCAGCATCGTATCTCTCAAATGGATGACTTGAGCGGAAGAGCTGAATCACCTGGCTGTCAAGAGTTGGCAGCTGCATGCCTGGGTCAACACAGGACATGTACACGCCCCCTGCTGCCAATACCGCAAACCAGCACACCCAGATATACCGAAACTTTATCACTCCACAAGGCAGAATTTTTAGAAATAATAAGTTATAGGTGTCTGCGAGACCTTTTTTTATTTCTCTCAGCTTTTTTACTATGGTGAAGAGCCATCTCTTGCGTGGACTTGAATCCCAGAAGCCACTGGTGTCTTTGGAGCAGCAGGGCTTCCATGCTTGCACTGTTGACGACACAGATGTAATCTTTCTGTGGCGATCGCGCAAGACGAAAGAGCAAGGGAGCCACACCAAGGCCAAGAGTGAATTGATGAAAGAGGCAGTTCCTAGGTATATAGAGAAACATCTGATCGCTGGGATGCTGCTGAGATAACCCGCGCAAAATGCTGCGCTGGAGGTTAACCCTGATGCTGAAATCAAATAACCGACTTCCTGCAAAGCTCTGTTAACTCTCTTCCCCAGAGAGGCTGAAGGGTTTTGTGATAGCTGCAGATTCCAGAAGTCAGCAAAAACAAAAACATGATTGGAGCAGCTTCCTAGGAGAATGAGGCCTGCCGAGAGGTTGATCACGGGAAAGAAAGTCAAACGAAATGCTACTTTGTAGAAGAAGTAGGAGGTGAGGAGCGAACCTGTGATAGCCAGCACAGATAATGCTACTATGAAGACAGAGTTCAGATAGAGAGCCATAGTGAACAAAAGGGATACAACAGCCAGGACAGGGTATACTGAGTCTCTCGCCAGGTAGTATTTGAACACGGTCTTCTTGATGCCAAAGTCTATGCCAGTGATGGTTGTATTGTTGTGGCTGAGGCCCCTGCTTTCAAGACTCTTCATGTATATCTCCATCATGTGCTCTCCTTTGACGATGGGCAGAAATACAAGACTGTACTTCAGCGTTGGGATTTGGTACTCAACAGTCTGTGGGCCGAGGAAGTCTTTGTCAACGAGGAAGTGCAGGATTTGGAACACCACATGCGATTGTTTGCAGCGGGAGGGAACAGAGGAGCAGCTGCCATGTTCGGGTCTGTCAGCACAGGTCTCCACGAGATGCCCTTGGTGATAGTGTGGGGCACACTTCCGGAGAAGGCTTAACGACTCAGAAACCTGTTGTGAAAGACAGATGATGTAATTAGAGACGGTACTGAGTTGCTCTGATTATTTCACCCACTTCTACACCTTCCCTAAATGGCCTGAAGCTTAGCCTGGCCAGCCAGTCTGGTCCATCTGGATATGACTTTGATTTTCAGGGGTTAGTACAGTACCAATACCAAAGACAGAAGAAACTGCTTCTGCATTGTGAAGGCATAAAACCAGTCAAAGAAAAAAAGCCTGCAAGATAGAGGGAGCAACAACCAAACCCCCATCAACACAAGACATCCAAGATGCATGTAGTGGAGTTGAAATGTTAGTGACTGTTTTCAGGTTTGAAGCAAACATTTGCGTATCCAAAGAGTTATTAGCAGTTCTGCAGCCATCTTGGTTGTTTTGACTCGTGGCTCTTGGATGCTCTGGTAGAACAGGTAGCCTACCAGACCCATTTTAATGAGAGTGAATTGTCTCAAAGTAAATGGGAATGGCTGGTCAGGCTCTGTGAAGCTGTGCGACCACAGGTTATATGAAAATTAAATGAAAAGGTCTACCCCACTTCAACAGATACATGGCAGTTTTTACTTTTCTAACTCAAACAGCGTGATATGTTGTTAATTTGTCTGGCCTAGTGTCCCCACTTGATATTGTAGAAGGTAAAAAACAAACAAAACAAAAACAACAAAAAGATTCTGTTGCAAGATCAAATGCATTTATGTAACTAAAGGTTTGCCAAATTTGGTACTAACCATTTATATATATCCAAACTCATACACAATAAACATTGCAGAAGATAGCCCACAGCTTTATAGCGACAGGTAAACATAATTAATTTTTGCATTTAGCATCATGATCTAACAAGACAAATAAACATTATGCAACAGTGTATTTTATACCAACCGCAATCATTTCCTAAACCTTTTGTAATAGTTTAAGACACCAAAACAAAGGGAGGTTTAGAAAAAAAAATAAGTTAATCTGCAATTCAATTTAATTTGCTTGTGGTTAATTCTCAAAATGAGTATAAAGCTCCAGTACTTGCTGTGAGGTGAGGCTGAGGCAGCAGGAAGCATTGGAAAGGACAGCCAAGTAATTCCCCAGCGACCAGCTGGGACAACAGCCGCTCCTGGACGTTCCCTCAGCTTCCACCCTCACATGCTGCTGGCACTGGTCCTGGAACTTGGCCTGAGAGCGAATCTGATTCACAAAAGTTATTTTGAAATCATGCCCATGGTTTGAAACCATTTCACGAAAAGCAATTAATTCACATAACATGGTAGAAACAGAATTTTTAATGTTTTTGAGAATTGGGGTCCTACAGTGTAGGATGCAACTTATGCGTGACACAAAAAGATAAGCATGAGGTTGAAGATTAGATAATACAGAAATTTGGGGTCCAGACACACCAAATCGCAAGTCTGTGTGTTGCATATCTTGTTTATTTTATTTAGTTAATTAAAATTTAATCTTTAAGATACATTGTAGGCTTTTTCTCAGTTTTTTCTGCAGTCATGCCCACAATCTGAGCTAAAATGTATTACCATACATTATTTATTATGACTGCAGCCATATTGACAACATAGAAATGAATGCTCAAACTGACCAAATGTGTTCACATTGCTTAAAAAGCAGACTATTTGACATAACAATTAGCTGTCACTAAAAATGAAAGGTCCATATACACCCAATCATAAAAATAAGTATTCCAATGGTTTTCCCATGCTCTGAAACCATGAAACAGACACCAAGTTTGCATTTCTAGCCCATTTGGTTCAAAGGTTATCACCAAGCTATGTTTTGATAAGTGGCCAATATTAAGGCGGCCATATTGAATTTCCAGCAAAAAATTGGCCAGGTAGTCCATATAGGTTGTGTTCCTACTGGGTCATAGATATTATTTCTGGTGGACTACCTTTTATAGCAGGGCAAATGCAGCACACTAAGAAAACAGGGGACTTGCCCCCCGGGTAAGAGGACAAATGCAAGAAGAAGCCAAAGAAAGGTAAGGAGGGAATAGATCAAAACAAACCCTGGATTGCTCTATCTCACACATGGCGTGAATCGCCTTCAGGCTCCAGAGATTGGCTGAATTTTCTGATCGAAACACCAGCTGGGCCAGACGCTCATCTGAAGGACAAGAGGCAGAGGATTGAAGATAGAAGGACAAAATGAGCAGCAGGGAAGCATCAGGTTGTGGAGATGGTCAGAAATCTCCAAACTCCAATCAAAAGTAACTGTTTATATGCAGTGAATAAAAAGTGTTTTTAAAAGAGCTGAGCTGAACTGATCAGCATTTGCTCACCCAGAACATCACAGAGGAAGGTGTCTAGAGACGAGTCTGAAGCCAGCATCCTCTTAGTACGACTTTTGGATGACTCCTCACTGCCATTAGTCTCCCTGCTGACAACCCCCTCAGATCTAGCACCAGAAGAAAACCAGATTGGCAAAGCATTATGAGACTAAAGTTGTTGTTTTTTAAACACATGAAAATATCCTGGCTGACATGTCAATTATTTTTCACCACTTGAGGAGAACATAACAAACTATAAACTCGGCACTGACAGGTCTTCAGCTTTTTTTATGAAGGACTCAGTAGTAGTCGCTATTGGACAGAAGTCATTACACTAAATTTGGAAAATCAGGGAGGAATTCTGATGAGAAGCTAAGCATGAGGATTTTCACCATGTGAAACAGCTAAAGCCTTAAAGATTTTATACTACTCATTTAATCAAGCAGACACTGTATTAGATAAGCTTCCCTTGCATCACTCTAGTCTCCAATTACAAGCAATACTAGTAAAGAACCTCTGCAATGTTGTATTGTATTATACTGCAATACATGTTGCAAAATGAGATGTGGGGGAAAGAAATGTAGTTAAAAATATTTTTGTGCAAAAGTGGTCTCATTAGACATATAGTATTTAGACAATTTGGCGTAAAATATGTGTAATACAACATTCACTTTAACCGTAGCCTCTGTAGCCTTTATTTTGTTAGCAAAACAGCTTGGCAGTTTGCCTAGCTCCTGATCAAAATTCCTCTGAGATTTTCCAAACTCTGAGCGCTTCGACTCCAGTCAACTGTGGGAAAGTACTCATGAATAAAATCATATGATTCCACATATTAAAAAAATATATTCCCTTTAGAAAACAATTGCTATATCTAACAGACATGCAACATTAGCTATTGAGATGTTTCCAAATGTGCTAGTATCTGGCTTACCATAAACGTTTTTGTTCAAATTGCATCTAATAATTTAGCAGATCCTTTTATTTAAATCTATTATAATGGCAAAGGATACGTAAAATGGATTCAAAGGTGAAGGTTTGTGCAGATTAGGTGTGCTGTTTGTAGAGAAGGTGTTCTGGGTCCTGTTGAGGATAGAAAGGGCCACCTCTGCTCTGATTTGTTATGGTAGCTTATGAAAGCAAGAAAAGAAACCAACTTTGAAGGGGGAAAGCTTTGCACATAGGCATGCCAGTACCAAACCACCCTCCTGAGAAGAACACAGTAGTAAAGCAAGAGCATTAGTCTGCGTGACCCTAGTTTAGACACCGTGGTGTAAATCCCACAGTAACTCAGTTGCAAATTTGGTGAGATGAGTGATTCAATCAGCCGTGAGTAGTGGAGTAACATGTGTGCTTTTTTGTCTGGTCAAACACCAGATTTATCAACTCATGCTGGGCCGTCTGTAGAGGTCTCACTTTGCATGCCATAAGATTTGCTGGAAGAGAGTTGAAGTAATCAGAGCGAGAGAATTACTGTGGCGTGGGCCAAGAGCCGAGTGGCAAGCTGAGTCACACACATCCTGATTTTCCTTGTCTGATGCAACATGACCAAAAGACAGATAAGACACTGGCTGATGAGGACAACTGGCATTAATCTTAACTGAAATGTTTCTTGCAGCCTTTGTTGTGGACGAAGCTGAAGAGGCACTTTTTATATTGATTCTCTGTTGGACTGAATGGCGGGGAAAAAAACGTCTAAGCTTTTGTTGGTTGGAACGATGCCTGAAGAGCGGAAACAGTTGCTGTTCAGAGAGCTGACACTTAAAATCTCCATAAAGGTTACGTGAACTGAATAGCTGATCCTCTACTTTGTACACAGATCAATATTTTTTACAAACTGTCAATATGAACTTTCTCAGTGGAGCAATCTTTTGATAGTAAGCCACCATTTTATACTTAAGTATATATAATAGAATTTAATGCAATAAAGCTGTGATGCAGTCTCCACTGCTTTCACATATTCATATGTATGTAGATCATAGCTTTTCTTGTGTCTTTGGTTTGGAAAAGAAAAGTGGACCATCATATAATGGATCATTATAGATGCAGTTTTTTTTTATTTACCTCTAAAACCCCAATAAAACAAAGAAGATTTATAGAGCAGGGAAATATGGTTTGGGTTTGATCAGTCAATACATGATGCGGGCATCATGCCAAAAAGAGGACTCAATGGCCAAACTATTGATGAAGAAAATTAGTGTACAATATCAGTTTCCGTGTGTACTGTATTTTCTCAGGCTCTCAGATTGTAATAACTCCGGGGGCATCCACATTTACGTTTGCATTGTAACATTAAGCTGCACCTCACTTTAGGCTGTTGGACTGCTATGGACAGAGGTGTGAAGTCTTGGTTGAAAGAGGAGTTGTTGTACAAGAGACCATGCTAGAAATTATGTTTTGACCTGCCAGCGAACTGCCAAGACCTCAGGAAACTGTTGTATCTCCTTTAAATCTGCAAGTGCTAACAAGTCCGTGTTGACATAACACTTTAGTTTCTACTGTAAAGATTCAGCTGTTGGGCTTGGTTGTACTTTCGAGAAATATTAGTCTAACAAAAAAACAACCTATATATATATATATATATATATATATATATATATATATATATATATATATATATATACAGTATATTATATAATTTTGTTTTTTGGAGGGAGTTTATCTCCGGCTTTCAAGTTGAAAGCAACGCCTACATCTATGCAGTTTTCCCATGTAGATGCTCTTCATTACACTAAGAATCTGCTGACCTTTCACTGAGCTGCTGTGGTAGAGTGGATAGGGCTTTCCCCGGGCCAGTGTTGTCCTGGAGAACAGATAAGCTGGACAGCCGAACCCCAATGTAGGTACCCCGCGGCTCGAAACCCTGGAGAAAGATAGCACAGATAAAGGTTCACAAGCAAATACACATCAAAGGTAATTGCACAAAATTGACATTGATGCCACAGTGAAGCAGCTGCCTTTATTCATCATATTCTCCAAAAAATTAAAAAATATTATTGAAACAAAAAAAAAAACTGCATTTGCTTGCTTAGTTAGTGAGTGATGTTCTGGAAAAAAAAGCTGCTCCATAAAAGAGAAATTGTTCAGTTTTGGTATAATCACCTTATTTTCTCATGTAGATACGTGTAGAGCAGTCATCAGTGATGTTTTTTTGTGGTCTGCATGTTGCAATTTCCAGTAGGAGTTCTTAATAAATGTTTAGTCTTTACGCATGCATTTTAAAGTTCAGATGGTTTATTTAATCAAGATGACAGCAAAGATCATCTACTTCAGCACGGCTTATTGAAAGTGAGTTCAGACCAAAGTAAATGGATACGGCTGAGCTCATGAGTCATAAAAGGAGACAATAATTAAGACTCAGCCTGAGGTGGTGACAGAGGTTTCTATTGTAGATCTGACCGAGGATGACACTGGAAATACAGCAAGTCATGTTTTAGGATTACATTTTACAGATTGCTATTGTGTGTGTGTTTGTGTGTGTGTGCGTGTGTGAGAGGGAGAGAGAGAGGGAGAGAGCTTACTCACAAGCAGAGGATCAGAGAAGTCTGGCAGCGGGCCGATGAACAACCCTGCCAGTGAGAGCGCCAGAAGCAGCACGGCACAGCCCATCAGGACTGCCAATGGATAGTCCACAATCACCTGGGAATAGCTGCCATGTGGAAACCACAACACAAGAAGAGTAAGTGGCACAGCATAACATTAAACTGTGATTAATAGAATAAAATAAGACATTAAAGGGGTTTTCAGTACTTACTTTCGAATTACGCTGTAAAGTCCCCCATCCCTGCTGAAAATTGAAAATGGTATCAACAATACTAAACTATTACAAAAACTGATTGATAACAAAAACTTACACAAACTTGAAAAGGATAACACTTTAATTGTACTGACAAAATAAAGCTAGTTATTTTGTTTTGGTTTTTTTGGCTCATGTGAAGTAGATGTGAGGATTAGTGCAGAACGTGATACCACATTAATCCTCAAAAGACTATATATTCAATTCAAACTTCAAATCAATAATACTTAATTAATCCCAGAAGGAAAATGGATGAATACAAATGTAAAGGAACTTTCTGAAGTTAAAATAGGTCTATTATTGGATGGTAAGGAGTGTTTTGGTACAAACACATACTCCAGTCTTATTCAAAACTGCTTCAATCCATATTGGTTTAGTCCCTGGTGAAAGTTTTCTCTCTTTAATATATAATCACAGAGCTCAGGTTGATTAAACTCTGAAACCTTCCTTTAATTTATGCAACATTAAGTCACAGCTGGCTTGATTTCATTTAAAAGAAGAAAATCCACCTCCCAGAAGAACTATCCATCACTACATATAACATCTTGTTGACTACTCATTTACAAAAACTAAAATACAAACTGATGTTTGGGCTATCCAAGGAAATTCATGTCATCGTATCGAGTGCTGAGCAGATCCATGTTAGCTGCTTTCCACTCATTTCAGGGAATGCTAAGCTAAGCCAATTGAGTTCCATTTAAAGAATAATAAGTGTCAATTCTCCAAATCACACCTTACTGTCACCACATGACGCTGCTTGGGTTTCTGTGCTCCCCTTTCATTTGACCCGTGCAGCCAGTGACATCTCACCGCCCCGTGACACGACGCCTGTTGGCCACAAGCGCAGCTGTGTCCCACTTTCACCACCACACCTCCTTCGGCATGATGACTGGCTGCGTTTGAATGACAGGTGTGGCAGACGTGCGCTTTGGCGGGCCCGTGATGGCGGCAGTGGGGACATTTCCTGGGCTGTGGTGAATCATAGGCTCCCGCCTGGAGAGACTGTGGTACCTAGAGGAGGAAAGAAGATATAAAGTCAGATATAGAAAAGGTGGTACGGTCACGAGAGGTAAAGAATACACCCGCTTTCTTTTTCCAATGTTTTACGGCCATATTCCCTACCCTACCCTGAGTATTTTGGAACACAGTCAAACCCAGTGATCCAAAGCAACAGATGACGCCGTGTCTGAGAAATAAGCCCAGATCATTACCCCCCCACCGCCTTGCCTGACAGTTGGTATGAGGCGTTTGCGTTCATATGCTGCATTTGGTTTTCATCAAATGTGGGGCTGTAAATAACTATAACACTCCAACACGTGTCTTTCCAAAGAACATTGTTACAGAAATGGTTTGATTTATGAGATGCTAAAAGAAGCCTGTACAGTCCGTAGTTCTGGGATTTTGATCTTTTTATTTTGTGTGTGTGTGATCTCGAGGTGAACTTAGGGTGAGATGTTCCCTTCTGTGAAGTTTGGTTGTTGCCTTCAATGGTTTCTGCTGGTAACTAATGTTACTCACAGCAGAATGAATAGCTGTAAACCTTACCTGATTGATGGGCTCAACAACTACTCCTCTAAGATCAATGCCAATGTGTTTTTTTAGTCTTGGCATTGCGCTAACACACACCTGAATGTGCCAGGCCAGCGAACTGCCAAGACCTCTGTTTTTTTAGGGGTAATCAAACCCGCTGCTGATCAATTAATCACGTGCCCCTGATTTCTACGTACTTCTTATTTCTATAGAAGTCGAAGTGGTATATCTATTTTTGTCCATAGAATGATTCTGCACTTTAGATGTTTTTTTTGTGAAATAAATAAACAAATGTAATAAATTATTGTTGATTTCAAGGTTTGTTTCAAATCAGTTTTAAGACTTGGCAAGGGCCTTTGTTATTATATTTGGTGCATAACACTGTGGAACTGAAAGAAGATTTACTTTCTTTTTTACGTGACTGTATATCAACCTTCATTCGGGTTTTGACTGACAGATAGATAACACTTGGCCCTGCCTCCCAAGTCAAGCACCTATTTTAATATGCCTCCATATGTCTATGCTGCACAGCAGGTTCAGGCGTACTTGGTGATAAAGTTGGAAGGAGGAAGAGGGCCTGCCAAGGCTGCTGCAGCTGTCACAGAGCTCCTCTCCGGACTGGATGACTGTCAACTGGGCCTCAGCAGAGCTGTCGGGAGGGCACAGAGAAACCATGGGGATCTCACTGGTGGGAGAGAAGAAATATAAAAATATGTAAATGCAAAAAACAGGAGAGAATACATGACTCGCATAAGGGATGACGGCGAGTAGTTAAAGATTAAACCCAAACTCTAAACACTGACTGACGTCTCAGTTTCTAAACTACACTTCTTGGCTCGGCTTTGGCAAAACAATGAGGTAAAGAGTGGATTTGTGGGTAACACACTGTAGCCCCTGAAGGCCCAATTAAAACAGGAGGGGAAGATAAGAAAAAGAAAAGAAGAGGGAGATTTGAAGACTATTTTCACATCATGGCACCATGTCATCAACTTGTAGAGGGGTAGCCGGCTCTCGTGGACAGTTAACATGAGATTATATGATGACTCATGAGTAATTACTGCAGAAATAACAACCCTGGAGCCTTTTTCTCTTTCATGCTTTCAATATCCTTTCAAGCTCTCTTTGTACTTGATAACTAATAACACCACTCCATGGATGGCTAGTTTAAGGGTTTACTGTTTTGGTCGAGATTTAAGAAAAAAAAAGAAAAAAAAAACAACAGATATAAGCAGTAAAGCAAATATGAAACAGGTTTGTTGATTCTCTGATCATTATCTGTTTTTTATGGTGTGGTAGGAAGACTTCATGCATCTACAGGTTTCAGGCGATTTGTAAAACCATCAGACAGTCAGTTCTTACACCCA
This sequence comes from Cololabis saira, assembly GCF_033807715.1. Taxonomy (NCBI): domain Eukaryota; kingdom Metazoa; phylum Chordata; class Actinopteri; order Beloniformes; family Belonidae; genus Cololabis; species Cololabis saira. The sequence goes on from NC_084602.1 coordinate 22,158,150, forward strand.
CACCTGTTTATGGTTTTGAGAAGCTGGAACCGATCCCAGCATGTGGAAGGGCTGCCAATCCGTTACAGACTTAACACAGACTGACAACCGTGGCTAATTTAGAGTCGGCCGTTGACATGCGAGTTTTGGACTGTGGGAGGAAAGTGGAGTACAATGAGAAAGCCCATGAAGACTGAGGAAGGTCGTTGCAAAGTAGACACACATGTTCACCCTGTGGTGCAACGGTGCAAGCTACAACACACCCATGCTATCTAACAAATCACCATAATATTCTTTTTTAATTTACTTTCTATACTTTGCTCCAATGTTTATGAAAACTGTCAAAGTTTTTTTTATTCTGATCTTGGTTTTCTCATGTTTTTTCTTGCTTTTCTTGCTTGTGTGCTGTGCTTTTCTTATGTGTATATTTTCACCCTCCTTCCCTGTCTTCCTTTTCCTCTCACTGTCTCCTGCTAGTTAATTGCCATCCTGTTGGTTATTCTTCACTCCATGGTTTATCTTTTGTAATGTCCCATCTCTGCAGCAATTTTAGTTCAGTTTTTGCTCAAATAAAGCGACTTTGTATGACTAATCCTGGCTCCTTGTCTGTGTCATGTAAAAAAAAAAGCCTAAAGCAACCTCTAATGTTACTGTACCACAAGGTCCTATATTAACACAATTTAACTGGCTTGTTTTACAGTGTAATTTTGTGTATGTGAAAACTCACTGAAATTACTAACAAATGTGCCTCAACGACTGTCTAATATTGTCTCCATGCCTCGATTGCGGGCTCTATTTTGTCTGCCAAATGCTTGTTATGTCATGGTAGTCTGGATGCAACCGCACTTCCCATTTTGTCTCCATGGCAAAATAGAAGCTCACCAGAGCCTGATTGACCTCACACAGTTTTATTTGCATACTGCAATGAGGTGCACAGATGATGAGGAGTCTGCCAGATTGGTAACTCACTCTGTATGAGCAGAGCTGATTCATCGTCAAGCTCGGTGAAGATCTGAATCCGAATTTTGCCTTCATGCAACAATTAAACTGTAATAAGATTTAAGTGATAAATACCCTACAATGTGCTCGTCAGCTGTCAGAAAAAAACGTTTGTCAACCAGATGAGCCAATTTAGGCACTGAAGTGAAAAAGTAGCACCCAAAAGTATCTGATTCAATATTGCCAGCTAACTTAAGGCCATTTGTTTTGTTATGACATGATAAACGCCATCTGTGAATGGCTCTATTGTCACTTAAATCTGCCATTACATCACTGTTTTTGAGTAATGTTCTGACCTCCGAGATTAGTATCCACAGCCAAAAGACAAAGACACACAAGGAGAGGAACTTGGAAGTCATCAATATTTCAGTATAAAATGACAGAAATAGATCCAGGAAGGTGTCACCAGGCTGCTCCAGTCACCTAGAGTGATAACAAGACTCTGGCAGAGAGCACTGATGTCAGAATAGCTGAGGCTCAGGGAGACAAGCGGGTTTTCAACAAATCACTTCTGCCAAAATGTTCTCGGGAATCTGAACCAGAAGTTGCTCTTAGTGGCAGCTCGGTACCCTGTGCACCATGTGTGTGTGAGACGAGGTGATGAAAAATACATTTTAAAGTGCTTTTAAGAGCCTGTCTAAGGTTATAAAGTGTGAAGTCCCAATGAGAGTTGAAAATGTTCTCATTCAGGCAGTTTAATCTCACCACAAACTACAACCTTGGGGTTTTATTGCATTCACATCGGTTATTGTCAGGGAGATTAAGTGAAAACACCAAATTTTATGAGCTGCTACTCTAGAAGCTCAGTTTCTAAAGTTAAAATAAAGTTGTGCAACAAGTACGATACAACTTGTATCTGAGTTGAAATGCAGCAGAAGTAGGCTCAGTAAATGTAAAGTACCTTGTTGGAGGTTGTACATTACCAGTCAAAAGTGAGTGTCAGCAGTAAACAAAGTTGAAAAAAAAACACTAGAATGTATATATGTGAGGCTAAAGGCTGTCAGCCGAACCATCTCTCCATTTGTTTATCTCCCTTTTTACAGAACACATCTGAATGCAAGTCAATGTCACGTCTTCAAACATTTACTAAACTGACAATCATTCACACCGAAGAACAACACAAAAGCTCACATTGTATGGAACCTCCCTTAAAGCACAGAGCTTTGGGACTATTACTAAATTTAAGAAAGATACCAAGAGTCTGCCTTCAAGAAGAAGACAAGACAGGACTTTTTTTTATTCTACATATATATATATATATATATATATATATATTATATTTATTTATATATATATATATATTATATTTATTTATATATATATATATATATATATATATATATATATATATATATATATATATATATATATATATATATATATATATATATATATATATATATATATATATATATATACATACATACATTTTCTATATAATAATAAATAATACCTTTATTTATAGAGCACCTTTCAAGTGCTTTACATGCAATTAAAATCAGGAAACAAACAATATATGATTCTATATATCTTGTTTTTTTATATATAGGATTTTTTTTAATTATTATTATTTCAAGAGGCACAAATGTGACATTTTTTCGTACTTTCCCATTTTTTACCAGGGCTGGGAAGCTTGAGGAGAACAAAGCAAGTGTCAGAGTGACATCCATCACCCACGGAACCAGCTGGATCCCAGCAGGACCAGGGCACTGATCTCAGAATCCCCTTTGCCAGCTGGGATGGGGTCCAGCAGACCCCTGTGATCCCAGGTGTAAGCAGGTATAGATAATGGATAGATGGATGGATCACCGAACCTCGGACAGGTGCACAGTTTGTGTGAGCTGCCCTGATTTGTGCCACCTGCTGCACACGTTTTTCAAAGGCGAGACAGAAAAACCAATATGATATTTTACCTGATAACGCTAAAATAAGTCTAAGCTGGCTGGCAACTGTTGTGTGCAACAGACACACATATTCACTATCTGTTTTGTTGAAATAACAACATCAGAAATCCTATTTTCTACCTTAACAAATTACCTCAAGCATAATCTGCTTGACGGAGTCCCACTGATTTATATTTTCTGTGGCGAGAGAAAGGTAAAACCCGCGGGCGTGTTACACGCCTTGTAAATATCATTCATTTTCTTTCATAAATCATGTCCCACGGTGAGCTTACGAGAAATCCAGCCTGAAAACAACAACCCACCTCTGGCAAGCCTGCTGAATGTCCCTTTCATCTGCAGGAGAATCATCCATCACTATCGCATCCGTGCTTTCTCCTATTACCGAGCAAGCGTCCATTGTCCTCCCGATTCGCTTGTAACATTTAATATTTCTAAAGGTTAATTCAACATTTCAAGTCATGTTGAATCTCAAACAGCTAAGCCGCTATACGTCTAAAGTGAGTCCAGGAGGATCAAAGGTACGGGCTTGTTTCTGGGGCTGTTACTCCAGCGCTGTGTGGATGGAGCTGGCCCGAGCTGCGCTCTGATTGGCTGAGCCGCCGTGATGCTGAGGACTCGCTGGTCGCTGTCCAACCGGCCGCGGTGCTGGAGCAACCAAGCGGCTGCGGATTTGCACCAGTGCCCCCGAAACTGAAAGCTGCTACATCTGCTGGTCAGTTATCATTATCATGATTAGTGTCTTCCAGCTGCTGAGAGCAGAGAAGGATAGAAAGTGGAGCCCTAGCCGAGCCTGGCGAGGTCATATCAGGTGAAATCTGCTGCTTCTCTGTGACATCAGCAGTTTAATAATTTAATTTATTTTCATTTTTCATTTCATTTATTTATTTATTCAAACAGGTTAAAACAAAAACAAAATAATCAGAATGCATAAAATGTATATACCGAAAAAAACAAAAAAACAAAGAACAACAAAGAAAACCATAAGCAAAACAAAGCAAATTAAAGAGACAAATCTATATGTAAATAAATATTTCCTGTTTGAAAGGGTGTAGGATGAAGTTTCAAAAAACTTTTCTAGTCCTACCCCTTCTAATGTTCTGTTTTTACCGTTTCTTCATTTCACACAACTTCAAAAGAAAAGCATAAAAGAAAAGAAAAAGTGGTTCAGCTGAGCAAGGCACTTTGGTCATTGGCTGTCAGTTCATGTGTCCATTTCCATTTTGTATCCATTAAGAGTAGTGTTTTTAAAGATTTGTTTAAACTTACTTAGTGATTTGCATGATTTCATTTCAACTTTACAGTTATTCCACAATTTGACTCCCTTCACTGATACACAATGGGTTTTGATGTTTGTTCGTACATGTTGTTTTTTAAAATTGCATATTCCCCTGAGATTGTGTTTATTTTCTTTTATTTGAAACAACTTCTGGATGTCTTGGGGCAACTGATGATGATTTGCTTTGTGCATGATTTGTAAAGTTTTGAAGTCGACCAGATCCTTGAATTTGAGTGTTCTCAGTTTGATGAAGAGTGGGTTTGTTGATTCTCTAAAGGCCGCTTTATTTACAATTCTTATTGCTCTTTTTTGAAGTTTGAATATTGTATCCGTGTTTGTTTTATATGTGTAACATATAATCATCTCATTTAAAGAAATTAAGTCTTAAAGATAAATGAAAACTGACTTGCTTCCAGTGGGGCGACTTTTCGTCCGGCCTTGGTCATAAATATGAATCATTTTGTGGGCCCTTGTCTCTGAGGAACCACCACTCTGAAGTGAATGGTTTATTGGAAGAAAGGCCTTAGATCAAGAAAACGAAGGATTGAAAATGTTTTTAAGAGGAGTTGAAAGTCATGTTTCACAGTCTCAAATTAGAAAAAGGGACAGAGGAGGTGACTTCCTTAAAAAAGTATTCTAATTTTTCTTTATTGATCCATCATCTGCAAATTTCCCCGCTGTGGGACTAATAAAGGAATATCTTATCTTATCTCTTATCTCTTATCATGATGGCCTCCATCAATTAATTTAAGTTTACTTTACCCAGCACATATGTAAATGACATTTTGCACCTGGCTGTTCCTCGTGTTCGGACTAACTTGGGGAAAAAAGCTTTTAGTTTCTCTGCACCCTCTGCTTGGAATATCCTCCAATTTGAACTGAAAATGCCTGATTTTATTTCACTTGAAACCTTTCGCTCTTTTCTAAAAGACCGACAACCAGAATCCTTTAGGTAGTGCCTGTGTTTTTAAACTGTGCCCGTGTTTTTTAAATTATTACTGAAGTTGTTGTTCTCTACATGTTACTGAAGTCACCACTACTGCACTTTATTTGCTAAAACAGTTTGCACTCTCATTTTAATGTTTATTTTGTGATTGCTGTTATTTGTGTTTTATTTGTGGACGTGTGCTGCTGCATTCTTTGGCCAGGTCACCCTTGTGAAAGAGGTCTTGATCTCAAAAATATTTCATAATATTTCATAATATTTCATAACATTATTAATTTCTTCATAATAAGAGCAAATATACAATATACAATATACAAAAAAGAGAAAAATGGTTGGTCTATTGGGAGCTGTGCTGATGATAGCAGCAGGAAGTAAAGACATGTATCTCTTCTTCATACTCTTGCGGTGAAGGAGGTTGTCGCAAAAGGAGCTGCTCTGTGTCATGAGAACGTCCTGCGTGGGGTAAGGGTCATTGTCCATCATGGATGTTAGCCTGGAAAACATCATCCTCTCTCTCACCGCCTCCTCTGAGTAAACAGAGCTGAACATGAGGTACTTGAGGTCAACTATCTCAACGTCTGTACCTGATGTTCACTGTCGGTGTGGAGCAGAAACTCTCCTGCACCGGTAACTCTCCTATCTTTGCCTGCATTGATATGGAGACAGTTTCCTTGGCCGGGGTCAGCTCTCTGTACTCCCCGCCATCCTTGTCCATGGTCAGTCCAATGATTGCTGACTCATCAGAAAACCTAGATGACATCTTGTTGAATTGTACGTAAGGCCTGCAGTGTTCAAATTGTAGAGAAAAATGGTGCAAAGACTGTTCACCATGGGACCCCTTTACTGCAAAACACCCAGTCAAGCATATAGTCACCTGCCCTCACAATCTGTGTGAGGTAATCCAGGATTTAGAGCCGAAGATGGTAATTCAGCTGTTCCAGTTTTTGCCCGAGAGGTAATCACTGGGTGGTATTAAACGCACTTACTGTACATATTTAACAACAACAAAAATATTCTCACAGTGCTGTCAGGCTTCTCCAGGTGAGAAAAAAAAACTCTCTGTTTCCCCCCAATACCAGGTGGATAAGCAATCAGAAGGTTTTCCTGGTTGACGCCACCAGAGGGCAGAAATGGGCCAGAAGCACCCTCTCCACAGTCTTCATCAGATGGATGTCAACACCACCAGTCTATAGCTGCTGAGCTCTATTGGATGTGACATTTTTGGTACTGGTACAAAGCAGCTCTTTCATAGTTGAGGTACATTTCCCAGGATCAGGCTCGGGTTGAAGTTATGTACCAAAAACCTGCACAGCTGGTCTGCACAAGACTTGAGAAGCCTGGAACTGATGCCATCCATCCTGGGTGGAAATGTGACACCATCAACCCATGACACAAGACCACTCCTAGATGTTTCTTATTAATATCTAACTACTCACGTATTTTTACTCCACTAAACTGTGATTAATAGTGAAGTTAAAAGTAAAAGGACTTTGGATAAAATGGGATCAGATGGTACTCGAAGTTATTAATGTTATTTTACAGTTCCTGAGCATGTGCAACAGTTTCACAGAATTGAAAACAAAGACATGTTATGATTTTAAAAGGCAGCCCAAGACATGCTATTTTGCAGCCGGGAAATAGTAGTAATCTAACAATTTTTGACACTTTTATTATGAAAAGCCTACATTTTGCACGGTGTATCAACACGGCTGTTACGCCTTCTGCTGCGAGGCTGCATTGTGTAAGCTGAATTACTTAAACTGCAACTGATCATGTGGGTCCTTTTGGGTGTTTTTGTGAAATGAGGTCCTTTAACTCAACGAAAGCCAGCTGTGTTGGTGGGAAGCTTGGAGTTTTCTGAGGAGCCTGTGAGCCAGCTGACACGGCTAATGCCTTGTTGACTTCAAACACTGATTAACTTACACTGTTTGGCTGCATAGGCTCTAACACACACACACACACACACACACACACACACACACACACACACACACACACGCACACACACACACACACACACACACACACACACACACACACACACACACACACACACACACACACACACACACTGGATACCAGACACACTTAGGCGCAGATATAATAAGAAGCTGAGGGAAGGGTTCGGCTTGTGGCGGGTGCTCGGGTGGCAGCCATGGTAATTTCCTGTGGCAGATTTCTGCCTGTGAATGGTGATGGGAAGGAAAACGCTTCATTAAAGCTGCAGTGCTGCTTCAAGATGTTCGACACAAAAAGCCAGTGGGACACACAGAGATACAAGAGGAAGACTGTGGGGACACAAATAGGAAACATAACTTAGGCATTTATTAAAAACAGCAAAAAAACAAGTTTTAGAGCGTTCAAAAACACACATTTCAGAAAACACATTGAGACAGCGGTACTGTCATTATCTTCACCGAGGTTTACATTTTAACCCTGTATTAAACCATTACAGTAAGAGGTTTAAACCCGTCACATGACCACTGAAACTGCCGTTTTTAGCGTCTGTGTTGTCACTTGTGGTTTTAACCAAACACCAACCATCTAATCTCGCGAGTGGATCCACAGCAGGAATGACACAGTTGCAGTTCCTCGGCTGGCCGCTGGAGAGCTGAGTGGGTCATTTACTGCCCCTCATGTTAAAATGCTAAGGCTAAAAAAAATATGTGCATTTATCATTTCAAAGTATTTTTAGCTTAACTGAAACAGAGACCTTACTGGGTGGAAAAAAGCCTAGTTGTTTTGGGTTGAGTTGTTTGTTTTTAGTTGAATTTAACAAAGCTTTGTCCAGACACTAAGTTCATGCATATAGCCACTGGTTATAATGCTAATATCTGACTGCAGTGGATCTTATTTTATTAGTGAATTAGTAGTAAATTGTAGATTAAGCAAGTCTAAGTTACCAGAAATGTGGAACTGTAATTTTGAATGATTAAACAAATAGAGGGAGGAAACGTAAGGGCAACCAAAGGCACACTGGGCTTTATGTAAAAGGCAAAATAGAAGTTTTGAGGCCAAAGTGGGGTTATGTGGAAAAATCACTGACTGCCTAGTTAAGATTACCGGTAATGTGTGAAATTAGGTCCGGTTTTTGTTTGTTTGTTTTATGGAGTCAAATCAGAAAAATAAAATAATAAATTTTCCCCATTTAAAAACCATATAAGAAAAATGGATGAAGGGGGACGAAAATAAATTCACTGGAGTAAAAAATATTCCATTTACCAACACTAAATGTTGGTACAGTCACACATGAATAAATTAAAAAAATATTCATGTGAAAAGAAACAAACAACAAAGAAAAAATGTCATTTTCATGGCAGAACTCAAGTTTTTCCTGGATATTTGGTTGGAACACTTGCCAACCGAGGCCCAACCATCTAACTTCCAGGTTGAACCCTGTCGGTAAGTAAGATTTGTTGCAGTTCCTCAACCGGCCGCAGAACACTGGCTCTGAAAGCCAGTCAATCTTCATTGACTCCCATGTTAAAATGTCCAACTTTACAGCAGAAATAAACACATTACATGAACTGTTTTGGGCTCAATCCTTTGATTTTTACATCCATGATAAGTAGGAGGGAAGTGAATTTTCTTTTACCACATTAGATGAGTTTATACAAAGCAATATATTTAAGAAATAAATGTATTGCTTTATATAAACTCTCCTGGTGTGGTACAAAAAAAAATTACATTCTTTTGAACCGCAATAAACCATGTTTATTTTTGCTCAAAGTTGGACATTTTAACATGGGAGTCAATGGAGAGTGACTCTCTTTTGTAGTCAACCTCTAGCAGCCAGTCGAGGAACTGTAACAATTCTTAGTTCTGCCTGAGCCTCAAACTGGAAGTTTGATAGATGTGCTTGACGCCACGCAGCATTATTATTATCATTAGGTAAAAAGAGACCTCAGTAACCCACGGATCACATGTCTCCTCCAATCTTTTCTACAGTCTATGCTGAAACATTTTACATTAAAGCACAGATGAGACAGGCACATGCTAATAATAGTACAATTGGTCTACTGTAAGAGAAAACATTAAAAAATCACACAAAAATGTTTCATTTCAGAAGACAAAACAAATAGTATTTGAAATGTGTTGTGGGATTGAGTTGTGTTCCCAAATTGCTATTTTGTGTTTTATTTTGTTGTTTTTGGTGAAATAGACTTGTGTAACTACTGGTGTAATTTCTGTTTTGTTGTTTTATTTGTATTAAGCTGTGGTATTTTCCCTTATATTTTAATACGAAGATAAAAAATATTATATTTTAACTAAAGATAAAAACCCCAAAACAACGGACACAATCGTTAGATTGAGTGTCCTGTTGAGTTACTGATTTATCTATTTTTTATGTATTATACATACATTTATTAAATATCAAAAGTTATGTCTTCTGTTTTGTCTTTTTGTGCGTTTTGCTTTGTTGAGTTGCAGAGTTTTTTATAGGTTCAGTTAAGGCCACAGTCCTTCACACATTTTAAACTGAGAAGAGTGAAAACACGCACGTTTTCTGCAAGCAAAACCTTAAAGGTGTTTGCTGTCACCTGGTGGAGAGTCTGTAAGACTGCCACAATCCGCTACGTAGTATTTTTCGTCTTTTACGTGCAAAAAGAAAGCATAGGTATGTATGAGCAAAAGACTAACACTATCATTATGTAAGACCATATCTAAAATTAAGTTTATATCAATTAGTTTAACACAGGATGGTGCCAACAGCTAGAAAATAGAAAAATATATCAATATTTGTCTCGTTTTTATTATCATAAGGGATAAGCTGTTTAAATAATGCAACGTGTATTTTTTTAAAGTGTATAATTATATCCGAGCCTGTAATTTCATCTGCTGAGGGCAGCACTGAGTGGCAATCGGAGGTCCTGCAAAGTTGTCCGGCGGGTGTAAAGTTACGACTGATTTATGGTTCTGCGTTAAATCGACGCCGTAGGTTACGCGGCGACGCGCACCGTACGGTGCGCGTAGCCGCGTACCCTACGGCGTCGATTTAACGCAGAACCATAACTCAAGCTTTACGAGGGACAGGACACACCTCTAGAGGGAGTTCCCGAGGAGGTGGAAACGAGGAGCCGAGCGACCCTCCTTGCTCCTGCAGAAAGAAAGTCCTCAGGAGCAAAGCGCGTCTCTCCGGCAGCGGTGGCCGTGCCGAGGAAGGGAAATGCCCGCTATGGGCAACTCTTTACGCGCGGCTGCCCTCCTGGCTTTCGTGGTTCTCTCTGTCCTGGTGTCACTTTTAATCAGCAGCGTGCAGCAGTTTGGAGCGACCGTATCACGCTTTTCCAACGCAACTGTCTCCGGTGATGAGGAAGGGTTGGCGTCGCTCCGCGGGGCGTTGATTTACCAGCTCAAGGAGAGGCGAAAAGAAATGATCCCGCTGCTTTTACCTGATGATGATGAGGATGATGATGGGGAAATAAATGGACTGTCAGAGGAAAATCGACATTCCCTTCAAGACTCGATTTTGGACTACAGTTTGTGGAATGAGATCACACTTGGCTCCAGCAGGAACGCGCATCTGGATCAAATGGGCTGCGAGTCTCTGGTGAACATGCGGGCTCTGGAGGTGCTGGGATCTGGATACACCAAGCTGGTTGTCAAAGTTAGTCTGGTTGGAGGACAGCCCGTGGCGTTAAAACTCGTCAACGAGCAGGGCATCGACATGGGCAAGTGTTTGGAGGAGTTTAGGGACCCGCAGGGCTGCCGAGAGCTGGTTTCCTACAAGCTGAGGAAAGAAATGGTCCTGTTGCAGAAGCTGCGCCATCCAAACGTCATAGAGGTAAGAGTAGGGCTGCACGATTCTGGACAAAATGAGAATCACGATTTTTTTGCTTAGAATTGAGATCACGATTCTCTCACGATTTTTTTCCAATATAAAATTTATTGCACTTATTACTTTAACTTTGCAACAGCTGAACAAAAATATAATAACAATAAACATCTCTTGTCTTCTTTACACAAACCTTTGAATAATTTAAACAATAATAACAATTTTGAACAATATTTGTTCCTCCCTGAGTTGAACACCCTTTCAGAAAGGGGACTTGTAACAGATCCTGTAGTTCTGAGGCAACAAATTATTCCTCTGGCTGGGATGAACCCCCCATTGCCTTTTGCTGCTATTAAGAAGCTGCCGATACAAAAGGTAAACGTTACAAAAAACATGATGGTGCCTGATAAAAGACTGGCATCAACTTTGTAACAGCTGACATTGAACATAAAAACAATAAACATAAAAAAAAAATAAAAAATATCTTTAAATCGTCGTCATTTGGAAATGAGATTGCGTTCAAGCATGAATCGAGATCGCAATTTTTTTAACGATTAATCGTGCAGCCCTAGGTAAGAGTCTCACTTTTTGCTCTGTGTAAAGTTCCTTTAAAAGTTTTTGAGTTGCAAAGTAACTCAAAAAAAGAAGCCTCAAACCCCAGCATTGTAATCAGTACGTTTTACTGTATATTTTTGGAATATATGGGGCGTTTTTTTTTTTTAATGACTTCTGAGTTGTGAAACTACTGCTGGATGTTATTAAGACTTCATAATCCATGTGCCACTGCTCACATTTTCCTTTGTCTCAACCACAGCCAGCTGGATGAAAGGTTTAGCAGGCTCTGCAGGGCCTTCCCATGTAATTAAATTAAATTCACTGACCCCACTCTGACCTTTACGTCCAGTTTGGCAGGAGCACACAATGTGCCTCTGTCCTCCCGGTTATCCCTGGGTTCATCTGAAACCCTGAGCGCTTATTCACTCAAACCACTGCAACGCAATTTTGGAGCAAGGTTCGAAACAAAGCGATGGGTTTGTTTCTCAAAACCAGCCGTTGTCTGACAACTCGGTAAATTCATTTCACAAGTGTTGGCAGTAATGTAATGCGATTTTATTGTCACATGTTAGAGCTGCAGACAGCTAGATTGGCAGAACAAGCTGTACACTCAGCTCACTCCTCCTCATAACATTTAGGCCCATTTTTTACTGTGTTTATTTACCGTTGCAAAAACAAATACTATAATTTTCTCTCTTTTTCCCCCTCTTCTCCACAGCTCATGGGTCACTGTGCAGGAGTCCAGGGAGGAAGAGGGATAGAGGGAGGAAGAGTTGCAGTCATTCTGGAGCAGGGAAATCCTCTCCAGATGATCCAGCTGCTCCAGAGCCCCTGGGAGGACAGATTCAGGGTACGCCTTCCAGCTCCTGCTCCTCAGCTTATCATTTATTGATTTCTTTACAAGGAAATGGAAGTCTTTGTCAATTGTGCAAGCTGATGCTCCAGCATGCAGAGGTTAAAAGATGAGGGAGGCAGACAGACATTTGAAGCTTCTGGAGGTCTGACATCTGCCCTTTAGTGTGTTTGATCAGGCCCTGGCTGGAATGGAGGTGGGCTGTGGAGTTAATCCACTTCTGGCCGGGGATGTCGCCTCATCCCCAAAACAGACACACACACACACACACAGACACACACGCACACACACACACACACACACACACACACAGTCACAGTTTCAGCTCAACCCCCATCGCAGGTATGCTCACTGAGGGAGTCAACCGAGCTGAATTTTCACTCCAGTCATCCAGATATGTGCCCGTCTTTGCGCATGGATGTGTTTGAAAGGAAAAAATGGGTAGGAGGTGGAGGCGGGGGGGAAATGTCTAAGCGTGCATGTTTTCCTTTTTGGATTAACAGATAGGATAGCGGTCTTCTGAAAGTGTCATCTCAACTGTGGGTCTCATTTTGCTGCATCACCCAAATAGCCGCTCATAATACCCCTCTGCAGCTACTTGGGCCCCCTTCTGCTACGTTGCATCTGTGCAGGCTACAGTAATCCAGGGGTGTTCGGTTTCACCCGGCACCCTTTTTTTTTTGCAGCAGCAGCAGTCCGATCCCACCAAGAGTCCATGAGACTCAGAGCATTACCTAACCCTGCAGCTATGTTTATGATGTGACAGGAGCGTTTCATGCTCTGTCAGCGGCAGACTAATGCTTTTTGTTTCACCTTCCCATTTCCTAATTATTTCTATTTTTTTATTTTTGATGAATACAAGAAATTAACCTCGTAAAACAGCTGGCAATTGTGGCTGGTTTGATGTCCAAGAACTGCATAACTAGGCCTTCGCCGGCGAAAGTGAATACATTTAGGTCTGAAAAAACTCATTGATATTTGGCTACAAGTTTTACAACGGTTTTAATCGTAAAAGAAAATGTAAGGGTTCAATAAGTCATTTCTGTTTCTTAGATTGCTAATTTATTTGGTTTTGTTTTGTGTTATACAAATATACTTGCCTCGCCTTCTAAATCATATTTTACTTGATTGTTGTTTTAAGCCTTTACGTTTCAAAGACTTTTAGTTTCTCTTGTGAGCCCAGTTAATCAGGTTTTTGACGTGTGGGATCTCCAGGTGTGTCTTGACCTGGTCAGGCTCCTGCACTTCCTCTCCCGGTCTCCTCTGGGCTCCGTGGGGCTCCTGGACTTCCAGCCGCGGCAGTTCGTCACCGTGTCTGGCGAGCTGAAGCTCACGGACCTGGACGACGTCAGCACGGAGGAGACGGCCTGCCAGGCGGACGCAGACTGCACTCTCCAGTTCCCCCACAGAAACTTTACCCTGCCCTGCACGTCCCGGGGCTCCTGCGATGGACTGAACGAGAAGAGGAATATTTACAATGCTTACAGGTAAAAAAAAAAAAAAAAAAAAGTGACAGTTTTACGGCGTGATACATGTGCGCAGGATGGATGAGGGTAAAAAAGAGGCTAAGCTGACACCTAAAAGGATCAAGGTAAAGACATACAGCTGGAAATGTTCCGTTTGATGGAAATCTGATGATTACATTGTTAGTTTCTGAGGAAAGGGGGGAGTGTTTCTCGTTTAAAGTGCTTCAGATTTGTGACAGCTTTATGGTTAATGTTTGTTGTCACAGCTGAGTGAGAAAAGTCATGTTCAGTGGGAATGATTTGACGAGACTTGTCTGTCTCTCTGTGTCTCTGAAGGTATTTCTTCACCTACCTGCTGCCTCACCAGGCCCCGCCTGGCCTCACACACCTGGTAGACCGCATCATGAACACAACAGGTGGGGACGGGAATCATCCTGACATGATTAACTATTGAAGATCAGAAAAGCAAATCATTCCCCTCACAGCAGTCTTGTAATGGCATGCCTCTGTTGAGCTGCTGCATTTAAATGAGCTCGACAAGATGCTTCTTGACATGTGGCAATAAATACAAGATGTTATCTTGACATCTCATGACTGGGATTAAACAGTGTAGCATTAAAAAAGGAAGAAAAAAAACCAACAACTCATCAGCCTTATTAGCTAACTTTGTGTGCAGTCGCTTAAATCTTTGACCAGAAGGAATGTGTGTGTCCAGGGGAGCTGAAAGCGAACATCAATCAGACTCTGGAGGCCTTTGAACATATTCTCGTGCTATACAAGTCGGGCCTACACCTGGACAACCTGCCTGCATTAATAATCAGAGGTAAGAGCTCGCGGAATGAAGGCTGCTTTTCATAAAACTCTCTTGAAGACCCTTTTCTTCTTTCTGCCTTTGCCGAGAATGTGTTTTGATCCACTTTTAGAGATAGGGAGACAATCTGCACCTCTGTCTTCATACATATCTGGGGGGGGGGGGGGTTCTCCTGCTTAGGCTGTTTTGACAGGTTTATTAGGCAGCTGGAATGAGGGGGCAAGACCAACAAAGTGGGATTAATCCTACATGGAGAAAACGCACTCGTTGTCTTTTAAGATAAACAGTGCTGGGATTTATTTTACCCTTTAGGATCCTAGAAGAGCTTTTTTTGTGGAAATGTTGCATAGTCATTATATAAAAATATGACATTTAACTCTCAGAAAACGCATAAAAACCGTTAAACTTCTGTAGTCTCCCCCCACACAAGCACAGACAGCCCCTCCCTTTTCTTCTCTCCAACTCTCCACTCATTACGCCGCAACCCCCTCGCCAGCCCGGCGTTCCTCTCAGCCGTATGAAATATTAATAACAGAATGACTGGCTGCGTTCCTGTGTGGAGATTTTTCCGTCCCCCAGATGCAGGACTGTTTATATAGCAGCACTTTGTGAATTTAAGCACGGGTTCAGGGTAAAGAGGCCTAGTTACCGAGGCGGACACTGGGAAGGAAAGTTCCAGCTTAACAAGGAGGTGCCAGGAGTCGGCTGCTGCTGCCGCCGAGCGTGCGTGTGATAAGGCTCAAAAAATGTGTCTGTTTATTATTTCGACATATTTTTAGCTTAGCTGAGACACAGACATTAAAGGAGTGGAGAAACGGCCTGGTTGTTTTCAATTCAGTTGTTTGTTTTTAGTTGAATTTAACAAAGCTTTGTCCAGTCGCTGAGTTCATGCATGGAGCCACTGGTCACCTAGTCGGGGATCTGATATTTATTTCAGCAAATAGTACATTTTAGAAGTGTAAGTTACCCAAAATGTGGAACTGTAATTATAAATGATTAAACTAAAAAAAAAGGGGGGGGGGGGGGGGCAACCTAAGATACACTTTATGTAAAAGTCAAAATAGTAGTTTGGAGTCCAAAGAGGGGTTGTAGTGTGGAAGAATCACTGACTGCCTAGTTAAGACTACCGATAAAATGTGAAATTAGGGCAAATCTTTGTATTTTGTATTTTGTTTTCTTTTTAGACTTAAATCAGAAAATTGTTTAATATTTTTTTTCCACATTTTAAAACATATAAGAAAAATGCATGAGGAGGGAAGAAAAAAGCAATTCCCTGGATAAAACGATTCTCAATTTACTTCACTAAATGATGGGAAGGCCCCACAGAAAAACGTAAAAAAAGATACGAAAAAATAAAAACAAACATTGTCATAGGAGAACTCGAGTTTCTCCTGAATTTTTGGGCAACTTTAAGAGTTGAAACACTCCCTGAAATCAGTAACACTCTCCAACCAAGCACCAACCACCGAAGGCTGAATCCCATGTGGAAGATCTGTTGCAGTTCCTCATCTGGCCACTAGAGGCTGGCTGTGGAAGCTGACCAATCTCCATTGACTCCCATCTTAAAATCTCCAACTTTACAGCAGAAATAAACATGTTTTGGTCTCAATCCTTTGATTTCACACCCATGATAACTCTAAGAGTGAAGAATTGTTTTGTATCACCACAGGAGAATTTATATTCAGCAAAGAATGTATTTCTAATATTGACAGTCGGTTCAGCCAATGGCTTAGTTTACACTAACCCATGCCAGCTAAACACAGCAGTAGTTTTTCATTTCTCCATTGAGTTAGCTATTTCAGCAACTATTTCACTGAAGGAACTGCTAGACACAGCTAACTTTGATTTTTGGGACGCATGAAATCATTTTCATTTTTTTTACAAAACAAGCCATCTTTTCCCCTCCTGTTCTTCCATTCGTGCTTTTTGGGTTTAAGCACCGCTAAGAAACTTGCTTGTTGGCCTATAGGCCTGGAGACCAAGTGTTCTTTGCCTCTGCCATGATACTGCACCAGCTGTAGTTCTGAGACCTAGTTTCATCGTTGTTGAACTTTAACGTTCTGCTGAAAAGTTATAAGCAGTTGTCGCCAGAAAAAATCCCGGGACGGGAGCCCTGCGTTATTTTGTCTGTTATTTGCTGATAGTAGTAGGAATTGGGGATAATGAGAGTTTGAAGACCCATTCCAAAAATGATTAAATATAAAAGAGCACGAAATTGGTGGAAAAAAGTCTCCTGTCAAGTCGTCTTGTGGGGTTCTGAAACTGAAAAAACAAGTAACAAACAATAGTCAGATTGTCATGCTTCGCCAAGGATTGGTTATGATTACCGCTCATGCTTTGGTTCATGGAACAGCCAAAGTGTGGGAGTGTGTGTATGTGCGAGTGTGAAAGGAAAGCTACTCATAAGGCCTGAAGTCCTAATTTGAAATTGCTGACAGATGGAGATCATCACTAATGTGGATGTAATTTTTCCACAGCTGAGATCATCTGTTATGCAATCGAGGAGGCTGAATGTGGTGAAGATCCAGCTTCTTTAGTTGTGTGCAGAAATGAAAAAGCCAAATTCATGTGTGACCACTGAGGCGTTGTCATGACTCAAGATATATTATATATTCCATATATCAATATGAAAAGGAAGTCCACTTTATCATCTTACACACAGAAACCCGACAGTCATAAGTCTTTGTCTCAACAGCTGAGGTCAGCATCCCCTTAACACCCCAACAGGACTTTTCCCCCTAACAGGATCTTCTGAACACCCCTTCTCCTTGTTCCCTCTTCACAGACCCAGGAGGCAAATCCTGGTGTCTTTTTCCTCTCAGCAATACACCCCCCACCACACACACACACACACACACACACACACACACACACACACACACACACACACACACACACACACACACACACACACACACACACACACACACACACACACACACACACACACACACACACACACACACACACACACACACACACACACACACACACACACACACACACACACACACACACACACACACACACACACACACACACACACACACACACACACACACACACTCACACAAACAGGCCGCCTCCTGCCATTTAGGAAGGTTAACAGTTCGTAACCGTGTGCCTCGTCTGTACAGGCTCACAGACGAAGCTTTTGTCCATTTCTGGAGTGTGTTGTGTGTGTGCAGACGTATGTGTGCAGGCTTCTCTCTCATGGGTCCCGCTAATGTGTAGCAGATGATTTAAGGCCAGATCCACTAGATGTCTGACGGAAGGAGTTATAATGATGAATGTAACGCAAATGTTGGGGAAGTGAATGTGTATTTATTTTTCTCCCTTTCTCTCGAGTGTAGAGCAGTAGTTTTCGGGAGAATAAACGTAAACTGGTGTCATGTATGGATTAATCAGACTTAAAGGTTTTGGTTCATATTTTAAACAAAAAAACAGCTTCTTTTTTTTTGGTCATTGGTCATTTTTCAAAGAGATTTTCAACTGCTGTTTTGTGTCTGTTAAAAAATGAGATTTTAACATGTTGAAAATTGAGTTGTTTTTTTTTAAAGCCATTTTTATACCAATAGTTTATTATACCTTTTAAAATGTATGGTGTGAGGTAATAGTTTGTCAGAAAAATGAAAAAAAAAAAAAAAAACTGCAGTCATAGTAACATTAACAATGTTAACATCAAAAGCCTATCCTGATTTTTCCACCAAGACTTTTAATCATTATAGAAATAATATCAAGGTATTTAATTTTTTTATATTGGGAATCCAGTTATACAGTTATATTTTCACATTCAGTCTTTTTTTTTTCTTTCTAGCTTATCCTTGTGTGTCTTCTAGTGTGGAGCTTAGTTTCCCCCCACAGGGAGGATTAAATTTCCGTGTTATCCTCAGAGTGCTTGAGAACCTCTCAGCGGGCTTGTGTACTGAAGTGGCATCTCCTCTTCTGTGGTTAGATTACAGTGTGATGCGCGGCATGGGGACCTCTGAGAACGTGGAGTACCGCTGCTGGCCGTCGTACAGCCAGCAGGGCTGCGTGCTGTCGGTCCACAGCGCCAGAGAGGCCGCGTACATCTGCAACACCCACTCCCAGTGCACCAGCTTCACTCTGACGGGGAAGAAAACGTGGACGGGTGAGTGAACTTCTTACGTCTTAAATCATCTCCCTATCATTAAATAATTTAATCATAACATTTTTGTTACTTGATTTATACATTTCCAGTTCTGTGCACTCATTGTGGAGTCATTCCCACGGAAACTTCTGTAATCTCTGACGTAGTTGAGAAACTTCTCCTTCCTGTGGTTCTCAGAGTGCAGTTTGCTCAACGTGTGTTTAAAATGTGCTGCATGGGGGGGGCAGGGATGTGGCTGCAGACTGTGTGGACAGTCCACTGACCTCCACTCTGGACACGTGACTTCCAGCCAACCTTTCCCTGCCATCTAACAGTAACCCCAACCACTCGCGGGGTCACATGGTTCCGGCCACTCCATGCTCATTCTGCAGCTTGGTGCTCTTGAAAAATGTCAACTTGTGCAGTGGATTTGAAAGAGAGAATATTCACTGTGTTAGCAGTGCCAGCAATCATGGTGTGAATAACTAGCAGGCCTTTGCAAAACAAACTTATTTCAGATAGGCTATCCCCTATGTAGTGAAATAGTGTAGGATACAAGTGTAGACTGTTAGAAACTCGAGTATAATCGTCTTTTCCCTTGAAGGCAACATGTTGGCATTGGTAGCATTAGCACCGAACCTCTGCATCGGTAAAGGACTAACCTTCATACCAGGGGACGTGATCCGTATCTCATAATTATTGACCTAGGGAAAGTGGAAACAAAGCTTCCTTGTTTGTACATGTTCAATGTACAATGTTTCTGAATTAAATCTTTTTCAAAAATGCTCAAAATGCTGTTTTTTTTTTTATTTAAAAATTGCCATTGACTATATTTCTGCACTCTTTTTATTATAAACATCATGGCTTTAATGTTAGTTTCCTTGGGCTGAGTAGGTAAAAATGTTCATGACAATGCTATTTTACAATCTCCCATGTTTAAAAGAAACAACAGTTATCGCCAACACACGAAAAAACATGAGATATATATATATATATATATATATATATATATATATATATATATATATATATATATATATATATATATATATATATATATTATTTAGCATAATTGTATGACATAGTTTACATATAAAATTGAGAAACTTATTGGTTGTTTGAGGCAAATCCTTTGATGCATAGATGTTTATTCTTATGGCCAGGGGACACAGATCTGCATTTTTTAGGTCAGAAGTGGAATGCTGCAAAGATGTTAAGTGCCTTTAGGATCTCTGGGACCTGTTTTTTTCCCTATGTAAGCAATATTTTGCTCCTGGTGAAGAGCTGTCAGTGTTGAGCAGTTTCATGGTCCCTCTCGTCATCTCTTAAGAGGTTTGCTCTACTAAATGAGCTCGTAAGAATACCCTATGCGTAGAAGCAGAAGTTGACCATGTGAATAGTGTTTCTTATTACCAGAAAATTCACACAGATTTAACTTATCTGATGATGCACAGTATTTGTGCAAAATCCGGCATCATAAGTGCCTAAAATCCTACCTAAAATATTACTGAGAGTATAAAATAATGATAATCTTCTGCTTTTTAATGTGCTGATGAAGTTTTCTAAAGTTTTAACATACAAAGTTGTTAAAGACAATGAGTCAAAACACGTTACCTGTTTAGTGATGTTACCGAACTCATGGATGTTTTTTCTTTTTGTGCTTTTCAGGCCGCCTTCTCGCCTCTTTCAGGAGCAGCTTTAGTCACCTGGTGCCTGATGAGACATCAGAAGTTTATGTGAAGAAAACCAAAGTTCCTGAAGCTCCTTCATTGTGACTTCTAGAAGTATGAATCCACATTTGATCTGAAGTTACTAGGGGATTGGAACGAGATCCAAAACACGGCTCGGCGGCTGAAAGTAAAGCAGAAGTGTTGCGACTGTGAAGGGAACCGTGCACTCGTGGAGAACATGTTGAGCGCAGCTCAGCTTGTGATGAGAGGCAGCGTGCGGAGCGTCCAGCTTGTTTGAAGTGTGCAACTGAATGTGATGTATTTAAACGGCTTCTGCTCGGCGACTGTTTGATCTGCCTGCCAACTCGCTGCCTCCGCCAACTACTATTTAAAGGGATTTCCCTTCAGGTACAATTAAGGAGGGAGAGTCTTGTGCCCTCGACAAGATGTTTTTTTTCCTCTTTACCTTGCCTCCGTGCACCATGAGTGTTGACTTTCATCGCGAGGCCATGTCCCCATAGACAGATTTTTAAACCTGAGCAAGCAATAAGAGCAGTCGCCACAGTTCAGTGTTTGAAGCCCGAGGACGAGAACAGAAAACAAGCTCTTATACAAATACACTTTGATGTTAATGTGGTGAAGTTGGGACTGTTTTTTTCATGGTTCTCTGACTGAAACCGCAGTGTGGTATGTGATGGCAACAACCATAGAAGCATTTACACATCAACATGAGGCAAAGATCATTAAAACCATTCCAGTTTTTAACATAGTTTTTGTATTCTTAGCTTTTTTGTTTAGGTCATAAATATTTATGTGATGATCAAATGAAATGTAATTGTTCTTATATGTTTGTGCATTATGGCTTATGTGCACCTTGTGGGTGAAACTTTTATTTTCAATGAAAAATTTTTCACTTAAGTGTTTTTTTTATACTTCACTTGTAACTGTACAGTTTGCATAAACTTAATGTTTCTACTTGTGAGCATTTGCATTTTTTATTGTAACTGCAGCTAACAGCCTGTTTATTTCTCATTAGCACCTTCGTGTGTGTGTTTCGGTGGGGGGAGGGGACTTTCCATTGGTATAATGACCTGTGTGTGTGTGTGTGTGTGTGTGTGTGTGTGTCTCTGTGTGTGTGTTTGTCCTTTATCTGCTCGCATGCCCCCACATCTATAATCTACAGCTCATCTGGATAGCTGAGATTGCAAAACCTGCAGAGCTCCATGGAGTATTCACAATACCAGAGGAATGCATTCAAATGCCCCGTCATGCTGAGCTCATTATAAGCCTTAATTAATACATGTAAATGAGCTTACTTACCAGCCCTTTCTCCTGGTGAAGTTGGGGGCATTACTGTAAGACAAAGGCAGTGCATGGGCCTCTCGGCCTCTGGTTTGCACACGAATAGGCCGCCATCTGTGCCTGCCAGAAGGAACCTGGTGAGGCTGAGATAAGGGCAGATCTGCAGGGCGGCTGGCTGCTGCTTTTGGAAAGTCAAGATTTGTAGCATTCAATTTCAGCTCCCAGCTTTATCCAATGTTGGTCATATACATTTCAGAATATACCAAAAAAGGGGGAGAAAATGACCAGAAATTCCTCATAAAACAAAATCTAGATCATATCGATAACAGTCAACACAAAATTCCACATATCTATGTGGTGAGTCCTTTTACCATTCAGCCATACCACTACCACTGACTTGAAAGAACTTGTCCCTGTCTAGAAACTATGGTTTTATGACAAAGGCAGCAAGGACGCCTCAGGGTCTTCTTTGCCTGATGTTGGCCCCTTGTTGTCTGGACAAAGCAGGCTGATTAGTCTTGATCATGCAGATAAGAAGAGTGTTTTAGATGAGCTAAAGCCAGCTCACGAACATTGCCAGACTGATTAGAAGGACTGGCTGCTCAGGGTTGTATTTTTCCCTTTAATATTTACAAAGACTAGTTTTCTATGAAATAGCAAGAACCAGAATAAATTGGTAAAGGAAGATTATTTGCACCTGGTGAAGAAGAAGCTACCACAGGTAAGATGGTAGCAGTCTAAGAAATCTTAAAAAACTGAGAAAACTACTCAGTTTTATACTCAGATCAATAAAGTATAGTTTGCAGGGGATCTTGTGCATTTCATTGCTATTCATTAAGCAAGAAAACATTTGCAGCCATATTGTTTTTCTGTCCGATAAAGGAACTAACTAGCTAGCCTTCAGCGGCTTAACCTCTCCCTGCGTAGAAAAAAACCCCATAGTTTTCAAATTATTGCTAAAACGTACTCGAATATATCCGAGGAGAAAAATGGAAAAGAAACACATTTTTTGAACAAGGTTTCATATAACTATCTCTCAAGTTTCCCGAGGTGAAAGCTGCAGTGTATTAAAACGTACAGCTGTGGATCATCCTTCACTCTGCAACAATTTGGAGGATGAATTATCTGGCGTCAGGCTGGTTTGTCTTGGCAGCCTGTTTGACAGAGCTAATGAATGCTTTGGCTTCATACGACACTCACATGTGTTTTTAATGGTCAAACATTCTGAAAATAAATCATAAATGTATGTTTCTGAAAAAGGTGAGGTGCTGTGTAAAGTTAAATACACATTAAAAAACAGAACACAATTATCTGAATATCATTTGAACAATTTTTATGTAAATAAAAACAATATGAAATATGAAAAACATGTTGAAACATACATTTACTGTTTTATTGAAAAACAGATAGTAGAAAGCGAATTATAAATTTGATGCCAACTGCAAAGATAAGAAGCAGCTGGGACATGAATGTTTACACTGTATCTCTGTTTTTAACAATACTTGGTAAATGTTTTCAGATGTAGAGGTCCAGTTATGAAAGTGACGAAGCATCTCAGCTACTGCTGGTAAGATCTCTCATCCACATACATGCTGTACATAGTACATAGTACATAGTACATGCTGTACATGCTGTACATAGATGTGCAGATGTGTGCATGCATGTATGTGAACGTTATCTGTGCTTTATGCACTTTACCATGGATACCACCACAATGCTTTCCTTTTGACTCTATGCTGATAACAAGCCTCTATTCTTTGTCCAAGGACGGTTTTGTTTATTATTCTTATTTTAAGGTTCTGCATAAAGTTTAATATAGAGAAGGTGAGCGTTTCAGTTGTATATATATGTGCTTCCTTTGTGGATGGAAGGGTTTTAGTTTACATTGGTGAATACAGCTTTGTTTTGTTTAGGCTTTCTTAAGTTCCAATAGGGATGTGCATTGTAAAATTGTGTCTGATTTTTTACGCAGGAGCTCCTTTTTAATCAAGTATTTTATCTTGTGATGGACTTGTGAAGGTTTGATCCAGGTGTTCCCCAGTCCATCCAGTTGTTGAAAATGGATGGATATATGGATTTTCCCACAGAGCTTTCCTTTCCCAGACCTTTTAAGGTGTGTTTGCAAAATTTAGGCGAAAAAGGGCATCTTTTTTTTGAAAAACCCAATAATGCCAATTTAAACTGAGTATACATTTGATTGGATTCTTTTCATCCAAACATTAAACCATGGATTTTGTTCCAGTGTTTAACCAACAACATTCGCCTGCAATCGCAGGGAACCGTGTCCATATCCTCTCCCCTACAGCCACGTGCACCTCTGCATGCACGTGAATGCCCATCAGGCCAATGCAGACCACAACAAAGGTAACTGATCTGCTTGGTCACATTGTGTTTTCTTCTAAGGCTTTTTTTGTTGTTTTTAAACCAGATATACTGCTGTAATGTCAGAGGAAGTTACTGATGATCGACATTAATCAGCTCCAGCTCATATAACATGCTTTATTTGTTCCATTGCTGTCTCTGAGCTACAGAAATAAAGTAAAAAAAGCCAATCAAGCCTCAGCTAGGCCGCTAGTGCTAGCAAATGAAGTCATACACGAAGGCAGGACTGTTTCAAACCACACACAGGTTGTGTTTGTAGAGCAGGAAAAAATGGTTGTTTAATGGTATTGATGGAGACACTCACCATCGAGTGTTTCAACCTCAAGCTCACATTCTAGTCAGGAGCAATGCTGCACCACAGGTCTTTGTGATGTACCTTTTTCAAAATATAAACTACCATTCAAATTTCTTTCCAAAAATCCCATAGGTTTTGACTAAAGTTTTACTTCAACCACTACAATTTATTTCAGCCAAGCTAGACATCACTTCATTCAAAGTGAGAAGACAGCGATGCGGAGGACACTTCTAGCGCGTACATGTGAGCGAAGGGTAAATATGTAATGAGAGTGCTGAAGGTTTGAGGCTTGAAGACTAGACGTTTTTTCTCTTGTGTGTCGTGTAAATCTACACCATGACAATGATTCTTCTTTATTTTTAACATCAACCGGGGTTGGCGGATCGTCACCATGCTTTGCGGTTGTTCCCAGCACGTTTTCTTTGTCCTCTCAGTTGAATCTGAAATTATTCCCTTTCCTTCCCAAACTTGTTTTGCTTTTTCATTTTAGCCAAAACCATGTGTGGAGGTTTGAAGGCTCTGCGCTTCTTTTTCTTTCCTTCTTTGTCCTGTTATGAAGGTCCCTTTTTTTTTTAACTATATGGATGTTTGTCACATTTCCACTGTGATGAAAGACGTCTTGCACTCCTGCCCTCGTGCTCATGTGTGGTACAGTGTTCCTCTGTTTGTTAAGCGTGTAATTGACAAGCTGGTCTTTTTGAAAGGCTCAGGGAATGAGCGGGGGAGGAGAATGATTGTTTTTTCTACTCAGCTCCGTGCCCCTCCATTTCTGTTTTTTTAAGTTTCCAGTTTCACCCTACTTGTTTCCGTCAGGTTTTATTCATGACCTCCATCTGGAAATAATATCAGTTCATGAAAACAAGCCATCAGCAATTTTAGGGAAGAGTTGAGTGTGCATATGTGTGTATGCTTGTGCACCGGGGGGAACGTCGGGGCCTTCCTTCTTGGGGTTCAGACCCCACCGATGTTACCGTCTCAGTGCTGAGAGAATGACGCGTTCAACTAAAGTTGAGAATCAAAGCTTTCCTCATCTACTCTTAAAATCCTTTATGCGATGGATTTGTGGCCTCGCTGAACTCTTTGATTCAAATGCAAAGTTAGTCATCAAGAGCTGGAAACCACAGCTGCTGGGAAAAATTATGTGTCAGCCAGGTCTTTGGCAAAACGTTTGACCCGCGCTCAGACTAAAAATATGCATTAAGTCAATGAAAGCCTGCATAGTTCTGCAGGAAAGAAGATCTGGCTTGTGTTAGAGCTGCTCACAGCAGCGTATGCAGCCTGTGCGACGAGGGAGATAGAGCAGATATTCACTCGACTCTAGGCCTGCTGAAACACCCCTGTGTCTGTCTGCCGTCCTGGCTGCCGTACACAGGAGACAGGCCGGTCACACCTGAGAGCCTGTGAAGAGTAGCCAGACGTTTAGTTGGCCTGTCTCAAGGACAGAGGCGTCTCAGTTTGCAGACCCATCCAACTGTCGCGCTGAGTAGTTGTCTGTCTGTCTGTCTGCCTGGAGCCGATTGGATCTCTTTTAGAGCCATAATGGCTTTCGCAGCCCTTGAAGGAGAGCGCTCGAAGGTGTGTGTGAGGAGCGGTTTCATTTCTGGCTGTCTGCATCAATGTGTGTGTGTATGTGTGACGGGATCATGTTTTAAAAGCCCTGAAGTTAACCCAGTCAAAAGGTTTATGCATAACACTAAAGACAAAGACACATCTTGTAGGTGCAAAATCTCTCCGCTGTATTTGGTGACAAGTCCTTGGAGATAGTTTTTCAAGCAATTATCGCAGTGCTGCACAATTTGTTTCACATTAGTGTACTTGAACGTGGGGGGAAACCAGGGGCCGGCCTTTAAACAAAATTCTGAAATGGCTCATTTATTTCATGTCTCCACTCTGAATGCCTGTTTTGGTACAGCACTCTGGAGGTATTTCAAAAGCCTTTTTGGTTATGAGATCCCCACATGTTCATCTGCCCTGCATTCCCTCCAACTACATCACAGCAGCAGCCTGGGTCATTTTTCTTTTGAAGCCCCCCTCCTCGTCCTCACCAGTCCATCCATCATACAGAGTGGAACGTCCTTTCACCCCAGCCGGGCTCTGTTTCTGCCGCTGCCCTCCTTCTCTGTTTGAAACCCTCCTCCAGGCTAAAACCACCATAGCTTTACTATTAATTTAAGCCTCTGTTGCTGTTACTTCATTGTTCCACTTCATACATAACTCCAATTCCCCCACCCCGCCCCCTGCCAGTCTTCCACAGCGCTCTTCTTATCCCCGAATTGTAGCTCGCAACCGCTGGGAAGCATCTGGAGTTTCCCCCCATCTTTCAACTGGCCGAGACCCGAGGGCAGGGCTGCCGAGGATCGGGAACTCTGTTTGTGTGTGTGTGTTTCTGACTTCCACTGTGGTTCAAATCAAAGTGTCTGCCTTTTGTTTGCGTGCTCTGGAATCCCCTCTGTCACACCTCGGCTGTTTTTCAGCAGGGAACCAGGGGGGCTTCGGCCCCCAAGCAGAGGGAGACTTCCTTCTTTACTGTTAATCCTCAACCACAAATACACTGGGCCCCTCCCCCATCCCAGTCTCAGTCTCATACACAAATTAAATTAATTAGTGCCTTCAAGTCCTTTCGTTTGATGAATTCTAAGCCTCTTCTAAGGCACAATGGTGGTTCCTCTATTTTTTAAATTTAGTTCCATGAAAACTGACCTATCAACAGGATGTAATATCCTTGTCATGTTTATATTACTTTAAAAAAAATTGCATGATCTGTTTTGGGGGGGAGGGAGAAAAAAGAAGAGGGTTTTCATGTTTAACAAGTTTCATAAAATGTGTGATTTCAGTACCTGTTGATGGTATTATTATTGGATGTGTAAGTAATGACCTGTAAACATATTAGTTGTCTGCGTTCTCTCTCTTTTGTGCACTTCCATGTACAGGTTGTTAAAGCTGTGAATTGCAGCTCTTTGCCACAAGTCTGCAATTAGGCCTCTGCCCACAAAGCCATAAAACAGTTAGTGAAATCATTCGGCGGCTGTTAGATTTAACACTATTAAGAGTTCATTAGTACCTGCATACACAGCTACCGTTGCAATTGGAGGATCATTAACATGGGCTCATTACAGCAGGCTGACGGCCTCTCCGTAAAATCCCTCTGGCCATTGCTGCAGAAATAAAAATATTATAAACCCTAAGAGACGTAATGGATGCTGGGAGGTGAGTGAGGCATCAACTCTGCAGCAATTAACAGTTAGGGTTTTAAAAGTGTCAATATGCATAGTTAAACAAATGGTTGGGACTCAATAATGGATTAAATTATCACATTTCAACAGTTAATTAAATTTCATTGACAGTGGTGAGAAAAATCGGATAAATTTATTAGGTCACCGACTTGTTTACAGAAGTCTGGCGATTTAATTAAATCAATGTTTTAAATTTGATTTCAACTGTTGGTTTTATAATTTAATTGTTTTTTGGCCGATAATTTTTTCATTGTTTATAGAGAACTTTTCAGGCTATTAATCATGATTAACAATGGATTACTACTGTAACATGCCCTCCTACACACTCACACACAAACTTCAATTTCATTAAACCATCCACAGGACCGGGAATGTAAAGGAATGTTTTGTTTAGTTTATTTATTTTTCTCCTTTTTTGGGCACTGATGCAATGCTGTTCATTGATTTTGAGCATATAGGAATTTATCTCAGGGTATACATCACTGCTGTTTTGTGTCATTCTGTTTACTATGAATACAGCATATGTACACGTATAGCAGCCCTGCCTTCCCTCCCATTTGGCAGTAATGTAATGTTAAAGTAACGTTATGCTCAATATGGGGAGGGAAAAAAAATGATACGTTATTTCAGTTAACCTTAAAATCACATTTATTTTAAATGATAATCCACTGTTGAAGCTGGGTGAAGTTATCAAACTTAAAATAAACATGTAGAAACTTCAGTTTTGGCCTAAATACAAATAATTCAGATCCATAGCATCGGTAGAGCTGCTCCAATAATGCTTTAAATGGTTTTGGGCACAAATATTGGTGTCACCGCAATATTTCATTAAAATAATAATTAAAAAAAAAACATAATTTAATGTTATAGACAAAAAAGTGGGAAGAAATCGATTTATAAGAATTCGATTTATTATGGCCAGTGGAGATTATTCTTGAAGCGTGCTGGCATTAACAACACGAGAGAGAATATGTGTCAAAACCTTTTTTCTTTTTAGTATTTTTTTCTCTTACATTTGTCTGCATTGATCTTTGCGAGCCACAATTGAAATCATCATTAAAATTTGATTTATTTGACTGTCTTCAACTTAAGAGAAAAGAAAAAAGTTGAAAGTTACCACTTAGTTTTAATAAGTATTTGAGAGAGCACTTAAAAAAAACTATTGTTTTTTTCTTTTTTTTAGAAAAAATTTGAAAAAATTTAAGAAAAAAAGATTTGTTATTTGTAATGATATGGTTCTTCACTTCTAATTAGTGATGTTGTTTCTAAGGCTAATTGTGTAGATTTACACATCCATATTCAAGTGTTTCATGACACCCGTTTCTCCAGTTTAATGACCTCAGTAAGAAAATGAACTTTTCAACCAACATTGTTACTTTTTCATATAACTAAACCCAACTTTTTCATATTGTCCTCACAGTGCATGTTAATGAGACATAAACGTTAAGACGTCTGCATTGTCATTATCTGGACGACTTAAAAAAGCACCAAAAAAAGCCATAGCTTCCTATTACTGTAATATGTTTCATCCAGACACACGTTATTTAACACTATCTGATCAGGGGCTTTTTATTCCTTACAATCATACATACCGGTAACTGGAAATCACTCAAACTTTTGGTAATATCTAATTGAAGAAAATCAACAGAACACATGCTAATGTTTAATATGGGAAATAAAAGCTTTTTCATGCAAAATAAGCGAGAAGAAATCAAGGTTTTGGTACTATACAGGTGAGTAGTCTTAAGAAATCAGTTAAGTGACCCCTATTGTGAGGAAAAAAAGTTTCTGTTTTCTAGAAAGCATACAGAGTGAACTCTGGAGCGATGAACGCAGGTCATGTGGTCTAATGGCTCATTAGGGACAGTGGTAAAACGAGGAAATGCTGGAGCTTTGAGGAAACTCATTGTGGAGACATAAACTCTATCAAGACTTGCATGGTGGGAAAGCAAGCTGTTATGAGAAACTGAGGAAACCAGGGAGCCCCCTTTTCAGGAAGGGTTGGCCTAAGTGGCAACATAGGAACAGATTTCAATTCAGGTCCAAGTGTAGAAATGAAAAATCACAAAGCAGACTGTGGGAAATATAATGTAAAAGTGGGCAGTATATATACATATTTATTTGGATGCAAATGGCTATGTTACCCAGAACATGGAAATATTGTCCATTGTTACCAAGGAAACACAGTCTGCTCTATTTTTCTAAAAACGTAATAAAATAAAATCAAATCAAGGAGCAAGAAACAAGACTCTGCCCATCTCCATGAGCGTTACAGGTGCTACAGCTTTGTGCTACCCACTTCCAAGGAACAGAAAACGCTGCACGATGTCAACGGAGGTGGAAACAATGATGACTTGATTGGATAACTGTACTCAAATGTATGCAAGAAAGCTCTTATTTTCATAGTTTTTCTCCTTTAATGGCTCCCGTTCCTTTTGACTTTTTTCACAGGTAACACTGGTAAAGGAATGTGTGTATTTTCAGCACACACATAAGCCCCTTTCACACAGAGATTCCGCAATATTGGTGTAAAGAAGTCCTGCCAATACGCCGCCTTTGTTGGTTCACACAGAACCATACAACGCCGGCATAACGCCGCTCCCGTCTGTAAATTCACACAGCATGCCGGCGTTCCGCAATCAGAGGCGTGACGACAGCGTCAGCGTCTAGTGGCATGCCGGCATGCCGGCTGTGTCATTCACACAGACCCCGTTTCGGCTCTGTGACTACCTCCGCTGCCGGCTTATTGGTGGGGCCACTTGGCCCCCCCATTCCGCCTCCGTGACTTTCACACAGAACAGCGAGGCGGCTTAAAGGCGCAACGTTCCCGCCTCGAACTGGCTGTGTGAAAGGGGCTATAGAGTGATGCCATTGTCATTTCAGTAATTGGCTTATAATGATCAAATATATGTATGTGAGCCAGGTCATTGCAGTTGTCAGAAATATACATAAATACAGCCACATTCAATGCACTTAATTATAATCTTGATATTGTTTAGTATACTGTCTGTCCTCAAGTATTTCCACGTCATAAGAGTGTGCTACACCATCACAAAGGTAACAATCCCACTTTCTGTTTGCCAGAGCTCATGGGGTCGAAAGGTCTTAATGGGGTGAAGGTTTAGCTTTGTGTTTGCAAAAGGGCCTTGGAGTTCTTTTGCAAACGAGAGCTGGAGATCAAACATCAAAGCTGGTGCTGGTGCGAAGGCTGGGGTTTCTGCAGGCTGGGAGGGTGGAGGGGTTACTGACAGGTCTGGAGGACAGATAACAGAGCAGGAAGCCCTCCAACATCTCACCCCCTGTGTTCTCTCAAAATCTCCAGATAACCCGCTCCCCCTGCCACTAAATCCTAACCTTCCTGACGTCGGTATTGCTGGACAAGTCTAGCATCTGACCCCACTTAGTCACATGCTAAACCTTTTCTCCAGTGATAATCCTCCGTGTCAACTGACAAAGGGTCAGCTGAGTAAGCCGAGAAGTAATTCAGGACAAGAGTGTGGAAAGTTTTGGGGGTTAGTTTAATCAAAGCTGCAGTGTTAAATATGTACTGGGGAATTTTTGTGCGCTCAAGTGGACCAATGATCTGCACAGAATTATGCAACGGCGGTCTGTGTTTTCCCCTGCCTCAATGAAAACCCATTCTTTTGTCCTACTTTAACTGTCATGGAACTTTTGTTCATATGTGTGTGTATATATAGATGTGTGTGTATATGGCAGCTCCTTGTGGCTGCATTTTTCATGGCGAAAACCAGCTGCCATTGCACATAACTGCACTACACATGAACATGTGCTTTGAATTATTTATACAAAACAAACCAGAACATTAACATTATGTTTATTTTCCAGGATTACAATCTTGAGAACAGAGTCACTTGACCCTGGAATTTGCTCGGTATCCAGGCCATCGGTGAAGCTGAGGACAACAAAGCATTTGTGATAGAGCTGCGACTCAACGAGACACTGCTGCCCCCAACAGGAGACCCGGAGTACTGCAGCCAGAGGCACGAGGCTTTTCTGGCACCAAGTCAGCTTTGGGCCGACCTGTATCTTATGAGATGAAAAGTTTGGAGGGACTGAATTTTCTTTTACAAGCAAAAAGGATAAAAAAAAAACAACAATAAATAACATACAATTTGAAGGGTGAATTTCTGAACGGAAAGCTTGGCATTCTTGGCTGGCTGCTTGGTTGCAGCCTTTGCTGGGAGAAAAAGTCTCTTTTTTTTCTCAATTTGAAGGCAAGATGAATATGAATATGAGAATAAACAGGGAATCCTATCTTAGAGGGCCAGCTATTTCTAAGGGGAACAGTCCTCTCAGGGTGGGCTGTTGGTTACAAATTTAGAGTCCAATAGCATAGTGTTTGTTGTTTGACTGACATGTTTTCTGGCCACTGGTCAGACTGTCAAGAGAGGGAGAGAGTGCAGTGCAACAAGCAGAGGGAAAGTAAACTTTGTAAGCTCAGCAGACAGAAAGAACCCAACAGCTATGACTTAAAGGCAAATAGAGTATTTTGATAAAGACTGAGCCTGGGAGGAAGAGTGGACAAGCGGCAGAGAGCAGCAGCTGCCTAAAAGAAGACATTGTTCTGATCTTGACCCACCCTGCCTGCGACCATGTCTGACTGTGAGGGACTACCCGTGGGTAAGAGGAGGCAGACAGTCGGCTGGGCTGTTCTAAAGCAAACCCATGTTTGATATAGATGTGTGAAGCTGATATCTGTAAAGTGTTTGGATTGCTCGCACTGTTTTCTGTCCCCGTGTGAATGTTTTGATGGAGGGGGAGGCGTTGTCTTAGTCCCGGCTCTCCACTGGGACGGCTCACCCAGCAAGTATTCAGTTCGGTTTGAGGCCTTATATGGAGTCTTGGAGGGGATTTCTTCTGGTTTCACTAAAACAATGCACATACAACAGAGATTAGAGGAAGGTGTGGCGCCAGGTTATAAACAAGTCTCAGTTAGTCATTAACTAGCTGTGCCATTACTCCCTCTGGAGAAAGTTGTGTGCTGCGGTGCAGGTGTCTGCTATGAGAAAGACTAAGTGAGTCCATGTGTGTGAGTGTGTGTGTGTATACTGTATGCCATAGTAAAGTATTAAGTGATGGGTCATTTCCCACAAGTGCAGCCACGCTGAGAGATGGATGAAGCCTTACTGCTGCCTGGCTGTCAGACTGATGGAAACAATCATTTATAAATGGAAACCTTCCCCTCATTCTGGGTCCTCCACTCACTCAATCACTCATCAGTGTTTCCCTCTCTTACCCCCTCTCTCCATCTCCAGATCTTCCTTCCCTCCTGTTTATCTCCCTGCTGCCTGTTTCCTCCCTGTTCCGGTGTAATCCATGCATGATTCCCTCTGCGAGACAACTAAACATGACTCAGCAGTAGCAGAACTCTTTGAAGTTGTCGCCTGTGCAAAGATTGTTGTGATTGTGTTTGGTGAACGTCTGGCTTGCTCCGGACCACACCTCCTCATCATGTAACATCTGTCCCTCGTGCATTTTTCAGGAAAACAACATCAAACTCAACGAAAGCTGAAACACTCTGTTTTTAATCTCCTTTTTAATCAGAATCATAATGTCAGTCACCGCTATGCAACTTTAATCACATCATCTCAGGCATGAGGGATCTGGTTTAAAATGTGTTCAACTCAGTTTATTCTTGCATGGAGTTTGCATGTCCTCCTTGTGCCTGAGTGCATTTTGCTCCCATGTTTTTAGTTTCCTCCCACAGCCCCAAGCAATGCACGCTTACGTTAGATAAGCTGAAACCCTATCCATGGGGTTTTCTACCTGTTGCTCACTATGGGTAAGGTATTATCCAGCCCCTTGGGAGCTCTGCAGGATTAAGCGGCTATTGCTTATGGATGAATACACATAGAGTCCAACACGAGCATTTACACAAAATGTTCTGCACATCGGATATTTTGGATTCTTATTAAGGCACAGCAGCTTGCAGAGAGACGCGTATGAAGAGGACTTCAGGGAATAGATGCTCCTAAGTGAATCCCAAAATGCATCTTTGCCCCAGTTGTGTTGAAGACCAGTTAGTAGAGTTTTGAAAGGGCCCTCT
The DNA here is from genome assembly GCF_033807715.1 of Cololabis saira. NCBI lineage: Eukaryota > Metazoa > Chordata > Actinopteri > Beloniformes > Belonidae > Cololabis > Cololabis saira. Next base: position 22,191,775 of record NC_084602.1, read on the forward strand.
CTAGTAGTTTCATTATGCCCCAATACTCAATTCATCTCAATTTTGTTTATAAAGCACTTTAAAACAACACAGCTGGCCAAAGTGCTGAAAACCAAGATAATTAAAATAAAATAAAAAAAATGCTAAGATAGAAAGAGAAAAGCATTTTTGGGGAATGAAGTCAAGGGTTAAAAGCCAAAAGAATAAAAGATGAAAATGTAACTTAAACAGGAGCAGGTCAGCCTGCCTGGAGTTAAAACCATAACGACATAAGCTACAATAACCTATAAGAGTGGGCCATTAATTCAAATGCAGATAAAAGAGTTGTCTCAAAGTGAGTTAAAAGCCAAAGACAATGAATAAGATTTAAGAGAGGATTTAAAAGCAGGAAAGGAGTCAGCCGGTCTGATGTACAGAGGAAGCTCATTCCAAAGTTTTGGGGCGATGACTGAAAATGCCCGATCACTTCTCTTCTTCCTCTTTGTCTTCGGACGACAAGCAGCATCTGATCTGCCGGCCTGAGAGAGCGCGAAGGAGCTGCAGCAGGTCAGACAGATACTGTGGGGCGAGGCCAAGAGGCATTTAAAAGCAAAAAAATATTTTTTTAATCCAGCCAGAAGCAAACTGGGGGCCAATGACATGACACCAGAACTGGGGTGATGCCCTCATATTTTTTTTTCTGCCAGTTAAAAGACGAACTGCAGTTGTGAAAATAACTCCTGATTAATCCAATAATAAGGTGCATTAAAGGAGTCTAAACGCGTTGTGATAAAAGCATGGATTCAATCTCAAAATGATGCAGAAAGAGAAATGGCTCGACTTTGGTCATTGTCTCATATGAAAAAAAAAAAAGTTGGATTTGACTACTAATTTAATCAGAGATTCAAGTTTAAGATCACTGTCCAGTCTGACACCAGGACTTATTGCAGTCTGTGTCAGATAAAAGTTCAAAGGAACCCAGATCAGCCAGTACATTGAACGCCTCACAGGGTCCAAACAACATCACCTCAGTCTTCTGATCATTTGGGTGCAGAAAATCCCCTGACATCCATCCCTTAATGTCTCTAATGCACTCCAGGAGCATACTGCCAGTATGTGACAGTTACTACTACTGTCAGTCTGCTGAAGCACTTCAGGTCTGAGGGTCTGGAGGTCACTGAAGGTCATTCACTCAGGGGTTTCAGGCGTGTCCTTTCCTAACATACATTTCTACAGATACTTTAGTCTCTTAATAATATAATTAGTGTATAGTGAAAAGCAGAAACTTTAATATAAATGATGATATGATGTGATAAAACAATAAAATATTGTTCTGTAACAACGGAATAATTTGCAGGTTGTTTTGAGTACATCCTAAATTTAAGATTTAAATTCTTATCAGATTTTTGCATTCGGTACTCGTTCAGTACTACTGTCCTTTAGCCTGTAATGAGCTGGGATGGGTCCCAGCAGACCCCCGTGGCCCTGTGTAGGATTAGGCAGGTAAAGAAGATGGATGGATGGATGGATTGAAAATGTGCCTGTTTGTGTCTCTAAAGCATCAGATATTATCAGAAGTGGCTTTATTGTTACATCTCTTTTCAGAGCTATACGTGACTTTATACTTGCATGAAACTATGGATTCTACTGAATACTGTAATATGCTTATATGCTTGTATGCCTTTTGGGGTGTTTTTCTCTTTTCTTTTCTCACCTTTTTTTCAAAATGACTCATGTTATTGAAATTCTATCACAGTATCTCATGACAATTAATCAGCAAAAGAAATATGTTACTTTTTTGTTATGTTATGCTTTAAACTGCCTCTTTGTTTTGTAGTTATTATATATTACAGAAACCCTCAACAGTGCAATGATATAGTACTTCAAGGTGGTTCATCTTGCTCCAAAGTGAGGTTTTTGCCTTTTTTTTTTTAAACAGTCATCAGCAATGCCCCGTTAGCCAATACAGGATTAAGCAGGTATAGAAGATGCCACAAAGATATTTGTCTAGGAGCGTTTCTTGGACTCAGAAGTGGTTCGTTTGAGGTGCTCTTTGGATTGGAAACTTCCGATGAAAACAGGAGAAACTCCAGGGCACTCTCATCTGGCTTAGTTAAAAAGCCTTTATTGTAGCAGCTTGATTACATAAACCTCTAAAAAAACTTGTTTCGGCAAACACGCCTTCATCAAGCAGTCAAAAGGATATAGAAGAGGGATGGATGGATGATCAGGAATGATTTTGCAGAGCAAAATTGCTGCGTTTACACTAAGCGGCCGGTAGGTGGCAGCATGAACATTACTATTTTATGAGTGAAGGCAGGACTCACGAAAGGGAGAGAAAGAACAGCACTGTATCCCAAAAAGCAGTAAATTCATTTGGGAAAAGTGATGAAAATGGATTACAGGCACAAAAAAAGAGATGACATGCACAAACAAGAAGGTGAGAAAACCAGAGGGGAAAATGAGAGGGGGAGAAAAACACAAGGGGAGAAAAACAAAACAAGAGGAAGGATAATGAGGGCATAGAGAGCTGAGATGTTTCCAGAGAGATCAGTTTGGTGAAAAATGAAACACAGCCTTGGTTCATCGCAACTGTAGAGTGTCACGTGAGTGACTCTTATATGGGCATCAGTGGGGGTTCACAAGTCTTTACATGACAGAAACTCACCAGCATTCATTTATTGGTTGCAGCCTAATGCTACACATGAATGCATGCACGTGTATGTGTGCATACTTGCGTGAGCATGGGAGTTGTTCAAAAATGCAGATGATGACGATGATGATGACATCATGGCCTGCTGATGTCACGACTCCATCTGTGCCCTGAATGTAAGTGCAAGTAGCTTTGCTGATGCCGAATCTGTGTGTGTGTGTATGTGTGTGATTCCTTACAAAACGATGCCACGACACACATTAGATCGTGGAACAGCAGACATTAAACTCTGCTGAGAATATCTCAGGCTGCGGTAAGACTGAGCTGCTCTGACTTTGAAAAATACAAAATAAGAGATTATTGTAAGGTTTGTGATTTTATTTCATTTTATCCCCCTCATGAGACTGTTTGTGCCTGTGTGTGTGTGTGTGTGTGTGTGTGTGTGTGTGTGTGTGTGTCTGTAGGATTGTATTGAGAGGAAGAGTTCAGAGTTGTGCAGGAAATGGGGGGAGGGGTGTACATGGATGTTTCAGCAGCCAAGTCAGATGTGATTAATGTTGTCGTTGCTTGGAAGAACACACAGCCCTGAGCAGCACACAGTGATAGAAAGTGTGTGTCCATGTGACACACACCTTAGTGCTGGTGTTTTTTCTCGGTAGTGTTGAAGTAAGTTTACATTGCTATCTTGTAGAGAAATAAATCATTTTAACAGAAGTGGACTTCTGATTAACTTCAGCCCCTTGTTCAAGCCTGTTTGCTTCTCTCAGCAGTACTGTACCTGCATAGACTCTAGAGTCCACTAAACTATACCAATCCCGTACCACTGCTTTGCCGAAGTCATGCGTTATTAAGATATAGATTAGATGTAGAGACGATCACTATGGTTTATGACCTTTTTATGGCATAATTTAGAATGAAAATGAAAGCAGGTGAATAGGAGGTGGGGAGAGGTGTCTCAGGGTGAGAGATTAGATTTAATCAGATGTTTATGATGAGGAATAGAAGCACTGTGGTAAGATAAGATGCACAATAAAACTTGCGTGGTGTCATGAATGTCGTACCTCTGTGCAGAACAACATAGTAGATCCCGATCATGGCCATTCCTTGAGCTCTGTTGTGTCTGTTAGTCCTCTAAAACTGGAGAATATAATCCGGACGTCTACACGTACCAAACCTACTGCACGTCTGCCCAACCCACCTCTGCAAGGAGCTCTTCACTTTTGGTGCTGAATACCGTGCAGAAGGTGAAGCCTTCTGAGACAGAGAAGTTGGCTTTCGGTTAGTTCTTGGTCCAATTATTTAAATTATTGGTCTCCAAATTACGTCATCTTGTGAGGTCGAAGAGCTGCTTCAGATGAGACACATGAGGACGAGCTTTTTCACAATGTCCATGTTTGGAAGCTAAACAGAGTTACACACTGATTACGAATTAGACGTGCAGGTCATGATCGGCTCTGCACTGTTAAAAGTCCTGGAGCTTTTCCTTTACTGCCAACTAGTGCAGGAATATGTATCTTGGGTTTTTGTGGTTATAGCTCTTTTGTCTTTCAGATGGATTTTTCATCCTCTACATGTAATAGGGCACACTTTCCATGTCATTTCCACAACTTTTTTAATTTTTTTTTTCTTATGAGACGTGGCTGCCAAGTTAGTGACAAGAATGAGAGGTTGCTGTTTTTTTCACCCAGTTTGTCAATAATGATAAGCCAGACACACATTGTGAAATAATTCTTGGCTCATGTTCATCAAACACTTAGTAAAGGCAAGGCAAGGCAAGTTTATTTATATAGAACAATTCAACACAAGGTAATTCAAAGTGCTTTACATGACATTAAAAGCGGCAAGACATAATTAGACAATAAATAACACATAAGATTGAATAAGTAAAGACTGTTGATGATAAACTGTAGTGTTACCAAAATGTAGAAAGCTGGAATAGCGATGTAATAAAGTAGTTTCATGCCTTATGTTCATACCATGATGGGCATGGGTTTTATCCAGTGTCGACCAGATTCTTGCCAGATTAATCCCCAGCCTTGTCACTTGACCTCACATTGAACCCATTGCCCCAATCACTGATAGTGCCGATCCCAAGCCCACATAAATTGGGAGAGATATGTCAGGAAAGCCATCCAACATTAAAAACCTAAGCCAAATCAATAGGCAGAACACAATAATCTGCTGTGGAGCCCAACAAATGAGTTGCTAATGTTGGTATGCATGGATCCACAACATCATACATCCCTTTTGTTATTAGAATCCTCTCATGAATTAACATTTTCAGACTCCACGAATACTCAGATTTATAATTAGCAGTTTGGCCTCATTCACTTATTGCACAATGACGACAGAGCAGTGAAGTTATAATCTAGATGTAAATGGTGTAGATGACTGAAACTGAGGAATAGTGGTCATCCCAGCATTGACAGTTAAAGATGCTATTCAAATCATTCCTTTGCAAGGTAGATGTACGGTATTTGCTTTTTTCTGAGAGGCTGTGGCAAAAGTTTACAAACATTCCTCCTCTACACAACACACTCTCTCATAGACTCATTTCTGTCACTTTAAATACATGACCTTGCTCTGACTGGTCGTAGTGCTAACCAACCAACTGTGTGCAAAGAGAGCCGTTGGTGCTGGCCCTTGGATGTGGAGGACTTAAGGCTGGTTTTCAGTGCCCTACATCGTCCTACATGTGGGTCTGATCTATCAGGTTAACTTCCAATTTTACTCCAAATTATGTAAAGTGCTGAAAATCTCAAAAGTAAAGGGGATACTGCCCTCAATATGTAAGCAAGACAAACCCTGGACAGTAGGCCATAAATATTAAACTAAAATCCACAACATGGGACAGAAACGCTGAACCAAAATACACATAGCAAAGAATCAGTATTTATAGCAAATGTATTGATTCCCTACAATACTTTAATGTTTTTTAACCTGATTGGATGGGTAGTTTAACATATCTCACCAGAGAGGAGAAGAAGGCTCTGCTCCTCTTCTCTGACATCATTTCCCTGCCTCTCATCCACTGTGACTGAATAGGAAGCACATTGTTCCTGTTTTGTTTATCTTAAACCTTAAAATGTTATGAAAATAAAAAGCTAAAAAAAGGGTATTATCATTGACTTCACATCCCCACAGTTTCCTCTTAAATTCTTCAGTGTGGTTAATATTTAGCGTGTGCATACATTGCAGAGCAGTGACCCAGTTTTTCTGAATCCTAACATCATCTGTTGGCACTGCTTTTGTGGCCCACCACAGTGCACGACAGTTTGCTGCTGCCATTTGTTTTTTCTCTCAGCCTCTGGGTTGATTTCCCTAAAATCACCCCAGCAGTTGTCTAATGAAGTGTCCCACAGTGATGTGGATGCTCTGACGGCTCGAGAGCTGCTCGAGCAAGTCACATATCCCATCCTGGGTTTAAATCCAGCCTCCTTCTTTGTCATCACAGTCCTCATATTCTGTGTGATGCAGCTTTTTCTGGTTTCCCAGACAGACCTGCTTACTTATTTGCTGGATCCCTCACCCACTCAAACTAGGTCACATTTCTGCACCATGATTGGGAGAGCAAAAAGTCTCAACATATTTTAGTGTTGAAGCTGGTGTTTGTGTGCTTTTCTTTCACACACATCTACACACAGGAGGCATTGCCTTTTAGCTGACTGCGGCTTATCAGTTTTCCTCTTAACTGGTGTTACACCAGACCTTGATAAATGAAACATCAACTCAAATCACTGAAACCTGCAAAACATAATAGAGGCACTTCTTGAAGGTAATAATGTATGACATGTTCCATCGCTCCTCGATCTCAATCATAAAGTCGGTTTTACTCTAGCCTCTATGCTCATTCTGGTATGTTCCCATTGTAAATGATAGGTTAGTTTCCCATCAGGCAGCACTCAGCAGACTTATTCTTCCCTTTCAGTCAATCTTCCTCTGCCTCTATCTCCTGTCCAGGCAGTTATTAAAAGAGATAAAACTGTCAGTCACAGGCACTATTAGATGCCCTGCATGTATGGCATAAATTGTACAGCTACTTGGATAAAGGCTCATGCTGTCACGCCTTAAGAGACCTCAGAGTGTTATCAAACAAATACTGAAATATAAGAAGATACTGATTGTGCAGTCTTAATATGTTGCACACTTTGAAATTCCGATGTGTTAATGATGCCAGAACAAAGTTTATAGGATGATAAAAAAAATGACTACAGAGACAAAGGGAACAGAATGTCCACAGAAAATGTTTTTCAATAGTTTCAAGACCTTTTTACTCAAAACACGAGCATGATCCTGTCAGTGCCTCTTAAGTTGACTCCTGCAACAGTATTTGATTCAAGACCCATCTCTTTAGAATTGCTTTTAATCTTTAATTCTGTTTGACTCAGTAGCCACCACTCAGGACAAAGCACTGAACTATTTGATTTATGTTCCTATTACTATCTATATTCTATTGTTCTTGTCTTATAACTCTGTAAAGATCTTTCTTTGTCAGCGGTTTTGTGATTGCAGACACTTTGCAGACTTGGTGAGCAGCTGAATACTTTGCTCTTTGTGTAAGAAAAAGAAAGAAACAGTGACCAAACTGTTGCACTCATGAGCTTTATATTAACTCATAGTGTCTTTTTAAAACGTTTTACATGTCCTCCTGTTTAAACAGGGAGAAAAAAACCTCCCTCAGAGTGTTTCATGATTCAACCTGTTACCCAGACAGAATGTTAAACATCCAGCACATGATGTTGCACATGATTAGTTTGAAAAACATACATGATTGGAGTTTGCTTATCTTCATGGATCGTGCTGTGCAATAATCTCATGTCTCATGTAGATGCCTTCCTCCACACAGCTACTTATCAAATCTATGAATACTTTATGACACTACAACATTTCTATCTTATACATTCTTGTGAGACTGAGACAAATGATTCCTTTTGTGATCCCACTTCCTTACACACTGACAAAGATGAGTTAAATATAAACCCTTGTAAATCTTAATGGATAAAACTGCTAATCACCTGCTGTAACCTACACATTTCTAACGGTTAACTACCGAAACCTGCACTGAAATGCAGTCTAGAAGCAGTCATCACGGTCACCTGGCTTTGTCTAAATTCCATATTTATCTATAAGGATGGCTAAGAGCCCAGGTTGGTTTATATCATGGTGTAAAGCACAAAGCAGCTCAATAACCAGAATGGGCACACAGATGGCGGCTGAATCATACAGAGGATTGACCCTGTTACCTCCTCAGCGCTGGATTTGATCATGTATAATCCTGGCCCACTGACAGTGACTGATCATCTGCTGATAAAATCCATGTCAGCGGTTTTTCCCTCTTTTTTTTTTTTAATAAAATAAACAAAACAGTCTGCTGATGTTTAATCTGGCCTTCAGGTGCAACAGCAGCTTCAGCTGAGCACGTGAGGAGGCCAGAGAGAGATTCGCAGGCCTGAAGCCAGGCCAGGTTGCATTGCTTTTGAGCGATATTAGCAAATACAATATATACTTTTTAAGATTGCAGACTATGCATCAACCCTCCTCCCATCTATGTGGGTGCAAAAGCCTTTTCACCCCTTTGTGTACACTCAATATGACACCCCCCCCATCGGCCACCTGCTGGGTTGCAGCAGCCTGTGTGAGCAGCCAGGAGGACAGTGGTGACCGGGTGGGAGACATTGGTGGGAACCTCCTACCGTTTAAGCTGCCTCCTCTCTCTCTCACACGAGCAGAGACAGACACACATAAACACCAGATCTGCCCCTAATCTTGACCCCAAATCAGCCCCACAATGAGATTTACTATAATCTGAAGCCCCTCAGACAAAAGACTACAGGGATTCAGAGTCTTCAGAGCGCAACACAAAGGATGTCTGCAGCGAGCTCTGCTTGTGCCGTGGGCAGGGCATTTCTGTCTGAACAGAAACTCTGGATGTTGTGACCATTTCTCAACATTCTTCAAACATAGTTTTGCATTTGATTGTAGATAAGATTAGATTCAGATTTTAAGCATAATGCCCAACTTGTTTGAAGGTAAACACTATTTATTAGGGTCAGACAAAACAAGTATTACAGCATGCGAGTGTGACCCAAGTCTACAAAGAGCACCTTGTTGTCTTGCATAACCATGGCTGCTACTGAGCTTAGTATGTCTGTTGGTGGCTTGATCTTATTGTGTAATAAGCTAAATAGAGTGCAGTGATTTTTCTGGGGGCGAGCGGGAAAAGAAAGCTCTCAGGTCAGTAACATGCAGGAAGGTCTTGAATAACTAAGTGATCTACCACTAAGGGGGGCTTCATCGCATCCATTTCAAAACCTTTTAGGATATATCAAGAGGAGTCACCTTGGAAGCACAAAGGGATCTGCATTTAATGACAGACACACACACCTGCACCGAGAGAGCTTTCTGCTGACGGATGGTATTACATCTGCCGGGCTTCTCTAAAGGAACAGACACAAACAAGGGGAGCCTTTCTTTCTCCGTCCCTCTTCTGTTTTTTAGAGCATCCCTTGCCTTTCTGTGATTTTGTCGGCTGTGTCTTATGATCTTAGAAGAAAGGGGGAAGTGTTTCCAGTGTGAATATAGGCCACGGACTCAAGCTTATTATGGTTCCCCTTCAAGCTTGAATTATAAATAATGCAGAGATCCCTCCTCTTTGTGCATATACAAAACCCCGAGTTAAAACCAAAAAGCTCCCCATTCCCCCCTTTTTTCCACAGGGTTTCCCCCCCTTTCTTCCCCTTCTAAAGTCTCACCCTGCTCACTTTTTAATTTAGTTCTCTCTACACCCTGCAGCCTCTCCAAGCCCCCCCTCCCATCCCATTTATTTCTCTCTTTTTCCTCAATCCCCTGGCCTCCGTCTCAGTCTCTCCCCCTCTTGTCCTTGTTTTAAGGATCCCCCGTCTCTGTGTAGTCTGCAGAAGGCCAGATAAGGCAGGCAGGGGACAGAGTGATAATCGTGTTTAGCCGCAGCAGAGATCCCCTGGCAACGCTCAGATGTTTGGTGGCGTCAAGAGGAGAGATGTGATGTAGGTTTGGTATGGTGTGTCCTCATGTGACTTTGTAGTAAGACAACAAGACAGTGGGACTGCTGTATGAGAGGGGAGGAGCCGAATATAGTGATCATAATAAGTGCTCACTAGTCCTGGTTGGATTTTAATTGTTTTTCCTTGGAAGTACATAAACTCACCAGCCATTGTTGCTCTATTTCTATCTCCATTATTTTATATAAATATATACCAATTTCTATCCATCCATCCATCATCTTCTTAGGACCCAAACGCAGGAGAGACCAGGAGGCAGGAGTTCCAAAAGATGGTGATTTATTACTCCAAAAACAAAAAAAAGTTGAAATGTCGAGATTAATATTGTAATACAGTTTCGAAAAAAAAGTCAAAATGTCGAGAATAATGTTGAAATACAATTTCAAGAAAAAATTCAAAATTTCGCATTTTTTCTCAACATTTCAACTTTATTCACGAAAATTTTTACTTTTTTCTCAACATTTCGACTTTTTTCTCGACATTTCGACTTTTTTCTTGAAATTGTTCTTCAACATTAAAGTCGACATTTCGACTTTTCTCTCAAATTTCAACTTTATTCACGAAATTTTGACTTTTTTCTCAACATTTCGACTTTTTTCTCGACATTTTGACTTTTTTCTCGAAATTGTTCTTCAACATTAATCTCGACATTTCAACTTTATTCACGAAATTTTGACTTTTTTCTCAACATTTCGACTTTTCTCTCGACATTTCGACTTTTTTCTCGAAGTGCATAATGAAAAAAAAATCATTATTATTATTTTTCTCCTGCCTGGCCCTAATACTCCTAATACCGTATCCCCCCTGACTTGTTTTCTCCTCTTGCATCTTTTCCTCACCACGCCTCCTCCCCTACCGTGCCTACTCCTCTCCTCTCCTCTCCTCTCCTCTCCTCTCCTCTCCTCTCCTCTCCTCTCCTCTCCTCTCCTCTCCTCTCCTCTCCTCTCCTCTCCTCTCCTCTCCTCTCCCTTCCTGTCCCACTGATGAGAGGAGGAGGATCCATCACTCTGGTCCAGCCCACTGCGCACTGACTCGTCCACGCTGCGTGTCAGGGGAAGGCTGGGTTGTCCCGAGCTTTATCCAAACGCTCGCGCAGCTTTCTGACACACAAACACACGCGCGCAGGCACCCACGCCGCTGCGCGCGCCTGCTCCGCCAGCTCAAGCCCTCTTAAAGCTGTTTTCCAGCTGGAGACCAGGGAGAGCCGACGACACGCAGCTGTCTCTGTGGAACTCAAGTAGGACAGGAAGAAAACAGAGGGAGGAGGAGAAGAGGCGGAGGAGGGGAAGGACGAGTGCAGGGAGGGGAATAAACCCCAACCAGCCTGTTCATTTGGATCCTTCTCTCGGTCAGCTGTAGTTCAGGACTTTGTTTCCGAGGAGTGAAGAGGTGGATAAGAAGAGCAGCTGGATTTTACATGATATAATCAGAGCTAATGGGTTGCCATGGTGATTCACCCAGGGAGTCTGACCCGTGCAGAGTGAATGAAGGAAGCGCCCTGCACGCAAAGTGAACAATAATCCATCAGAGGGGAGTCACAGAGAGAGAGGGAGAGGAAGAAGAGCGGTGGACAGTGCAGAGAGAATGGAGGACGGATTTTCCAGCTACAGCAGCTTGTATGACACCTCATCACTGCTGCAGTTCTGCAATGGTAACACCAACTAATCCTCTCTTTCCCCTCCCTTTACTGATGTCTTCCCTTGGCTGCATGTTGTTGACATGTCACCAGATGACTGGCTGAAGTTGACCCAAGTGCGAGGGTTTTTTTTTTTGTTTCAGACATGAGCAATTTTAGCAGCATCTCTTACAGCTTTATGACCTCATCATTATACCAAACTGTTTCACATTGTGCAAAACTAAACATTTCATCATGAAAGCAGGCACACCAGAGGAGAGTCATATAGAGTAAACCTGCAGGGTTAACAGGACTCGAATCAAGGCCTGTATAATGTCTACAGTCTGTCTGCGTGAGGCGGTTGCAATCAACACAGCATATAAACAAGGACGGAGAGGATGAGACACAGTGCTGCCTTGGCTCTGCTAGATGTGATGACGGCTATGCCATGAACACATTGCTTTCCTGCTGGCTGATTGCAGCCAGTTTGCTGAAAGAGAACAGAACAGGAGTGACACAGCAGGACACTATTGCTCATGTTTGCTCCCTGCCTTCATGTGATTCACTCACTGGCAGAAAGGGGGGAGACCATGCTTTAAGCCCATGATGATTCTCGTGTGCGAGAGAATGACTCAGGGAAGTGGGAAGGCGGTATGACACATCAATATGACATCACATTAAGATTTATTTCCGTGAAGTTCTTGTTTTCCTCTAGAGGTCCCGTATTGACAGCTTTCCTGAAGAGATGGAGATTGAGACTTGCTGTGCTGTGAATGGGGCTCTATTATGGTGTTGGAAAGTTTATCACCATCAATGCTGGCATGCCCACAAACCGGAGTTAGAGACCCTCCGAGATGCTCAGAAAGAGGTTGACACCCAGCACTTTCCATGGTTACTCATTGTAAACCAGTAAAAATGAGGATATCGATATTTACTGCTCTGTGTAAACACCATCAGCTGATGGGATGAGGAGGATAGTCTGTTATTGTATGACATGGCAAATAAAAGATGTGAAATCACATGGAGGTATCCCTTCCTGGAGGTCTTCTGGGAGCTTTAGTACTTTCAAGCATATCCAGTGCACTGATGTCGGTTAAAAGCATTCAGCCAGTATTGACGTTTTGTATTAAATTTAGAGCAGACACAAAGGTGGGGATGGAGACAAAAAGAAGCAGATGGGTTCGATACGCTTTTAAAATGAAGACCATTCTTCTTTTTCCTTCTGAGAGACCGTGAGAAGCTTTGATCCAATCCCAGTAGAAAACATGAGCATCAAAGCCGTATACTAAGTGAAGAGGGAGCAATTAATCAAATTTCAATCATGGATTTAGTTTGAGTTACGGTACAAGTGATCATAAAAACACTTATTTTGCCACTCCTCTAGCATTGACTCCACTTGGGCGATTGAGTCCTGTATCCTTTTTGTGTCTAACATAAAGTTCAGTTCACTTCATTTGTATAGCACCATTTCACAACAAAGTAATCTCCAGACACTTTACACAGATCTTTTTATGTCCAAATCAGATTCCAGTTCTTTGTCATTAATGCAAAATATGATTAATTCCAACCAAATTCAAATTTCATGTAATGCCAGTTTATAAAAAGAAAAACAGCCAGGCTGAAGAACCCAACAGCCTGCATGGAATCTTCACTCCCGAGCAAGCATTAGGCGACGATGGGGAGAAAAAAAAACTGGTTAACTGCTAAAACACTTTCAGCAGAACCAGATTTAGGCTTAGGTGGATTCTGAGACGACAGGAAAGAGAGACAATTATAAAGACGCACAGGAGCACAGGTCATCAATTAAGTTATTCCTAATCGTTTTAAGCCTAATCTTCGATTTTGTCTGCGTCCCAAACACTAAGCAGGAGTTGGTTCCACAAGGGAGGAGCCGGATATCTGAATGCTCTGCCTCCCACTCCACTTCTGGAGCCGTTTGAGGGATTATTAGAGCATTTGTTCTGTTGGCCCAAAATACCTTGGAAATTGTAACTTTTTTTGTTTTTAAGTTCGATGAATGTGATTTGCTTCAGAAGATAATCATTTTAAATCAATGTCAGTGTCAACCAAGGTCATTTGTGTTTATCTTTCTTTTCTTTCTCCATAATCCATAACCCTAATGTGACAGTCTTGACCCTGTGCCTTCTGAGCCACATTGGGGCACTGATTTGTGCAAGAGTGGAGCAGTGTGACGGCTCCTTCCCCATGTAATCAGTAGAAAGGCTGACGCTGCCAGTGGCAACAACAAGGGTATGTTGGTTGGACTGACCGGAAAAACAGGTGGAGCGTGTAGAGTCTGTGAAGTTACAGAAGCTTTGCGCGTTCCTCGGAAGAGATGACAGACCTTTAAATCTCTTACAAATTACAGTGGAGTGGCAGGTGCAGCTTTTCGGTAATGCTGCATGTGCCATCTTGGGGATCAGGGTTTTGCTGGCAAGGGAAAAAGGATTGTGTCGTCGCAGTCATGCACACTTAGAGACATGTTTTTCAACTCTTTTTTTTAAAGATGCCTCTTTTTACGTGACCATTTGCCATGTTGAGCAGATTGAGGTGCAATCAATGACAGTATGAGGTTGTTTGAAATCATTTGCATTGTTTCCTGATGATGAAATAAAATATGCTGCTGCCAGGGATTTTCCAGCCTTCACCCTCCTGCTCTTTTACACACACACATTAGGGATGGGCGGTATGGACTAAAAAATGTATCACGATAATTTCTGGCATTTATCCCGATAACGATAAAAATGACGATAAAAAAAATACCAATTCAACTCCATCTTTTTAACTATAAATCTATCTCGCTCTCAGATCCGCCATGTTTGTTACACAAAAACGTACCCTTCTTTCTTTCTTTCTTTCTTTCTTTCTTTCTTTCTTTCTTTCTTTCTTTCTTTCTTTCTTTCTTTCTTTCTTTCTTTCTTTCAGGCTCATTTCCTTCCTTCTTCCCTTCCTTCCTCCTTTCCTTGTTTTCTTCCTTCCTTCCTTCCTTCCTTCCTTCCTTCCTTCCTTCCTTCCTTCCTTCCTTCCTACCTTCTTTTTTCCTTTCCTTCCTTCTTTCCTCCTGCTCTCTCCTTCCTTCTTTCCTTCCTTCCTTCCTTCCTTCCTTCCTTCCTTCCTTCCTTCCTTCCTTCCTTCCTTCCTTCCTTCCTTCCTTCCTTCCTTCCTTCCTTCCTTCCTTCTTTTTTCCTTTCCTTCCTTCTTTCCTCCTGCTCTCTCCTTCCTTCTTTCCTTCCTTCATTTCCTCCTTCCTTCTTTCCTCCCTTCGTTCCTTCTTTCCTTCCTTCCTTCCTTCCTTCCTTCTTTTTTCCTTTCCTTCCTTCTTTCCTCCTGCTCTCTCCTTCCTTCTTTCCTTCCTTCCTTCCTTCCTTCCTTCCTTCCTTCCTTCCTTCCTTCCTTCCTTCCTTCCTTCCTTCCTTCCTTCCTTCCTTCCTTCCTTCTTTTTTCCTTTCCTTCCTTCTACCTCCTGCTCTCTCCTTCCTTCTTTCCTTCTTTCCTTCCTTCCTTCCTTCCTTCCTTCTTTCCTCCCTTCCTTCCTTCCTCCTTACCTTCTTTTTTCCTTTCCTTCCTTCTTTCCTCCTGCTCTCTCCTTCCTTCCTTCCTTCCTTCCTTCCTTCCTTCCTTCCTTCCTTCTTTCACGTACGTTGTGCGTGGATTTAACACAGAACCATAAATCAGCTTTACACAAAAACGGTCAAATATCACCCATTCCTAACACACACACACACACACACACACACACACACACACACACACACACACACACACACACACACACACACACACACACACACACACACACACACACACACACACACACACACACACACACACACACTGATGGAGCATCATATTTGTCCGTGACTATCCAAGTTCAAGCTGCTGTTTGTAGGAAGAGCACTCAAGCATCCATGGGGCCAGAGCGTGTTTGTGAGGCCTCTAGGCCAAAGTGACATCATACTTTTCCTCTGCCGTCCATGTCCACTCAAACCAAAAGCCAATGATGTCATTTGTTTCCCTCATTTAAACCCCCCCACCCATCCTCACCCCCACCCGAGCCTGTGTGTTGTGGAGCATCCAACCAGACTAATGTTGGGAGACTGGGTCAGCTAAAACTGCAGAAGCACAAGCAGGCTGTATGTTTTTTCCTCGGGAGGTCCAGCTAAGTGAAAATTAGCCCCATTACACCCTCAGACATGCTCGCTGATTACAGTTGATGATGGAAGTGAACCTTCCTTTCCTGTGTTTAATCACATTTGGAGCATGCTGTTATGGAAGGAAGGAGAGTTTTGATTGAATTAATGTGCCTTGTTTGGCTTGTAATGAGGCTGTTGTTTTTGGTACCTGAGTTAGAAGTACATCAGTATGAAAAATCTTGTCAGTTGATGGAGGAAGAAAGTGAAGTTTCTTAAAATATCATCTAGTGACATCAGCATACTTCTCTTCTCTGCCCACACAACTAATCAACTATTCATCTGAATAATACCAACCAAACTGGATATATAGTTATCCTGTTACCACAGATTTTTAGTTTTATGCCAGTTTCTTCTCTTTTTCTTAATTAACCAGTTATTTCAATGTCTGCAATTGTATTTCATACCAGGAATGAATGGATGGAAGCCTGGTTGGAAGTCTAACTTTGTTATGGGCTTTGGGCTGATTTTTTTTTGTCATTTTAAGCTCATACAGTATAATGTGTCGTTGATGGGTCTGAAGCATGAAAAGCCGCATAACAAATTCATAAGGTGACACTCTTCCTTGCTCATTAGCTCCTGATGTGTTCATAAGTAAATATGTTAAAAAGTAAATCTGGCACACTTACAGCCATCTAATATTGAGGATCACACACTCAGGTTCATCTAATCTCCTCTCCATCCTAACAAATCTGCTTGCATGTTCAGGAGTCTTTGAGCTTTTCATTTGCACTTACAGTTATAAATATATCGTTTTTCACGCTCATCCGGACAGACATTCTGGCCCAGCTTTCACATGACTGGGAATCACAGCGATGATACGTTAAAACATCAAGATGAAAGCAGAGGGTCAGGTTTGAGAGACGAGAAAGAAAACAGAAATACTGGTTCATTAAAACCAAAAGAGGTATGAATTAGTGAGAGTGCAGATGGACGGAACAGATGTGAAGAGGGAAATGGAAAAAGACTGCGGCTGCTTTGATGTTTGCTGGAGGTGTTTTGATACACAGCAGCGGTGACACGACTTCATCCAGCTTCCTCCTCTTCTTGGCTGTGCATCTGTAGGCATCCCCGTCCAAACCCTGATTGATGATGACATGTGAAGAGGGATTAGGATTAAGATCCTCACATTACCAACCGCAGTAGCCAAGGATGGAGGGTAAAGAGGAGGAGCTTTAGTGTTGTTATGGTGTGGCTCAATCTAGACTCCACTTCCTTCAATATTCAAGCCATATTAAAATTCCTTTATTTATTAAAAATGACGCCTTGATTTCTCATAATTTTCCCACAATTGCCTTTGCTTTTCTCATCATGTGAACCCGTTTAAACCTCAAACACTTTGAAATCCCACACCAGCTGATCAAGCTGAACCAAAATGACACCTGAGAATGTGAAATAGGGAAAGTTGGGAAATGATTCGTCTGTGAGCCATAAATCATCTCTAACAACGTGAATCACAGCACCAGTCTGATCAATATCGAACTGAAAGGGATAACTCATAGACAACTGCTGATTCATTTAAACCTCATATTGATTTCCAATAGCTGTGCCACTAAGTAGCACATGCTACTTTCTTTTTATCTTCGTAAATTCTCCAAATCAATGTGCCTCCCTTTTTTAAAATGCCCCTCCCTTTTAAACTTTGTTTTACTTTCCAAGTCCTTTCCTCCTAACTCTCATCTCTACATCACACTCTCACACTGTGAATGCCCCTAGTGGAACACGTGGGGGCTTTCGCTCCCTTTTTTTTCTTTTTTATCTTCTATCTGTCAGATATTGAGCTCGCACGACTCATGTCTCTGTAGTCATGGACAAAAGTGAAAGAGAAAGGACTGGGAGGGGCCCATCCCCGCCCTTTCTCTTTCACTTTTGTCCTGATAAGGTTTGCAGCGCACGTTCTCTTTCATGCTGCTGGATAGTAAGCAGTTAATGCTAAAAGAGGTAAACATGTGCCCATTATGCTATACTGCAGTGTGAGGGCAACCTCTGCTGAAATTGCTTCTTTGCTTGTGAGGAACCCACATTATGGTTACCTTTTACGAGCTGCCATGTCAGTGACCTGTTTTTGTCAAAATACCACAGGTTTACTGTATCGCAGCACTTTCTCAGCACTGTTGTTACAGCTTGGTTCACTGCTGCCAGTTTTATGCAGTATGCTGTTTCTAGTCTGTTTTGAGATCAGTGGTACAGCTTTAAGCTCTCAAATAAACATATTTTAGGCAGAAATTACACTCAGTAACCTTTGAATCACAGCATTATTGTATGAGAGAGCCTGTCGTACCATGAGAGCTCACATTAGCACACATTAAACTAAACAAAATACTTCACTAGAGATGAAACTTTAGATATTTACATTTTTACTTGACTCTAGTTGGATCATTGGGACTAATACCTTTTTTAGGCACAAAGTCTTCACGAGTTATACTTAGGTTGTTAAAACGCTGGATAAGAGCACTGAAGTACCTTAACAGCAAATCTGCTGTTAAAGATATACGTTTGACAAACCCTGCACTTCCCTATTGATCTGTTTCTTTGTATTTTCGTTAAGTTTTTAAAGGCTAAGGTTGGGATTTTTATGCATATATGTGCAGTTTTTACAACGTTTTTACCCAGAGGCTACATCAGGGCACCAGAGCAGCAAAAGACCAAGGAGTTCCTTCAGAGTTCCTGCGTGTCAGCTGCTGGTGTGACCTTTGACCCAAGATGAAGGCACTAATTGGTGCTGGTAAATGCTGCCAATTGGCCAATGGCTTTTCACCAATGGTCAAGCCAGTAGTTTTGGGCCTGAGTTGGCAGTCAATGTGTTTTTTTTTCCCCGAGATCCTTCCAGGACTATGGCTGCAGTGGTAACTGTTGAAACCAGCTGCCAGCCTCGTTTGTTCTGCCCAGTCATTGCTCTCTTGGATTAACCTGAGCTCAAATCACGTTCTCTTTACACAGTCAGGGATTTATTTTATTTATTTATTAATTTCTAGTACTGGCTTCTATTATAGTGCTGCATATAAGACCAATAAGAGCCCTGAGTGTTCAGCTGATGATTGGAGGAAAAGAATTCAAGAAAATGGCAACAGGATATTGGTTCCTAGTGCGGATATAGACCATAAGACGTAATACCAGCAGATTATCAACTACTTTATTTCCTAAATTAAGTAAACCATACAGCTGCTGATGAGAAAGTGCTGTTAGTGCCAACCCCCAGTTATGCAATATTTTCATAACTTACACTACTGGTGCCTAAATGTATGATTTGACTTCAACACTGTTATAATTTTATATACTCTCTTTCTTTGTTTCTACTTTTGTATGGATATATAATACACGTATTAAATAAAATATACTATCTATCCTTTTTGTGGCAAATCTATATTTGATTCCTGCTTTGTATTTTTTCCTGAGGTATTTTGTTCCTGTTTAATCACTCAAATGTTTATATGTTTGGTCTGAGCATCTCGTGATAAATGGGAGCGTCTCTTGGTAAGCTGTAAGGGACGATTATTATTGTACTGAACGTTTCCTTCCTCACTTGTCTTTTCCTCCATTGACACACATTCGGGCAGCCTCATCTCATGACCTACTAAAACAGTCAGGCATGTAAAGTAGCAGCGTGTGAGTTCCTGTGCCAAATATATTCTCTGACTCTGCATGTGTGTGTGCAGTTAGCGTTTGTGTTAACGGGAGTAGCCCTTTCTGTATACGCAGTGTGTGTGTGTGTGTGTGTGTGTGTGTGTGTGTGTGTGTGTGTGTGTGTGTGTGTGTGTGTGTATTTGCATACCCTCACAAGGTCAGGTGTGGAGATACGTGAAACCTTGGACAGACAGAATGTAATTGATGCTTAAAAACACCACGTAACAGAATGATTTGCTCTAAACAACAAGAGTATCCGTCTGCTCTGCACTGTAACATTAAATGCACTTAACACCGTGTGGAATGGTAGCTTTGGGGGAGGGCAACCAGTAATAAATCACAGTCAGCAGAATCCCAAAGAGATGCAATTATTCTTACTCTCTTTTTGATGCTTAAAGTATCACCTAAGGCACTGTGTCGAAATGCACACAAGACAAGAAGTGGAAATTATTATTTTTAAACTTTTAAGTATAAAAATGGGCCATTCAGTTTTTATAGTTACATGCATGAATGCTGATTTGTATTCCGGCACACCACCAAAGCCACTTAAGTTCAATTAAAGATGAATTCAATAACTGTGACTTTTCTTGGTTAAATTGTGTTTATGGTAAATCTTTTTTCAATTTTATCCAGTTTTGATGTTAACAAATATAATTAACCTCTTGGTGCCTAAGGTGCAGCTTCCAGGGGCTCCACTACACCCTAATTGGTTTCTTACATCTGCTGTTAATGGGAGAAGCGAGGGGAAAGCCCCAGCTCTGTGAGCTACCCTGCATCCCCCATCACATGCATTCTGCTTGTTGGTAACAGATGGGCAGAGGAAGAGAGGAGAATCCTATTAGAAATTCCATTAAAAATAGATTTATGAGGAGCACAGGTGCAGAAATGAGAGGAGAGGACAATGGATGTGATCATTCGGTTGGTTTTACCCTGAATATACTGGCCAGTTTTGTTGTAAGACGAGATTGGCTGTTGCTTTTTTTTTGCATTTGCATTTGCCCTTTGATTTATTGGAAACCTGTCCAGGGTGTCTCCCCTCTCACCAGATGACAGCTGGCTAAGGCATAACCCCATCCAGATCTGAACAGGATGCAATATGGACGGATGGATGGATGGATGGATGGATGGATGGATGGATGGATGGATGGATGGATGGATGGATGGATGGATGGATGGATGGATGGATGGATGGATGGATGGTTGGATGGATGGTAAAGTAGGAATTTAAGACTCCAGATTTTATATTATGCCTGCCTGATATTTAACTTTCAAACATTCATCAACCAATAAAGTAAAGTTGTGGGGGTCGTGACCCTAGCAGGGAAGCCCATCCCTCTCCCCGGCCACTTCGTATAACTCATCTGGGGGGATTCCAAGGCGTTTCCAGCCCAGCTGAGCAACATACATCCAGCGTGTCCTGGGTCTTTCCCGGGGTCTCCTCCCAGTGGGACATGCCTCTTGATGCTGAGGAGCAGCGGCTCTGCTCGGAGCTCCACCTGGATGACAGAGCTTCTCACCCCATCTCTGAACCCGGACACCCTGCGGAGGATGCTCATTTCCGCTATTTGTATCCGCAATCTTGTTCATGACCATATGAGGGTAGGAACATAGAAATTTGCCTTTAGGCTCAGCTCCTTCTTCACCACGCCAGATCGTTGCAGAGTCCACATCTCTGCGAACGCTGTACCCATCCTTCTATTGATTTCCGACTCCATTCATCCCTCACCCTTGAACAAGACCCTGAGATACTTGAACTCCTCCACTCGGGGCAGGATCTGATCCCTGACTCGGAGAGGGCATTCCACTCTTTTCCGACTGAGGACCATGGTCTTGGATTTAGAGGTGCTGATTCTCAGCTTCACATTTGGCTGCATCCCACTACAGCGAGAGTTGGAGGTCTTGGGCCCAATCCCAATTCAACTTCACTCGCCCTTCTTTTCTCCACTCGCACTTCTTTTCTTCCCTAACCCCTAAAAAAGAAGGGGGAGATTTTAGGGCACTTGAAATCTAGGGCACTTGGCCCAGGTGCCTGTTCCAATTCTCCCCCTACCCCTCGTCTCCATCCCTACCCTGATCAGGAAGCTGAGAGCCAAAAGCTGTTTTAATTTCAGCTGTAGCGCTGTTATGGCACTTTATTAAGTTTTAATATTTTTTCAGGTATAAAGGTAACCTTTAAGATCTGCAACCGGGCCTCAGTTTATCCAAATAAGTTAACGCCTGTTGAGAAATTTGCTCCGAAATTTAGAGATTTCTGTCTGCCGGCTCCGGAGTTTGGGTCCGCGTTAAATCGACGCAGAGCCTACGGCGTAGGGTGCGGTGTACGGCGCGCGTCGCCCAGAGCCGGATTAACGCAAAGGCAAACTAGGCATGTGCCTAGGGCCCGATTGACAGGGGGGGCCCAGACAGAGGGACAAAAAAAAAAAAAAAAAACATTTTTTTTTTTTTTTGTCTGCACACATATTAATGGTTGATAACATGCCAGTAAAAACCTAAGGCATATATATATGTGCATTATTACTATATTTAGTATACATACATATATATATATATATATATATATATATATATACGCATACATACGCACAGGGCCGCCGCAAGGGATGTGCGAACCGTGCGACCGCACGGGGCCTCGCACCCCAAGGGGCCTCGCGCCCCAAGGGGCCTGGCGCTATGGGCCGTTTTTTTTTTTTTTTTTTTTCTTCCTTTTTCCCCTTATAAATAAGTCACGTTCCATTACAGACTTAAATATGTACTAGTTTGTGCATATCAATAAATATATGTGCAATGATGACGCGTGTCTGTTGTTCAATACAACTGATCAGACCAAGCGCAGACACAAGCTAGTCTGATCCAGACGGGTGGAGTTGGAACAAACTGTCACACAATGTCGAAAGAACGAGACAGATTCAGGAAATTTCCATCAGGGAATGAAAAAAGAAAAAACTAAAGAAAATGGAAGAGTTCAATGCCTCTCTGAAAGGCTCGTTTGATAAATTTGTTACAAAAATCACCGATCCGACCGGGTCTCAAGCAGCCCCGGGGCCCCGCGTCGAGGCAAGCCCAGATGATGATGAGGCAGGGGAAGGTATCCAGTATTTTGCTAATTGGAGAGTTAAAATTGCGCATATAGACACCCGATCCGACCCGAAAAACCCAAAAACTTTGCGCGCGCGCGCTACGCTCACGCGCGAGGTCCCCCCTGGCCATTTCACACAGGGCCTCGCAAATCTCTCAAACGGCTCTGCATACGCATACACATAAATACATATACACATACAGACATACATACTACAGCACACTTTGTCTTACTGCAAATTTTATTGGTCTTTGTAGATTTGACTTCTTATTTAACTATTCAATTTAATCAACACATTTAATTAAGATTTTCTGCAAAATGCTCACAATCGATACGATAAGGATAATTTAATAGCATTTAATAGAGCGTTGTAATAACGTATAAATAATAAAAATCTAAAAATAGTCTGATAGACTGTTTAATATACAACACATGACTTATTTTGGAATACAAAGAACCAACTTGACTATGACTATGCTATGTAAAATGTGAATTAACTTTTATTAGTAACTTTGGTCAGTTTAAGATTTCATAAATAACATCGATGGAGGGGGGCCCAAAAATCACAGTCTGCCTAGTGTAGTCCATTTATTTAATCCGGCTCTGGCGTCGCCGCGTACATCGACGCAGAGCTTACGGCGTAGGTTACGTAACCTACGCCGTAGGCTCTGCGTTGGTGTAACGCGGAACCATAAATCCCTTTATTCTGGCGTGATCTTCGGCAACTTTATCTGAAAGTGTGTAAATTACCCAGATAACAGCTGGATTACTTTGTGGTTTCTGAAAACTATTATATCAGAAACATCCAAAACAAATCTGACGGGTCACAGGATTATTTCTCTCTATTTCTCTGAGACGAGTCTGCCTGTTTGCCTTCGGTCGGCGAGTCAAATCGACGCAGAGCCTACGGCGTAGCTTACGTAGCCTACGGAGTAACCTAACAGCCTTTACTCCGGCGCGATCTTAGCGAACAACGGACAAAAAAGGGATTATGTACATTCACTGAGTGAATATTATGAAAGTAAAATATTGGTTTGTAGAAATTTAATCAAAACGCATTTTTATGCAGAAACTAACTCAAAATATTGATTTTATTCACAAAAAAATAAGAAATGTCCGCCATGTTTTTTTTTTTATTCAGTCTGCAAATGACGACGAAAAGCATTCTGGGAAATTTTCATACCCCCTCGCTCGCGAAGTCAGCATCTGAAAACCCTCGATTTGAAGGGGCTATTCTCAGCCCCTAGCCCTCGTTATGCCCCCTCCCCCTTGGTGAAAAGAGGAATTGGGACACCACTACCTTCACGGGAACGCGCAAAAGTTAGGGTTAGTGAAGAAAACGAGGGCGAGGGGGAGTATTGGGACGCAGCCTTGGTCTGATGAGGCCAACAGAACCAGATCATCTGCACAAAGCAGCAACCCAATTCTGAGGTTACCAAACCACATGTGGACTGGTTGGGCAGACTCCCATGCCCACTCCCGGACCCTGCTGAGGGTGTAGAACTGGTCCACTTCCAAGGACAGGACGAAAACCAAACTACTCCTCTTCAATCCGAGATCCAAGATGTCCGGCAGAGACCCTGCTCTCCAGTACCCCTGCAAACACCAACTCATTGCTACCATGGGAAAGGAATTTGTGTTGTAATGGTTTGGGAGGCTGAGGAATATGATCTCTCCATAATTGGAGCACACCCTTCTGTCCCCCTTAATAAAGAGGGTGACCATGACCCCGGTCTGCCAATCCAGACCCGCATCTGGGCAAGGGAAAACCATATGGGTCTTTTGAGCTGCACTTTGTCTGGCTCCTCACCTAGGACCTGTTTGTCTTGGGTGACCCGACCAGGGGCATAAAGCCCAGGACCACTGAGCTCCTGGGATCATTTGAACACGCAAACTCCCCCCACCACAATAAGGTGGCAGCTCAAGGAGGAGGCACAATAACAAGACACTGCAAAGACTCTTTCTATATTTTTGTCATAATTTACTCAATTGTGTTTGAATTTTCCCAGTTTATTTATCCAGCTTTACAATACAAAACAATGGAAGACAAGTTGTTGTAGCTGCAAGAGGATGGACTTCTATCTGTGTTTGTGAAAAAGTTGTTTTGGTGCCTAAACATAACTACGAAATAACATTTTGTCCTGGATGCAAACCCCAGTTTGGTGGAGGAAATTTCGGATGTTGTTCCTCATATTTTTTTTGTCTTAACCTTTATTCATCCCACAGGGGGAAATAATGATCTGCTTTGAACCCATCAGTAGTTAGACCCAAGCTCACCTCTGTAGCCACTAGGCCACCACCCCCTATATCTGTAAATACTAGTTTCTCTTAATATTCATATAGCTTCTCTATATATAGCTCTACATATTTGTAATAAACTATCAGTTTATTACAAATATATAGAATTATATACATTTTCTATAAAATGTGATAATATATTTGATCATATATCAGAGGAGATCAGAATATTATACTATTTATAATACTGATTACAGCTGCTGGCAGCAGTACCATTGCATGTTCTCTCCCTTGCAGAGGGCAGATGTATCACTGGCTGCTGTTCAGTGTGGTGACATGATCCCTTGCACTTTGGCTGTGTCGCTGGATGTGTGTGAGACTTCATTCAAACTATGGAAATTTGGTTTCCTGTACCACTGTTACTGGATGGAACAACACCAGCGCACCAACACAAGTGCGCACATACACTGGATGGAACAAGTATTCCGCCTCCTGTTCCTTCCTGGCTGTTTGTTTCTGAGGGACAAAGCCCAGTTTTATCCAGTTTTATGTGGAGAAAGGTTGAGACAGAGAAAGAAGCTTGTGTCACAGCCCGGAGAAGCTGCCAAGCATGACTTAGTACTTCTGTGTGTGTGTGTGTGTGTGTGTGTGTGTGTGTGTGTGTGTGTGTGTGTGTGTGTGTGTGTGTGTGTGTGTGTGTGTGTGTGTGTGTGTGTGTGTGTGTGTGTGTGTGGTCTTTAAAAACTCACAGCAATAAGAAAGATGTCTTTCTTCAACTCAACCAAATTATCTCTTGTTTTTCAAATTCAAGCAGGAGAGTTATTTAAGTTTGTAATGTTTTTCAGATCTAATTGAGTTGTTAAAAAACAATGTTTTTTTTGTGTTTTTTTTTGTGTTTTTTTTTTACCTTGTCTGCACACATATTAATGGTTGAAAAAACAATGAAAAAACAATGGTTTTTTAACTACTCAATTTGCTGTCGTGCGTCGGACGTTTTTTGTTTTCTGACTGCCCTGATGTTGCTTTATTCAGTTTATTATTCTAACCAGTTGACAAAATAAGAAAAGAAAAGTAGTTTAAATGTTAAAGTCTGCCTTAATAAAGCCTTAGTCAGAAATGCAATCGCAACATTTTCCAGCAAATCTCTAGTAACTCTCCAGAACCCGTTTTATTTTTATATATTTATATATTTTTATAATTAAGAAAAATTCCAACTTGGTATCATATGGTGTGTGACATTTCTCTGTAGAATGAGATGTGGAAAAAGTTCATAAGAACAAATACACTACATGCCATACAGTTAGCTGACCAATTCATGAATAGTTAAAACAGTTTACATTTAAACGCTAAACGACTAAATGACTAAAATAGGCTAGATGAACAGATCAAACTGACCTACATTCATGATTGATAACCGAAAACTGGCTTGTAAAATAGATTTTTTTTTTAAACTAAGAAACTAGTTATAGTCATGGTAGTTAGCCTGCAGTTCTCATATCTCATTTACTGGCTAGCTAGCTACTGAGTGTATGCCAATTATTATTATTTTCTTTCCAGGAATTTTTTTTACAGTTCAAATAGAATAGTATTACTTTAATAGTCTTAGTACAGCGTGCATGATTATAGAAATTATTTGTGCATTTGATGGAGGAATGCACCTATGATGGCACCTGCATGAAGTTGAGTGCTGTGTACTACTGTATGTGCATATGATTAAACAAGGCGCAGGTTGGAATTGAAAATGAGTCAGCATTAAATCTGATCGTTTTAACCATGACTACGCTGAAGAACCTGCTCTGGCCTTCTAGTAGCAGCCCAAAACACAAAACAGCACAAGTCACTGCTTCCTGGTAAACTGGAAGACCATTGAGATTAACATGATTAAGTTTGTTGAGCTCATGGAACATTTCCAAAGCAATAGTGAGTCCACTAAGGTAGGATGCAGAAGCTTTATAGGTCACCAAGTTGGCCAGCGGAAGTTGGATCAGCTCCCTTGTGGATCAGGAGAGGAAAGTGATTAACCTCTTGTCACCCAAGGCCAAATTGAGGCTTGATCGAACCTAATTAAATTTCCTGAGTGACCTTGTCTGATTGTTGAAACATCCAAGATGATGAATGCTAAAAGCCCATAGGCTCCAAAAGATACTTAGCTCAAAAGGTTCATATTGTAAACATAATACTTGCTTGACAATTATGTGAGTATAGATATCATAGTAGCCACCTGTTCTTTACATTTTCCTCGGAGCTTCAGTATTTGCTGTAATTAATTTGATCTTGCAGTCGTTCAAAACAAAGTGCATGTCTTTACATTTCAGATCACATGCATGAAGGTCTCTTCCGCATCATAACTATACTCCAGACTTTCTGAGAGCTGTGAATCATCCTAAATACTAACACTAGTTAATCGTTGCTTGTTAAGAGCAGCACTTAATGCTGGTAAAAGATAATAAAACTGTTTACTCCCAAGTCATTTAAGTGTAATCCCTCAGACTCACTTTCTCCTCGTACTTCAGTTTATCTCCAGTCATGTTTAAGAGTCCGTTCCACATGAGAGAGGATAAACAGAGAGTTGAAAGAGGTTAGAGATGGACAGAAAGAATCCACATCCAACCCGCTGCTAAACCCAAACCCTCCGAGTTTAAGGATCATAGCATTCAGCAAGATCTGCTCCACAAATCCAATATAATCCCTCTGCCACGCTATTAACACTTGGTCTTTGGCGGTGTGTGTGTGTAGGAGTGTGTTTTGTTAAGCAGGGTGCTGGAATAATATTGTATATACACTGTGTCCCAGGGCTAAGAGGGAGTTATTCTGCTTCAGTGGGCCATATCTTTGTTCTTTTGCTTTCTTTCCTTCTTTTTTGCCCATTATTTCTGTCTTTGAATCCTTCCATATTGTTTTTTCCCTTCATTTCAAGTCTTCACTGTGTCTTTCAAGACTATTTTGAAAAAATGTCCTGATACTATAGCATGATACTATGTTTGGATCCTAAACTTAAAAACATCAGAATTAACGGCATTAGCATTTTTCAAACTTTGTAACATCACGCCTTTCAAATGAAATAGTGAATTTTTCACACACAATAAGGCTCAACAGTAATTCCAAGCTCCTCCCAGCATCCCTGGTAGTGACTTTCCTCTAAATAAATGAAATATTTTGTGGAGGGTCCTTGGTTGTCATGGTGACAATAGGCCACAAGTAAACATTGATGGCGAACATGCTTCAAAAATAACTGGGCACAGCTATACCTCTTGAGCCATTGGTGACATGTATTTAGCGCATTTGGTTATCATCGTGTTGAATGAGAAGAAGTAAAAACTGACTGTTTGATACATTTTTACTTCTTCTCCTTCAAATAAAATAAACTTCTCATTAATACCAACTGATCTAGACAGTTTTCACATTATGCTGGTGCACATCAGCCTTGGTACACATCAGTTCTGAGAGCTCAATAGTGCCAGTGTGAAAACAGCGTGACCCAGAACTTTCCAGTTTTTTTCTTCCCATGTAAGAGAGTTGTAGCTCTACTGTTCTGTTACACTATTTCATTTGCCAGTGATCTTACATTCCTCATGATGATCGAGTAAAAAAGCTGAACGACCTCCTCCTCCCTCTCCAGTTTGTTCCTGTCGTACATCCTCACTGTCTCCTTTTTGAACTCATCTGAATGTGGGGTATCATTTTGGGCATTATTGAGTGATCGGAAAGCTGAATCAGCTGCTCCTCGTCGTGTAAACAACTTTTCCATTGTCGGAATTTCTCAGCATAACAAATGCTAAAAAGGGCCAGACATCCCCGGAGCAGCAAGGCCTCCAAATCAATTTATTACATTGACCACATGCCTTTTCGGTTCTTTTTTTTTCAGTTGCCGTAGTGATGAATCCCATGACAATGACAACACCAGTTGAAAGCATTTGACCATGGTCAAATGTTTTAGCACCTCAAGACAACTCATGCAGGCACATTGACATTAAACACCACAATGAACCTTCTTGCTGTGAGGCAACGCTACCAAGCAGCAGCTTATCGACGCATCTCCTCCTCCTCTTGGATGCACTCTTTAACATTTCTTGAACAGAATAGTTGTTGACAAATGGTTAGAATACCTGTATTAAAAATACAAAGATGTTGAGCCATTTAACAATGCTTTCTTTTCTGTTCCACAATGTGGAACAGAAAACTACGCCGGAGGCCAAAACACTTGCCCCAACACAGGCCAAAGAAAGGCTGGAAGGAATAGTCGAGCAATGCCTGTTACTCACTTAGCTCTTAATATTAGATATTTATTTAATCTTTTTGTTGTTGTTGTTTTGAATATTTATCCTTTCCATCACGTCCCAACAGCTTTCAGGGTTATTTTTTGCCAGTAGGCAAAACTGACAACACAGTGCTTTCATGCAGTCAAAGTTAAGGGTGTGTGAATTGTTTACTTGACTGTTGAGGCTTAGTTGCCATGTCTTTGAAAATGATTAAATATGAAGTGTGGATGTTAAATGATCAAAGCCCCTTTCTCTTGTTCACTGCATTTCTCTTAAGAAAAAAGAAAAAGCACACAACCCTTTTCAACCCTTTTCTGACTTCCTCCTAACCTCCGTCAGTCCTTGTTCAATGCGTTGGATGCTTTATCTGATGATGCTAAAAACAAGTGGGACGTCCCAGAATTTGCTTGTAAATCAGTGTTTTGGCTCCAGGATTTTTGTGCTTGTACAAAGTGTCTTTGGTGTGTGGGCGAGAGGATTATTGTGGGGAGCGCTGTCTCCACTTGACTTGTGCTTGACTCAAGGAAGGATGCAGCTGATAGGACGGCGGAAAGGTTTAAAGGACAGCAGGATTTCTTGTGGGGGATGTTGGCCTCTCATCACCTCCTCTTTGGCCCCCGTGTGACCCTTATACACACACACACACACACAAACACACACACACGCACACACGCACACACACACACACACACGCACACACACACACACACACACACACACACACACACACACACACACACACACACACACACACACACACACACACACACACACACACACACACACACACACACACACACACACACACACACACAGATACACAAAGACCCTCACCCTCTTTTTTTCAGCCCTGCTGTCTTGACATCCCTTGCCTTTTTATCTTTTTCTCCCTCCCTCTGTGCCATTTGTTTTCTCTTCTTCTTTTCCCAGGTTGTATGTGAGGACTTCCCTCTTTTTGATCCACCTCTGGCTATTTATAGACTCTAAGCCTCAGTCCACCAAGAGCTATTAGGCAGCTTGTAAACACGGCACCTGTCTCCCTAATCTGGCCAGCTGATTATCCAAAACAGCCATGTTGTCGCTGCAGTTGACAAGTGGGACTGATCACAGATACTCTTCCTTCACTTCTCTCACTGGCTTCTTTTCAGTCACTAACTATCTTCTTGATGGAGGATTAAAGTCATAAAGAAGCAGATGGAAATTTTAAGCAGTTTTATCATCTTTTTTTATCTTCAGCTGTACTCTGCCTTTATCTGCGATGCAACCATGTTTATTTGCTATGATTAGGTAGTAAACTTATTAACATTGAACCACTTTGATATTTGCATATAGCTGTGTACAATATGATGGATTTTGTTATTGGATGTTGTTAATTTCCATATAACAACAGTAGTAGTAGACGGACGGACGGACGGGGGGGGGGGGGGGGGGGGGGTCATTTGTCTGAGTTTTCTCCCAATACATGGAAACACTTAGCGGTGTAACAATATATCGTGCCACGAAATTTTGCGATACAAAAACATCACGATATGTGTCGTGGAGGTGACAAACTGTATCGCGATATTGGATTATTAATATTAATAGCCTATATTGTGTTGACTAGTAACGTGCAGTGTATTCGTGCCGACCGCGCCTCGACCCGCGGACCAAAATCTTACTCCGCTCAGAAGAAACTAGTACCGTTTAGGATTTTAGATCATCAACACAGCACCTAGTGCCGTACTGTGGC
The DNA here is from genome assembly GCF_033807715.1 of Cololabis saira. Taxonomy (NCBI): domain Eukaryota; kingdom Metazoa; phylum Chordata; class Actinopteri; order Beloniformes; family Belonidae; genus Cololabis; species Cololabis saira. The sequence continues at coordinate 22,222,157 of NC_084602.1, forward strand.
GTATCATTCCGCCCAATCTAAAACAGACTAATCACTACAGATAAACTGACTAGTGTCATTATAGTCCCTAATTTACATCAGAATATAAAGAATATTTTTACTGTATAAAATAATGAACCCTAAATTACCAAAATAACCTTCTTAACAAAAATAAATCTCCTCTTACACTTATAAGGTGAGCATGAATCAATCTTTTTTATGATTTAAAATTGTATGTATTTATTTACTTTTATTTATTTATTTAATTTTAGTTAAATTTCTGGAAAAGAAAAAAGTCAAATCATACATGAGAGAAACTATTCAGTTTGTGGCAAAATATTTGTACTTGTATGAAACTGAAGATGCATAATGCAAACCTGACATTTACTTTTAGTTCAGTTTGTGGAAAATGGTTGGCCTGGCTTTCTCTTTAAAACTTAAACAGTTATAAAGCATTACAAACTGTAACAATAGGGCAAATGTACAGTATTGTTTTGTATTTTGTGTCTTTCAAATAAAAGACAATTTCTTCCAGTCATATGTTCCTCATGCAAGGTTGTTAAAAAAATACTGCTATAATATCGTATCATATCGTTATCGTGACCTCAATATCGTGTATCGTACCGTATCGTGAGATTAGTGTATCGTTACACAGCGAATTAATGGTGACTGGCTCACACAGAGCTGCCCGACTGCTGTAGACTCTTACATTTCCTGTCATTTTCTTTCATTATTAAGGTTTTTCATTCATTCCCATTCAGCTTGCCCTCAACCCCCACTCCTTTTATATATTTTTGCCATTTCATTCGGATTAGGTCCAGACTTTCATTATTGAGGTCAGTTTATTTAATAAGTGCCACTCATTGGTCTTGAGATGAATGTCTGTCCTGAAGGCAAAGTCTGCAGCAGCACGGCTGCGCTCCGGCAGCGTTTTCAGCCCTGTGTATTCATGTTATGAAATTAAATCACAGTGTTGGCATGGTGTTGCTCACAAAGGTAAATATACAGTATGTACCACAACTGTGACATTAGCGTGGTCTTTGTGAGAAGAAGAAAAATAAGAGGTGTTATGACAGGCGTTTTCCTGCTGCCGTTTGATTCTTTAATGTGTTGGTTTTCTGCAAACGCTGGTTGTGGATTTCCAAACCCTCCCATTGTGGCACCACTTATCCTGATGGCTGAACTTTCCATCTGGTCAATTTAACTTTAGTGTTTGGCTTCTCTGCACCGCTGAGAGAAAACAAAACAGACATCAGTCACTCTGCTTGTCAGTCTGGTGCTAGAATACATCATGAGTACAGATGGTGTCAGTGGGTTCTGATGCATATGTAAAACAGTCTTTTCTTTTTATCCCTGAAACATCCTTATATCTTCACATACTGTATTTTGCATCATAAAGAAGTGAGTCAGCTTAAAAGCTGGGGAGCTCGAGTTGGCACGGGGCTGTTGCAGAGAATATTTCATAAATGAGGGGACTGGCTTGCTGTTTTACCTATTTATTTTTTCAACACATTGATTAATTTGGCCTATGAAACTGCCGTGGGGCATTTGTGCACGCTGCAGTGTTCATTATGGCTGGCAGTTATATCTGCAAATGACTTGGAGATGAGGTGGAAAGCAGTAGGTTTGGATATTTTTTAAGTCTTCAAATTAACTGGAGAGAGTTCTCTGTTTACTGTTAATCCCTGTGGCTGTGGTGATGGACAAGATGTCATTTATGCTGGTGTTTGCCAGAATGACATCGACTTCCAGAGGAAGGTAACAGCAGGCAGCTTGTCCAATGACATCAAAGTCCGAATTGAAATCTGTCTCAAAAACGTGACCCAACCACAAATTGACCATATAACGAAACAAGAGTGGTGAAAGACGACCAGAGAGAAGCTCAGGAAGAGGAACAGAGTGATTTAATGCCAGACAGGAGTGATTACCACACTGGAGACTGTTGGGGTTCATTGACCTACTTCTGCAGCTCAGTCTCACTGGTGTCCGGGCCTCCATGTGGTGATGGATTTGTTATTAAATAAAGATTGACATCTCACTGATACTGAAAAGCCTGTGACCTGAGCTACACTGTTGGGCATCACGTCAAGGTAAAAAGGTACCTGGACCCACTGAGAGTGTGACAGGTCTGTGGTCACATTACTGTTGGCTATCAGCACACATTCATCTTCATGAACACATCATTTCCCTGACCTGTTGGGACTGTGGATGCAGCTGTAATCGTGTTATTGGGCGTTAACTCGCCTCTAATGGAGCATGGTGACGAAAGGGAGATGTTAGCACAAGCCGTGACAACCAGTCATTGTACTACAGACGCTGATGGTGTCAAGCCGTCATTGTGTCAGTGTTGGTAGCAGACGTACAGCAGATGCTTGAGAGGATGATTTATCTCAGGAAATTCACTCTATGACACGTATTTGAATATGAACTACTTCAAAGAAGTCATCTCAGGTGAGCAGAACGTAACGAAGGGCTGATTGTAGAAGATGTGGTTTTCTGAGACTGTCTCCATCAGATGTTTTATTATGGGATTCTCACATAATAACCAGGTCAGAATATTACACAGCAATTATAAATTATAACTTCAGCACCTTCCAGAGTGTTAAATATAATGATTATTATTTGTAAAAACGTTTCCTGCCCTCTGAACCTGGACATCTTAATCCATTCTCCAAGTAGTTTAAAGGGGACCTATTATGGCATCTAATACCTATTTTAAACAGGCCTTGAATGTCTTAAAAACAAGCTTTTGATTGTTTTTGCTAAATAAATTAGAAATTCAGCCTCTGAGCCATGTCTTTATCTTCTCATTCTCTAACCTCATTATCTATGCAGGATTCTGAGTGGGCGGGGCTATGATAATGAGGCTCTGTGCTGACTGGCTGCCTGAATGACGCGGTACACCGCTACGAAAAAATGGCGGAAGCTCCAGCCGGCGGAGTTAGTTGTGGGCGTGGTTTTACGCATCGGAGGCCAACCTATGTAAATTGCGCCCGTCGTTACGTAACGACGGGAGCAAAATCTGAACGGCTCGTAGAAGCCACATGACAATGGACGGCTCATCCGGGCGGCTGTACAGACACTGCAGAATTTGGTTGCTTTCCTCCTTCTCTGAGTTGGCAGGCTGAGGGGAGACCACTTTATATATTAAAGCAAGAGAAAACGTGTTTTTCATAATCCCCTTTAAAGTTTAAAAGCAGCTTGGAACAAGACAAACCACAATATCCTCAACAACCTAAAGACTTTTGCAATTAAAGCTGTTGTTATGTGAAGATAAACCCTAATACAACTGGTCATCTCAATCAATAAACATAAGTGGACATTTGCCATTAAAGAGAAACAAAATCTGTTGACACCTTTGATACATTTCCAAAAAGTTTCTGAGATCTTTTTTCCTCCCTCAGGATGAGACTGAAGGTTTTGATCTTACTGTTTCAGCAGTGCATAAAATGTGCAGGGTCTCTGAATGCTGCATTATGGGAGGTGATATTCCACTACAGTGCTGCAGAGAGAAACGCATCTGGTTTCGGCAGCTTTCTTCAGAATTGGTGTTTGAGATGCTCAAAAGGCGTCCTCCGTCATAAAGGATTTGTTTAGGTCAAACTAAATCATCTGGGTGTGTTAGTTCAACTTACATGAAGTTAAGATGAGGTTAAGATGTTTTCATGCAATTGAAATGACAATTTCATTAAGACTAATCCAATGATTTGATTATTCCATTAGTTATGTAAGTGTATTCAGTGGCATATTTATGTACGGCAACCCCTAAGGGACATAGGGAGATGTCCCTCACTCACTCACTCCCTCACTCACTCCTTCCCTCAATACTTTTGCATTCTCTAGCAATAAGGTTTGCAGCTCAAGCAACACTGTCATTCTAGTACCGCATGGTCTGAGTAGTCCTTGCGATTACTGTGTCCAATTTTAGCACTCTTTTTAAATGTCTCAGACTGATATGAAACCCATGCCTCTGGGCAAGCACAGCTTGAAAGTCTTTGTATTCTGTAAACCTCTCCCAAGGGTGCGGGTGCTCCGTTAAGGTGTCCACAGTGCCAAATAAACGGGTAAATATCCCACATCATCATTGCAAGAGAACGCAAAAACTATTGCGAGGTAACGCATAAGAAAATAAATATCTGCCCATGTCCCTGAAGGGTCTCCGTATAAGTCTGTCATTTTAAAGACTGTGGTTAAAGAGATGAAGTGGAGAGTGTGTTTTCATGGTAAAACCATTCTCCCAGTCGTGGAAAGCTTTAAAAAATGAAAATAAAATAAAAATCTGATTTTAAGTTTTATTACCGTATATATTTTTTAATGAGTGATTTAATATCATCTTTTTAAGAATAAAAATAGACTAAAGCACCAAAGGATGCCTACTATATGTGCATATGTGCCATATCAACTGTGTGTGTGTCTGTGTGTAAACTGGAATTAAATGATATTGCCTCTGTACACGTCTAAATTTCCATTTTCTTTTTTTCATGTGCTCTGTCTAGCCTGATGCACCGGTCTATCATTCTGTCTTATTATGAGCCTCTCTGACTCAATCAATACAAAACAAATCTGTGAAATTAGTTTTCTCACATCAAATTACAATAGCTTCATTAGAGCCAATGAGATTATATGGGTGGATTTCTTTAATTAAAAATAGCGAACTGGATGAGTTTGAAAGTCTTGCTATCATACATAGAGAAGTATGACATGATTTCTACAGTTTTTTGCACACATTAAATATTACATTTGTACATCTGTGGCTGGAAATGTGTTTGACTGTTTATTAATGGTTTATTATCCCCAAACAGAAGCACATGAGTATTTCCATTTTCTTTTTGGTCACATGGCGTCTTTGTGTAGCAAGTGTGACTTAGTGTGGCAGTAATTCGGTTGGCTGACTCCATTCCGCTCATACCATAATCCTATACATAGATTTATGTGAAAACACATTTTTGGAAGTCCTCAGTCAGGGATGAAGGGAACAATCCAAGAGGAGCGTGTGTTCATTATACTGTACATATGCTGCGTCTCCTCTCACCAATTTGCTTTCAGCACTCCCTGAATCCAAAGTGAGAAAGTGTTGAATTTGATTGTTTGAGAGTGTTACTTACAGAGGTCAAGAGCTTTTTCAGATTTTCATCATGTTACCAGGCAGCCGGGATCCGTCGTGGATTCTCGGGGGAAACAAAGACTGACTCTGACTAATCACCCGAAGCCCACTTTTTAATGCATAATGTATCAGGCTGTTATTACAAGTCTGCAGGGACAAACACAGCGGTGATTTACATTAATGTTTTATCACGCCACTGTGACATCAAAGTCTTAATGGAGGAGACCCCACACACAAGTGCTGGTGTGTTAATGAAGTGGACCCTGGCGACCGGTGCTCACCCTGTATCTTAAAGTCAGATGGAGACATAATACTTATAATAACGACGTAAGTTACATGACAGAAAAGACAGATTTCTAAAAGAAGCTTTATATTTCAAGTTTAAATGTGACGTCAACAAAAAAAGTCAGCTCAGAAGGGATCTGACAGGATTTGAATCATCGCTGGACCAAATCGATTTTGTAATTGTTTTACAAACCGCCGTGAGTCATTGATCACATGCCTGACATGACCTCACCTGTCTCCTCAGATGACAGCGCATCAGCAGCCAGCAGCATGGAGGTGACCGACCGCATCGCCTCCCTGGAGCAGAGGGTCCAGATGCAGGAGGACGAGATCCAGCTGCTGAAGTCGGCCCTGGCCGACGTGGTCCGCAGACTCAACCAGTCAGAGGAGCAGCAGGCCCTGGGGTCCCGCAAAGGACCTACCAAAGGTAATACATGCTCCACTAGCTAAATCTTACGTCTCATTTCTGCATGGTTAGCGACCGATCGGCTCAACCGGTTTTCAGGTTTACATGCTGATTTAAATGCATGATTTTGGCGAAATGTTGTCCCTCTGTTTCCACTTTGACCTTGCTTTGCTGCTGATGTCTCCCTAAACCTCCTCTTGTTTCCTTCATCCGACTTGTTGTCATTCTGTAATCTCTTCCCCGTTCTTTTTCCTTCTCCCGGACTGTGTTGTGTTGTTAAATGCACTGTATGTGTATAGAGCCCGCTATGATGAGAAAATCTTCCTCAGCAGAAGGCAATGTTGGGAAGGCAGGTAGGCTGACTCTGTTAGTCTGTCTGCACTTACCGGTCCTGGTGTGTACACGTGCACATTTCTGTCACTGACTGCTGCAGCGTTTAGTTCGGACATGGATCATGATACAAGTTTGAAGACATCTATAAAGACACATTAGTTTGCAGAGGACTTTGTGTCATTATGATGAGAGTTCTTACGGGTGTCCTTGCTATTCTTCCCGATTTTAAGTCTCGGTGCTAAACGAATCAACACAGCACAGTCCTAGCCTTCCAATTTACCTTGGAGTTTGTCTAAAAATCAGGTTCAATCTGGTTAAATCTTCTCACGTTGTTTTTCTTTTCACATTTAAATCACATCATCTGTTCCGATATTGAAAAAGAAAAATCAAAACTTTCTACTTAGACTTTTGCTTTTTTGCTTGTATTTTGTACCCATATTGCATGTGTAAATGTCCAAAGAGAAGAGTTAGTTCAAATCTGTCCCTGAAACGGCATCCAAAATCTGCATGTGAGATCAACTGCACCTTGTGAGTTTTAGGGCCTCAAACGTGCATTTATTGATGAAGCAGATACTGACTACGGCTCCAAGCTGCTGTCAGCTTCTGTCTCAGGAGCGACTGTGGATGAATGGAGTTTTATTTTGGATTTACAGTAGTTAGCGGCGTTCTTCACTGCAGCGAGCTGGTAGACTGACTCCCTCTACCGAGGCAGAACAATCTGCTGTCTAAAAGCTTAGCATAAACATCATCATTGATGCAAGGAGAGGGACACACCCATACTCCTCCTTTGCCATGGCAACAAAATGATAACTCCGAATGTGTGATGATTATTATGATTATAGGAAGGCTAACAGAGAGTGTATGGGTGTGTTTGTGTGCGTGTGCATGTGTGTCTCTATCTCTGCCGGATGAAACACTATCCATTAAATATTTATCACTGCAGATAAAGCTGCAGCTTCGGTTAGTAATTCTGTGCTCATCTGACTCGCATGCGTGTTGTGTAGTTGTGTGCGCATGACATGTTGTGTTGTTACTTTATAATTTCATTAGTCGTAAATGGAAATACTTAAACAGCAGTAACATTATCAGTTAAATGAGACCATTGAAGTTAGTGGAAACTATGATTCTTTGAAACCATCAACTCACATTCATCTCGGACAGATCCATCATCGTACCAGCAAGATGTAGCGTTAAATAATTGCAGTTTCCACCGTCCTTTGATGTAAAAGGACAGCAGTATGATGATGTAAAAGTATGATTGATTGCCTACAATAGTGCTGTTAGTCACAACCAGATAGTTTCATTTGTACAAGAGTATAAAAGACAATCCTACATTATGATGACTATTATAATCACTTAGTAGATTAAGTCTACTTAGTGTGGAGTTATTACAGGTTATCCAGCAGAGATGGACGATGTATTGTAGTCGAAAAACTCTTCTGAAGGAAGAAAGTTTGTGCATGCGTTTCCTCTTCATACGTCAAGCTGTGCCAATGGCAGCGGCCAGTCACGTTCACTACAACATACACATTACATTTCTATCAGCATCGGGGCTGGCGATGTCTATGAAGTCTATGCATGTCACCTTGGTCACCTTTTCTCCAGTATGTCTTTCACCAAAAGAATATTTGGTGATATTTATTTGTATCTGGCTTAAAGAGAAAATTACAGCCACAAAATTGTATTTGAATTTTTTATGTTAAGAATAGAATTTCTAGAATTTCTTAATTTCATTTTGGGCAAGTTTACACTTTGTGATGTTCACCAATCACATTATTTTCTCATACTGTGGAGACTTACTCTTCCACCCTGCTCATGCAGGAGTGCTGCTGCACTGCTTGGTGATGGGTGATGTCTTAGTCATACTGATAATCAGTCGGCCAGATTTCCTACCGAATGATCCCCCAGGTTCGATTTCGCTGGCTTTCTCACATCAGGGCAAAAAAGTTTAACCTTCCCCAACTTCTTACCAAAGCCACACACAAATGAGTCCAGTAGCGCTTGACGTCACCCCTTGAAAGGTTAGGAAGGCTGGGGACTCTGAGGATGCTCCCAAAGTGTCGGAAACTCTGTTTTTTGTTCCTGCCGCTTTAAGGCACCCATTCCAAAACACCCACTCATCTCTGATTGGCCAGTTGCTTGGTAAAACAAAAAAAATGCCAACAAATTGTTAAGCAGCTCTTCATTAAAGGAGCATGAGGCTACTTTTAAGAAATGAGACTCTCTAGCGCCACCCTTCACCACGACGGCCGTCGGGGGTACTGCAGCCAACAGTGAAGCCGGCACGGGAGAACGGGGAGAACGCGCATGCAGCGTCATGTGACGTCACATCCGCAGGACAGCGCGGGAAAGTCGGCCCCACAATTGCAGCACATTTTGCAGCACACAGCCTGTTCAAGGCAAAGGAGAGATACACTAGAGGGCTCATTCGTTTTGGTTTGGAACGCTTCATCTGACATTATTACTAGAAAACTTAAAACGTATACGAATTTTTTTCATAAATCCTGCCTCAATCCTGCCTCATGCTCCTTTAAATGTCTGAAACATGTAAAAGTAGAGAAAACAATGGCAGATATGTTACATGGTGGTGTAGATAGGTGAAGAGAAAACAGTTTGGTGTCCAAATAATGGAAAGAATAACTAACTGAGGTTTAAAATCTGCACGTTACAGAGCACATTGAAAGTAAAAGGAAAACCCCCAAAATGTTGTCTTTAATAATTTCAGACCAACTCACGAGACCATGTTAATGCTCATATCACAACAGTGTAAAGAAATTAATTTCTTCTTTAACTTTCAGTATCATATTTTATTGTGGAAGCAGCTTCTCAGAAAGCAGCTGATGTCTCACTCTGATTACTTTACACTACTTTATACTCGTGCAGCTGACACTGATGCCTGTCCTGCTGTTCTTCTTCTTCTTCTTCCAGCCAGGCCAATGATTGCTACCCTGCCATTACGGCCAACGGTAAACAACGGGACCATCCTACCAAAGAAAGGCAGCAGCACTCTGCCCTCCCCATCTGGACCTGGATCCAGGAAGGACAGCAGCGCCGCAGCCAACAAGAGGTGAGGAATCCAAACTGACCCTTATCATAACTTCTTCTGCTATACTTTGTTGTATTGTGAGGCAATAAATTGACTTTAAGGAGACATATTTTAGAAAACCCCTGGCTCATTGCAGAGTAGATCAGTTTGATAGAGTGGACTGAAGTCCGCAGATCTTTTTGAAGTTGCTTTACTCATCCCCTGGGCCTCGTTAACACTGTTGCTCAGGTCCAGCCAAAGTCTTATTTTTATGGTTCTCTCTGGACTTTGAGTTTGCCTTGATACATGGTTTGCTCGTGTCTGTCTGTGCTGTTCCAGCCATAACATTTCTGGCTTTTTTTTTTTATCAGCCAAAGCCACTGATATTTAAAAGGGCTAATACACAGAGAAGCAGCTTTGTCATCATCCGGCGTGTGTGTGTTTATACATGCATGCAGAGCCGAGGTTATAAATCTGGTCTGCCAGGGAAACAATAGCCCTCTCCCATCCTGGATGACATTATCATAATCAGGCAAGCAGACAGAAGGGGACACGTTACGGTCCAAACAGATGTTAACTCTTGTGGGCTTTTATTTGTGCTACACGGGATGATGTTTAGCACTGAAAGGTTAAACCTTTCCCGCACTCACAGTGTTTCATCTTTAGGGTATCTGTGGAGGAGTACAATTTAGGTCAAACCTGATCCATAAATAACAATCAACAAGCAACCCGTGTATTATTAGAGCCGTCTCGTGTGTTTATTCTCCTGCACTGTGTTGTGTCTTTCCCACCTTTCCTGTCTTTCACATCTGCCCCCGAGCATCGTCTCTCCACGATGGCGCGTCCTCCCCATCCATGATGTTGTGTCTTGTTTATGTCTTATCTTCCTGCAATGTGATGTCCACTTTGTCTTCTTTGTGTCATTCGGCCAGAATTCTCTATCTGCCCTTCAGGTGAGACTGTCTCCAGGTCTTTGGTCACAGTTTAACATCACTGCTATGTCGCTCATCTAACACCTCCTAAACTTCACATTCTATCATCAAGTGACTGAATTTTATTTAATAATAAATGTGTAACTTTCTTTTCCTTTTTCCTTTTTTTTACATTTATTTTACCACTCACCATCCTCATATCTTGATATTTAAATCTAAATTACAACTTGGTCACAGTCCCCATTAATACAACCACACACACACACACACACACACACACACACACACACACACACACACACACACACAGGCAGCGGCCCTCAACGCCCTGTGGTCCAATTATGACTCTCATATTTCTCGTGGGACAACATAACACACACTGTTTCTCTCTCTCGCTCAATTTTTTGAAGAACAAACACATGCAGGCCCTCCAGAAGCGATAACAGCCAACATCCAGTTTCAGGACATGAATAGACTTCCCTGCCATGGGGGGATTAGGTGACTCGTGGGCTCGCTGGCCGCCGGGCTGCTGATGTGGCTTTTCCTTTGTCGGGAATCGGCAGCCTGTCTGCAGCAGGACTCCACAGTTCTGCACTGATGTTGCAGTTATTGCCATCACAGTAATGAAAACAACACACTTCCAACAGATTCCCTGAAATATCACATTTTAGTATAGATATTTGATTTGATTTTGATTTGTAACACTTTTTTTTTGCATTTTGCACACAGTCTAAAACGGATGATAATCCAACTCAGCTGGTGTATCTTCTACTCAGCTTTGTTGTTACCAGATCACTCCTGCTGTTTTCATGTTTATGAATTCCCTCACAAAAGCGCCTCAGGGTCCTGAAAGGATGGACCTTGTTCAAGTATTATGTCCTCCACAGGGAGAAAAATAGGACCTGAAGTTTTTCCATAAGAGTCAGCATGTTGGTGTTAACCATTTAGTTTGGTTGAATAAAATAAGAACAGAAAACAGCTGCATTTTTTTATGTAAGTTGGGGATTTGTACCAATTGCCCCGAGGGCCCAGCTCTTAAGACATAAAAATATTTTTCTGAAACAAAGTTTAGCAAAGGAGTGCTTCGAGAAAAAGCAGAGTCGGGTAATTTTTATGTCCCATTTCTTGTGGATTCGGCTCTTCTCATCCCATCTGTGTACCATCCTTTACACTGCAGCACTGTGAGGAGAGTCAACTCAAACGAGCATGTGGGGACTCTTACTCGGAAAGATTCGGGCGACTCCAAGGGCAACCGGGCGCGTGCCGGCTCCACTGGCAGCAACTCCAGCGGCAAAAGAGGCGACAGGTAACACGGTGCTCATGGTGGACCGTTGTCCCCGTTCAGTGATACATACGTGCACTTTTGATTTTTCTTGTCTGGCAGAATGAAAAAACACCCAACTTTCCGAATAAAAATCTTAGAAAAGACAAAAGTTTGGATGCTGATTGACAGCTGTGTGTTTACTCATTTACTTTGCAGCAAACAGAGGGATCCAGTGTTCAATGCAGGTAAGAACTCGTGGCTCTTCAGCCTGATAGCTTTGAGTTTTCCTGCACAATTAAGATCCACGAGGAGCCAGTCCACAGCAATGCTGCTCAGTGGTGTCTGTGACATTGATTCATTGTTAGAATTCTTGCTTAAAAAAACTAAATGAATACCAATATTGTCAGCAGTTTGAACTGTACTCTGCACACCGAGGACTCCTCGGAGCTCTTTGTGATGTCATGTCTTAAATGTCAATGTTCATTCATACATTTACCCTTCCCATCATTCACTGCTTCATGATCAACAAATTCACATCATCCATCGCCACATCCTCATATTCAAATTACCATCCATATTTTCCTCTTGATGGCCTTTATCTGCTTTGTTTACATTTAAATATTAGTAGCAGATGTGGAAGCTTTTCTATGTATTCAGATGAAGGCCAGTTTCCACGTGAGGCAGGAGCCTTCTGAAGCTTTTCCACATTGTCTTAAATTTTACATTCATAATTTCAAGTCCTTATAGACCTCTGGGTAAGCAGTTGTACCAGACACACAGCGATATCTTCTGTGGATTAGCTAAAAGGTTATACAGTAATACAAAGACTAAATATCATTGAAATATTCAGGTGATGCTTTATTGATATGTGGTTTTGGAATGACATGTCTGAGTGTTAATGTGACCCATAAAGTCTTATATAATAATGACACCAAAAACCTTTAGCTGACATACTCACAAACATAACACACACGCAAAATTAATCAGGAAATCAGTAGCTCAAAGATTCATTCGGGTGGTCTTTTAACTGCTTTTGATATATTTATAAATTAAGAGACTCAATAATGGAAAGAGAACCAAAAGATCCAAGTAAGACAGACTTGAGTCTTAACTTTAAGTGTTTGTATTATGGCCGTACATCCAACATGGGGATCATTTGTTTGTTTGTTTTTTATTTAAAAACAATAAAATGCTTTTTTTTAAGTAAGTCTGAGTATAAAATGAGTAAAGTGAAATTTACAATCTAATATTTTATATCCAATTTTTTTAAAGATCTATCTATGTATCTATCTATCTATCTATCTATCTATCTATCTATCTATCTATCTATCTATCTATCTATCTATCTATCTATCTATCTATCTATCTATCTATCTATCTATCTATCTATCTATCTATCTATCTATCTATCTATCTATCTATCTATCTATCTATCTATCTATCTATCTATCTATCTATCTATCTATCTATCTATCTATCTCGAATTAATCAAATGTAGGCAAAGTTTCTTTTTGGCAACAGCATCAGGGAAAAGCTGCCTTTCATCAGACCCGGCTGATCTTGATCTACCACCCGTCAGGGAACCATCACTGATTTATATAAACCATTAAAGAACCTTTAAAGGTGGACAGAAGTTGCTGTCCACAAACACCAGGAAAAGCACTCACATTAGGACACAGCAGGAGGCGACAAAGCCATGCCACCCTCACCTGGTGCTTGTGTGTCTCTCTGACCTTTACAAGGGATGCGACGTGTGACCCACTGCAAAGGTAGGCCAGGCCCCGTCCTCCCCCCATGCTCCCCGGCCTCTACAGCTCTCTGGACATTTCAGATGATTGTTCTAGTCTCTTAAGGCACATCACCTATGTTCTGGGTGTTTTTTGGGGGGAAAAGGGACAAAATTTGGACTTTTGTCTTCCTTAACAATTCAGTGTTTTCTTCAAATGTATTATTTTAAACCGTTTCCTTATAATAAGCAGAGAGCTGTCCAGACGAGTGGGAGGAACACCTGTGTGTGAAAGTTTCCCTACCGTTAAATGTTTTGAGGCTGAATCAATTAACACACAAATGTCCCGCCTAACAACCACCGAGTGCTGCATCAGAGTGCCGTTGCAGTGTTTGCAAGCGTTGTTCAGCTGCAGATAAAGCTGCTGCTGCTTCACTGCTGTCCCACTTTTGCACATAGGCACTTAGGTTTTGTCTCTATAGTAACAGCACAAAGATGTCTGACATTTGCTGTCTTGCTTCAAGTCATTCTGCAAGCTCTTTTAAGCCCTCGCTGTAGATTCGCCAGCGCTCATATTATCACCCTGCCCGCAGAACGAGTATTTGCATTACAAACACATTCAGAGTCTCTTTCTTTTATTTTTCTGAGCCGTTATTATTAAACTGTAATAGATTTTTCAGCTTGCCCTCTTCTCACGCGGCCTAAAGTGTCATCTATTTGTGCGCAGTCTCTTTCAAGGAGGTATTCAAAAGCGAGGCTCATTTCCTCAAACATATTTGCCCCCCGTCTTGTTAAAGCGGGATTCAGTCGTTAAAAGAAACATCAGCTCAGACACTCTAAACATCGTGTCAGTGGAAGAAACTTGACTGGTTCTTAACATTTCAGGCTGGTGACCTTCACCATCTATTTTTATTGGTTGGATGCATTTTGATTTATAAAAGAATGGATTTAGTTTAACACAATGTGATTCTTCTCTTTTATGCCAATGCATTCACTAAGAGGACCAGCTGTTCAATTACTGTTAAATATATTCCACATCTTTACACGGTCTGTTGTTCAGGAGATATTTAATTTTATTGGTGGCATCTGTGAGTGGTCGTATTGTTTTGGCTCTTGGGTTTGTTCTCCAGATGTTCATTATTAGGAAATGTAATCGACAGAACTGTTATGCTGAGCTCTGCCTGCAGGGAAATGTGATGTTTTGGCACATAAATGCTAGACCAAAGGACTCTGAAGTCCCTCTAGCCGAACCCTCTAATATAATAAATTGAATAATCAAATCTAATATAATCCAATAAAATAGAAACTCAGGCTTCTTTTATTAAAAAATCATGGACGGACAAAAAAAAGAACCAACCCGCTTCCAAAAGAAAAAAAGAAAGGAAAAGGCTGTCATTGTCAGAACCCTGTTGTTTTTGTTACGTTTTAAAGCTTTAAAAGAACCACTGAGGCTGAAAATTACTGAGTAGAAACTGAAACTAAACTTGGGTACGAAAAAGAAAAATTAAAAAAAACATTTTTTATGAAACCGAGCACATGCTGGTGTTTTATGTTAAGATTCAGTTTCCCTAGTTCCCCTCTAATAGATTGTGTTTCTCTATTTCTTGATGCTTTCATTAAATGTATCAAATGAAACAGCAAACACACGTGTCTAACTTCTTCTTCCTGACCCTGCCTGTCCCTGTCTTGCCCCTTCGCATCCCCCCGGCCCTGACAACCTCCATCGCTCCCCCTCTCCGTCATCGCCTCCTGCTGCTCTTCTGCTCTTCCCCCCCACTTGCATTGTAGTCACAGTACAGCTTTACCTCGGCCACACCAAAAGGACGGGGAGGAGCAGCAGTCTCGCAGCTTCGGCTGCCGTGGCTCATTCGGCCTCCAACCCCCAACATTTCTCAAAAAGCAGCAAGACCGGCAACAAGGCCAGAAAAGCGGGCCCTGCCAAGGTGACACCGGTCAGAAAGGCCCAAAGCTGTCAGCTCCAGCTGAGGAACTCTGGGAGGCTGTCATCGCCTCTGCATGTTACCAGCTACCGCAGCCCCGTTAAATCACCCAGCCAGTATTTCCAGATCTGTTACTAGCTTCTGCACAATAAACCAGCAATAAATGCACACTTCACCATCCTATGACACAAAGTAAAATAGCTAGAATGGTGCAAATCTATAGTTAAACAATACATAAAAAAAAAGATATTATAATAGCTTGCTTTCCATTTCCCTCTTAAGATGTTCTTGTAACATGACAGCGTTTACATGTTTTACATGCAAAATCCCTCTAGTATGACTTTGTGTTCATTATAGGACAGTGTACATGCTGGACAGTGTTGGTTCGGGCACGAAAAATTATATTTTTTTCCTTTTGTTTCAATACTTCCATCCAGCACATTTTCAGTTGCCATAGTACTTGTTGTCACTTTCAAATGGTTAAGAATGAATGTATATCATTAGGTTCAGATGTTACTAAATACACAAATGTACACTCTCTTAACATATTTTTGGCCCACTTTTAGCTTTGATTAGAGTGCATATTCACTGCGGCATCATTTCAATAAGCTTGGGCAGTGTTGCAGCAGTTCTTTCTTTCCAGAGAAGCGTTCATTTTTCACCTGATTGCTGCATAAAGTCTTTCACCACGGCATGCAAGACGTTCTCATTGAGGTTAAGGTCTTGACTCTGTGGGGGCACATCACCTATGTGTGAACCATGTGTGAAAATAATATCTTGTGCTTCCTGAATCTGTCACAATTTAAGATCAGTGAATTCTAGCATTGTGTTCTTGGGATATTTCCCTCTGCACCAGTGAAGGGAAAAACATCTACTTATGGAAAAACTGGTTCGTTCATTATATTCAGGCCTCACTTTTTAGCACATAATGATGCTGAACCTAGACCTGCTGAAGCAGCCCCATATCATATAATACTCCCCCACCAGGTTTGCACAGTAAAGAGTAACTTCATCTATTGCTTCTCTTACCTTGAAACCCATCCCTCATCGGACTCATCAAATGATTTTTCTTTTCATTTTTTCAGAGTTAAATCTTTATGCTCAGTAAAATATTATACATACATATATATATATATATATATATATATATATATATATATATATATATATATATATATATATATATATATATATATATATATATATATATATATATAAAATTATATAAAATGATATATAAAATATATATATATATATATATATATATATATATATGAGCTCTATAAAAGGAACAGAATGGGATCTCTTTTTAGTTGTGTAGATCAGTGCCATTAAGCTGTTAGTCTTACTAACAAGCTTTTATTGGCATTGATTGTTTTTTGTTTGTTTCCCTTGTTGTTTTCTGCTGTTTTTTTTATTTTTAAGTGTTAATCTGTTTTGAACGGATGTTTCTCAGTATTCCCTTTTCTGAATTCATGTGTTATTTCCCCTCCTATTTCCATTGCTTTTCTTGTGTCTGCAATTATGTTGTTTAACTTCTGCAGCGAGCTGCATATTTATGAGTTGCGGAAGTTCAAACCTAAGTGCTTGCAGTTTCTTTGTGTGTGTGTGTGTGTGCGTGTGTGTGTGTGTGTGTGTGTATGTCTCTCACAAAAATGTGTTTGAAATGACTAATAAAAGTCCGATACAAACCTTTGTTTGCCTTTGCCAGTTCTGTCATCTTCTGCCTTTAATTGAATTTTCATGCCATGTGTCACATCCTCACAAACATTCATCACCCTCAACCCTGTCATTCATGAGATACTGTAGCTGTGTTGCGTGTGCTTCTTGTGTTCATTCATGCATTTCATAATCTAACATCAAACACACCCATTATCTCTGTGCTGTGCCTTTATGCATGATCAAACTGACTGCTTCTGTTGCCTTTTCTAGAGGAAGGTTATGTGAAAATGTACTTGAAGGGCCGCCCCATCACCATGTACATGCCCAAAGACCAAATGGACAGCTACTGCTTGGAGGCCAAAGCCGAGCTGCCCAGCAACAAACTCAAACTGGACTGGGTGTATCCTTTTTGCTGCGGCTTGTTTCCAAAGGGAGCAGGGACTCAGCAACGGCAAGGAAATAAAAACCTCAATCATAGACAGAATTGGAAAGTTTTGATAAGTAATCGCGTGTGATGCTGCCATAGGTGTGAGAAGAAGCTACAAATGGGTCTTGTGCTTCTTGCTGCTTGTCAGAATGGATGTACTCAGATGTTCATTTGCACTGTGTAGTGGTGTTGCTGTCTGAGTCGGGCTCATCGCTCGGCAGCCTGCAGTCAGAAATAACCTGCATCAGCTGGCAGGCTGATGCACAAGCACGAGCAGCTCCGTTTGTCCCACTTTATTTCTGTTTTGTTCTGTTTCTGGGTATCCTTGCCTCTTTCATTTGTTGATCAGCAGTGAATGTGGTGGGTTGTTGAACCAATCCACACGGAAGAGGCCACAAGGCAAAGAAAAAGATCAGATCTAAGAAGGAAAGCAAAAATAGATATATGTGGTGCTTATTCTGTAATACTGAATTTATTCTGAGGATATTGTGATGTAATGAGATTGGGTGTAGATGAATGGGCATTTTGAAAGGGACAAATTATGATTTTTTTTTCTTATCTGTGTGTGAAATCAATACCCACACAAAAGAAATAAAAATAACACAACACTGTGTGTAATGCTGCTGTTTCTGTGGCAGAACCCGAGCTAGAATAAATGCTTTAAAGAGGAGAAAGCTCGATCTTAATCATTTTGCCACAAGTTTTGATTGATGACACAAGTCAAGAGAGTGTAGCTATGTTCAAGGAGCACATCCACATGTTTGAGCAAGCCAACAAAGCTGTCATTGATGTGAAAGGGGAAAAAAAGCCCTGAAAATCCCCTTGAACTTTACAAAACAGCGGGACATTGGCAATAATCAACTGGAAGCTGTGTTGCAAGCTTGAAAAACCAAGAAAACATCCATCTTAAAATAGGAATTTTGAATAACAGGATGATAGAAATGCGTGATAACTGTGCTCAGGTTTCAAATACAGGGCCCTTTTTATTGCATTTTGGTACCTTAGTTTTCTAAATAAAGCTGCCAAAGTTTCACATACACAGATGTAAGAATCAAATTTTTTTACAGGGCTTAAGATACTTTTGTTATCCCTCTTATTGATAAAAAGCTTGTTGTGTAAACCCCTGGCAGAAGGTACTAATCACCTGCCAGAAGTCATGTGGCGTTTTCTTCCTTGACTTTTTTAACGCTTATAGCTATGGTTACCGCGGCCGAGACTGCCGCTCCAACCTTTATCTGCTTCCCACCGGAGAAACGGTGTACTTCATCGCCTCGGTAGTCGTGTTGTTCAACGTGGATGAGCAGCTGCAGAGACATTACACTGGACACACGGACGACATCAAATGGTAAGCCAAACATCCAGCCCTTTCATTTCTTTTCCACAATTTTACCAAACATTTTTTGACAAAACAGACAGTACTCCACTCCTGTGGAAGGAAGTAACAGGTGTACTTGACATAGATATTTAGTCAGACACACTAAAGTGATTGTAGAGCAGTGGGTTATGATTATGTTATTACAGCCTGAGGTTGATAAAAGTTGGATTACAGATCTAAGAATGGATCTCAAACAGACTCTAGCTGCTTTGAAGACAAAGTGTTTGAACTTTACACGAGGCTGCTACACTGCAGCGCCCAAAAAAGGGGATTAAATTATCTTAATATGTCTCATTTCCCTAAACGCATCAGCACACTGCTGACGCTCGGCGAGGCCTTTCAAGTTGTGGAAGCACGCTGCTCATCTTTATTCAAAGGCTCTTTTTGAAGTCTAAAAGGCATCTAACTGTTCCTGTCTGTTTTTTACATCCCGATCAGCCTGGCTGTCCATCCCGATAAAATCACCATAGCAACAGGGCAGGTGGCAGGCACCTCGGCAGATGGCAAAGTAAGTGAGGTCTTAGATTCATACTTTATTATCTTTCAGCGTTTTATTTGTCATTACAGGAAACAGTTGGTGTTTTTACTGCATTGGTTCCACAACGCTAAATAGACTCTTTGTATCTGAAATGCACTAACTGCTCCAGTCGGTCATCATCACTGATGGCGTCTATCACTTTTCCCGGCAGCTTCTGGCTCCCCACGTCCGTGTGTGGGACTCCGTCAGCCTCAACACCCTGCACGTCCTGGGCACGGGTTTCTTCGACAGAGCGGTGGTCTGCCTAGCCTTCTCCAAGTCGGTATGGAAATGCAGCAGCCCCATTAAGGCCACTTACTGCTCTGATTGCAGCTGACAGATGAGTGACTTGTGCTTGTTTTGCTACGCCAGAATGGAGGAAACACTCTTTGCGTTGTGGACGAGTCCAATGACCACGTCCTCTCTGTGTGGGACTGGCAGAAAGTGGACAGACTGGCCGAAGTTAAGGTGTGTGCAGCAGTTTTGCGTTTGCCCCCTTCGTGGCTTCTGCTGTTTGGTTGAACTCGTTTCTTGCTTCATGTGCATCCGTGCAGTCCTCCAATGAGTCGGTGTTTGCTGCAGACTTTCACCCGACAGACAGCAACATCGTAGTGACGTGTGGCAAGTCTCACCTTTATTTCTGGACCCTGGAAAAAGGCATGCTTAATAAAAAGCAAGGACTCTTTGAGGTAAGAAGACACCAGATTTTGTTAAGTCACATTATAATCCTGTGAAGCATTAACAGACATTACAGTGTCTGATGAAATGTTCTTGTATGCTACTTGGAGACAATCAGTAGGGGAGAAAATTGCGACCACATACCTACTTTTGTGTTTTCTGCAGAAACAAGAGAAGCCTAAGTTCGTGTTGTGTGTGACCTTTGCGGAAAACGGTGATGCCATCACAGGAGACTCGAGTGGAAACCTCCTAGTGTGGGGAAAAGGTACAAGTTCTTGCTCACACAGATCAGCTGTCCCTGTGTGGAGATGATCACATCTGTGAAGGGTTGCTTACCGGTAGTTCCTTTTTTAACTGAACCCAGACAAGAAAAAAAGAAATAAACCGCTTTTTATCCTTCTTATCCTAAGATACACCATCTCTTCCTGTCGCTGTTTTATCTATTGATCCCCCTTCTGTTTGTCTGTCTGGCTCTCGGTCAGCTAATCTGTCCTCCCACAGCAGTCGACCTTTGTGTCCATCACCCTCCGACTGAGCCTCTTCATCCATCTCATCCCATCTCTGTCATGTGTAGGTACTAATCGGATCAGCAACGTCATCCCAGGAGCTCACGAGGGCAGCATCTTTGCAGTGTGCATGCTGAGGAACGGCATGCTGCTGTCTGGAGGGAAAGACCGCAAGTTTATTTCCTGGGACAGCAGCTATCAGCACATACAAACAGTAGAGGTGAGCACCCTAATGATCCAAAAAACCTGTCATGGAAATTGTTAACTGTTTAATTATATACAGATGACAAATGCATATAACTTTATTGTAAGTGTATTAATGTATTAGTATAAAAAACAACAGAGCAGTCAAATACAATCTAAATAGATCTCTGGGATAATTTAGAAAAAATTAATTGATGTCTATGAGTCGGGTATTAAATTAGGAAAAACAAACTTTAAAGTGTTTTGAATAAGCAAATTGAACAGAAGAGCAGACCGTTTGATGCAACACAGAGAATTTCAGCACACGTATCTGAGCCAATGTAGATAAGAGTGCATGTTTCTGCAGTTGGAAATCTGCGTGGGAAGTGTGTCAGGAAAACGCTTTTGTTGTACAAAAACAATATTTGACGAAAACCACACACTGTCGGTGAACTTATACACAAAAACCGGGGCCTTCTGAGACAATGTGCATCAACAGATGAACTCAGATATTTGTTTGGAAACAGAAGCAGTCAGGGTTTTTGATGGAAGAACTTAGATGTTTTTGGAGAAAGACCTTTCTAAAGGATAATGAGTCTGAGCATGCAAGAAATGAGAGACGAAGGAATGGAGATACGGAACGGCCTAATCAAATAACGGATTTTGAAACTAATCGAAATATTTCAGAGGATTTGAAACATGCAGTACATGGAAATTAAATGAAAAAGCAGATTAAAAAAATACTTGTAATTGTGTTCAAACATCCCACTTTCCTTTGAAGCCAGTCTTTCAAAGATCATTTTTGTTATGAAATTACAGCAATTTTCATTGAACTTACTCACTGTATTTAGTGACAAAATGCTGCTTTCAATATCCAGATAGATTTGTGAGTCAGAATTCACACTCTCGTCGAGGCCTGCAGGCTTGGATTCTCAGTACTGTATCATATCACAAATATTAGAGGGTGAAATCTTAATGAATCTTAATGAGATTCATGGGTATTTATAGCAAAAATGCTTGCAACTGAGTCATGCCGCACATGTAAAGAGTGTTTGCTCATTTGGCAGATGTTTAGTTCCAAGTGAACACGATTTGTGTAATCACTGCATTTCATTGTGCAGGTGCCTGAACCGTTTGGTCCCATACGGACCATAGCAGAGGGCCGGGGGGAGACCGTGCTCATCGGGACCACCAAGAACTTTGTTTTGCAGGGTGGTTTGGATGGACAGTTCGTGTGTATTACACAGGTAAGTACTACAATCAAGTAGTTTTCAACAGGTAAGGGACTAATATTGAGTGACAAACTAAAAGAAACCCTTTCCAGGGTCACACTGATGAGCTCTGGGGTCTGGCTGTCCATCCCTTGAAAAGTCAGTTCCTGACCTGTGGATATGACAGACAGGTCTGCCTGTGGGACTCCAGCAGCCATCAGCTCATCTGGGCCAAGTGCATGGAAGTAAGTTGAGTCAACACCGCCCCCTGGAGGCAGTCGTGGGGATTACATTGATGATTTGATTGGCTTCTGTTTAAAAGTGTTGACGTACTAGAAAGACAACAGAAGCTGTGGTTTTAACTACAGAAATCTACAGAGATAAATCAGTCTAACTTCTGACATAATATATTTTAATAACAATATTTTTTTATCTCAACAAGCCATATTAACTAACTTGATCACGTTTCAAGACATTCTTAAAACGTATATTATCTTTCATCATTGACAAATCTATTTTTCTATGCATCATAAGTAAATATTCTTTTATGAGCTTAACTGTCTTACTTCAATGAAGTATCTATTCTGAGTATTATAGAAGTGTCTGCATCAAATATGTACACATTTCAATATGAAGCACAAAGAAAGAAAGATTCTCCCTTCAGGAAGAGGATATAAAATTAAAAAACAAACCATCCAGTATCCAAAACACATTATAATCTGCACAATTAAGTTCAAACATAGAACTGAAGTAACTATCATGAAAACACATTATTAAGTGAAGTTGGACTACTTTTATTCTACCTTTTTTCTTTTTCTGACAGGATTCTGCCCAGTGCGCAGGCTTCCATCCTTCAGGAGCCGTGGTTGCCATAGGAACCCAGACTGGCAGGTATAAGTTTCCCCACTAAAAACATTATGTAGAGACTCATTATGTAAGAATAGTATTTAATCATAAAAATACAATGAAAAACCCAGCAGTCTGTCGTTGATCCTGCAGATGGCTGGTGCTGGACACTGACTCCAAGGATTTAGTCACAGTGCACACAGATGGGAATGAACAGCTGTCTGTTATGCGCTTTGGGCCAGGTATGTTGGTGACTCCGACAGCGTTTCCTCTGAGGGCTTTGGCTCCATCCCTGCTGAAAGACTTGTGTTTGTTTTGGGGAGTGTTGATTACACCAGGAGTCTGGTCTCCCAGCAATCCCGGAGGAACCATCCTTACGCACAAGCCTGATTTAAATAAAAACACTGTTACAACCTAACTGGAAGAAATAGATCACTGTGAGCAAATGAGCAAGCTCAAGTATATATATATATTTTTTTTTTCCAGTTAATATTTAACATTGGCAAACATCTACCTTGAGTTTATCACTAATGATGTTCCTGTTTTCTATGTTTAGATGGTAACTTCCTGGCTATCGGTTCCCACGATAACTACATCTACATCTACGCTGTGACAGAAAACGGCAGGAAATACAGTCGAGTGGGGAAGTGTTCGGTGAGCACCTTGATTACAGCCCCCACTCCTTTGTGACTCCTGCTTCAGCTTTATATTTAGTTTCTTCCACAGCTTTTCGACCTCACTGTGTGTTTACAGATAAAAATGATAAATGGCAACTGTCTGACTCATACACTGGTTTATCTATGCAGCAGGCGCAAGCCTTGTTTCTGGATCCTGAAACTCCCACTTTGAAAACGCAGTGAAGTGTTTTGTCCCGTTTTCTGTAAGCTGTCCATGTTTGTCTTCCACCAGGGTCACTCCAGTTTCATCACCCATTTGGACTGGTCGGTAGACTCCCAGTACCTGGTATCAAATTCAGGCGACTATGAGATACTGTACTGTAAGTAAGACCATTGTGTCCTTTCGCTGTGCACATTTGGTCACGTTTGTGAACAATTTCAAATGAAAGAACATCTGCAAGGCTGCGACACAAACGAGCCGTTTTAGCAGACACATGTTGAAGGTGGTCATGGATCAACAGCCGTGTTGACCACCCACAATGCTTTGTAGAGTTTAGGGCTGGGCGATATATTGAGATTTTAATATATATCGATATATTTTCAAACGCGATATGGTACGAGACAATATCGACAAAATATATATATATATATTTTTTTTTATGATTTTGATATAGCTTATTTTGTGACAAATTGACTTGAATGTTTTATTTGAGATTTGCACAAATGTTTTGTTATTTGCACAACTGTCAACCTCAGTGGAAAAGTCTGCCTGTTACTGTCTACATTGTATTAATTGCACAGTGTATTTTAATTTAATTGTTATGCAGGAAAGGGACATTTGTTTTATTTTATTCAAGAAGCATTTTTATTATATATATGCAGGCCGTTTATTTTTATTTCATTTGTTTTATACATTCTGATATTGTGCAGACCTCTGTTAATAAATGTACCTGTGTGACATTTGGCACGAGGCTTTGTATTAAAACTGACTGTTTTTTTAAGGGTTTGCCTCAGAAAAAATGAAGCTAACAGAGATGCTATGCTATAATGCTTTGGGGGAAACCCCAATTATGGCACAGAAAAAATATCGATAAATATCGAGTATCGTCATTTAGCTAGAAAATATCGAGATATGACTTTTGGTCCATATCGCCCAGCCCTAGTAGAGCTTACACAAATTAAAAAGTTGCTATATGAGGCAACTGAAAGTCTGTTAAGACTGAGAGCCTGATTATGGCTGTAATTAGATCCTACATTATTTTTAAGATGTAGATGTGATAAGTTGTTATATCCTGCCTGGTGCGCAGGGCTTTTAATCTCCTTTTCTGTGTGCTTGTCTGCACAGGGATCCCATCCGTGTGTAAACAGGTGGTCAGCATGGAGACCATCAGAGATATTGAGTGGGCCACCTGCACTTGCACTTTGGGCTTCCATGTCTTTGGTAAGACGTGGCTCCTTTTCCTCTTCTCTTTTTCACGTGTTTTTTGTCGTGAGACCCAGTCAGCAGATGTTTCCTTCCACTTGTCAGGCCTGTGGCCGGATGGTTCCGACGGCACCGACATCAACGCAGCGTGCAGGTCCAGTGAAAAGACCCTCCTGGCTACTGGAGATGACTTTGGGAAGGTCCATCTCTTCTCATACCCCTGTTCCCAGTTCAGGGTATGATGGGACTTGATGATAAACATGAAAGTCTTTCAAATATGTGATACCCAGGTTTTTGAGGGACTAGTTTACTTTCTCTCTCCAGGCTCCCAGCCATCATTACAGCGCCCACAGCAGTCACGTAACCAATGTGACGTTCCTGCACGATGACAGCCACCTGGTGTCGACCGGCGGGAAGGACATGAGTGTGATGCAGTGGAGGATTGTCTGAGCAAGCAGAGCCAAACGGAAACCATCAGAGCTTCTGTGGACACAAACTTGTAATGAACTGCACTAAGATGAACCGAACCAAACTTAAATGAACTCTGAATAAGAAGTGCATCTGAATGAACTGAAGTGATTTGACAGAGGAGAACCCAGGTTTTACCTCCTGATCTGCTCACAGATGAGATGAACTGCTGGAGGTGTAATACAAATGCTTGAAATACAAAAAAAAAATCCTCCTGTTTTTTTTTTTGTTTGTTCGGTTTTGTTGTTTTTTTTCTTTAATCTGTCCTCACACTACATGAACAAAAGAAAGTCTCCCCCTCGCATACTGTAGCTTTTGTCGCCAATGACATGAGACGGGACGAGTCCATCTAATAAGAACCAAAGGCTCAAACTTTAAGATGCACTTGTACAGTTTGGCTTCCACTGTTCCTCTTTAGTGCATGCTCCTTTCACAGTTCCTGGACTCCAGAGGTTTCTTTTATCGCCTGTAAGAGTTGATTAAGACTAATGGAGCTGGAGATCTGAGAAAGTTGCAACAAAAACTGTTTTTTTTTTGTGTTTTTTTTTTAAACTATTTTGTATTTAACAACTCAGGAAAGCACTAGAGAAGCAAGACCCATCCCTTTATTAACATATTCTGCCTCAGGCAACCCTAAAAGCATCTAAGAGATATTCAGACGTATCAAACAGAACTAACATAGCTGTTGATTAGCCCTTATTGATTTGTTTGCATCGGCTTTTGTATGTGGAAACTGCCTATTCCAGTTATAAAAACATTGAATAAGAACAACATGATTGGACACAGCACTGGATGCTCCCTCAATTAAAAATGATCATTACATGAAATATTCATAAATAGGCTGTGTCAAATTACATAATTGAGATATATGATTTGCTGTAACATTTTCCAAATGTATTCTAAGTATTTCTGATTTCAGTACTTTAAAAAACAAAAAAGGCACCTTTCCTTATTTATTCATTAAAAATCAAACTTTTCACTGCCAGGTTTATTTCTTTTGGCATTTCTCCTGCAATAACACCTTGTTTAGTCTTTGGTGGGTTAATGTATTTAGAGGCATGAAGCAGATCTGTGGACATGTGGGTGAATATTTAAAGCAGTTTTAGATTTGTTTAGGATGAGATGTCATATGTTTGTCTTATGTTGAATGCAAGGAGAACCAAAACAAGGCATATGCTGAGTTTTTTATTTGCCTACCTTTTATTGCACCAAGATCGGTTCAATGAAGGGGGACGGATTAGACCGTTGCACTGTACATGTCAGAGGGTCATGAGATTTGTTTTTATTGAAGTGAATGCTCTTGAGGTGTTTTATTTCCCCCTTTTTCTCTACACTGTTTCCACTTGATAAACATACAGCAGGTCTGTTACTTCTCAGCACCGGATGGTTCTTCTCCTTCTCATAAATCAGTGTCTGCTCCTTCAAGCTGCGTCACGTCCTCTCAGGTCTGAGTTGGGTGACATGAAACGCTCCTTTTCTTAAGATCCACAAAAAAACCAAGCTTACATGCATACAGGAGTAAATATGACACGTGTGATTGCAGTTGAGTAGAATTGAGTGTGAACATCACTGCCAATGTTATAAGACATGTTGGTTTGAGATCCTGAAGGTTGGCTGATTGTTGGAGACTTTTATTTAACTTTAATTAAAAAAAATATTTTTAAAAGAAAACAGGAATCTTTGAAGGCAGAGATTTCAATTCAACACCTACAGATTGGATGTAACACAACCCATCTTACCAATTACCCCATGAAGCTGCAAATTGAAAACCATTAAACATCTGACATCTGACTGAAAGTGAATGACACGTGGACTTTCTTTGGTGTCTTGTAGTTTCCATGACGTTTCTATTATTTTGTGTATCTGTGAAAGGAAAATTAGAAACCAAATGAGCTGGAGGGTACCTATAAAACATTCAGTTGTTTTTTGTTTGTTTCTTTAACAGTTTTTCTACATACAGACTAGTCCTGCTATACCTTAACCAATATTCTTTAGCATTGTTCATTCAAAGTGTAGTAATGTGTTTACAGAGCTTAGGTCTTGTGATAATCTGACGAGTGGGATTTATGGAGGTGGATTTGTGTCTTAATTATTCAATCAAAAAAAAGATTGCTTCAATCAAAAAATATATTTTCAATTAAAAAAAATGTCACTAAAAAGATAAATGAAAAGAAAATGATTTCAATCAAAAAAAAAAAGTGTTTTAATGCAAAAAAATATTTGAGACTCAAAACATGTCTGGCCAATGGGGAAGCATCCGCCCACTGGGGGATGTTTGTGTCAAAATGATTCAATAAAAAAAAAAAAAAACTTCAAAACTTTTTTCACTTCAATCAAATAAAATCACTTCAACTCAAAAAAAATATTTTCAATCCAAAAAAAAGTGTTCAAATGCAATTTTGTGGGTCTCAAATATTTTTTTTGCATTCAAACACTTTTTTTCTTTGATTGAAATTTTTTTTTAATGAAATATATATTTTTTGATTGAAGCAATCTTTTTTTGGATTGAATAATTAAGACACAAATCTACCTCCATAGGGACTGGGGGGTCGTGGGTTGTCTGCATGTGCACATCTTAGCCTCAGGTGGGCAGCAGTGAGCCGGCCAGGTCCCTCCTCCTCTCCTCTCCCAGCCTCCTCCTCCTCCAGCTTCGACTCTCCTTATTAGCATTTTCCTCCTCAAATCTCTCATCCTCGCAAGAGAGAAAAAAAAAACAACCAAAACACACACCTAACTGGAAGTAATGTGGCGTGAGTGATCCCCGCCGTTCCCCCGCAGCTGCAGCTGAACATGGACGTGAGGACACGCAGCGTCGCGCATGGACAGCAGAGACGACTGAGCACAAAGCGGATGGAAGAAAACCCTCGGGTGGTCGCTTAGCGTTTACGACTCCTCATCAGCCAGCGATCCCTCTCCTCACACGCACACGGAGGACACCAGATCGACATACGCCGAAATTAAAGACTGAGCCGCCTCATCGCAGCCCTACATCCCCGGCCGGATAAAGGAGGAGGACGGAAAATGAGGTATAAGCCGCGGCCAGATCCGTGCGCTCTGCTTAAAGCCTGAATTATGGTTCTGCGTTAAATCGACGCCGTAGGGTACGGCGTAGCGGTGCGCGTCGCCGCGTGCCCTACGGCGTTACGTTCTGCGTTGGTGTAACGCGGAACCATAAATCAGCCTTGACGCGTCATGACAGATGCGCACCGACACGGTCTGCCCTCTCCACCTCCGACTTCCATCTGCATTTCACATATGTTTTCAGAGGACTATCACGGGATGAGTAACTGTAGCAGCTTTGACTTCTCCGGGGGGTTATTTTTTACCCTTAGAGTATTTGGAGCATCCGTGCGGCCCACCCAGCTCGGCCTCAGCTCCATGACGCCTATATACCTTCTCCATCCTGATGTATAGACACAGCTATTTCAACCATGTCTGCTCTTTCCATCCTCTATTGTCACGGCCGGATCCGCCCTGTGCATTGAACACCAGTCTCCAGTTTCGGGCCAGGTTATTGTTGTCATGGAAACAGCAGCATCTCCTGTTTCCACATGAGCAATACCTGATTCTGTACATTTTAACTGATGCACCGCCATATGTGAGGGATTGCAGGGGGTTGGGGATAAGTGGGGGCGCTTATAACCGTGGCAGCAAGAGGAAGAGGGTGTTTACTCTTGGTGGTTGCCAGGCAGGTTAACAGACCCCCAACCCCCCCCTCTCTTCCTCACACACACCTCCATAAGCCTGCTCCGTGATGGATGCGCACACGCGTTCTCAGACTGTAGCATGTGCGCCTCACGTTTGAAATATTTAATCTATTTCCAAGCTTATGGGTGGTGTTAGAAGCTTTTCTCTAGTTACAATGCCTTGCAACATGCACCGAGGCCTAAATCTCCTCCAGCAGCATGCAGTCTCCGTGCTCTGGTCTATTTCTGCAGCAGTCTTTTTACGTTTCCTCCTGCTTGTAGTTTGACTCCTCTATGTTTCCGTAACTGCAGCCTGCTCCATTCTGCTTCAAGGCTTCAGATTTACTCTGACAGCTCTCCTCAGATACCGTGCACCCTCTCTCTCTCTCTCTCTCTCTCTCTGCTTTTGGCGGCTTGTGTCTGACAGACTGTTGGGCTTTGTAGTTGCTTCTCCTTAGAGAGGGAAAGAAAGGAAAGGGAGAGAGAGAGAGAGAGAGAGAGAGACATGGTTAAAAATAAATAGATAAATAAAAACAACCTCACCCTATCCAACCCTAATCCAGTAGCAAATGTGTCATCTTCAGACTGTAAACATGCAAGCCTCATAGGGCACAGTTCACGTGGATGAGCAGTGTTTTCTCTCTGTCTGCAGAGCTCAGCTCCTTGTGCCCCATCCTGTGTGTTTATTTTTGCCAGAGGCAGATCTGTTTGTTGACTTGAGCCCAAAAGGGAAGTCTTAAATCTCTGCCGAGCAGCAGCAAGGTGACCTGCTGCTTCTCTTGCAGACTATAGAAAGAAAAAAAATACAATAAGATCATTTGTTAAGCTTCCCTGCTTCCATTCCAGCATTTGTGCACGAGTGCACATGCATTTCTGAGCATGCACATACGTCTGTCAGCGTTAGCGGCTCCATTATGCAATGCCTTTTTCCAGTTGTCAGCCTCGCTGCTGTCATGTGGTTGGATGTTAGTGGTTGTTTTGGGGGTATGCTGGTCTGACAGAGATGAAATACATGTGAGAGAAAGAGTGGAAGAGGGGGAAACAATGAAATGCTTGTCTTGTGCCATTAATAGATGTTGGGATTTTTTTTTCTGAGGTGACTCATTGTGGGAAAAGGTAGAATGAGGGAGCGCAGCCACTGGAAGCTAAAACGCTGAGTTCTGTGTTGTGCTGCAGGACGCCGCTGGCGATTCCCCCTGAACTGATCAGAGAACAGCTCCCTGGAAGCCTGCGTCACTGCAGCCACAACACCTCCTCCCCCAGCTCATCTCTGACAGATGAATGAATGATAAAGGCTGAAATTGAAGGATCATAGTCCCAATTTCAAGGAAAGGAAAGATGACATTAAATATTATACTAATATGATGCAATGGCTTGATTTTGAAGTAGCCGTTATAAATGTGTAATCCATTTAGATTATATGCAAGGATTGTTTATAAATCTGCTTTGGTTTTCCTCTGACATGATGGAGGTATCATATGACTTCACCACATGCTGTGAAAAGTATTTACGGCCCAGCGAGGAATTTTCTTCTCCAGTTTTCAATTCCCCAGATTTTTGCAGCTTGCAAGACTATAAAGATAGTCTCTATTTGTTGTGCAAATCCCCTTTTAGTACCCTTGCCCCACATTTGCTCAACTTGGCTTGGTAATAACGCACATTGCCAAATATGTACAGACTAAAGACTTTGCATAATTACAATAATACAAAGTTAATTTCATGTAGACAAATACAGTTGCATGATAAGTTTGTTAATATTAGTTTGGACTGTGGAGGAAAAAAAAAGGTCTAATGTTTTCTGCAGCCTCTTTACTCTTTTGACAGAGGAAGTCAAAGAAGATTTTTCATGAATGCAGCGTTTCGGTTTGTTTAGAGGTGACTGAATGAAAGAGAGGACTCTAGTTTCAGTCAAACTTGGTGAACGTTGTGCCATGATGTGGGTTTGCTTGGCTGCATCTGATACTGGAAACATTGATTGCAACAAAGGAAAGAAAGCCGGCACAAATTACTGGCTGACAAGACAAAAAGACTCAAAGCTGTCACAATAGAAGCATCAGTTAGTCATTATGATACAGTCAGTTATTGGGGAGATGTTCCTGTGATTGTGTCTAGGGTACTGCTGTTGATTTAGTTTTTTATTTTAACAAAAAAAAAAACAACCTTGGAAATGTTATTAAAATACTCATATGATTCAAAATGGGTAATCAGCGTTTCAGTTCAACCAAGCCAACACTTCTGACCATCTCCATACATTAGCCTCAGCTAAGTCTCGTGCTTGTCTGGCCTCCTCAGCTCTAAGCTGCACGTTGCATGTTTCTTGCCTTTTTCTTTTTTCTTTAAAGCACACAAAGCCGTCTAATCTTTTGGATTGCTCTTTGTTTGTTTCCCCACACACCTCAGCTTGCGGTGGCAAAGAAGCTTAATGGTCTGCGTTTTGGTTCGGCCAGATGGACCCCTTGGTTTTAGCATCAAATATAGTGAAGCCACACATTTTACAGGAGATCAAAAAAACACGGCTGCCTAGAATTCAACACTAATGATTTCATTTGTTCCTCCGGGGACCTATGATGGTCTCTCTTCTAGGAAAGTTGAGCTGAATGAGGAGATGTGGTGTGCTCTTGTGATTGCCTTCTCTACACTTAATAAGGGATTAAGGGTTATGGCAGACGTGCAGCCTCGTTAACATCCAACAGTCTATTTAAAGCTACATTCTGAGTATTTCATGCTATGGAAAGGCAAGTGTAAAAGCACTCTTGTTTTCTGTGGGAGCTAACATGTAATTTTCACCCTGTGGAAAAGATTCCTTGGAGGCTGAAAGGCGGCAGTCCGATTGCCGGAGCCGAGCGAGTTGACTGGTCTACGCGAGTCACATGTTCTTCCCCCGCTCTCCCTCTCTTTTGCATTCCCTTACTTACTCTGTTGCAACACTCCTCATCTTCCTTCGTGCACTCCTTCCCCCGTACTCTCTGTGTCACAGGCTCTGCTGGCTTGGTGAATTTTTAAGAACTTTCTTTAGAGGATGTGAAGAGAGGGGGGAAAGATTGAGTGCATGCTGCAGCAGCGTCGGACAGAATGTGCGGTGTTCTCTCTGCTCAGGCTGACACTTCCCCCTCTCCTGTATAATCTCCCTCCTCTCATCCTGCACTTGAGGACTGTGTCGTCTCCTTTAGCGACATGTATTCCCTGGACGATTTTGGGTAAGGGCGCATAACTCTTCATCATCATCTCTTTTCGTATGTCTCTTGTGTGTTTCGAAGTTGTGTGAGATTTGGTTTTGGACTGATGCGGCTTCTTCTCAGTTGAGTGTGTCTGTTTAAAGCCTAGCTCAGCTTTCAGACCTCATAATCTGTCTGCCTCTTCAAGAAGTACTTGCAGGAATGCTTCTCTGCAGTAAAACTCAGGTTTCTCTCTCATTTGGTATCATTGTCACTGCTTCTCAAACTTTACATGCAGTTGGCTTTAGTTGGAGTGGAAGCAAGGAAAAGCAGGAGAGGAATATCTCTTCCTGGAGTTGCTGGTTTTTCTCTCATCTGTCTCCTTCTTTCCAGCCCTCTGCTCTGGCTGCAGCTTTCTTTGTAGCCAGCTGTTTGCGGAGAGGTTTGATTTTGATTGGCTCAGTTCAGCCTTTTCCTGGGAGTCAGTTTTCTCGCCGCTCGTCAGCACTTCTGCTCAGCTACTCTTTCTCCCGGACACTGCTGATCTGACTCGTTGCATCACGTACATGTCAGAGGGAAAGACAGGAAGTAAAGGATAGAGAGCCCTAATCTCTGAATGGCTAAATGAGTGGGACTATCCAAAGCCAGATGATATACAGATAGAGCAGTCTGTTTATAACGTGGCCCGGGCAGATTACAGCAGGTCATGGTGACTTGTGTGAGCTCAAATACAGATGTGGATCAGAGTAGGGTAGAGAGGATAACAGCTTCGGTTCAGGCTTGACTGTATGAAGTGTAGTTATCTACCGCAAAGTACAGTATATTCCCATGGAAAACCTTCCTGCATTACTAAATATGCTCTTGGTTTGTGTTTGTTTTTGTTCTGACCGACACGGGCACATTCCCGTTAGAAATGGTTCATATACTAAACTGTTTGGTCTGTATATTCAACCATGTGGAAGTGCTAGTTCCTTTTAAGGAGCAGGATTAGTGACATGATGAACTGAGGACAGCACTGAGGTGGAGGAGGTGGGGGAGGGCGGCGGCCGGGAGGAACTTCTGCTGGTATCCATGACATTTAGCCTCAGGCCCAATTGGCATCCATGGAGCTGTGTAATAAATACATAATTTCCTTTTGGAGGGTTACTGTTCTGGTGTTCCCCTGCTGCTTGATAGGGAACACTATCATTTGTTTTTTCCTTATATTAAGATATTCCATCCTGATTAACCTTCTATCAAAGAATCTATCGGCTCATCTTGCATGTACGAATGCTCCGAAGGGATCATTGTTGGGAAAATTACCACGCTACCTTTTTTTTTTTGTTCTTTGATTACAGTTTATGATTTGACACAGTTTAGTAGTTGTGCAGACATGAGCACTTTGGAGGAAACTGCCATGTCAACAGCTGCAACAGCTGGAGAAAATAAAGTCTGCAATATGATATGAGCTTTCAGTGGGATGTAAGTCTCAACTTGAGGAGAATTGTCTGATTATTTGCTTCACTCTGCGTCAATCATCAGCATTTTCCAAACTACAGTAATACTGGACTCAAGACTCATCCACATCCATGAATGTTAAATGTGAGATTAACTGATTAAAACAATAATTTAAACACCATTTCCAGAAATACCAAATATGAGATATTAATACTAACGCCATGTTTCTAATGAACTGCTCATGCCATAACCAACCACGAATGAGAGATTAATACAAGCCTATAGCCACTATTGCAAAATATAGTATAAATAAGACTCTTAAAAATCAGTGTGTCCATAGCATTATCCAGAACTATTCTTATAGCCTTTGTTATCCGTTAAAAGCTGTAAAACAGTACCCACGGTAACAATAAGGGTTGAACAAGGACCTGCAGTTATGGCACTTTCACAGTGAAAGCATTATGTAAGTTACACAGGTAATTTATCACCACAGAGCTGCTGTACCTGTTGACCTGCAGCCGGTGAGAGAAATGACCCTGCCTTGATTTTGCTTTTTCAACAGAGTTTGGCTCATAAGTAGCGATGCTAATCACTGAACCACAGATCATCTACAACAGATGCAGACTCAGTCTGTGTTACTATGGGGACCTCAGATGAACTCGGATTCTGTATTTCACATTTATGCAACATATTAATACAAGCCAGTTTGAGTTTCTGGCATGTTTTTGCAGTCAATGGAAAATAGTCCCATGTGTTTGAAGGCTGTATCCGGCCTGTGGACCGCTAGTTGAATACCCCTGATAAATTTAGTTGGAAATAGTACAAAAGGAAGACCTCGACTGTGAAATGGAGATTTTCCTTTCTTTTGTTTTTTTTTTTTTTTTTTTTTTACCTTGTCTGCACACATATTATTGAATTATACCATGACGGTAGAAACCAAAAGTGTATATATGTGCATTATTACTATATGTAATATATACATATATATACGCACACATATGCGTACACATACATAAATATACACATACAAACCCAGTGTTTTTTTTTTTTTTTTTTTTTTTTGGGGGGGGGAGGGGGTGGGGGGGGGGGGGGGTGACGACATCCGCTGCCAATCCAGGAAGCAGGAACACACGGAGACACACGTCAAGCACTGGAAATCTGCAACAAAAAAACCACAAACAAAGCACGAAACCGGCACGGAGCCAACCAAAACACGAACAGCAATCGACCTAAATCTTGAGATCTGATCGCAGTCTGAGCTAAGCTATCGCTACCGCTACCTAAACCCAAAAACTAGAGAGCCAGCATGCAGGTGAACAAGCCAGTGTGTATGTCTATGTGTGTGTGTGTGTATGTATATGATCATGCGTGTGTGTATGTGTGTGTGTGTGTGTGTGTGTGTGTGTGTGTGCATGTGACTAAATGACTATATGTGTGTATGTGTGTGTGTGTGTGTGTGTGTGTGAAATAAACCAAACAAAGCTCCACCTGAAGTGTATCTATAGTGGGGGAGGGGGGGGAGCGACCCCGCCACCCGCGAGACCAGAGGCCGACAAGGAAGAGCCCGGAACCCAGGCCACCGGCAAACCCCACAGAGGGGAGAAGCAGGAGGGATTTGTTTTTTTTTTAAGTATCAATCAATCAATCAATCAAAATACTTGAATAATCCCAGGGTGAAATTATTTAAGTATGTTTATTCTGGAATCAGCTCGGGGGGATACCGCATCACTCACCTGTGTACAGTTGGGATAGGCTCAGGAGCAAAGGCCAAATAGCTTTGACCTCTTTAGTCTGACACACAGTGAATGCAGCCTGCAGACTCGATGTTGTGGGTGAGGATAAAGCTGAGTGGGCGGGCTAATTCTCCCCTGAGCTGGTTCTGTGATGTCATATCCATGTATACCTCTTAAGTCTGCTCTGGATCACAGGGAGGGTGTAGCTCATCCCAGATGTCAGTGAGCAGGAGGTGGGGCACACCCTAGACAGAGGAGACAAGCAACCATGTGTGCTCACTCCCACACCTACTGTCATGTTGGAATCACTAAACATACTAACATTCGGGCTTTTGGGATTGTGAGGAAGCTGGACTACCCAGAGAAAACCCACACATACGGGGAAGCACATGCAAAGTCCATGAAGGAAGATCCGAGATGTGAACAAGGAACCTTCTTGCTATGAGGCGATGGTACTAACCACCACACCACCATGTGTAGAGACTAGGAATGGGCGATATTTTACCGTTCACGATAAACCGTCAAACAAATTCCTCACGATAAGAATTTTTCATCTCGGGATAAAATACGATAAATTCCCGTTGGTGACGTTTTTGTGTAAAGCTGATTTATGGTTCTGCGTTAAAACGACGCACAACGTACAGAAAGGAAGGAAGGAAGGAAGGAAGGAAGGAAGGAAGGAAGGAAGGAAGGAAGGAAGGAAGGAAGGAAGGAAGGAAGGAAGGAAGGAAGGAAGGAAGGAAGGGAAAAAGGAAGGAAGGAAGGAAAGGGGAGGAGGAAGGGAATAAGGAAGGAAGGAAGGAAGGAAGGAAGGAAGGGAAAAAGGAAGGAAGGAAAGGGGAGGAGGAAGGAGAGAGCAGGAGGAAGGAAGGAAGGAAGGAAGGAAGGAAGGAAGGAAGGAAGGAAGGAAGGAAGGAAGGAAGGAAGGAAGGAAGGGAGAAAACAAGGAAAAGAGGAAGGAAGGGAGAAAACAAGGAAAGGAGGAATAGAAGGGAGAAAACAAGGAAAGGAGGAATAAAGGAGAGAGCAGGAGGAAAGAAGGAAGGAAGGAAGGAAATGAGCCTGAAAGAAAGAAAGAAAGAAAGAAAGAAAGAAAGAAAGAAAGAAAGAAAGAAAGAAAGAAAGAAAGAAAGAAAGAAAGAAAGAAAGAAAGAAAGAAAGAAAGAAAGAAAGAAAGAAAGAAAGAAAGAAAGAAAGAAAGAAAGAAGGATAAATTCCCGTTGATGACGTTTTTGTGTAACAAACATGGCGGATCTGAGAGCGAGATAGATTTATAGTTGAAAAGGTGGAGTTGAATTGGTATTTTTTTTATCGTCATTTTTATCGTTATCGGGATAAATGCCAGAAATTATCGTGATATATTTTTTAGTCCATACCGCCCATCCCTAGTAGAGATCTATACATGCCAAAACAAAGTGACAACATAGAGTCTTTAAGTTTGTAGTCAATTCGGACGTCCCCACATATGCCCTCAATACTTCTAAAACAGCTTCCCAGAGTTTTTCAGAACCCAGTTTGCAGCTGTGCGCTGGAAAATGCAACCTGTAATTCTCTAAGTAGTAATTAAGACATGGACACAGTTGTGAGGATCATGTTTGATTCTCGGTGCCATGAATTGCCTTTGAGCACTTTCTCCCGTTGCTGTTCGATGTTAGTGAGCAGACCTGATCTCCTTCTGGGGCACACCAGAGCCCCGTCTGTCACAAACTGAGCTTGTTAACATTTGCGTAGCCTGGCAAAGAAATGTC
Organism: Cololabis saira; assembly: GCF_033807715.1. NCBI lineage: Eukaryota > Metazoa > Chordata > Actinopteri > Beloniformes > Belonidae > Cololabis > Cololabis saira. The sequence continues at coordinate 22,258,823 of NC_084602.1, forward strand.
CTGCAGGCCAGCTGGGTCCACCTCAATGATGCTCAACACAGACATTCATTTGAACCTGAGAAAAATACAAATGACTGAAAGACTGATGCTCCTGTTCAACCAATTCTTGTTGATTGTGACGCTCACTTTACCAACCACACAAGGCTTTATATGAAAAGGATTGCCATGTTGCCCTCCCAGCCAGCGTGACTCGTGTTGTGTGGCATGAGGACAGCTGTGGTTTTTTGGGCTGGAGGCCAGTGATCAAAGCGGTTTTAAGGTTCAAAGGGTAGTATTCTGTGATCTGTCTTCTATTAGTTTGAGGTTTCAGAGTCAACCTTTCAGAAGAAGACAGCAGTGTTGTTCAAGCGAGCTACACGAGTGAAGTGAGCATCAAGATCACAGGAGTGAATGAGAGAAAATACTGTAGAGTCTACAGCACAAATAAACAAGCCCACACCTCCACAAAGCAATCTGAGATTTGTTAGTACCGGTATGTATTTGATGTGCTTCCTCTTTTATTTTGAAAGTCTACTTCCTTTTTTGTAATGGGTGTTTTGATTTTTCTGGCTCGCTTGAACCTGACTAGCAATTGTTAATTGATGCCACCTGTGGCTCATCAGTCCCCTGTTTATATGTAGTTCTGCTGTGTACTCCGTCTGGCTGTTTTATTCAGCCTATCATGTTCCTCTGCTGCTACCAGCCTTGCTCTTCCCTGAGCTCTTTTTTTTTGTAGAATTTACGTACGTATTCAGCATTTTCAGTGTGAATTATTAACTAAAGGTCTTCTGTTTTGTACACATTCTTCATGTGTCGCCGGTTGAGTACCTGGTAAACCTTCATGCTGTGTGCATGTCTGGCGTCTCCTCTTTGCTCTGCATGTGTGTGTGTGTGTGTGTGTGTGTGTGTGATCCCACAAATTCATATAAACACACTGACCTCCCGCTTTGGACACAGGGGAGAGTAGGGAGACAAATACTATAACCTAGTTGCCCTACTCTGAGCGAAGGAGGCACCAAAAGAAAATAAAAGAACATGAGTTTGCAGTTTAGAAAGATCACAAAAACTATTGAAAAAGAAGAAATGTAGGACTGTTTGGTTGCATCAGTGTTCTTCAAGCCGGGACCCACTGCCCTGCATGTTTTAGATGTTTCTTTGCTCCAACACACCTGATTCATCTGAATGGATCACCATCACTTTTTCATACAAGTCTGTTTGAGTAAATCAATGAACCCATTAATGTAATCTTCTAGGTAAATGTTTTAGAGGTGGAATCATAAAAAATATGCAAGAACACTGGCCTACGTCAGCCAGTAAAGGTGCGCTTCTACAGTATGTCCAGGTCTTTATTATTTCATTAGACATCTGTGTGAAAGACTGTCAGAGACAGTCAACTTTAGATAAATTGTGCTTTTTTTTTAAGCAAGCAATGTTTCTGAGCATCCTTTCCCAACCCTAACTTAGTAGTTTTAGGTCCTGAGTCAAACAGTAGGGCTGCTTCCATTAGATGGGGTCGAGGGTATTTCTATGGGGTCTAAATCGTTTATGAAGTTGAAATCATAACAGGGTTGAAGCACGTCCCTGATGTAGGTTAGGTACTCAGAGTGGCCCAGAAAAACTGCTATATGGAGGGGATGTGTTGACGCGATTGGATGGATATGCCGTGGGCAGGAGGTAACATTTTTCCGCAAGGTCAATGTCCTCATACAGTATGAGCCGTCTCTTATCATTCATCGCCATCACTGCAGTTATGCAAACGGCAAACATAAACACAGCAACCATCTCAGCTTCTTCAGTATTGATCTTGTTATTATAGTTTTTCCTTTCTCTTTTATTTATTGGCTGTTGTCAAATGAACGTGAAGGTGGTGCATTACTGCTACCAAGTGGTAAGGAGTGGTACTTTGAGAAGTCAGTAGATCCTATCAGGTTTATCACTGTAAAAAGAGAACAGAGGAGGATGTTACAGTTCCCCCTCACAGGCTTTACTCCCAACTGCCACTAATGGAAATGCAGCAAGTGTGCTCAAAAGTGAAGTTATAACAAATCTCACACAGGACATTCTAGACACGTGGTCCTCAACCTTTTTTCAGTGATGTACCCCCTGTGAAATATTTTTTCAGCCAAGTACCCCCTTACCAGCGCAAAGCACTTTTGGTTGTAAAAAAAAAGACCTAAAACAGAGCACTGTGCCATTAGTAACTGATTTATTAAACATAAAAATATTGCTGCTATGCTTCAACCACGACTCCATCGTTGGTCCAAGTGATTGACAGTAGGAATGGGCGATATTTTACCGTTCAGGATATACCGTCAAAAAAATTCCCCACGATAAGAATTTGTCATCTCGCGGTAAAAGCGATAAATTCCCGTTGATGACGTTTTTGTGTAAAGCTGATTTATGGTTCTGTGTTAAATCCACGCACAACATACGTGAAGGAAGGAAGGAAGGAAGGAAGGAAGGAAGGAAGGAAGGAAGGAAGGAAGGAAGGAAGGAAGGAAGGAAGGAAGGAAGGAAGGAAGGAAGGAAGGAAATGAGCCTGAAAGAAAGAAAGAAAGAAAGAAAGAAAGAAAGAAAGAAAGAAAGAAAGAAAGAAAGAAAGAAAGAAAGAAAGAAAGAAAGAAAGAAAGAAAGAAAGAAAGAAAGAAAGAAAGAAAGAAAGAAAGAAAGAAAGAAAGAAAGAAGGATAAATTCCCATTGATACGTTTTTGTGTAACAAACATGGCGGATCTGAGAGCGAGATAGATTTATAGTTACAAAGGTGGAGTTGAATTGGTATTTTTTTTATCCTCATTTTAATCGTTATCGGGATAAATGCCAGAAATTATCGTGATACATTTTTTAGTCCATACCGCCCATCCCTAATTGACAGGTGAAGCCAGGTGGCATTTGACAGGTTAGGTGGAACCATCCTGGTGTGGGGGATACTCTGGGGTTTTAGGATAATAAGTTGAATAGCCTACTCCTGAAGATAAAATTATTTTATGAATTTAGACTTATATTTTCCTCAATTATTTATGAAATATTTATTTTTAAAGGATTTTTGCATGGATGCTACTTTTTAAATATATGTATATTTTAAAATCTCACGTACCCCCTGTAGTGCCTTCACATACTGTACCCCCAGGGGTACGCGTACCCCCATTTGAGAACCACTGTTCTAGACAATAAACCACATTCTTGTACATGTTGTTAAGCGTTTGTAAAGAAATGTTTTGATAATGCACATCCATGTTTGCAAGGAAACATAAATGGCAAAGCTTTCCTGTGACAAATCTGCAACTGGGTCGAGCTATGCAGTGTCTCTCAGCAACATTTTAAGTCCATTAACAAGCTGATGTTCATGATTTTTCACTCAGTGTCAATATAGCAACATCAGACTGAAATTAAGATTACCGTAAATCATGAACAAATTAAAATTTTAATGGTCCCAAAAAAGGTTGGTTGACCTAATCAGTTACAGCTCTTCCAGTGAAGATGAATATCAACCAATACCCTGACCCGTCTGCTTTATTGTCCCAGTTCTAGCTTTACTACTTCTGGATTACCCTCAGGATGAAGTCCTCGTGGTCCCTGAGGACATCTCTTGCCCTTTTTTTCTTTTTAGTGTGTCGAATTTAGAGTGAACTAGGGATGATGGTCACTCAGTGGATGTTAATGGACGTTTAGCACACATTCCTCTGAGAGTAGATGTGTGTTTTATTGTATTTGTGTACATTCGCCCCTTACAGCCGCTCTCTGAGGCAGAGGACATTCTAATCAATAATAGCTTGACACACTGTGGATCACTGCCGGGTATGGCAACAGCAGGCTAGTTGAGAGGAGGGGCGGGTGATATAACACGGAAACCCTTACAATCCACCCCCCAGCACACTTACAAACTGTGCCGTACGTTTGTGGGGAGGGGATTTGGGGCTAAGAGGTATATGAGGTAATCTCCCTTGGGTTAACAGTACAATCACACACACACACACACACACACACACACACACACACACACACACACACACACACACACACACACGCTCATCTGTGATGCAGTCAGACAACTGGCTGGTAAATGACTTCATCTCTGCCCGTCTGTCAGTCATCTCTTTGTTGCTGGATGGATGGATCATCGGTCTCATTGTGGATTCAGCAGTGCTTGTGTTTTGATCCCATTTCATTTTTAAACGGATGTTTTAAGTTATTTGTGCAGCTGGTTTGTAATTCATATCACATGCTTTCATCTGATGGATTAAACTGCTCTTAATGAATCTTAAAGGTGACAGAAAAACACAGGATTGTGTGACAGACAGCTGTTGTTAGCGTACTTGCTGTTTCCTTGTATACCAAAATGGACATACATCGGCTCCAAGTGTTGCGTTACTGCCTTCCCCAGAGCGTCAGTGACTCAGGAATGTTTTACAGCCACATTGCTGCAAGGTTTGTACTGACACTTTGGTTGACAGTGTGGAAGTGTGTGCTTGATCGTTTCCTCTTCCAGTATAATTGTGAGTTGATTGAAATGTAACTCAAATGATGTGAAAAGATACAAAAACAGTTTTGGAAGAGTGAAAAAAAGCCATATTCACAGTATGTGGATTGAATTTGTGACCATTTGGTTTGTAAAGTTTGATTATTGTGTGCAACAGCAAAAAAAAGGAGTTGTGATATTCTGGGAGCACAGATGGGCAAATCTTTCCTAGTTGTATTTTAATCAGAGCTAAAATACTAATCTGTAATCTTAATCTGGGCACAGCAAATTGTTCATAGATGCAGAATTCAGATTTTTTTAGTAACTGTTACTATGCGCATGAATAATTTGATTTACCTTTTTGGATAGGGTTTTTATATATAAATATAGCCAAGGTGTCAGAAGTTTTTGACTCAGATCTTTTTGATGATCCGTGTTTTTATTTGCTTTAGCACCTCTAATTGCATCTTTTCAGTAAAAGCCTTTGATGTTGCCAGAGGAAGACGCAGCCTTTTGTGGCACTCAACACTGCACACGGAGCATCTCTGCATAGCAGAGACATCCATGCACACTGAAATCACACATGTATTAAACACAACATGGTTTTTGGCTTAAAGCTGCAGCCTTTTCTGGCTAGCGCCCTTCTCCTTTTCCCTCTGCACTTTCTGCTGGCAGAAGGAAGATACAGGGAAGAGATGAAGAGAAAGAGGATGCTGCTTCTGTCCCAGTTGCGAACCGTAGGATCAAACGGCTCTTGTTATCGTGAGGGAGCTGAGGAAGGAAAAGGGGGATGTTGATTAAAAATAAATTACAATGGGATTTAATGTATGTGCATCTGCTGCTTAAAACTGACTTGACTCAGATTGTAGAGCTCAAAGACCTGCTTTGTTGTTTGAACCTGGCGCATCATTGCTTTATTTTTCTTTTATTGTAAAATGACAAATGTCTTTAAACATTAAAACACTTAACACTAGTGACTGATAAAAACTGCACATGCCGTGCATGGTGGAGGATGGAATATGTATCCCCTGCTACTAATCCAGGGTGGACAGACTCAGCAGAAAAATATGTTGAACCAGTTACTGTAATGAGTTAATATATTTGACTGATCAAGTTTTTTATGTTTTGAATTTGATTAATGAATGAGCTGAGATTATTTTCATGAAGTTCCACATGCATACATTTATTATATAAAGAGCAACACACACATGTAATCAAATAACCGCCCGAGCAAGAAAACACATGTGAAATAAAAATATCTGCGCTCAAGGCAAATGCATAATGACACGAGACAGGGATTTTGTTTGTGCTCAACTGGGACATTTAGCTAAAAACACAACTACATCAATTCCGTTTGCATTAATGCCATTAGGGCCGTTGTTCTCTGTTTGATCTCCCTCTGTCATTTGGGGCTTAATCATGGTCCATTCTGCAGTGTTTCAGTATTCTTGTTTGGCCTCTAAATTGGGGCAGGGGTTAGATAAACACACTGCAGTCTATTAAAGTAGGACCACTTTGTACACTGGGATCAAGGATGATTAGGATTTGCTCTCACTGTGGCATATAGATTATATGAGACTCCCGTCTGCCATAAATTATACTTTACATGGAACTTTGGTGCTTAAGTGAAAGGGATTCAATTGCTTTTTGAATCTGCTTAGTGCCTTACTGAAGGCATATTCTATATCCAGGAGAGGTATTAAGAGATAACAGAAATATATGTTCATGTTCATATATACAGTGGAAACACAAACAAGTGTATGGGTTCAGTTTTCTTAGATGTATATCCACTTTTGTTCAAAGCTCCTAACTGTATACTGTAAACAGCCAAAGACCTGTGTTGCACTTTCTGTATTACAAAGCTGCTGACAGGCATGTGATCTGTGTTGTTTACTGCAAGTAGAAAATTATCTTGCTTCAGCTTCAGCCAGGGAAGATTGTGATATTTTTAAACCCTGACCTTTATTTCATATTTATTAGAGTATACATAATTAGTAAGAGCAAACATGGTCAGAACTGGTCTAATAGTCAATAACAATGTTATAACCAGCACACAAAATGTTGTGTATTTCAAGGCAGAGTTGTCCCATCTTAGTGAAAATGCCTTTTTTGAGGATTTGGTTCAACTATTTATAATGTTGACCAGGTTAACACCTTAAGATTGTATATTCTTTCATGAACAGATTCATTTTACAATATGTTTCTACCATTGTGTATTTTAGTGTATTATTATTATAGTGTTGGTGTTAATTATTATTTTCGTATTTCGTTTCGACGCTGGCTCAATGATAAATAAAGAATCTTGAATCTTGAATTATAAGCAGTCTTTGCCACTGATAGGATCACATCATCCGCATATGTGTTTTATCCAAATTATGAATCCTACAGAGACAGGAGTTTCTAACGGCTCATAAAGTCTTATTTTGAAATATTGTAAGACATCTGGAAGCTAACTGTGAATGCGCAACCTGCACAGGAAGGATCAATTGATATTACTGAGTCTGAGAAGTGACAGGAGAATTTACAGCTAGATTAAAAAACAAAACATGCTCATCAAAATGATATACCTAGAAGCTTGCATGGACTTATTTTCGGACTAAAATGTAGATTCTATGTTGTCATGCTACAACTTGAAGAATACTCTCCTATTTGTACTCACAGCCTTATAGTCCTTTATTCTTAAAGTGACCAATTTCATGATTATATCTGTTTTTCCTTTTAAAAAAATGCTCTGCATACTGCAGACAGAGTAGCCTGCCCAGCTGCACCCATTCACTTCAGTAAAATGTTCTCTTATGAAACAGGTCTGGTACACTTCCCATTCACCTCCACCAATACAGAGCATACCAAACCAATCACAAAGGGGTGCGGGCAGGCTTTATACAACGATGTATACAGGAAGTCCAAGAGCCACTTTTCAAAACTACAAGATTGTCCCAGATTTGCTATTTACACAATCACATCATCAGCATACATTTAAACCAAATTATGACTCCTAAAGCATCCTACAATGAGACTATTTACACCTTAGCTCAACAAGTTTTTACCGCAAAACTGACTACAACTGACCAGCATTCCTACTCCACTCCATGCCCTTTTGGATGTCTTCTGTTGACGCTATAATGACAGTGGCTGACAAGGCTAGAGACAGAAAAGAGTTCAGTATCAAAAGCTATGAAAAGTATACATTTCACATAAATACTGTATAAGTAAGGATGGCATGATAATGGCTCAAACAAGCACTTTTATTTTGACGTGGACAGTTGCACCTTGAAATGAACAATTGGACAATGTGGGTTTTCTTAACAAAGAGCTGATTCTGAAACTTTTGTCCTTATCTATCATTTATGTCCCAAAAGGTGGAGGTTGAAGCCAGAGTGAAAAAAACTCAACAAGACTAGATCAGTGTGTGACAAAATTGATCACAATAGGAATCTTTAGGGGAACACAATGATTTATATGTTAAGAATCAAATGTGATGTTCCAATTCAATTCTATTCTATTTATATAATGTCTATTACAACAGAAGTTGTCTCTAGGCGCTTTCCAGAGACCCAGAACATGACCCCCAAGCAATAATTACATAATGTTGAAGATGAAGCGAGGGTGTTGATAAGTTAATGACTGTGTGTGTCTATTTTAGTGACTGCGTTCAATGTTGTTTAGTAGCAGTATCTCTGTATTTGCAGTAGAGTCAGTTTGGCATTGATTCCACATCTCGCTGTTGAACTTGTTCACAGGATCTGGTCGGCTCGCTTGCAAGTGACCTGGCCTCACACTGCTTCTCCGCAATAAAGTTGGCTTGTGCTGTTTTTAGTTCCCGGGGCCTCTTTCCCTCCCTGTGACTGTGAACAGTACTTTCCCCGTGGAGCAGATTAGAGGCCTTGTTCAGGAGTTAAGTCCTGGTTAATTTAGATTTAAGACCGCAGTGAAGTAATGATCTGCCTTCGAGGCTCCGCCTCTAATCCAGCCAGTCAGACAAGCATCATTCTTATGTCAGCTGGACCCCTGCACTCACCCAAACCCTGTAATGTAAATAGAGATATACACCATACTTCACCAAGTGGTGGCCTGGCGCCTAAATGTGAGGTCTGGAGGCCATAATCCTCGAGGTGAAAATTATAAATGGAGACAGCTAACTGGATCCACAGGTTATAATCAATCTGAGTGGGTGTTTGTGAGTTTGTCTGTCCCCGTTTCTGCTTCTTGAACTGGCCCTTCACTAAAAATAACCATTACTGTTACTTGGGTATATGTACCCATTGAGCAACATGATATGTTGTGTGTGGGTGCAAAGTTATGTATTTCTGTTCCTGTTTGGAAAAAAGCCGGATGGCATATCACATCGCTTCAGTCTCGACAGACTGAGGGTTTGCAGGAGCACTTTGCATTTTTTGTGCACGTGTTACATTTCACAGTCATCTGTGTCATTAGTGGGTCTGGCTACTTCTCCTCTCACGCCCAGGTTAAAGCCAGACTGAATAGAAAAGTTAGAACATGCTTATTTTACCAATTCATCTGTTGGTGTTTGTAGTGCAATAAATATATATATATATATATATATATATATATATATATATATATATATATATATATATGAGAGATAGGCCCACATACTTCTTGTGTGATGAAAAGCTGCTATGTATTTACAAAACATCTCCTGCGCTGAAATCCTCCCAGATGCTGACCCTATGTCTCTATTAGCTACAGCACCAACTAGGGAGCAATCAAACGCTGTAATTACCACTTCTGCTGCACAGGAAGTCTCTCTGGATGCTTTTGTCTCTCAGCTGACATTTTAGAGGAGGTTATAATTTTTTCAACCTAGTTAATAAGCATGAATGAACCTGACTAATTAAATTAACAAAGCTGTCAACTTCTGCATGTCCAAGTGTTGTGGCAGTTGACGAAATGATTTAAAAGGATTTCCTCTGAAGGGAAAGACTTTCTCCACAGAGGGAATGCTGGAGAACTGCCCGAGACCGGTTCTGGTATGTGCATTTCAGTGACCTTCCTGGTTTCTCTGATGCGCTTCACGTTTAACTACCTCTGTGTTCAAATACGTGGATAATGCAAGGCCCTCGTTCTTTGGAGTGAGGTGTTTTGTAATTGTCAAGATCAATATGCTTTGCTGCTTGAGCAAAAACCTCTTGCTCCTTTTCTATTTTTCCTTTAGGTTTATGAATGAACCTGTTGCAGTGACTTTATTTTATTATATTTGCCTGCGTCTGTAGGGAGCAGTCGGATCTGTGCGTTGCAAAGGGTACACACTTGTGTGTGAATAGACTACAAAATGTTGAGACCTCTTGGAGCTACTTCAGACAGTCAATCTTTAGCATGCTCATCTTCACCTTTCTGCATGTTTTACTCGGCCGGCCTTCTCGTTCATAGGTCTAATTAAGGAGCCAGAGGTGCTCGTCTCTGACATGCCCTCTGATGTCCGGCCGTAGCCTCAGATTCAGCAGATGTGGGGTTAAATGATGTCCATCACCCCCAATCTCTCTACATATGACTCATAAATAGAGAGTGATTGGACCAGAGCCTAGATGCCAAAACTCATGTGCTTTATCATTAATAAAGCATGTGATGTCTTCATTATTGCGCTGACTGACTAAAATCTGATGTTTGTATTTGACAAACTATAAATAAAAAAGGCAGCATGTCCTTCTGATCTGCACACTCATCCTTTTACCAACTGCTGGCAGTGCAGCACTGATGACAATATAATGTTCCTTAAGTGCACTGTGATTTGTGTCTGTCACCAATTGGCCAAAAAAAGTCATAGTTGGTGGTCATAGGTAAGAACTAATCAATATATGATGAATAAGTGATTATCTGTTTCAGCTCTGACTGATGCAGTGAGTAGTTTTTCATTTTTAAACAACCATTTCAAAACACATACAAGGGTTAAACTAATTTTCTGCATCAGCCAAGAAAACAGCTGAGGAGATGTGTAGCCTTATGAAAACTATGCAGAAATTAATTTATTAATAGAAATACATTTTAAAAAACAAGCTTGAGTTAAAAGAAAGATTCGATTCTGGTGTGGAAAAAGGCTCATGTGGTCTGATGAGTACAGGTTTCCTCTGTTGCAGAGTGATGTGAACATCAGCAGGTGAAAGTGCTTCTCATGTCACAGCTAGCACCTCCTGCCCAGGCCTGAGGGGACAGGCTTATGATCTTGGGTCTTAGTCATGTGCCCAAAACATGATTGACTTCTTTTCTTTCTCCACATCAATGGAGTTTGATGTGGTTAAGGTAACATGAGGCATAATTTTCACACTCAGATTGACCTTTACAGGGTCCAGATCCTTTGGATTTTATAGAGAAGACTTTAAGCTGCACATACAATAAATTCAGCTCTGGATAAAAATAAATACCGTAACATTTCATGAGCATATCGATGGTAACAACATTGAGTTTTTTTACTTTAAGTTACTAGTACAAAAGCCAAACACGATCATTTTCAGACCTTTCGTGACCTTTCATGACATAAAATTTTGATAATCACTTCCTCATAGTCTTCAAAACTCCCTTAAAAGTAAATTTTTCAAAAGATGCGAAAGGCTTTGGCACATATCAGCCGGTTTTCTGTTAGTGTCCTTCTGCATGTAGTTGTGAACCCTGAAAAATCTTTTAAGAACAGTTTTTCTGATATATTATCTTTGTTTAAAGAATACAAGAAATTGCATAAACTAATGTTAAAGTCTTGCTCCCTGATAAGGAAAACAAAGACCGAGGACCTAGTTAATGTTATAGCTAGAATTAGGTCCAATTAGCACCCATGACCAAGACATGCTGTCATTTATTGATATTGTGCTCAAACCACTGTCCTGTAAAGGCTAAGAGTAGTGCTTAATTTGACAGTCAATCAAAGTATAGTTTAGTTGTGTAAAGTCAAAACTTTGTTCCGAAGGGATATCAATAATAAACATTCTGTGACCAGATATTTTTTCGCTCAGCTATCCGACTGTCGTGTGCATGACTGAATGAAGAATGAGGGCATTGATCTGCTATAAAGTTGGTAACAAAAAAGTGACTGTGTGAGGGGTTGGCTGTGTTGTTACCTTGAGTGCTTTAAGACATAACCACTAATGGTTACAAGGGAAATTATTAGCCCTTAATTTCCTGTTTGCTGCTTTGTTCTGCAGCTTTGTTCTGCAGCTTTGTTCTGCAGCTTGCACTGTGACTGTAGATACCGGGGTTGGAAATGAACTTCTTCCAGTCACTAATTTATTTTATTTTATTTTACCAGCCACTTTCATCTACAACATGTAAAAAAAAAAAATGTAATAAATGCTCTTATATTCAAGCTAATTTCTTTAGCCAAAAGCAATGTTTTAATTTTATATTTTGTTAATTTTTTTAAATCACCAAGACATTTGTTATTAAATTAAAATAAATTAAATTAGATTAAATTAGATTAGATTAAATTAAAAGTAAATGAATTCAACTGAACTGAAGTGAGTTTGACTCTCTGGATTATTTTTCTAAATGTGAATGATGCACTTGAAAACGTTTTGTACCAACAATATATCTTTTTCTTTAATTATAAAGCTTACTGAACAGAACATAGTCTGGTTTGTCTTGAAATACACCTGCAGGTTTGACCATTGTAACATATTTTCCAGTTTACACACACAAAGTATATGTTTTTTTATCTTTTCTTCTTTGCTGTCTGTCTCTTTTGGGCTTTCACCAACTCTGCACAAGCTTCATTATCTTCAACGTAAACAGAGCTCTTTTATCTCTTTTACCTTTTTTTTATGGCTCGATAAAAGCAATGCATGTTAATGTGTTGCTGTGGTTACCTATTGTGTCTCACGTTCAATGTCTGGTCGAAACAAGCTAAATTTGCTTGGTTATTACTTTCATTATTTTATTATTTGTTCCATGTACCCATCACAGTGTGGGTGTATACACAGCCTGTGGAAGAAAACGTCAAGAAGTTGAGAACTAAAGACATCAGCTTCAAAGTAAAAGCTAAACTAAATCAATGAACAAAGGAGCTAAATAATTAGTCATGTTAATTCAGTTACAGCATGTTACGGTTAATTTATTTATTCATTACTTCACTGATTTGATTCTGGCTCCTTGACCTGTTAGATTGGCTGACTGCAGAGTTCCCAGTGTTGAAACCTGTGAGAAGTCTGGCATTTTTCATTTTAAAATCTTAGATGAGTTATACCTTATTTTATGCGTTGTTTATATACTTCCAGGTTATAGCTGATCACTTGTTCACGTCACTATTTCAAGCACCTTCATGCCTGTCATAGCTCTGTGATGCACGAAGTGGCTCTGCAGAGCTTTGTTCCTCATGAATATATCTTTGCTGACAGCTTACTTCTACAGTGCTTTGGTGTCCTTTTGGTAATGTTTTTTACATCTAGTTTTCAACACAGAAAACAAAAGGATCTCACAAATCTGCACCACGGTCATGAGCCGGCCACGCAGGACTGTGCTGAATGCGTCATCATTTGTTCGGGTCTGTTCCGGTGCCTTCCACCGTGAACCAGTGAGATGAAACAATTACCCCAGCAACAAAAGCTAATTGCCATGATAACAGAAGCCCTGGCCTCTGGTGATACCCAGAGAGGACGCCTCATGCAACCCACCACCCCAACCCACTCCCTTCTGTCCTGAGGGAACACGATTGCCAACCTAAATACAGGACGTCTAGAACTATTCATGAGCATTATCTTTCAAGCATGAATATTCTATTTGATGCATGTTGATGTTTTGCAGATAAGTTCAGGAGTTGTTTTCTGCTGCATTGGTTTTTTTCTAGAAATAGACCAAGGTGGTCTGGGAGGGGAAATACGTAGCCCTTGATACAAAAATTGTACATGCAAAGGATTTGTGTGGGGGAGGGTGGGGTGAGGAGAGCGCATATGTCTAACCATGTGTGCAGGGAAGTGCTTTACTTAATTCAAAAGCCTGGGAATGTGGCCTCCTTTTCAACACTTGCCTATGAGGCTTCTTTGACATGAGGAAGCGCTCAGAGCCTTCATATCCTCTCTGCTCTTGTTTTTCCTCTCGATTCCATCGTTTCACCCATTTCTGTCCCTTTTTGTGCTGTTTTTTTGTCTTCCTGCCTTTTAAATGATTAATTATCAGCTTCCAGTAAGAAGTGTATTTTTTCCAAGGAAATCAAGATAAGTTGATTTTTAAATTCAGACCACCAAAACAAATATATTGATAGTTAAAGAAAAAAAAATGTGACCTCAACATTTTCTCAGCTATAAAAAACAACATTTGTCCTGTAAATTTGTTGTGTGTTTAGCATGCGCTATATCCAATTTTGTCCATCAAATCATTTGCTAGTAATAGAGAAATATTTTGTATTTTTAAGTATGTATAGAATACATGGAAAGTTCAGCAGGTTTCATTCTTCAGAGGATTGCACCAGCCCGTCCATGTCATCCATTATCTGTTCTTACCAACTTTCTGCTCTGCTGAAAATGGTAAAAACAGCTGTAATCAGCCATTTTATTTGGAAATAAATGCAAAGGGGGCTGTTCCAAGTGATGAACCTAAGGCCCCGTTTACACGTAGCCGGGTATTTACAAAAACGGAGGCGTTTTCATGCGTTTTGGCCGTTCGTTTACACGGAAACGGCGGTCAAAGTCACCAAAAACGATCATTTCTGAAAACTCCGGCCAAAGTGGAGATTTTCAAAAACTCCGTTTTCCCGTTTGCGTCTAAACGGAGGAAAACGGAGGAAAACGGAGATTTAAGCTTCAGAACGTCACATTATGCACCAGAAACTCACCAGCGTCATGTGTGCGACCTGTGTTTACAATTAGTTTGGCCACCGTCAATATTTTCTTGTATTTTACCTGTTTAATATTCTAAAGTCACACTTAAAAGTAACTCCCCCCCCCCGTCCAGCCTCCTGCTCATTCAAGCCTGTGAGCGCGTCAGCCAGCAGCATGAAGCCTGAATTATGGTTCCGCGTTAAATCGACGGCGTAGGGTACGCGGCGACGCGCAAGGTACGTGCGCGTCGCCGCGTACCCTACGCCGTAGGCTCTGCGTTAATGTAACGCGGAACCATAAATCAGCCTTAACTGGAAGTTACACACGTGTCATTTGTTGATGTTTTTCCAGGATTCTGATTGGCTTGCATGACGTTAAGAGCGTTTTCATGCGGGTCCGTGTAAACGAGGATTTTTTTGAAAACGTAGAGGGGAAAATATCCGTTTTTGTAAATACCCGGCTACGTGTAAACGTGGCCTTAGTTTACTGTACCTCTTGAGGTTTTTATCAGGAAGCATTTGTTTCTAATACATCACAGTTATATGTAAAAATGGAAAAGTGCCATGTAGAATCACTGAGAAATGGGTAATAAACTGCTGCTTAAACCAGAAAGTCCCCCCGGCGTTCTTTTATTTTCTGTTACCAAGTCATCAGGTCGGAAAAGTCACACAGCTACTGTATATAACTTTGTTCCACTCTCCGCGTGGGTTGTCAGTGTGAGGCAGTTTTCTTTTCTCAACTGTTTCATTCAGTCACACAAAATTACATATATCTGTGTTATTCAATAATCTTCTCACTTTCTATGTTCTCCTTAAATCCTCCAGAAAACTTCCTCACATTATCCTTTCTAGTGTTGTCCTTAATGAAGGTGTGTGATGTTATCACCTTGAGATTTCTTAGTGTTGAACCTGAGGTTAGTGATAGTGAAAATGACTTCTGGCCAGGTGGGAGCAATGTGTGGTTGATGTGGTGATAGTTTTATTTTGGAGATTGACTTGGTTTTCTTACATTTTAAAAAATTCTTACATTGTCAGACTTCACAATAATGGGAAAACATGCATTCGTACATCCTTCTTGCACAGTACTCAACATGGCTTCTTTTTATATATATATATATATATATATATATATATATATACTGTATATATATCCTTACTGCATTAGATAAGTATGTGCTTCTGTGTTGTTTCTTTACTTGTAATTTAAAACAAAAAAAGGATATCCTATGCAACATGACACCAGGTTTTCTCTATGTCAAGATGACAAAAGGAAAACATAACTATCACATCCCTTCGCAGGTTAAATTTGAGATTATGGCCTTACATCATGAAACTGAGTGTTCTCCAAGATAATTTGTGTGGTTTTTATTCTTCTGTAGCTTCTCTGCAAAATATTCTTAATGCGAGTTGTGAGAAAAAAGACCATAAACAACTAGTTAGCTGGTGAAGTAAGGCGAATAAATGGAGATGAGTTAAAATGTCTTTTTTCCTCTTTTGTACAACTAAAATACATTCTTTGCATCTTAAATCATTTAGCGTGACCTTCAGTATTTTCCTGTGTGCTCTCTGCAGCTCTCAGCATCAGTTTGATTCATCCTGTTATTTTAATGTCACTGATTCAGCCATAGCTGACCTTTTACAGATCATGCCATACTGCCCACTTCCCTCAAACACGCTCATTTCAGCAGTCATTCTGGTATTGTGTGTTATCCCTCCCATCACTCATCTTTTTTTCCCCGACTGAAAATACACAGAGTGACTTTCCTTTCCTGTTTTACCAAAGTCCACCATCATCAAATACTAGATGCTAGAATACTAGATGACTCTGCTTACAATCCCAGCAGAGCGCCCATCCAGCACCGTCCCTCAGGCTGATCCAATCTAACATCAGCTACATAAGGTCACTCACTGAAATGTGGAACACACCGTCATAGGTCTATAAAATACTGTTTTTGCTTCTATACCATAAGCTGCTCTGTGATGGTCTTAACATCCTAACTTCTTTTTCAAGAATCAAAACCATCATCTTCAAGCTCGAGGCCCCTCCAACCCTGTGGCTCAAAGCTGCTCCAGAAATAGAGGTTCCTTTTGTAATGAGAGATGCCTCCACCTCATTTTGCCCCTCCTTCTCTTTTCCCAAAGAGACTCCGGTGGTCTGCCGGGTCTCTGAAGTAGGGAGAAGGATATGTAATGTGATTATAGACTCTGTTAAACTCGTGTAGAGATGCGGTAAATAAAATATCTGCAGATATCTCACGCCATTTCGAATTTACAGAAGGGCTTTTTTTGTTTATAAAGAATTGGTTTTAATTTTAAAATCTCGCTGGCAATGAAACTGACCATTATTTTACTCTTAAAATTATTTGTTATTTGGATAATTTTATGAAAAGAAGAAAAAAACACAAGAAGAATACTTCAATAATTGTCCAGCCATCATGTGGCCTCATTTTTATTTCACATGTTACATGAGGGTATTATTTCTGGGTATTTAACAGCAGTTTTGTGGTGGGGGTGGATATTTGACTCAAATCAAGTCCATCTGTCAAGTAAGGCTTAAATACTATACCCTTAGGAACAGTTTGATGTACTGTTGTTCAGTCCTTAAACTGGCTTAATATTTTTTTATTGAAAAAACAAAGATCTGTCCATCTGTCATGTATCAAAACAATTATTTTGCTTTATTTTCATTTACTCAAAAACTTGCATCTAGAAAAGAGAATACTTTCATATTTAGCTTTTTGGTTACTGAGAACTGCTTCTTTGGTGACTTTTGGAAACTGAGAACTGGTAAAGTTGTTTACTTATATTTTTTACAATATTATTATCATTCTGCAAGATGTCAAAAAAACTTGTCAGACGTCAAGGCAAGTTTATTTGTATACCACATTTCATGTACAAGACAATTCATAGTGTTTTACATAACTTTTTTTAAATGTGTTAAAAAATGTAAATGCAGAATTAATGACAGACAAAGAGAATTAAAACAAATGAGATGCAAGAAATAAAGGTTGCAGTGCATTGTGGTAGATTACTGAAATGCAGCAGTAAATAAAAAGGTTTTCGGCCTTGACTTAAACCAACTGACTCGAAACACACGCCTGTGGTAACCAGTGACAACTGGGAAAGGCCAGATGACAACCAAGAATAGTTTGGTGACAACTGGAGAGTCAATTGGTGGTACGGAAAGACGGCAACTGGTTTCAAGTTAGGTTAGCACCCCAGCTTGTATTTTCCTGGAAGGGAGGAGCCACAAAAGCTATGAGGAATCCTTCTAAATCATACCCCCAGGGGATCCCGAGAGGGTGGGGGCGCGCCCCAACCGGTTGATGAGCCATGCTAATGACCAGACGAGTAACGCACAGTGCATCTGCGGCACAGTATGTAAGAATCCGCATGGGCTTAATAGCCATCAGGCCCTGACTAAATGCCTGGAGAGAGAGTAGGGTTTGGATGAGTAACACCCAGACGCAGATGAGATGGAGGCGGCAGGATGTCCAAAAAAAACCAACTTGATTTATTAAACTTCAACAAAAAGTGCTGCTGAACAGGATTTTCAAAACAAGAGCCTAAACTTGACAAAACCATGTTGTGAAAAATGGTGGAGAGAACAGTACGGACCGGCAGGGAGTAAGGGAAAGACAAGACCAGATACAGGGCTTGACGAGACACAGGTGGAGACGATCAGGGCAGATGGGAACAAGGGAAGTCAAGACAAACTTAAACACAAAGACATGGGATTTCAAAATAAAACTTGGACACAAATACAAAAACCGTGACAGAGTGCAGTGCACAGGACCAAATCCTGATGAGAAACAGGATGACACCCCAATTGGCAAACTGAGAACCAATTGGTGCAGGCTGATGATTGAGGAGATGATTATCCATACATTTGTATCATCACGGCTCGACTACTGCAATTCCTTATTTACAAGTCGCAGTAAGGCAGCCATTAATTGCCTGCAGTTGGTGCTAAATATTGCAGCCAGGCTGCTACCATGTATAAGGTGGAGTTCTTATATAACTCCGGTCCTGGCCTCTCTACACTTGCTTCCTGTCAGTTGCAGGATTCATTTCAAAGTTTTAGTTTTAACTTTCAGAGCTTGCCATGGCCAGGCACCTGATTACGTGTCTGACCGGCCTCCCTGTATTCCTAAACCATGTTAAAAAGTAAGCGTTTAAATGTAGAATCAAAGAGAGACATAAGTTAAAGAGAATAAAACAAATGAGATGCAATAAATAAAGTTTCCAGTGCATTGTGGTAAATTACTGAAATGCAGCAGTAAATAAAAAGGTTTTCAGCCTTGACTTAAAACCAACTGAGAGTTTCAGCAGCCCTGTTTCATTCAGGGAGTTTGTTCCAAAGGCGAGAAGCATAAACGCTTCCCCATAGTGTTTGGTTTTAACTCTGGATACAGAACGTATGCCTGACCCTGTCAACCTGAGGATTCTGGTTCAGAGATGTATTTTTGTACTAAACCATTCGAGGATTTATGAACCAATAGCAGGATTTTAAAATCTATTCTATGGCAGACTGGAAGCCAGTGTTAATATCTAAGAACTGGAATTGTATGGTCTCTTGGTCGAGGACTCGGGCAGCAGCGTTCTGAACTATCTGCAGCTGTTTGATGGATTTTTTAGGGAGACCCATGAGAACAGCGTTACAGTAGTCCAGTCTACTGTAGATAAAACTGTGTACAAGTTTGTGTAAGTCGTGCTGAGACATCAGTCCTTTAATCCTTGATTTGTTCTTTAATTTATAACACGATGACTTCACTACTGTCTTAATGTGGCTATCCAAATTCAGGTCTGAGTCCAGAACCACACCCAGATTTCTGGCTTGGCTGTTGGTTTTTAGCTTTACTCCTTGAAGCTGAGTGCTGACTTTTAATCATTCTTTCATGGTTCCAAACACTATTATTTCTGTTTTGTCTTCATTTAAGTGAAGAAAATTCTAGCACATCCACTCTTTAATTTTATCAATGTTTGAATTGGATTATAGCTTCGTGGTGAGATGGTTATATAGAATTGTGTGTCATCTTCATAGTTATGATAACAAATATTGTTCTTTTTTATATATTTTAAAGGAGCTTGAGGACGGATTGTGGCAAGATTTATGAAAAAAATCTGTATACATTTTAAGTTTTCTAGTAATAATGTCAGATGAAGCGTTCCAAACCCAAAAGAATGAGCCCTCTAGTGTATCTCTCCTTTGCCTTGAACAGGCTGTGTGCTGCAAAATGTGCTGCAATTCGGTCCCAAATTTCCCGCGCTGGGCTGCGGATGTGACGTCACATGACGCTGCATGTGCGTTCTCCCCGTTCTCCCGTGCCGGCTTCACTGTTGGCTGCAGTACCCCCAACGGCCGTCGTGGTGAAGGGTGGCGCTAGAGAGTCTAATTTCTTAAAAGGAGCCTCAAGCTCCTTTAAGTGAGTGGGAGCATATAAATAAACAACAGAAGCCCCTGAACTGAACCCTGGGGAACTACACACACTCTTTTCTTTAGCTGTGATTTGTAGTTACCTAAGACAAAGACACAAAATAGTCTTTGGGCCTGATTTACTAAAGGTTTGCGTGTGTTAAAACCTATGCAAACTTGACAGCACCCGCAAACCAAAGTGCCAGCTGATCTACTAACAGCGTGCAAAGACGACTGCGTCTCTGAAATGCGCCAAATTGCACACGCAATCCATTTAGTACTTTTGCCCTGATGAATAATCAATATGGGGCGTACCCGGCAGAAATCCTAAATACTGGGATGGAAAGATGCAAATTGCTCCATTTACCACGCGCAATGAGATTTACCAAGCCTGAAAGTAATTGCGCGTATTGTGATTGCGTCTGTATTTAATACGTTTGAAAGGAAGGTGCTAATCTGCTGCTGCTGTTATTGTGGCAAGGAGGCGACATCCAAAATCAAAGAATACGCAGAGAGAGAGTCTTTATTCTGCTGCATGCTATTTTAAAAATGGTTGTTAAAGGCCACTTTTTCTTTAGTTCTTCGCCTTATATCTTGCGACCTTCTCTTATTGTGCCCCCCTCCACTCGCCCACAAGCAGGCCAAGCCTTTGTGCCAAAACTTTGTATTTTATTGATTACTTATCTTATTGAACGTGAAATCATCCTTCGTAAATTACATTTAATTAAAACCCGTGCTTATTAATCACAAAACACAGGTTAAACATCATGACCAAATCCGCTCCGACCCGCTGTGTCTGTGATCAGCGCAGACAGACTGCAGCTTCGCCTGAATTATGGTTCTGCGTTAAATCGACGGCGTAGCCGACGGCGTAGGGTCGCAGTGCGGTGTGCGTCGCCGCGTAGCCTACGCCGTCGGTTCTGCGTTGGTGTGACGCGGAAACCATAAATCAGCCTTTAGTGTGCGCTCTGTGCGCTGTTCTGAACACTTCTCTTCTTTCGGCCATATGATGGTCCCGTCTGTCACACATTTACTGTCAGTGTTTGCTATATAATATATAATATTTGCAATATACTGTGGACATCTGAATAAAAACTTAACTCATAAATAGATGAATCAAAGCGCTCTCCAGCTCTGCGTCTGATTGTCTTTTTCTCCTCAGATCATGCCGAGCACCGCGGGGTCACGTAAACCCGACCAATTCAATATTAAAATCAAATTCGGTCCTGTGGCCCGTTTTTCTATTTCGTATTTTTGATCTGTGCCTAAAATTGAAATATGAAAAACCAGACGTTTTTCCGTTTTTTGTGTTACCAACTGCATTTATTCTATCGCAGGTTTTCTCCGATATTGCGTTTCTTTTGGTAATGTTTAAATTTCTTTGCTGTAGTTCATGAATGTGTTTATTTGCCTCTTCCACTAATATCTCTAACTCCAACTCGTCAAATTTCATTTTGCGCTTGTGACTTGTGACTGTGCATTCCATCCAGACTCTCCATTGCGCAGAGTTTGCGCCGCAAACCTTAAGACACGCAACACCTCATTTAAATACTGCTGTTTGCACCTGTTATCAATTGCGCACGCAATATTAGTTGATCACCCGCAAACCACACGCAAACAGCACGCGCAAACTTTTTTAGTGCACACGCAATTTAGTACTCTTTATTTAGGATTTTAGTAAATCGGGCCCTTTGTCTTTTAGATAAGCCTCAAACCAGGTAATGCTTTGCCAGAAAGTCCCACCCAGTTGTTCAACCGGTCTACCAAGACATTATGGTTGAGCATGTTGAGTGCAGCACTGAGATCCAGTAAAACCAAAACTGAAATATTGCCACTATCCGTATTGGAGAGAATGTCATTAAGGACCTTCACCAGAGCTGTCTCAGTGCTGTGGTGTGGCCAGAAACTTGACTGGAAGACATCAAAACTGTCATTTAGTGTCAGTAAGTTATACAGCATTTGAAAACAGCTTTTTCTATGATTTTACTAAGAAAGGGGAGGTTTGATACGGGACTATAGCTGTTCATATGTCTAGGCTGTTCTTTTTTTAAAAGTGTTTTAATGATAGCTGTTTTCAGGCAATGAAGGAAGATGCCTGAAAGCGGAGACATATTTACAATGTCTAGAAGATCTGAGGCCATACAATGTTCAACAGCTTTAAAAACCCTGTTGGCAAAGTATCAAGTAGTCAGTGGTGGATATTTATACAATGGAGATCAAAGTGGAGAGGAGATGATGGTTAAAGAGTTAAGTTGATACCGACTGAGATGGAGAGGTTGTCAGTGGAGGGATGTCATATGTTGGTGTTTCTCTTTTGCTTTGAACCTCTCATATTTCTCCTAAGTGACATATTTCCACAATGTATTTCATACCTAGTGCCACTGCTGCCGTGATGTATTTTTATGTTACTTCATGTCATTTTACACAGCTCAACCACAACATTAAAACCACCTGCAGATTTTGTCTAAGTCATGTCTGTGCTGTTGTAGGTGCAGACATGACTCCTCTCTGGGCATCTTTTGGTGTCGGACACCAACAAGTTAGGAGCTGATCATTGGGATCCTGCAGATTGCTCAATCAGACTACGATGAAGAATTTAGTGTCTTTGTGTTCTCAAACATTTCCCTCAAGTCATTCCTGAGCGGTCTTTGCCAAGGCATGGAGCGCTTTGATAGGAGATGCTCTTCCCACGGTAGCCGTGTTGTCTATGCCAGTGTTAATGCAAGCGGTGTGTGTCAAAATTAAGATCACCTTTCACCTTTTAAACTATGTGACCCGATGAGAATTGCTCTTTAGTTAGTGACTGCTGGCACCAGCCAGGCTGCCAGACTGCCAAGGTTAGTCCCCAAGGTGTTAAAAGAGAAAACTAGACAAGCGCTCAGTCACTTTGATGGTTCAAGTGAACCCCACTTCTCCCTGCCAACATTATCTCTTCACACTTTCTCATGTTTCCAAACTGAATCAAGTTTAAACCTTTAGTTACATATACAGTGGCAATCATAAAATATGGGGCTAAACTTATGAACAACCCCTTAGTTGTCTTGGAACTGGTAATTTTTTACCATTTGAGCCTCCAGCTGGTGACGTTCTTGCTGATCAAACACTTGTGTTTTGTTTTTTTTACACACTGTATCATTATCCCACACAGTACACACACCCTTCTGTGCCGATGCCTCTACACATGTCTTCGTGCTGCCACACCGCATTGAAGGCTATGACAGAGAGGGGAATTTTCCAGGGTTCTGTTTTTGGTTGAGGTCTCGTTTACAATTTTTTAAAATGGCACTCTCCCTCCCACGGTGGGAGTGGGTTGTTCCTGACGTATTGGTAATTGGTGGTAGCAAACTGGAAGGTTTAGCAGCCTTATGCTGCTGTTTTTTGTTCTGTTTCAATTCAGTGATCATCTTACTTTTCTTATTTCTTTCTTTGTAATGGTTTTGAAAGCTGGCTGTGGGTTGCATGCAGGGGCGAAAATCCCGGGGGGGACATGGGGGACAAGTCCCCCTCATTAGTAAAGCTGTCCCCCCCTAGAATAATTTGAGACAGAATTAATCATTTTGGAACAATGCAGTAGTATTTAGTAGTGATGCACCAACATGAAAATTTGTGGCCGAAACCGAAATCGAAAATAATAATAAACAGTAAAATCTCATTACACTTAAAACAAGAGTCATCACCAGAAAAATAACTTGTTATTTGACAATTTTCACCTGTTTCAAGTAAATTTTCACTTGAAATAAGTAGAAAAATCTGCCAGTGCGACAAAATTTATCTTATAAGCAAAACAATCTTGTTCCACTGGCAGATTTTTCTACTTATTTTAAGTGAAAATCTACTTGAAACAGGTGAAAATTGTTGTTTTTTTTCCAGTGATGAGTCTTGTTTTAAGTGTAATGAGATTTTTTTTAACTAAAAATTAGACCTTTTAACTAGAAATAAGACAAATATTCTTGTTAAGATTTTGGGTTTTTGCAGTGTATTATGTCAGATGTGCTGTATTATTGCCAACTTCCACCTAATACCATTGTTTTGTATTGCTCTAAGAAAGGTATTCTGCCTGTTTGCGAGATAGAGTTGAAAATGTCAAAATGCTGTATTAAAGGAAGGCTAAAACTTTTATTCCTTTTCCCCCCCTGGATTTATTCTCTAAAATTTTACTGTTTATTGTCCCCCCCAACTATGAATCGGGATTTTCGCCCCTGGTTGCATGTGATATAATGTACAGGAACAAATGTAAAATTCCAACATTTTGAAATATCTATAAAAAACAACTGTATGCTCTTTCTGACGTTACACTTTTTTTCTCATGGAACACTTACATTTTGTTTATTTAAAACTAGTCTTGGTAAAAAAAAAAGGAACAGAAAACCTCTGTATTTTGTTTCAGCTATGTAGCAGAGAAAACGACAGAAATGCTCTGCGAAATTAGTTCGACACAGATGCCAATATTCCTCTGCAAACTCAACAAAGATATGTTTCCTCTCTCTTCTGCCAGTGAGCAGAGTATCTGCCAAGCGAGGGCCTCTGTGATGGTCTACGACGATGCCAGTAAGAAGTGGGTGCCCATTAAGCCTGGCCAGCAGGGCTTCAGCCGCATCAACATCTACCACAACACTGCCAACAACACCTTCAGGGTGGTGGGCGTCAAACTGCAGGACCAGCAGGTGAGGAACGGACGGCAGGAGGCAATATTTAAGGAACACTTTGGAAGTCTTTTCCTGGTATTTGATTGACAATTATAACAAAGGCATACTGACCTTTGCAGTTGGACTCATAATAAATGAGACCTCAATAGCTGGCAACACTTGCAATGTGAAATTAACGTTTTTTTTTCTGTTTGCTTTATTACAATTCCAGCTACGTTTTCAAATACATCTATTGTCGTTTCCAATGAAAACCTGTCAGTAATTCTTTTAGAGATTGTTCCCCTTTGTACAAAACCATCCTTCACATTGAACTTGAAAGATGGGGGACTTCAGATATTTTTAGGTAGAGATTGCTTTCATTTTTAAAACAAAGAAGGAATGGGAGAAAAACTAAATTTGAGATACATTTTTTTAATGAGCAGAAATTGACATTAAGATGGGATAGGGATTATACAACATCATAGTTTGTATGATTTCAACTAAGTCTTCATAGTGCCTGAGAGTGCAAATTATATAAATATACATTTTGAAAACAAAAATTAACTTCCATTCATAACAACCCAAAATGAGCAACCTGCTGTTGTACATTTGCTTAATTTTCTTTCTCTGTCTAAAGGTGGTGATCAACTACTCCATAGTGAAGGGTCTGAAGTACAATCAGGCCACGCCAACCTTCCATCAGTGGCGTGACGCTCGTCAGGTCTATGGGCTGAACTTTGCCAGTAAGGAGGAAGCCACAACCTTTTCCAATGCCATGCTGTTCGCCCTCAATGTCCTCAGCTCACCTGACAGCGGAGGTAAGGATTTGAGAAGCATGCGAACACTTCAACATACCGATGGATTTTCTTGTATCACTCCCATTACCTTTTAAAATGTAAAGAATATAATATATGTTCTTTTGACTTTTCTTAAACATCCTAGGCAAATAAAATCTCTCATTACCAAAGATAAAAGGAAGATGGGTGTTTTTAAGCTTAAGTGATAATTAGTTGATGCTGATTTTCATACATTTTATATATATATATATATATATATATATATATATATATATATATATATATATATATATATATATATATATAAACAGCTGATTGAACTGGATGTCACCATTCAGCAACACTGCAGTATTGAAATCAGCGCTGAACTGATCTCTACTTCCCCCTGCTGGTTGATCTTGTGCACTGCAATCACACTCCGAACACGAGGCTCGGCTATTATTGTGCTCGGATATTTTCGAAGATTATTTTTGTATTTTGAATTTCGATCCCTTCAGTATCTCAGAGCAGAATAAATTTGCATGAGGTTATTTGATCAAATTTGAAGTTGTTGTGCATATAAAATGAATAAATTCCTTTGTAACTTTGAAGTGTATTTGAAACTTAACTCATGCTACCCTTGGTTTACTAAATAACCCCTGAGCATCTCTGGTTACAGTCTACTTATATGTTGTGTGTGTGTGTGTGTGTGTGTGTGTGTGTGTGTGTGTGTGTGTGTGTGTGTGTGTGTGTGTGTGTGTGTGTGTGTGTGTGTGTGTGTGTGTGTGTGTGTGTGATTTTATTTAAGAGACACATAACACAACAGACAAACACATAAATACACATAACTGCAGTGTCATCCCATCCCATCCTTGTGACTGTCATATCAGCAGCTAAAATATCTCCTGTGGAGTCTCAGTGTCGTACCCCCGTCTTGCTCACTGGGCAGCTTTACTTTTTATGGTTGCATATGGGCCACGTCATTCAAGGTGTGTGTGTGTGTGTTCATGGGAAACCCTTCCACGTCCATGGAGCTGTTTCTTGTAGAGAGCAGCTAGTGATACTCTGATGTCACATAGTATTGATTGTTAGTTGTGGAAACAGGAATGTTCCCTCCACCATGCTACTTCCAGAGATTTCGCCTGGCACCCTTAAACACGTGTCTTCAGCCATCATCATCCTCAGTAAGTTTCATGCTGTTGAGAAATATGTCCACCAGTTAGGCTTGTTTTCCATGGCAACACACTGCTCAGCAGATGGAGGGAAGTTAAACATAAGCCAGATTTGTTTTTTAATTGCAATTGTAACGGTGTTCGAACAATTTTGCATTGCGCTCCTTACAACAGCGGAAATTACTATGCTTGACCACAATTTGGAGCTACTCCTTTGATTGTGTTCCCACTTTTTGCCACCTTATGATTTTTCTTTAGTCTATATCATAATAAATACAAATATTATTTGTCTTCAGACTGTTATATTTAAATTTAAAAATCACATGAAAAAAAATACTTGAAAAAGCAAATAATTTTCAAAACTTTGTTGTTGTTGAGCCATTTAATAGCTGATCTCAAATTCTTGGATGGTGTCAGTTAAATGTCTTTCTGAGGCTCAGTTTTCTCCATTATCTCAAACAGAAGACAAAGATAAGGGAACTGTTAATTGCATAGCAGGAACTTCTTTTCTTTTAAGCAACAAATCACAGACATAATCACAGATTTATAGCCACTGCCATTGTTTCTTATTCACTCGGAAGGCCATACTGAATTGAATTATAGTCATGTGCAAAAGTTTATGCCTCCTCCTTTAATCTCATGTTTGTGTGTGGGTGGGATCAAAGTTGCTCTAGGTTTTTGGCAAATACAGTTTCAAAAAAACAACAGCTTATAACTTTTTCCATCTATTCATTGTTTGTATAGCACAAAATGAAGCTAAAAGAAAGAAAAAAATGTGTGGGCAGTACTAAGTACCCCCTTACTGCTCCCACAGGATTTAAGAGGGTAGGTTGCAGCAGGTGCGTCAAACCATCAGCCCTCGCTGAAGTTATCATCTGCAGGTGTGCAGACTTCTGTAATCATCTGCACGTGTGCAGACTTCTGTAGAAGCAAATATTTTGGCAATTCTGGAGCATTCAGGTGTGCTTGTTTCAACAATGCCAAGAAGGAGAAAAAAAACAATGGTAATTATTAATGGCAATTATTGCTGCCCATCATTCCAGAAAGGGTTAAAACAGCATTTCCAAGCAATTTGGAATTCAGTGTTATACATCTGAAAAGATTATTCACGAGTAAACCATTCAAGACCAGTCTTTCCAGGAATGGACATCTCAGCAAGGTCAGACCCAAGCGCCAACTTCCGGTTTGAGACTCCCATGTTAAAATGCATTTTATTGTAATGTATATTGTAATGTAATTTTTGTACCACGCCAGGAGATTTATATGAAGCATTACATTTATTTCTAATAATATTGATTGACAGTCTGCTTGCCTCTATCACTTTCTCATCCGTAATGGTCACCCTACCACCCTACCCAGCAATTAGAATCCATCTTGTTTGGAGACGTTGTCAGAAGAAAGCCTCTTCTCTCTGAACAAAACATGAATGCATTACTGAAGTTACTGAAGAAAAACTGTATTTGAACAAACCCCAGACTTCTGGGACAATGTCCTATGGACAGATGACACCAAAGTGCAGTTGGCCTTGATGCCATGTTTGGCAATAGACAAACAGCGTTTAAGCAGAAACACTTCCATGCCCACTGGCAAACATGGAATGAATTGGAGTTGTCTTGCAGTCACATGATCTGCATGACAACCCAAACTCATTAAGTGTGTCATAAAGGATTCTGTTTTCCAGAGTATTCTGGAGAGAGATGTGAGGTCATTTGTTTGACAGCTTGATCTCGGCCAAAACTGGATCATGCACAAGGACGATCGTCCTAAGCACACAGCAAGTCCACAATGAAATAGCTGAAAATAAAGAAAACCAAGTTTTGGAAATGCCTAGGTGAAGTTCAGACCTCAGCCCAACTAAGAAGCTGTGGATTGACCTAAAGAGCTCTGGGTAACCAACTGAAATGAAGCTATGTTGAACAGAAGAATGGGTCACAATCCCTGCACAACCATGTCAAATACTAATAGAGTTTTCTGCATTTTGGCTACAATTTTGTCAATTAAATAATGTAATATAAATGGTTATATGTTGTTTGTCGGATGTCATATGTGCCTAATACTAAGACCCAGTAGGATCAGATGATTTACATTATCATGATTAGAATTTATGATTATTATAGCTTCCCCCTTACACAGTTGATGCATCTCTTTAAGAAGAATTGCAATTTAGGGAGTTCAATTCTTAAAAATGTATTTTTATATAGCATACATGCGATTTTTTATTTATTTTTTTGTGAGTGTAAGGATTTATTTAATTGAATAATTTTTCAAACCGACAACAGTCATGACAGAAGAGTTAAACTGTTAATGTTTCCGTATTCATGGTCGTTTGTGGTTCAGGAGGAAAGGCAGCTACCAGGAAAAAAGATACCAGGCTTCTTTTTTTTTGGGGTTGCTTCGCAACCAAGCAGATTCATATCAGAAAAAAAACCTGAATACACTTTGCATTGTAACATATGTCTCATTGTCCCCGTTAAGCTGGTGCGCGTCCTGCAGCAGCTGCTGAGGACAGGACCATTGACCTGACAGCTTGGCGGTTTTTAAGAAAGTAGAAATTAGTGTAATTTCAGAAAAGTCATTTGTCAGTGAACGTTGGTTTGTGTCTTTATTGCCACCTGTAGTATCGCTGTTGTTTGTCAGAGATCATCTTTTATTCATTCATCCTCATGTGTGTTTAAAAGAGAGGATGAGAGAGTACAAAAGGCTTGATTAATTGATTTGTCTTTGATCACACAAAGCCCGCACACAAAGACCTATGAAGATACACGCACATACACACACACCTATCTCTGTCTCCTGGGTTCCTGTTAAACAAGTCTGATCAAGCCCCCCCACCCCCCCCCCCCCCCCCCCCCCCCCCCTTCACCATGGCAATTGCCAGAGCTGCAAATATTGCATCATAAAACTGACAAAGACATAAATGGAGAAAGAGTAACATCTATTTTACAGATATCTCATTCATCTTAATTAAATGTGCAGCTTTGATGCGGCAGCAGATAATTACCACCATCAGACTTCAGAGAATCCACCGGGGTCGAGGAAAACAAGACACCTTCGAGACATTGCCTCAGAAATCCACCAACAAGTCAGATGCCGCTGACTAGACTGAAGTTTGTTACTTTTGGCAGGCGATATCTGGATAAGAAGTACATATCCACTTTCCCTCAGATGACTTTAAAAATGACACACACTTTGAGGGTTTGATGCTAATAGGCAAATGTTGCCTCGGGGGCTTTACACCTATGAGCACAAAGGTGAAAAATGTCCAAAATGCGTACAGAAACAAGAAAATATTAGACTATATCTCATTCTAGCGTTCATATGAAGGTAGAATCAGCATACGACACTTTCTGCCCCTTGTCGTGATCCAGACTGGGATGCTGTTGCCCCCCTCAGACACAGCGAACGGAAATATCCCCCCACGGGTGATCTTGATGTCATGGTGGGCGCTTACTTTAATGACTGGTATTCTGCTGATATGTGATCAGTTCTCTCCCAGACGCTTCCCGTTAATAGCCGCTCCAGAATTGTGTGTGAGTTGATCTCTCTTTAGCAAAATGCTAAACTGAGCTGGGCAGTTTCCGGGTCACTGTTTTAGGATTTGTCTCCATCTGCAAATGTATCCCAGAGGCATCTTTGTTGAGCATTTTAAAGGCTTTGTTGCTTGATGTTCGTGGTACAGTTTTTTATGGATGTAATGTTACATAAAGAAAGGTATTAAAGCATCTGTGTCTACTGTGGAATATTAAGTGAAGAGTGACTGTTTTTTTTATTTAGTTTTTTGTTATATTTGCTTTTATTTGTCTTTCTCTGTGTTAAGGTCCAGTAGTTCAGCGCCAAAATGGGCCCTCTTCTGACGAAACCGAAGCACAGAGGAGGTATGATTCCATTTAAAGCACAAATGGAAAAATATAAATTCCACATGATGTCTTTTGTGTTGTCCTCTTTTTTTTAAGTTTAGTGTACACAATGTAATTAGACGTAGCTTTTATGGGAAATGAGCCTTAAAGGAGCTAAAACAGTGTGTTTCACAGAAAAGGTGACAAGACACGCTGCAGCAGAAACAAATGCATGTTTTCTGTGCGTGAACCTATTTACTGCATCATCAGGAAATTTGCTGGTTATATATTAGGGATGGGCGGTATGGACAAAAACATTTATCACGATAATTTCTGGCATTTATCCCGATAACGATAAAAATGACGATAAAAAAATACCAATTCAACTCCAACATTGTAACTATAAATCTATCACCACATTCAGTCTTTGGAGCCCCCAAAACACTGCTCTAAAAGATACTAAATGCTAATAAACTACACCAATTAAATTGAATTAATAAAAACCAATTAAATAAGGTACACCTGTACTGCAAAACTGTAATGACTCAGATCCGCCATGTTTGTTACACAAACACGTATCAATGGGAATTTATCTTTCTTTCTTTCTTTCTTTCTTTCTTTCTTTCTTTCTTTCTTTCTTTCTTTCTTTCTTTCTTTCTTTCTTTCTTTCTTTCTTTCTTTCTTTCTTTCTTTCTTTCTTCCTTCCTTCCTTCACATACGTTGTTCGTCGATTTAACGCAGAACCATAAATCAGCTTTACACAAAAACGTCATCAACGGGAATTTATCGTTTTTACCGCGAGATGACAAATTCTTACCGTGGGGAATTTTTTTGACGGTATATCGTGAACGGTAAAATATCACCCATTCCTATTATATATGTACTAGCTTGTGCACTTTATCGAACCCGAGTATCTGCTAAACCTGTAAGAGGAAACTCTCAAAGTCCTTTGAGAATAATGTAAAGACTTTTCACACTCGTGCCTCATGCTGACTGCTGATGATAGGGCTGTGGTCAAACTAGGCGTTAAGCTTGATTTACTGAGGCCAGCGGCAGCTTAGAAGAGCAGTGACATCCTTGCTCCTTGATAGGATGATGGAGCAACATCAGATGCAGGCGCACAAGGAGAGGGAACGACGGACATCAGGATCAGGTGAGGTTTAAACAAACAAGCCCACACCCCAGCATACAAACATACACTCTCTCTCACACTCTCTCTCTTTCTCTCACTCATAACATATACACACACGCACACACACGCACACATATCATATGATCCTAGCTACACAGGTATTGGACAAAACAGTAAAAAAAAAAGTCTGACAATAAATAACTTGGACTGGAAGCAGATGAATATTTGCTGAGCTCTTGGTCTTTTTTAATGAAGGACGTTATCTCTGTGCGGTCGAGCAAAGCCCGCTTTGCTTTCCCAAAGTAAACAGGTGACTTCATCATTAATGAATACCAGAGATTCTGCTCTCTGATACAGCGGCTTTCTGGAGTTAAATAGGCTTCCCAACTGTGTTTTATTTCTTCCCCCTGTCTTATTTTCAACTGTTGCTCCCTAGCCTGTATGCCCTTATGCCTTTTTGTTTCTACGCACATGTAAATGTTCAAGTCTGCTTTTCAAATCTACGCACACAGACTTAAACATGTTCCCTTGGCCCCGATGTCACCGGTAATGTCAGTACCCCCTCTGCCCCTGCAACATGCTCAACCCCATCTCTCTCTTCCAGCTACTGTTGGGGGGAAATGCCATATGCTTTCTGATCATGGCTCAGTCATGTTGCATTTTGCTGCTTGTTCTTTTTATGATATTTTGATTCTTTATTTGCTGCTGGCTTCTGTGTTTGGATTGCTCCTAATTTTCTCATCTTTACTTGCTTGGTTGCTCAGTTGCTTTTCATTCTTCTCACGTTTTTCTCTTTTCTGTTTTCCTTTGTTTGTTGCCCTCCTTCGTCCTCCTCCTCGTCTGCATCTCCTCCTCCTCCTCTCTCTCTGTCTTTGCCTCTCTGCCCACCACAGTCGTTTCCACTCTCCAATATAAAGTCTCCACCCCTCCCACCCACCCAGACACTCCTCCCGAGTACAGACAGTACAGAGCTAGCACACTGCCACCCTCCTACGTCCGCGTGGCCTCCTCTCCTCCCACCTCCACCTCCAGCTCTCCGTCTCAGGAGAAAGAGGTGGGGGTTGCTAGGGACAAGGCCCAGGTCTCCTCCCAGCTCTCTACCTCGCTCGCCTCCGCCTTTTCCCCAGTCCAGACAGGAGTGAACACCATGGGCCGCCAGGCCCGGCAGATCCCCCTGTCTCCTCCCTCAGCAGCCCGCTACCTTCACCTTCAGCAGCAGCAGCAGCAACAAGACATCATGCTCCCCCCTAAACATGGTACTTGGTCTGCCTCCCATTTGCAGCAAATGTATGCTCAATGTCCCCCCGCCTCATCCCCTCCGGTTATGATGGCCATGGCTGTGAAGCAGGGTATGCCCCCGCAGCCGGTCCTCCCGGTAGCTCATCCCCTTCCGCCCGTAAGCGCTAGAATGAAGCCCCCGCCTCTCGACCCTAACGCCGTGATGGCCCCTCATCAGTACCCCCAACCTCAGCATCACCCTCACTCCAATGGCCAGCCAGAGGATTCCTACTCTCCTCATTCTCAGCATCTTCCGCTCACCCCGCAGTACTGCGAGGCCATCCCCCTGCCTCCTCTGATAGGTCAGGCTGTTCCCCCCGGCCCGGCCCCCGGCCACCAGCCCCAGTACCAATCCTCCTTCCACCCTCAGCAGCATCAGCATCAGCAACAGCAGCATCAGGTGTACCACCAGCAGGCCCAGATCCCCCCTTCCTCCTTCTCCTCCCCCTCACCCCCTTCATACACTGCCATGTCTGACGGGGGCTCACCACAGAAGACCCCCTCCCCTGTCCCCCAGCCAGCCCCCATGGCCAACAGCAGTAAGTATGAGGAGGAGTGAGGAGGAGGTAGTAGTCTCTCAACACAAAGCAAAGATATTTTTATTTATTTTTTAACATGTGTGGGACTGTGTTTGATTAAGATAGATCCAATTACACAAGGACGTGTATTTGGATTCTCATGAATGCACCACACCTGCACTGTTAGGCAACGCATGAAAGACACTTCTAATCTGTACACACCTTCAATCCACCCACATCACATCTGTCATAGCATTAGAATGAGACCCAACAAAGCATGCAGTCGTCCCGGGCAATGAAGCAAAGCGCTTTGAAAAAGATTAATGTCGCAACATTGAGAAATGCCTGTAAAACCAGCAGGACCAGTTGAAAAACTGTCTTTCAGGTTATGCAGCAGGTGGTCTGTTACAGCTGTCTTAGATAGTTCCTATGTGGATTTAGTGTGTCTCAGTTGCTCACATAATCACATACTGTCATTTTTTTACCATGTCAGACTATAATTTAAAGCCCCTTTATGGGCAGAAATATGTGCCACTAGAAACTGAATTTGAATAATTTATATTTGAATTTGAATTGCTCAAATTGAATAATTTCATCAAAAAACTGAATCTGAATCACATAATTTGAATTTGTATTGTTTAATTTGAATCATTGCATTAAAAAACTGAATCCACATTCAGTTCTCACGATTCAAATTCAGTTCTTGCAATTCAATTTCAATTTTACTGTGCCAAACATCTCGGTCTTCCGGAGGAAGAGCAATTGAGTGCAGATACAAAGAACTCCTTTTCACGTAGCCTACTATAACCTATTTTTTTTTCAACGATATAAACGACGATATAAACGACCAATGGGAGTTAGATATTTCAAAACATATTGTGTTTTCTCCATTCTGTGTAAAAAGTGTAGATTTATATCTTGCCGTTTTGTAGAAAAATTTCTTTCTTAGATTCAGTTTTTCAATGCAATGATTCAAATTAAACAATACAAATTCAAATTATGTGATTCAGATTCAGTTTTTTAATGCAATTATTCAAGTTGAGCAATTCAAATTCAAATATAAATGATTGAAATTCAGTTTCTAGTGGCACATATTTCTGCCCATAACCCTTTTACGTTGGTGAATACCCCGCGTTTAACGCACAGATCTAGTTTGTCGAGTTGCCCTCTTAAATCGACCGGTGCGGGATGGCGTGTGTCGTGGGACGGGTTTGTGGATCACGTAACCTGAGTACAACCCACCAGGGAAGTTTTTTTTTTATTGATTTATTTATTATTATTTTATAAAATAAGGAAACAGCTGAACTGGCGACCTGTCCAGGGTGTAACCCCTGCCCCTGAAACTAGCTGGGATAGGCTCCAGCAGACCCCGTGACCCTGCAAAGGATAAAGCGGGTACAGAAAATGGATGGATAGATGGAAACAGCTGATGAGAGTAACAGCAGTAGCAGGAAGTCACAGGTAGGGCCTATATTTGCAAGATGAGTAACTGGGGAGACAAGGAGACCCGCGACCCGAGCGGCCCTAAACTGGCGTATGTCTGGAAACACAAAGGAAGGTCCATTATTTGAACAACTGGACACAAAAATGACAAACTGGAGCTTTGCAAGAAGCAAAACCCGGCCAAAAAACACTAATTCTGATGTTTATCCATCCTCGTTTTGAAAACGACACCTGCCTGATGGCGTATAAATCTTGCTGATGTAGGGATAATACGTAATTCTGCACACCCACACAGGTTACGGTATGTTTCACTGATAAGTCCTCCTGACCCGCCTTCCCTCCACCAAACTGGCCTTCAGCCCCGAGGTGCAAATAACACGCCTTGGGTTTACATTATCAACGCGCGTTAAACATGCGCTCATCATCCAGCAATAATAGGGGGATCCAATCTAAAAACACTTTAAGACTGGGGGTCATCGATTGAGATAAGGAAAGATAATAAAAAGCCTCTTATTCCTTTAATATATTTGGCCTTTTAGAAACACGTTTGGCATCAATGGTTTTCCATAATCCAGACTTTTAAATATTGTCCTCAGTTCTGTATGAAGTGTGACGACTGGCGTCAGTTTTATATATTTCCCTGGTTACCACCGACCATATTCCCATTGAACCAAACATTTGAACAGCCAGAGTTTAAAAACACTTAACAGCATTTTTCGACCTACTTCTCACCTCACAGCCTGAAGGCATGTTGTTGGAAAAGCACGAGTGTTGTTCATAATATTAACAATGGCTCTGTTTTACTCAATTTTCACAGCAAGCTAACACTGATACCAGGAACCTGCAGAAGCGGGCAGTCGATTATCTTTCATACGTTTCTTTTCCTACTGTCAAAAATATAATTGTAGAAAGAGTCAGTCATGAGTTTATGTGGTTTGTAGGTTAAATATTGTCAGTCTGCAAGGCCAGTCCCTGGAAATCATACCTGCTCATTTTGCCAATTAACTGCAATATTAAACTTTTTTTTGTTGAAGATATTAGACAAAAAAGGTTTTGTGTTATTTAATTTTTTTAGTTCAGTTCAGTGTAAACTATCACGACTCTTGATAATAAAACAAGTTTCAGGTTTTTAAAGGTCTTTTGGTTTTTAGTCATATGCTTTGACACAGATGGCCTCAGATGGTCTTCATACAACATATCAAGTGGTAAATGAACAAAAATGAGCTTAAACAGCTGTTAACAAAGCTGTAATTGTGCCCCTCCCAGGCGCCCCTGTATCTGCAGGCCACCCAGCCATGCTCTCTGTGGCCCCCCCTCCCTCTGCAGCTCCACAGCCCATGGCTGGTCCTCCAGCGCCGCCGCCACCACCAGGCCCACCACCTCCAATGGCTGTTCCCCCACCCATGCCCCCTCCTCTGCCTACTGGTGGGGGGCCTCCCGGGGGCCCGCCTGGGATCCAGCATCAACCCTCAGGACTGGCGGCCGCACTGGCTGGAGCCAAATTACGGAAAGTACACAGGGTACAAAAAGCCTCTTTAATTTACTCTCAGGAGGTTTGGGCCGGTCCTTCCGGTCCTATTTTAGTCCTAATTAACTGCTGAAGCTGGATTTGTCTCTGGTGGTGATCAGAGGAATATCGGATGCCTTCACGGTCAAAAAGTGAAAACTCTTTCGTCATGTGTCCTTCAGGACGAAAGCAGCCCCCCCGGATCTGGAGGCAAAAGTGAGGCTAACAGATCCAGTGGTGGCAGCGGTGGTGGTGGGGAGGGACTGATGCAGGAGATGAATGCCTTACTAGCTCGACGGTAAAACAGAAGCACAAACACACACAATATTTCATTTTTATTTTATTCATGGTTCTGGTTTACATGCATTTAATTTTAAACTGTAAAATATATCAAGCTCTTTGTAGTACGTTAACTATGCTGTTATCTGTTTGCACTAGAAAAGATTCAAATTTGCATTTCATTTCCTCATCATTTCCCTCCCTCTCTTTTAGACGAAAAGCTTCAGAGAAGCCCGATGAAGTAAGTCTTATGCCCTGAAGCAAAAAATGCATGAGTTGCCTTTACTGACCAAAGTTAGATGAGATGATTATGCAACTCTCATAACTTTCTGTTAAACCTTAAACATTTCCAACAGAATAAATCCATTCCTGATGTTTTCCTACCTGGAAAGACAGCTAACTGACTACGGAATTGTGTTTTACATGTATTTGTATATATTGGACATGAAACAGTTTTTTATCTTTGAATATATCTATCTTTTTAGAAGACAATTTCTTTTCCAAAATTTATATGACTTCTTTTGTGATGATATACATCTGTTCTGCAGGATGACTCGAGTGGTCGGGGGCAGAACTCAACAGGTACAAGGCCCTTTATTTATAACGTAGCTTGTACGTTACTTCCATACATTTTCTATACTCGCATAAAAGAGCTTACATTTTTAGCAGAAGTGTGTTCACTTGTTCAGTAAGGGTAAAAGTCTGAAAAACTTTCATTTGTCCAACATGATAATGTCACAATTTTGTCAAAGGTTGAGCAGTCTTTTTCAAGTGAGTTCACAAAGGCTGCGACCAAAAAAAAAAAATGACATGCTCAAGGGGTTCCAAAATTTTAAAATTAAGTTCACCATCACCTCAATCATATCTCCTCGTATGCATAAAAAGTGGGAATTGTTAAGATTGGAGCCTAGAACCCAAAACTCAAGTGTTTTATCTTTGGGAAAGCATTTGAAGTCCTCGTTGTGAGAGTCAACTGACTAAAATGACATTTATACCGTGTAATGAGCATAAGAAAAATAAGCAAGCACTGGTTGGACTATAGAGTCAAACTTGAGGTCTGACTGGATAAAAAGCATTCTGCCAACAATGAATTAATATTTCATGAAATATTTTCTTCTTCACACTTTGATAATTTGACTTGTGGTCAGAATTAATTTACTGAATTTACTCGTATTTAGTTGGCCATGTTTGTTTTTTCTCCAGAAGCTAAATTTCAGTATCAGAACTTATTCGAAGAAATGCATTCTTAAGATGAAATGCAGTTTCGTCATCACTGCTTTTTATGTGATAAGGTTTTATAATTCTTTTCTCAATTTTTCTGCAAAACAAATATAGAGCAATGGAAAGGAAAAGGGATTTATCTTGTCAATACTCTGAGTACAGCGTTTTCTGTCCACTAAAATATTTGGATCAACTAAAATGATTTGACAGTACACCAGACATCGGAGTAGTGAAGTCTGGGTGTTATAACTGCACTGACCAGTGTTTCAGCCCTGCTTTGGAAAGAGGTGCTTACTGTATGATTTTGTTACTATTAAACAGAAGAAAGAAGATTGCTCTAGGTCATCCAGGTCTTAAATATATATATAATGTATAAAACGAGCCTGGAGCTTCTGTAAGTCATTCATTTCCTCAGGTTTAATGGATACCCAGAGCAAGGTGTCATCAGCATAACACTGGAAATACATGTTACATTTCCTTGTTATGTTCTCCAAAGGAAGCCTGTGAAAACCGAATATATCCCAATATAGAACCCTAAAGGACACCATAAATAACTTTGTTATGAGAGAAGAAAGAAAAATTTGCATGCGCAAACTACAATGTACCATACAAATATTACTTAAACCAGTCTAAGGCAGTACCCTTGATCCCAATGTCATGTCCAAGTCTGTAAGAAGATGCTGTGGTCAGTGTTGTCAAATGCAGCAGAGAGATTTAGCCAGACCACAAAAGAAGTCAGACCACTATCAGAGGCAATTAGGAGATCATTTGTAAAGATTAAATAATGTAGTTTCCGAATTTTGTCGTATAATTTATGCTGTAATTCTTGCTAGATGCTGTGAAGAAGCCATGGGAACGGTCCAACTCTGCGGAAAAGTCCTCACTGGTGTCCAGGTGAGCATATGACAGGAATAAAGGGAGCGTGGTTTGAAAATGAACTTGTTACCACACTTGTAGTGTCGACTTAAACTGTATCACTGCAACAGCAATTAAATGTTGGTTATTATATGAACTACACTGGGTAGAAATAAGCCTATAATCTGTTATCTTGTGTTTTTATTGAGTTTGGCTTCATATTTTTCAGAGTGAGGCCCGTCGGCAGCAGTAGTGAAACTGACACAGAATTTGACAGGATGAAACAGGTTGGTGTGAACCACTACTTTCATGCACTGTTAAGTTTAAAAGAAACTCTCAAGCAGATCTTATTTGTTTGTTACTCTGCAGGAAATTTTGGATGAAGTTGTACGCGAGTTGCATAAGGTGAAAGACGAAATCATTAATGGTAAGCAAATAAACCTCCAACGGCTAAACGCCACGTTTATTCTTTTTCACAAAACAGTTTTCTGATCTTTGTAATTAAACCTATTTTGCTTCTGACATAAAAGTTCACAATGGCACCATCGGTCATCCCTTCCTGGCAGAGTGTGAATATCAACCACTGCACTACGACCGACCTCCTTTTCCTGAAGCTTGCTTTCTTGTCTTGCAGCCATCAGACTAGAAATCGGCAGAATCAGCACATCCTAATCTCATGTGAGCATGCAGATGGAGGAGCAGGAGGAGAGCGACAGGAGGAGCTGAAGGAGGATGGACTTACAGATGCACAGACATGAGGACCAGGGAATGTTCTCTCAATGTTTCTGTGACGTCACGTTGTCAGTTGCGGAGACGTTGTGCCAACATTTAAGTCTGCTGGACAGAAAAAAAAGGAATAATAATTAAAAAAAACTATATAAAGAGAGCAGGGATTCATGACAATGAAGAGCAGAAGGAACAGAAAAATTGATGAAGCGATGAACTTTAATGGAGGATGAAAAATGAACTAAAAGATGAAGACGTTTGTACTGAGTTTGGTGTTGTGGTCCTCTCTGTGCACCTAGACTCAGTCAGCCCAGTGTTGCAGCTTTTTGTTCTCTTTTCAGTCCAAGTCTTAAGAAGAAAATATTTTTTTTCTAAGTTTTTACTGTTTTATTATTTAAAAACTGTGGTGATAACGATGATGCTATTGATGACAATGAGTATTTTATTGATATTATAGAAGGACAAAGGAATCTTGCACACCATTTATGTTAGCCTTTTATATTTTCTATTTCTACTTTAGTTTTATCCCAGACAATTTCATGATAATGAGCACAATATGGGCAAACTGGTGCTGCAGATCCGCCTGCCCTCAAGTGGCAAATAAAAGAATAAAAAAAGAGAGAGAAAAAAAAAACTTTTTAGCAGCTTGCTCATACTGGTGTTGTGTCAAAACCATTTTCTCCAAAAATGAACAATAATCTGCTAATGTTTAAAAAAAAAAAAAAAAAAAAGTTACCTGCTTCTATTACCTCTGACTTGCCACATCTGGGGCAGAAGTGACTATAATAGTGAATCTGACAGCATGCAATACAGTCTGCTTCACAACTCCAGTGTGACCGAGCCTTTTGTTTCTCTGTA
Organism: Cololabis saira; assembly: GCF_033807715.1. Taxonomy (NCBI): domain Eukaryota; kingdom Metazoa; phylum Chordata; class Actinopteri; order Beloniformes; family Belonidae; genus Cololabis; species Cololabis saira. The sequence continues at coordinate 22,298,657 of NC_084602.1, forward strand.
CCTGTTCAGATGTGCGAGATCATTGAAATTCAGGGATCATTCACAAAACAGGCCAATAACCGTAAATGTGCCACCTGGTTTTACCTACCTACATATAAAACAATGTAGTTTTACCTATTAGTCATCCTACACTTTGTGACTCCCCCGAGGTATGCATGAAACCCCGTCTCGCTTAAGTTGTTTTATTTGGTTTAAAAACAGCAATCAAAAATACATACGTATATATACATGGTGGTACATTTATTATAGTGGTTTGTTTCAATGAAAGTTCCCCTTTTTATGTATGAGGTGTTGAACTTGATAATGGTAGCAGTGTGGGGGGGGGGGAAATAAAAGGGTTGCTCTGGTAATATGCAAATCCTACCTAGAGAAGAATGTACTCAGAAGGGTTCATGGTAGGCCTTTGTGATGGTAGCTAAATGTGTCTTTGAAGGAAGAATTTGGTTGGATAACAGTTGTTGCTTTCTATCCACTCTGTCCGCTCTCAACTACGTTCTGATTTCAAGCTGGAAGTAAAAACATTGAAAAACAAAAATGCTTGTGTCAACCATCTCACCATTTTTATAAACAGTGTATGAGTTATTTTTTAAAGGGATGGACCAAGACTTACTTTATTGCTTTATTTGGAGTCGACCCCAGAGTTTGATCAAATAGGAAATAGGTTTTCTCTGGTCTGACTTTTGTTTCCACGCAGTCCATTGAGGGGAGACGGCAGGTTTCTCTGATTGCATGTTACCGGGGCAACAGTGATGCTGCAGCAGCAGGCAGCGATGGCCTGCTGCTGTGGCTGTGCTTCGGCAAAGTATAGTCAGTTGTCATTATTTGTTGTTGGGATTCTCATTTTTTAAAGTTATTTCTATACAAGGCAAATATACAAGACGCAGCTTCTAAATAACATTTTGAAATTGTAAGGACATGTGTACCACTTGAAATGAGCAGAGAAGAAAATAGTGTATACCTGTTTTTCAAGAGTTGCCAACAAATAAGCGATTTCCCAAAATGCTTTAATAGACGTAACAGAAACAGGAGCATTTATACATATATAATCATCGGCTACAACATTAAAATCAGTGCACGGTCAAACGAATAATCATCTCATTGCAGCGCAGTGGGCTGCTGGGAAATCTTGAACCTTTACATTCTGCAAAATGTCCCTACCAGCACCATGTGTCTTGCCACAATGCAGAAAACTGCCAGATCATGCGGGACAATAGTAAGAGCCCGGGGCCATCAAAGTGATCTACAACAAAACCCCGCGGAAACTCCACCCTGTAACACGCATAATCCAAAAGGATCTTCTGCCAACGTACTGGAGCCGTACACACACAACACCCACGGACAGAAAAAAGGAAAAGAAAATCAAAACCTTTGGACATGCCACCCCTGCACGGGACCAGCCGGACGGAATGACCTGATCATCACCTGATCACCTAAATAACTATTATTGGTTGGGTCTACGTCAGTGGTCTTCAACCCTGGTCCTCAGGACTCCTGTCCTGCATGTTTTACATGTTCCCCTGCTTCAGCACACCCTGATACAAATGATTGTGTCATTATCAGACTTGTGCAGACCTGGATGACAAGCTGAAGACGACCATTAATTAGAATCAGGTGTGATGATGCAAGGAAACATCTAAAACATGCAGGAAAGGGGGTCCCGAGGACCAGGGTTGGAGACCCCTGGTCTCTGTTAAGCAGTTAAGTCCGTCTTCCAATACAGGACAATGTAAGAAGCATCAATAAAGATGGGTAGGAAGAGATCAGGAGATACACAAAAGGTCCGGTTAAAATAAAACGAAAAGCATCACAGGAGGATGCTGCAAAATGCCTGAAGATCAGATCAACTGACTTTTTTTTTTTTCAATGAAAAAAACAAGCGGAATCAGGGAAGGGGAGGTGTAGAGGTAATATATCTACACATTGGCTAATATCAAACGTTTAACCTATACAAAATATAACATATTAAAACATGGATGTAAATTAATAAAATATGTACATTTCGTTAGCATTAATGCGTTACTGAACAGGGGAAAATCATTTTAAGAAAAATCTTTCCATCTTTGTTTTCCTTTGTAACCTGCCACCCTCCTGCAGTGACGTTGAACCCCACATTAGCAAGGAGGCCAGCACAACTAAGTTGACAGGTAGAAGCAGAGTAGACAATACAAAACTTATTCAACTATTTTACATGTTTACATAGCAGAGAATGCACTTTCTAAATGATATTTAGATTGTGTACGTTACATTGTAGAACAAAGCTAACTGTGCTGCATAAATGCAGAAGAATTTCAACGTAGCATTTAATGCATATTAAGTTCAAGTTGTTTATCAGCTGTTGTTCTTTGTGCGCCTGACATTATTGTTTATTAAACCCTAATTGACATTTTAAGGCTGTGCTGTACAGGTGAGTGAGATGCTGAGGGGGAAGATAAAGACAGTGTCCAGTGAGAGTACATCAGCCCAGCACAAGACCACATGCACAGGCAGATGTTAGGTAGATGAGGATATCAAGCATTTGATTACTATACATATCTACAACTGGAGCGCCTAGACATGTTTTTCAGTTACCATCCTCAGCAGCCCACAAAACAGTCCCTACTATCTCGAGTTTTTCACAACAAGCATGGCAACAACCGCAAATCATTGACATACAGTGTTTAACAATCACTGTATTGTTCTGTGTGTTTGGCACTTGCATCTAGTGCAAGCAACTGTCTTTTAATAAAAGGAGAGTGCTGATGTTTACTTTATGTTGCCTAAAAATGCTGAAGTTAAAAAGCCTTCTGTAAACAAATGATTTTACATCATGAGAAGGTGAAGAAGAAGCGTCACGTGAAGGAACGCATAAAAGATGTGATAAAAATTCATAGGCAATCCTGGACTTAGTTACAGAGGGGATGAATTACTGGAAAATACATATGTCAATCATGGCAACTTTTTGGAGCTGCTAATGCTTTTGAGCCGGCATGATCTGTTGTCTTCGACAGCAGTTGTATTGAGTAAAGCAAGAAGCATCATGCATGTGGTCCAAAGGGCAGAGGCTGTCTTGTGACTCTTATCAAAATAGGCTGTTGGTAAAGTTGCCAGTGTTCTTAGTCAGGTGATAAAGGAGACGACTGCAGATGAGCTTAGAGAGGCTGCAATGCTTTCAGTTCAAACTGATGCCACCCAAGATCCCGTCTACACAGATCAATGTGCCATCATAGCATAAGACTGTGAAAAAAGCACTGGCAGATCTTCACAGAACTATTGAAAAAGGCAGTAGAAAAGGTCAGCATTGACACTGGCTCCACTGATGGAGCAGCAAACATGCAGGGACAGTCTCAAGGGTTCTCAACATTTCTCTCCGAGCAGTCTCCTACATGGATCCATGTGCGGCAGACACAACCGGCAGTGTTGTGTCTCTATTTTCCTTGCTTAATGCCGTGGCCGTTTGTCCAAAACAGTTATACTGTATGCAAAGGCGGGAAGAGAACAGTGAGGACAGGTCTCTAATAGGGGGAACAAGGCGGTAAGATCAGGCTCTTACTAACATCTTTGGGTGTTTTGGTAATCCAAAGGGTACATTGTATGTTGAAGTACTGATGTATTGATGTACAATTAAGAGAGATACGAGTACGAAGCCAACAGTTAGGGTAAAAGCAAAGAGCTTTATTGAAACTCTTCTGAAATTTGAGATTATTTTAACTGCTCAAAATTTTCTTCAAATGTTTCCACATACATCAAGCCTCTACAAGTACCTACAGACACATGTAATGGATATTTTATCATCACACCGCTTTGTTTGGTGGACAGAGATTAGTCTCAGAGAATGTGCCACAGAGTTTGAAGGAGTGAAAGGAGCAGGAGGTATGTTTGGGAATTAGGCAAATGCAAAGCTTCCAGGAGTGGACAACTATGATCTTGTGGTGCAAACTGAAACAAAATTAAACAGATGGCAGGAAAGCTCCAACAAGATGAGCCAGTAGTCTTACCTCATGCTGCCTTTGAGGTGAATGTCCATAACGTCATTGTGGACACTGTGACATGCAGCATATAGATAGAGGTTTTCAGCTAATGCAAAACCTGCCTCAGACTTTGCATGTCTTGACCCTAAAAACTTTCAGTATATTCAGGTAAATGGACTCCCTAGCTCAGCGCTCCAGCAAATCAGTAACTGTCTGCTTAGGTTTGATGACAGAGCCTCTGTTGGCACATTACAAATCAGACTGTCTAGACTAGCATCCCAGTGGGAGAGGCAGAAGAAGCCCCCTCTGGAGGGTTATACTGTCAGAACGGGCAGGGAGATGACAGTGGAGGATGGAGGTGAACCCTCTTTTATGGAAGTAGAGATTAAACTTGAGAGCAATATTTCCTTCAAAAACTGTGTTGTGTTCATCTAATACTCTCATATTATAACATCCAGACAGATGCTTACTATGCAATTGGGCCAAAATACAAGTTTCTCTTGACGCTTTCAATTACAACCTTAAAGTTTGTCCAAAATGGGCTGCCAAGCTCACTGACTCAGGAACACTTAGTCATTCATGCTGATGTGCACAGAGAAAGAAATCCTCATGTCTATTGACAGTGATACAATTCTAAATAAAGTTGCAGAAACTAGTGCACTCCTTAGCGTCTATTGATGCTGTAGATGGTTGTTTAACACGCATGCTGCAAGTATAAAACTTATAACCCAAAGTGCATTCTGCTTCCCCGTATGAAAGAGGAGGATACATTTCACTTTAAATGTTTTAATATTTAAAAAGAAGGATAGGGTTGAAGTGCAATACACTGGTTGCAGTCACATAGGCTATTATTTTTGCTAATCTTTCAAACTATAATTAAAGTGGAATGTTTTTGTTATTATTGCGAGAAGCGGGTTCTGCATATTTCTTGAACATGCTGCAAATGATAATAAAAAAAAAAAAACAGGACACTGAGAACTGAGTTTAAATAATTTATCCAATTTCATCCACCACAGAAAAAATGGGCTGGGTTTGGACATGACACTCTGGCGCTGCCCACAGAGCTCCCACGTCTGTGTCTCAACGGGTGACTGCTCTTTTAGAGGCCCGAGGGAGAGCTGGACAAATTTAATCAGGTGGCTTTTGAGTTGTGCAGATCAGTAAACATTAAGCTGCTAGGGCACTGGGTCGGCACTATAACAACAACTTGCTTGCTTATGGTATTTTTATTGAGTTTTCAGAATCTTGTAGTGGCATTAAAAGGTGTTTCTTCAGTTGTTGGTAGGACAGTCGAAACAGAAGTGCAACACTCCAAACAAAGAAAAGAATGGTAAGAAGAGCCTCAACCCCACAAATTCATGGGAATATATCATGAACTTAGGGGTGAAAACCCAAAGAAAATAACTGTAACTGCTTAGAAAATGGCAAATCATTTCAAGATTGCAGTAAAACTTTTTGCGGTATTTTCGTAAGCTGAAGATATAATGAAGTAGTTCACAGCCCGACGGGGCTGCAAACAAGCAGGATGAGGCTTCATTGAAGAAAAGGCTCCTCTTACTGAACGGTAATTTTCAACGCTCATTTCCACTTCAGCACTGTTCTGCTTGATCATTGTGACACAGTATTAGGTCATCTGAGTGTTTAACTGGTTCACATTCTTCCCCCAAGTCTGGTTGGATTCTCAAACTGCCTCCCCTACACTTGTACTTCCTCTAAAGGGGAGCGTTACAGAAAAGGTTTGAGAACCACCATCTTACGGGCAGGAAAAGAAACCCACGACAGGTAGCTGTTAAACTTCACAAGAAAGCGTGTGACCTCCAAAGACCTTCCAATTAAATAACCTTTTTTTGGTCTTTGGCGGTGTCTTGGCTACAAGCAAACATTGCTAAACCGTGGACATGAACAGCAAGGACACAACAAACACAAGGATGATAAACAACAAAGAAAAAAAGAAAAGAAACACAAATATCCAGCTGTATGTTTCTAAAATCCTATTAACAGCATGTATGCATGTGAAATGTATAACTTAATTTGCCATGGAGGAACAACGGTACAGGACTTGCTAGATGACAAACATGTTAAGTTTGCCGTCAGTGACATCATACTATATTGACAAAAAAAAACAAACAAACATGTAAACTAGAGCTAACGATGACAATTCACTGTGATCTAACAACTTCAATTTACATCTAGCTTTAAATATATTCAGTGGTCTATCCTTGCTTGTTTAGCTTGTACTCCCGCTTGATTCTGGCGTAGGGGCCGATGCTGTCGTCAAACACGAAGTCCCAAAGCACCCGGATCCAGGACGTATGCTGTGGCAGGGAGTCGTAATACTCTGCTGCGATCTGCTTGACCTGGGGACCAAAATAAATAAATAAAATGAGGGGGTGAGGTTGGAAAAATTAACTAATTCTCCAACACAAATGTATTTGATATTTAAATTGCAGCTGTAATTGTCAGAGGAACCTTTGCAGAGTGACACAGAGGCCAGATTCTGCATTACACCGTTTTAGTGAGAAAGGTACAAACAGAAACAGACAAAAACATTTCTAGTTAAACATATGACAATACTCTTAAAAAAGCATTCTTCTTGTCAGAAAAAATATGTTTTACAGCTGGAACTGGGTAAAAGGGGATTTCAATGCTTACTTTTAAAAAGACGTTGAGAACTAAGGCAGTGATAACTCATACCAAAACTATTTTTTTCCTCTTTATGCCAGACACAGCAGCTATATAACAAATATTTACTGTTGACAGAAAAAAAATCAATCTCTGACTTTTGCCATTACGTTCTGTTTAGACTGATAAGCAAGAGAATCCCATCTTATCCGTCTCCACCTGCTCAAACTGTGATTCATTCATTCTCCGCTATGCTGATAACAATCTTGGAAAAAATGACTCGAGTCTAAAGTTCAGCTCTTGGAACATTAGTCACAATGTATGAAATAAACCCAGGCTCACCTGAGGTAGTTTACTGCCAGGTATGCTGGGAAAGTCATGGTGCTCCATGTGATACCCAACATTGAAAGTGATCAAGTTCAGTGATCCATAGTAAGAATATGTTTCGTGTCCTTTCAGGAACATGTAATGCTCAGCAATGAAGTGTCCAGAGATGGGATGCAGACCCAAGCACAATATAGATCCAGCAATGAGATAAACAATGGGCTTCACCCCCCAGAAATAATAGATAATTGCATCCGCGGTGAACTGAACAACTGCATTTTGAATTTCCATCTGGCCCACTGGTTTAGGATTGACAATCAATGGCCGCAGGGCGTAGAAAAATGGCTGAAGGAAGAGCCAGAGGAGCTTCCTGGTCGGGGTGCAGAAGAACCATCCTTCAATGTCTGTAGGGATGTCCACATCTAGCTGGTCCCCCCCCAGATATCGGTGGTGGTCAATGTGGTACTTTTTGAAGGAGGCAGAGTAGGGTAACCCGATGGGAAGGTTGGCCCACATGGCAAACCAGCGGTTCCACTTTGCCAGCTTGTTGCCAAAGGCCACATTGTGAGAGATGTCATGGATGGCCAGAGTCAGGGAGTGGTTAATGCAGCCTCCGAAGGCATAGGCCCAAAAGAAAATCCACTTCCAGGAGAGGTCGTGGACCAGGTAACAAGCCAGAAGCTGGGTCAGGACCATGCCAGATACCACCCATTTCAGCTGAGGGTCTGGACCCATCAAGGACTTAATCTCTGGATATTTGGCTGAGGAGAGAAATACCAGATATGAGGAGATTGAAGAAAGACCAAAAGTAAGAACAGTGGATATTTATGTTGTATTAAAAGGCAAAGTAACACATCTGTCGCGGACCCAGATGGGACAGGTATTTACAAAGAATAACTCACTGTCATTTTGAAAACGCACAGTATCGCGTAAAGTAACCATCCTTCACTAGATTAGTAATCAGTGCTGCAGCATTTAACTGTACAATCACACCAACATTTCACTACTACGTCTTCACACAACAGTGTTGAAACTTTCGGCTGTTTGCACAGACCGATATCAGTAAATATGAAGACACAGTATTATAACGGTTGTCACCTTGCACAATTAAAGGCTGCAATACCAGTCAGTGAGCTCCAGTCCCCTCTGTCCCTTCTGAATTGTTTTTTTCTTTTCTTTATTTGCCACTCTACTTGGAGGCTCTTGATTCAGCCACATATTCCTGGAAGATGCTCTACTCAGAATTGGCAGAGCTGTTGTTTTGTTTTTCTCCAGATTAATTGGCAGAGGTGTTGTTGTGCTGAGGGATATGAAACAGGTACATACAAGGGAGGGCTACTGTTATAAAAACAGCTAGACTTGTTTCATGAGGCTACTTATGCAATATAATAATCCACACAAGTTCTGATGTGTTTGAATGACCACACCTTATAGATAGCACAAAGAAATGTGGTGGCAATAAGTCAGGAGAAGCATCCACCAGAAAGTCTGGCTTGTATGTAGGGGAGGAGCTGATGACAGCATGCAGGGTGCCGCAGGAGCACACCCCATCATGCAAATCTAACCTGCTGCTTTGCTTGCAGCTTAGTTGTGTTACCTAGTGCACAAATTCAGCTGCCATAGGTAACTAAAGGTTGAAAGCTATCAAAGCTATTGGTGTGACCCACACAGGGCATAAAGTTAAATGAATAACCAGATGCCATAAAAAAAGCTGCCTAATGAGTCTGTGCAAATCACACAGGGCAACCATTATTGGATTTCAGCTTCACCGCGTGACAGAGACTGGACCTTTTATTTACCTAATGCAACAGTGTAATGTTTCAGACTCGGGTTTCAAGAGGGAAAAAAAATGTTTTTACGGGATGCTTAAAGTCAAAGTAAAAGTTAAATCATGCATTGATCCAAATCTGTTAAAAAAAGACAATAAAATGTAACAACCATGAATATTTCAATATTTTATCTTCTACGACCTCACAAGCTACCACAATGGCAAGGGATGATGTCCTTCGTACATGCGAGATAGTGATTTATGGGCTGCGAGAGTCAAACCTACAGTCCACATATGTCAACTTAATACATAAACCACTCATCAATCAAAATATTCCCCCATTAAGAGACGAGAAACCTCTGACATGCACATCTTTTGACCCGTCCCGTCTGGGCAGGCATAGGATGATTAAAACAAAAACCTTTTAATAATTCATAGCTCAGTGGTGTCAAAAAACACATCCCCTTTGATATGTTTCTTTCACACCTGAGTAACCATGCTTTTGCTGAACAAAGCTGGGATCAATTGTATGTCAACAGGTTCTCCATCTTGTGAGTCAGGCTGTTTTCAATCAAACTGCAGGATAAATCAGATAAACAAAATATGAAAATCAGGGCTCATAAATGGAATGCGGTGATGCAAAAATAACAGATGCTGTTTTAAGCAGTGACCAAAGGTTGTTTCAGGAATCCTCATTAGCTCTAACAATACCATAAAGTCTTACCACAGGGAATGTCAGCCAAACCCTGGAGTCATTATCTCCTGGTGGCTCAAAAAAAAAAAAAAAAAAAAGAGTGGGCTGACTTTTAACAAAAATTGAATTAGTCAAGAAACTAAGCAATTCATTTCATACCCAAGTATCAACACTTTATCATTTCTTTTCTCCTGACAGAGAGGTATGCGAGTACGTTTGTCTTTGCTCTGTAGATATCCTCACTCCGTCTTTCTAAGAAAACTACTTTTGCAAATAATCCTTTATGTACAAACTGTAAATATACTGTAGAAACAAGGTATGAGTCATTTGAGAGAGGATGAAATGTCAAACCTCGTTTAATTTGAACACGACATGAACTTTTAATTTCAAGTCTAAAGATTAAATTAAATCACGGTGTAGTTTATCCTTTGCATCCGTTTGCCATCAATTATAAATTAATCAATTACAGTATTCAATTCCTCACACAAAATCAAATTCTAAATATGTTCACATTTACTCACAGTGTAGCAGAAAACTAAATATAACTCAAAGTTATATGTATTTCTTGTGGCATATATCAGTTTCTGTGTTTCCCTGCATCATTCGAGGACTGATTGCTTGTTAAGCAATAGCCAGTAAACAGGTTTAACCGGCTGCGGTTTTATAAGTAGAGTATGGTCAGGAGGAAACTATCAATTTTACTCAAGTTAACATCAAATGTCGCTCTTCAGATTTCCTGCATGTTACTAAATCTTCATATTGTATAAAGTCTCACCCAAAATTTCTTTTCGTCTTGAAGTATGCGGCTGGTCATTGTAGACCCATTCAAAGTCTCCTCTTCCACCTGTTTTCCCCATTGCTCTCCTCTACCTGTGAGAGCGTTCAGCGTTGCGTGTGTCATCAAAACTTGGCCGTATCAGGCCACGCCCACCGCGGAGCAGCGCTGCAAGGTGTGATCATAGGCCACGCCCCCACGTTAAGGACTTCCTTGACGCACCTGCTGCTCTGTGTAAAAGCTGATTTATGGTTCTCCGTTACACCAACGCAGAGCCTACGGCGTAGGGTACGCGGGGACTCCGGTTATTTTCGCTCACTGTACAGTAAATAGACAAATGACAGCTCTTATTAACATGTAGGCCTATACAATTTTTTTTTTAAATGAAAGTATGAGGAAGACATGGTTATTGAAAGGTGCATCGTTACAGCATATGATTGTGGTTATTATTATTATTATTACTATTATTATTATTATTATTATTATTATTATTATTATTATTATTATTATTATTATTATTATTATTAAGAAAGCCCGACTTATATTTCCTTTTCTTTAGATATTTCTGTTGGTTGGATCATTTTTAAAACATGTTTATGAGCTTACGAGCTTACGTGTGTTGTTTGAATTACAATTTTTATTTTTTTTTACTTTATTTAACAAAAACAATGACAACCTCAGATGTAAATATAAGTACATCAGATTGAGAGAACAATCACGCCTCCTATTAAATTGAGATTGCATAAAGGGAAAGGAAGAAAATAAATAAATAAATAAATAAATAAATAAATAAATAAATGTAAAAAGAAAGGCACAATTCAACACAAGGTAATTCAAAGTGCTTTACACCAATATTAAAAGCGGCAAGACACAATTAAACAGTAAATAACAAATAAAATGATAAGAAAAGAGTTACAATAATAAAAAGCACAAGTTGTTAAAAAGTAAGGGCAGTACAGTACAGCATGTAAGTATTTTTAAGAGTACGCTTCAGTAAAAAGTAATGTTTTTAGCCCTGATTTAGAGGAGCTTTGAGCAGACCTCAAGTCCCCAGACTGCTGCCATCTGGGAAACGATACGAGGACAAACAGACTCAAACACAGCTTTTGTCCAACAGCAATAACCACCCTTAACAAAAACAGAAGCTAATATGCAATAACAATAACAAAAATGATTGTATGCTGAGGCTCTTGTGGGGTCCGTGTGTTGATGTGGAAGGGTGAATGTGTCTAGAGATATATATATATTTATTTTATTTGTTTATATTTTAAATTACATTTTATTCAGTTATTTTATTTTTTTATATATGATGCGCTGACTGGAGAGCACTTTTAATTTCGTTGTACATAAAGTTATAATGACAATAAAGAACTATCTATCTATCTATCTATCTATCTATCTATCTATCTATCTATCTATCTATCTATCTATAAGTCTACAGGAAGAAATAAATGAATAAAAAAATGTAATTAGGGTTGCCAACTCCCTGAAAAATAAATAAGGGAAATAAATAAGGGACACCTCATCGGCAGCCTTCACCTTTCCTGGCGTGGTGAATTTTTTTAGCCCCCTTTTTTTGTGAGTGAAACGACTTTTTTAACCGTTTGACTAGAACCTGAATTGAATTGGGTGCATATTTTTGAATGCCATGAACACATGGAAAACAAATTATTATACAGAAATTCACTTTAATACAAAATAACAAAATGAACTGAATAAAATAAGTATCTTTCTTAAACAGAAACCTGCCCTCTTTAACTGAAAATTGTAGAAATTAATAGAAAGAAAGCAGAACATCCATTCTGTATTAGTGCACATTTTTAGTGCAATAGCAAAAGTGCAAACAGAAAGTCTGTAGAAAACTTGTAAACATATTTGTTCCTCAAAGGCCATGACTTTAGGCTACAGTTGTAGTAAAACGGAAAAAAATAACTTGTGAACTCAACAGCTTAATGCCATTTATGACTATTTTTTGACTCTCACAATAATACGGGACAAAGTGCGTCCCTTTTCAGCTCAATACAGGACGATTCCGTTTTTCAAGGGAAGGTTGGCAACCCTAGTTATATTGTCACAATTTTAGATAAAATAAGAAACTTAATCGGGTTTTTATAGCTAATGAGAATTATGAAAAACATGCATGTTTGTCATACCTGTCAAGTTTTGGATTTAAAAATAAGGGTCCCACCAGTCCAACCGAGGTCCAGTATCTTACATTTTAAGACAGATTTACAAAAAATCCAAAATATCTACCTTATCTTTCTTAAACAGAAACCTGCCTTCTTTAACTTAAAATTGTATAAATTAATAGAAAATAATAGAAAGAAAGCAGAACATCCATTCTGTATTAGTGCACATTTTTAGTGCAATAGCAAAACTGCAAACAGAAAGTCTGTAGAAAACTTGTAAACATATTTGTTCCTCAAAGGCCATGACTTTGCATGAGATAAAATGACAACTTAAATTGGTTTTGCCGGTTTCCTTAGCATCTTTTCACTTTCTGTTTTCAGAGCTATCATTATTATTATTATCATATTATTGCTATTGCTATTATTATTATTATTATTACTATTATTATTATCATCATCATCATTATTGTTATTATTATCATTATTATTATTATTATTATTATTATTATTATTATTATTATTATTATTATTACTATTATTATTATTTTGTGTAGACTTATGTTACTTCATTTGTTTTTTTGTATACTATATTCAGTTAAAAGGTGGGCAAGATAAGCTTTATGCTTCAAGCCCAGACCTTTTCGGTCAAAAAATCACAATGTTGACCAGGGAAAAACCTGTGTTATCTTGTTTGTTGATTTTTGTATGTGATTGACCGAAATAAATATTAACTAACTAACTTTAGGCTACAGTTGTAGTAAAACGGGGAAAAAAGAACTTTTTCAAGACTACAGGAAGAAATAAATAAATAAATAAATAAATACAATAAATTAAGGAAAAATAAATAAACGAATGAATGAAAAATAACTCAAGAATTACATGTTTTTTTTTTGTTTTTTTTTTTTTTAAACAAGCTTTATTGAGTAGTTTTCATATTACAACAAACATAAACAGACAGACATACAAAACAGTCATTAATACATAAAAGTACAACAACACAGGAGCCAGGGGGATTTTTAAACAAACACATTAAATAGAGAGCATAAATTAACAGTTTTTACAGCTTTTTTGTTATTTGAGTCAGAGATGGAACTCAAGTATTGTTTGGTTTCATTCTCAAAAATTAAAAAAGGGGTTTTGAATGACTGAATTTGGATTTATGAATATGAAACTTTGCAAGAATAATTATTAAATTGATTACAAAAGATTCTCTAGATTTGTTTCTTTCATTACTGATGAAACCAAACAATACATTTTTCCAATACAGAGTGAAGTCAGAGTCAATTTTATCTATAATAAATCGGGATACATCTTTCCAGAATTTGTTAGTGTAGCAAGTTACTTATGATAGACTGTTGTGATCGAAGTCTCGCGAGACTTGATAACTAGAGCACTGTGGCGGCGAGAGTACGGTAGTGGAGAGTTGTGGGAGGAGGAAGGCTGAGAGTAGACAGGAGCGAGAGCTGGAGTGTAAAACAATAATAATAACTAGCAGACAAGGAAGGAAAATAAATTTTAACCATGGCGTCGGGGGATACCCTGTACATAGAAACGGACGGATCGGAAATGCCTGCCGAAATAGTGGAACTCCACGAGATAGAAGTGGAGACCATCGAGACTACGGTGGTGGGAGAGGACGGGGAGCACCAGCCCATGATCGCCCTGCAGCCGCTGGACGACCCGCACCACCTGCACCCGCAGGAGGTGATCCTGGTGCAGACCCGGGAGGAGGTGGTGGGCGAGGACGACTCCGAGCTGCATGCGGATGACGGCTTCGAGGACCAGATCCTCATCCCGGTGCCCGCCGTGGAGGAGGACTACATCGAGCAGACTCTGGTCGCCGTGGCGGGGAAAAGCTCGTCTGCAGGCCGGATGAAGAAGAGTGGAAGCGGGAAGAAATCCGGCAAAAAGAGCTACCTAAGCGGAGGGGAAATGGGCCGAAAATGGGAGCAGAAACAGGTCCAGATCAAGACTTTGGAGGGGGAGTTTTCGGTGACTATGTGGGCATCTGGTAAGTTATAGTCCTGGGTGAAATCCTGCAAGCAGCTCCGCCGCTTTGTTCTCCGCGGGACGACGCCCAGGCCGAGCCCGCGGGGATTGCACGAAAAATGGACTATTATCGCAACTTTTGGGCACTTAAACTTCATGGGGAATTGTTTTTGTTTTTAAAGGAAGCCATGTTTTATGTGTCGATGGGCGCCGCCATATTTCCCCGGTCGAGAAAGTATGGCGGCCCGAAAAAATGGCGTGTATTTGGCCGAGGAAGATGGCGGAGACGGCGGCGGCTCCGCGAGGCCGCTGTGGCGCAGTTCACTCAGCAGCCGCGCTGCGTTCACGGACCCTCGGACGTTCAGGCTGCTCTATGCTTCCGCGTTAAAGCGACGGCGTAGACAGGAGCGAGAGCTGGAGTGTAAAACAATAATAGCCGATTTAACGCGGAACCATGAATCAGCCTTTACGCTGTTAAGACTGTACGCGGATTCCCTTTATCCTGATAACAATCTTAAACTATGGCCGGGTTATATTGTCACAGTTTGAGATGGGATGAATAACTTAATCGGGTTTTTAAAGCTAATGAGAATTGGGGGGAAAACATGCATGTTTGTCATACCTAGGGTTGCCAACTCCCTGAAAAATAAATAAGGGAAATAAATAATTTAATACGTTAAATTCACGCTCTAACGATGAATAAAACGAATTCCCTTTATCCTGATAACAATCTTAAACTATGGCTGGGTTATATTGTCACAGTTTGAGATGGAATGAATAACTTAATCGGGTTTTTAAAGCTAATGAGAATTCCGAAAAACATGCATGTTTGTCATACCTAGGGTTGCCAACTCTCTGAAAAATAAATAAGGGAAATAAATAAATTTAATACGTTAAATTCACACTCTAACGATGAATAACACGAATTCACTTTAACCTGATAATCTTAAACTATGGCTGGGTTATATTGTCACAGTTTGAGATGGAATGAATAACTTAATCGGGTTTTTAAAGCTAATGAGGATTGGGAAAAACATGCATGTTTGTCATACCTAGGGTTGCCAACTCCCTGAAAAATAAATAAGGGACAGCCTTCACCTTTCCTGGCGTGGTGAATTTTTTTTAGCCCCCTTTTTTTTTTTTTGAGTGAAACGATTTTTTTAACTGTTTGACTCGAACCTGAATTGAATTGGGTGCATATTTTTGAATGCCATGAACACATGGAAAACAAATTATTATCCAGCAATTCACTTTAATACAAAATAACAAAATGAACTGAATAAAATAAGTATCTTTCTTAAACAGAAACCTGCCCTCTTTAACTGAAAATTGTATAAATTAATAGAAAATAATAAAAACAAAGCAGAACATCCATTCTGTAATAGTGTACATTTTTAGTGCAATAACAAAAGTGCAAACAGAAAGTCTATAGAAAACTTGTAAACATATTTGTTCCTCAAAGGCCATGACTTTAGGCTACAGTTGTAGTAAAACGGAAAAAAATAACTTGTGAACTCAACAGCTCAATGCCATATATGACTATTTTTTGACTCTCACAGTAATACGGGACAAAGTGCGTCCCTTTTCAGCTCAATACAGGACGATTCCGTTTTTCAAGGGAAGGTTGGCAACCCTAGTTATATTGTCACAATTTGAGATAAAATAAGAAACTTAATTGGGTTTTTATAGCTAATGAGAATTGTGAAAAACATGCATGTTTGTCATACCTGTCAAGTTTTGGATTTAAAAATAAGGGTCCCACCAGTCCAACCGAGGTCCAGTATCTTACATTTTAAGACAGATTTACAAAAAATCCAAAATATCTACCTGTCAACCACTTACAAACTACAATTATGTTCAGAATCTGATTGCCGACCTTTTTTGACACTGAAATGCTGTGGACACATTCCTGTCTAATTCCTATAATATAGCCTAAATGAAAACACAAATGGGAATTAAAGCACACTTATTTATTTTAAGTATTTTAAGTATTTTCAGTTTAAATACACATTGAAATGCCTCTTCTCTCTCTGGTTGCATCCACCCATCTCTGATTTGTTGTTAAGAGTTTGCTCCCATTGTTGCCACTAACCTCAAGAGAACTGCCACTCGGTACAGCAGGTGGCAGTTCTGAGGTTAATGGAAATTCACTTTGCTGTTTAAAAATTATTATATTATAAAACGGGAAATTTACGGGAAAATACTAATACGGGAGGACGGGGGTAAAATACGGTAGTTTCCCTGTCAAAACGGGAGACTTGACAGGTATGATGTTTGTAAACATACATGAGACGTTCATCTCTATTGAAAAAGTTTTACATTTCAGTAATTAAAAACAATGGAATTTATATACTGACTGCAAATTGACATGTGCTAACTTGTACGTATTTTAAAACCCCTTTTACGTTTTTACCCACAATTTCCTATGCAATGCACTCATGAATTTCTTTGCCTGTAATGGTAACTATTGATCAAAAACTTCTTTTTAGATGACAAGAAAGACATAGACCACGAGGAGCAGATCACAGGAGAAAACTCTCCCCCAGACTATTCTGAATATATGACTGGAAAGAAGCTGCCTCCTGGAGGCATCCCAGGCATCGACCTCTCCGATCCCAAGCAGCTGGCAGAGTTTGCACGGTAGGTGTTAATGTTAAAACCAAGGGCCATTAGCAAATTTAATGAAATAATAAATCTTTTACAACTACTGCTATAATGATATCTTAACTGTGCATTTAGAACGGGTAATAAATCCTGTTTTTGTTAATTGAAGGATTAACGATTAAACCTACTAAGGTGGAGTTAAAACCCAGGAAATGATAGTAACTGTCCAATGGACAAATATTGACAGTTGTGATTTTGACCATTTTCATTCATGTTGCAGAATGAAACCAAGAAAAATAAAGGAGGATGATGCTCCAAGAACGATAGCCTGTCCACATAAAGTGAGTGATGTACTTTTCTCTGTATTAGTATATACACTTGTATACAAAAGACTAACGTTTAATACACAAACCGTATTTACAGAGTTGTGTCTTTTAAGGGCATAGAGACGTAAATATTTTCTAATACTATTATTGATGTACTTTACTGTGTTTTTTTTTTTTTCAGGGCTGTACAAAGATGTTCAGGGACAACTCGGCGATGAGGAAACACTTGCATACCCACGGCCCTCGTGTACATGTCTGTGCAGAGTGTGGCAAAGCTTTTGTGGAAAGTTCAAAACTGAAGAGGCATCAACTCGTACACACAGGAGAGAAACCTTTCCAAGTACGTTTTTTTTTCACCTTCTATGTGATCATTTTCTTCTAGAAAAAGCTGTATATACTGATATTTGCTGCCTCTGTGTTTGGGATTATTACTTGTAAACTTAGCAATTCATATCTGTGATCATGGTTTGAAAAATGCTGGAGCTTTTCCTTTTTTCTTTCTCATTTCAGTGCACGTTCGAAGGCTGCGGCAAACGGTTCTCTCTGGACTTTAACTTGCGCACACATGTGCGTATTCACACTGGAGACCGCCCGTACGTGTGTCCCTTTGACGGCTGCAACAAAAAATTTGCTCAGTCAACCAACTTGAAATCTCACATCCTCACACACGCCAAAGCAAAAAACAACCAGTGAGTCACCCATGAATAAACCGAGCTAGGAACGACGACTGGGGGGTTTACCCCCACCTCCGCTCCTCCACAGAGACTTATGTTCCATGGCCTGCTTTGTTGTGAGACAAGTCCCTTTGTATTCCTGCAACATGAAATCCAGAAAGATAAGATTTTTGTGAACTTTTTATAATGCACATGGAGGTTTGAACAAGGAGCTTGTGACAACCCCCACCCCCTCTTGGCCTGGCCTCCCACACTTGACTCTGGATGGAACATTCAGTGCTTTCTTCTCTAGAAAGATGTTCAATCATGGATCCACACCTAAGAAAAATACATACTTTCGTGTAACTGATTTAAACATGGTTTTTTGCAATATCCCTCAAATTTCAATTGATCATCTACAATAACTTTTTCAATTTTGTACTTTTCTCCCTAGTGTGCATATTGTACACTGTTTGAAATAAGCTTTGTGATAATATACGTACTAAAGTTGTCCTCATAGGTCTTCCCGGAAGAGGTTACAGTCTGTTTATTCCCCTCTTTCTCCTTCATAGGACTATTATGAGGAAAAAGGAGATTGGGTGATCCTTGCATATTTTTCATTTTCTACAATGCAATATCAATATCCTGTGATAATAGCCATGTGATTTCCAATAGTGATAAATGATTAAAATGGTCTTCTCCGTTGCACCACATCTCAAAATGTGTCATTTGTCCCCTCAGTTATAAGTTTGATACAGGTGAGACTTAAGTTAAACAAACCACTTGTTTTAAGGAGAACTTAATTAAATTAGTCTTGTCATCAGGTTATTGATTGTTTAATAACTGGACTTCCCTTTTTAAAAGAGAAATAAGGAAGTAAAAATAGTGATAAGGAATTCGGTGTGCCGTTAGATGTGCACAACTGACAATTACTACAGCAGCATCCAGGCATACATCCACTTTTTTTTTCACCTTTAATCACCAGAAAACCACACAAGCATTCATTCACGTTACACACGTGATTTGAGGTTTTACAGTCAGATAAAAAATGAGTGCAACATTGCTGGTGGGTAGAATTTTGAACCCACACATTTCAACACATTACAGTGCATTTTGTTAGTTCATGGCCACAGAAAAAATCAAAGTAAAATCGTGTTTTAAAAACCCCGTTTTGCCACAATATTCATGTTTTGCTTTATGCACACAAACATTTAAAAGGTGTACACACATCTGTTGTTAAATGAAAGTTGTTCCAAGCTCCCTGCCGAGTAGTGTCACAAAATAGACCTAAAGACTATCAGATGTGATAAATGTTGTATCGTCTTTAAATGTTTTAAAATAGAGTTGGTGTACATACGAAATATTTGTTTCAGAGGTTTCATCACATTTTTATTTAATTGAAGCATAACGCAAATCCTTTCCATTTCAAGTATCAGGTGTTTTGGATATGATGGAAGATCCATGTCAGCAGTAAACTGCAGGAAAAGTTCGCTAAAATCTGTCACAATTCCTGACTTAAAAATGTCGATTTGAAGCTAACAAAAAACCCATTTCACAGAAGATGTGATGCAGCTATCGTCAAAATGATAAGTGGAAATGAGCAAGATGTAAATAATGATTCAAACTTGAACATTTACTTAAATAAATCAAAAGGCAATGGCGTGGAGTGTCGCTATTCCACTGCCCAGCCTTTAAAGTAATTGGTGTTTCAACTTTGATGGATTCTAAATGTTCACTCCGTCAGGAGGGCTGCTAGAAGTTCAGGGTAGTTTGGTGTCCCCCATCCAGTAACTGGGTCCCATGATGGCGCAGCACAGAAACCCTTCCCCTGAACCTGCTCGTCCAGACAGCCAAGGTGACAACCTTCAGTCACCTAAAAAACACAAAAGAAGAATGCAAGATATTTAAAACCAAAGCATGATTGCAAAAAAAAAGAAAAAAACAGGTTTACTGAGTCACCATTTGTAAAGTTATAAATTCAATCAATTCCTTGGATTTACATTTTGCAATATTAACTTGACCATTATGCAAGTCAGTTTGAGTTTTATTGGAATTTCAAGGAGTCAAGAGAAAATGAAAGCCTTTTAACAGCTCCAACTTACGTCAAAAAGGGCCTGTCCTTTGAGCTTGTAGAGGCGTGGGTTGAGGAAGCCCAGGGCCGGCAGCCCCTTCGACAGACGCTGACCATTGATAAGGGAGATCATGCCTCCAACCACAGGGGTCGATGCCTGGACATGTGAGTAAAACATAAAAGCCACAATGACATTAAGGCGATTTAACTTCTCCATCTTTTTCAGCAAGACGGGGATTTAAAAAAATAGATCTGAGACATGTAATCATGTTTGATAGTTTACCGAGGTCCCAGACACCCAGGGGACAGGCACTCTGTTGGAGACCACCCAGTAGTTATCAGACAGGGCAGCTATGTCTGGGTAGGCCCGGCCGCTGGTGTTAAAGTAGGACTTAGGGGGGAGAGATGCTGCGATGGTCTTCAGGTACGCTTGTACTGCGCTCACCTGAGTGAACACAAGTATCCATCAGCACTCGAGTCACATGCACTGATTGGAATCAGTGCTGGGAATTAATGCAATAATCATTACAAACATCTTCTAGCTGATAGGTAACTGATGTGATATTATTACCTGGTAGTTTGGCATGCTGAAGACATTACTGAAACCGCCTCCACTGATGTAATCTGTGACCTCATATGTGACTTTAAATGGGTTCTTGAAGGACGTTCCTCCAACTGTGGTCACATATGGGCTGGAATCAAGAGGTGCTTTTAATATCTCGACATCAGTATATAATGATTTTATTTTTTCCCCGGGTTCTTGTTTTGCTTTACAGATAATCCTGACATCAACCTGGAGCAAATTGTTTTATTTAGAGGTTTACCTTGAGGCTGGAAAACTGGGTCTGAAGGAGTTCTGTTCTTTACCCATGTGTCTGCATCCAGCACCGCTGTCCCCTGAGCAGGACACGTCAACGGGGAAAGAAAGATTGATGATGCAAGTAATGATGATGTGCATCTTACAAATTTGGGGCATTGTTGCCTGCTACAGATGCGTCCACAAAAAGTTTCTCAATCAAGGGACCTTTTCACAAGACATTTGAGCATTTTGTTCTAACAGTCTTGATTAGGTGCTAAAAAAAAAGGAGGTTACAGTCATTGCAGCCCAACCCCCTCCAATTACTGACCAGAGGCAAAGAGCAGGGAGATCCCCCTGACACCGGCCTTCATAAACTCTGTGTTGATGCGCATCATGTATGCTGTTGACAGGCTGTCTTCGTCGTCTCCGTAGCTGATAGTATGAACCCACGGCAGGTCGGACATGTTGCTGAGCAAGACCATCCACTGGAGGAAGGGCTCCTGGGTCTCATGACGGCCTAGAAGGAAAGAAATATTTCTTGATGTAAAAAGCTTGTTTTTTTCTTACTAGGTCACATATCATAACTATATTATACTATACTTTTAAATATTAAAAAGAAAAAAGACGTGACAATACACACAATCAAAGAAAGTCTGATTCATACAGACCTGGATTAGTGAAGACCCATGTGGAGATGTTTGCCCCTGTGCTCATGATGTACTCTACATCCAGACTGGCTTCCAGACCGGCCTTTCCTCCTCCCTGGGTGCCGACCACTCGATCCACCTTAGACAGATGCTGGAAGCTTCTACCAAACATGCTCATAAACTCAGCTAAATCGGCGGGGTGGTAGTACTGCTCCAAGAACTAAAACAGAAAAAAAAAAAAAAAAAAAACGTGTGAAAGAAAAACTAAAAGGCCTACAGGCAATATTTGATAATTTACTACAGCCTGATTTTATGCATACTTGAGCTACAGCCTGGCTGTTGTTCTGAGCCGACCCAACATCAGCGGCTGTCAGGTTGTAGCGAGCTCTCAGGACAGCAGGGGTCACTCCGACGTGCAGCCCCGTATTAGACTGCTGCTGCTTCTTACTGGGGTTCTTCCTCGGAGGTGGAACACGATGAAGACCTCCAACTACGGAAGCACAAAGCCAACAGTATTAGGACTGATCTTTACCCAAATACACAGCAGTAGCTTTACATCTGTGGGAAAGGTGCTAACCGAAATCGAGGTGTTGATGAACGTCGTCATGGACAGAGTAAGGAGCAGAAGACCTCGCTATAGACAGGCCGTCCCTGGAGAAACGATGGAACCTACTTCCTGGAAGCAGCCTTTCTGCAACCCTTAATACAGTAAAAAAAAAAAAAAAACGTTTGTTTTCACATTGTCATATTAGAAACACATGCAATTCTGTCTTAGTTTTTTTTTTTAAAGGCATTTTTCATTATGGAAAATGGAAGTTCTATAAATCCAAGAAAATGTCATTGTTCTTCTTGCTAAAGTATTTAATACCTGCCTGGTGTTTTGGGTACTGTGCTATTTTTTATTAGATTCCAACGAATATGACCATGGTTTCTGAATTTTGGTGGACTTTTTCATAACCACAGAAAGAGGAAGTGTCTCACAAGATGTAAATCTGTGCAGAACTCAAGTAGGAAATATGAACTTTATCTGTGGAAAGGGAATTGTGTAAGAAGAATGAACAATGCAAAAAAAATAGGAGAACAAGTTACTTACTTTGCAGTCATGGTGCACTGTAAAAAGTCCTGAGTGTGAACAGTCAGACAATCTGAAACCCCATGACTCTGCAGCCAGTGACGCACCACCTTCTGTGTGATTTCGGATGGACATACAAGAGAAGCGACTTCTTCCAGGCTGAGATGTTTACCTGTGGAGGAAAAACTGTGTCACTTAGTTTTCAATAAAGCAAGTGTCCAAATTTGATATATATTTTTAGGACTGCCAAAGTACACCCAGAGGCGTACCGTACTGAGCTGAGTCGGGGTCCGACACCAGCCTGAGCGTCTCCTCCAACAGCTGAACATTCTGCTGCTTCAACGCAAAAGTCAGCTGCAGCTCCTCCGAAGGATCAATTCGGCCGACATGAGTCCAGTCCTGTGGTATCCTGAAAAAAGAGGGTAAACATTTTATGAACACTTAAAAAAAAAACAAGTAATAACCATCTTTTTGAACTAAACATATTGTCAGACTCAGTCATTTGATTTGATTTGATTTGATTTGATCTTTATTCATCTTGAACAAAACAAAAAAAAACACACCATGCATCAACAACAATAATAAAGCACAACCAGTTTTGTTCAAGAAGGGACAGGAAGAAGCGAATGCTTATCTAGTCCGGCCCCTTCTTGCAATATAAGAATATCCGATATATAAAAGAATAATAATAGCAATAACAATAATAACAACAATAATACATATATACAGTATATACCCTTCTTCTTGACATATAAAAGTATATCAATAGAAAAGTAATTAAAAGACAAGTGAGTCAATAATAAAAGTATCTAAAACGAAAGGCATCAAGCACAGTAGAGAAGAAAAAAAAGTCAATGAAAAAAAAAAAAAACAATCACCATAATAAAAGTAGCTAAAAAAGAAAGAAAAGCATCATGCACAGTAAGAAAAAAAGACAATGAAAAAAAAATTTGAATAGCCTGATGTTCTTGCAGACCTTCACACTTTCATCAAGATTGTTCCAGAGTGTTATACCATACACTGAAATGCACATCTTTTTCAATGTAGTATGAGCCATTGTCTGTTTAAAAGTGTGTTTATTCCGTAAATCATGAATACCATCTCTAGGTCATTCAGATGTGCTGTTTATGAAGGTTTAAAAAAAAAAAAAAAAAAAGCCACAAACTTAACCATAAATGCCGGGACTGATGGGTTTAAAATGAGCAGTAACGTTGCTGACCTTTTCTTCTGTGTAAACTCCATTCCTAATAATATTATTGCTGAGATGTCATCTTTGATTATAGACATTTAATGCAAATTGGGCCACTCAAGACTGCTCTGTACTATCGAGAAGGCAGCAAAGCTGACTTCAAAAATTAATTAAAAGATTTTACGAAAAGGAAAACCTTGTTTATGGCAGTATAATTAGAATGAAATAGCTTTTACATGTTACTCACAGCACGTCTTGGTCATATTCCAGATATCCACTCCAGGCTGGTGAGGCGAACAACAGCAGGACGGAGAAGGACAGTCTGCTGGGGAGAAAAGCAAGAGACGTTTTAGGAAACACAAAGAGACAAAAACAAACGCGGAAGCTTAATAAAACAAATCATATTACAGGAGCAGCCAGTTTGATCAAGGTCATGACAAAAGCAGTGGCTCTTTTTTTGTAAATAACAATGTGAGTCAATTATGTCACACTGAAATTATTTTAGTAAAAGTTGTTTGTAGCCGCTTTTTGACATTACAGATACACTTTCACTTGGTAGATTCGCAGCAGATATATATGTGGGTCATCACAACAACAACAAAAACGCGTCCCAATATACCAGCGGCGTTATAAGGTTGAACTTTGGCTAATTTCTTCTTTCTTTCCTACTCATATGATAATATTGGTCGTTATTTCAGGCACTCACAGGGTTTTCATTGTGTCCTCTTCTTTCACTGCTCTTTCTGAAGTCAGCTCGCGTGTTATGCAGACGCAGAGTCACGTGACGTTTTCACGTGATCATCCAGACCTTTTTTTAAATTTATTTATTTAATTTGTACCTGTTCGACCCCCATGTGTTTACTTTTAACGTTGTAGTGTTTAAAAAAACAGAGTAGATTAAAATAAAAATACAGACCGCGAAAAAAAGAATTCCTATAGAAATGAATGGCCGAATTTACAGAGAACCAGTGTAAGGCAGGGCAGGTTTATTTGTATAGCACAATTCAACACAAGGTAATTCAAAGTACTTTACATGAATACTAAAAGCGGCAGACACAATTAAACAGTAAACAACAAATACAATGAAATAAAATGATAAGAAAAGGGGTAAAATAATAAAAAGCACAAGTTATTAAAAATAAGGGCAGTAGAGTACAGCAGGTAAGTATTTAATTTAAGAGTACGCTTCAGTAAACAGTAATGTTTTTAGGCCTGATTTAAAGGAGCTGACAGTTGGAGCAGACCTCAGGTCTACAGGAAGTTTGTTCCACCGGTGAGGAGCAGAATAACTGAACGCTGCCTCACCTTGCTTGGTTCTGGTTCTTGGGACACACAACAAACCAGAACCAGATGAACCTCAGGGGTCTGGGAGCTTCATAGGAACTAACGGATCCAGCATGTATTTTTGGTCCAAGAGGAACAGGAGGAACACGGCAGGGATCACCAATCAGTCCTCTTCAGTTTGCTTTGGTTATAGAACCTCTCTCTATTGCACTTAAGTCAAAGTCAAAGTCAGATTTATTTGTATAGCACAATTCGTGCACACAGCAGCTCAAAGTGCTTTACATAAAAACGTTCCAATACAATCAACAATGAATTACAATCAACATCATACAGAACACAATAAAAACATTAACAGTTAGATTAAAAAATAAAGTTAAAAATTTAAATAGAAGTAAGAAATAAAAGCTGAAGGTCAATAAAAAGTGCTGCGGTTTAGCAGCAGTTAAAAGCAGAAGTAAACATAAGGGTCTTTAGCTTAGTTTTAAAAATAGGCAAAGTTGGGGCAGATCTAAGGTCTTCCGGGAGCTTATTCCAGCTATAAGTGGCATAGTGGAAGAAAGCGGCTTGGCCATGCTTAGTTTTGGTCCTAGGAACAGTTAGCAAACCAGTCCCTGATGATCTAAGAGGTCTAGGGGGTTCATAGTGTAAAAGCATATCAGAGATGTACTTAAGTCAAAGCCAGAAATATGTGGGATTCGTAGAAGCAGGTTGACCCACAATTTGTCATTATATGCAGACGATTTATTATTATACATCTAAACTCAAACTCAAACTTTATTTATTTATAGCACCATTCATACATTAAGAATGCAACACATGGTGCTTTACAAGAAGAATAAAATCACACTCATCACACACTCATCACACACTCATCACACACACACACACACACACACACACACACACACACACACACACACACTCAGGCACACCTCCCAGTGTGGAGGACCCCCCTGAGGAAACACTGGAGCTAAAAACTAAAAGATTAAAAAAAAGTAAAAAATGCCTAAAGGTGTAAAATTTTAGAGAAATCTATACAAAACTAAGTAAATAAACACAATGAATAGATGAAAAGACTAGGTAAATGAGATCAGATAAAAGCCAAACTAAAAAGGTGTGTCTTGAGCCTCCTTTTAAAAATATCAACGTTCTCTGCAGCCCTGAGGTTCTCTGGCAGGCTGTTCCATAGATAAGGGCCATAATGGCTGAATGCAGCCTCACCGTGGGTTTTGGTCCCGGTTGGGGGAATGGTTAAAAGGCCGGTGCCAGAGGACCTCAGGGTCCGCGAGGGTTGATACGGTAAAAGCAGGTCAGATAAATAAGATGGCCCAAGACCGTTAAGACACTTAAAAACTAGTGAAAGAACCTTAAAATCAATCCTGAAGCGGACGGGGAGCCAATGCAGCGATTTAAAAAAAAAACCATCTCAGACCCTATTCATGGTCTACCACATGTGTTGACACTTTTGCAAACGTTTGGTGTTTTTTCTGGCTATAAGTTAGATTTTACAAAAAAGTGAGTGTTTTCCTATAAATGCCCAGGCTCGTTCTCTTCAGAATTCTGACATTCCATTTACTATGTCCAGAGATGGGTTTAAGTATTTAGGGATTAATTTGACTCCAACTTTTCCAGAACTGCTTGCTAAAAACTTCACCCTGTTGGTGGATAGGCTAAAGTCGGATTTTCAGAGATGGACTGCCATTAATTTAACACTAGTTGGTAGAATTAACTGTATAAAAATGAATGTTTTTCCTAGATTTTGTTACCTTTTCCAGTGTCTTCCAATTTGTTTTCCAAAGTCATTTTTTCAGTCTATTGATAGGTTTATTACATCATTTATATGGGCTGATAAAACTCCCGGAATACAGAAAACATTTCTTCAAAAACATCGCTCGGATGGAGGCTTGGGATTGCCAAATACAGATATATTATTGTGCAGCTAATTGCCAGAAAATACTATACTGGTATCAGTCATCAGATAATGTCTGGTGTGAAGCTGAAAACAATTCATGTCTTTCAACATCGCTCCTGGCATTAGTAACCTCCAGAGTCCCACTATCCATTTCATTATATTTTTCAAACCCGGTTTTGACTAATACCTTACTTATTTGGCATCAATTCTGAAAATATATGGGTTTATCTCAGTTTTCCATACAGGCGCCCATTTGCCATAATCAGGCATTTACTCCAGCTAACATAGATGCAACCTTCTTGAGATGGAAAAGACACGGCCTTATCAGTTTTAAAGATTTTTATAAGGAAGTGGTTTTCGTAAGTTTCAATGTGTTGTGTGTAAACTTTAATCTTACTAATTCAGACTACTTTATTACAGGTTCGTCACTTTATTTCGACCAATACACCAAACTTTCCAAATGAATCAGAGTCTACCGTTTTGGATGACATGTTTGCACTCTCTCCTAATCTAAAGGGCCTCATTTCTAGAATTCACTCCATAATAATCACCTCACAAGGGGAGAATATTCATGGTAAATTGAAAGTTAAGTGGGATAATGAAATGGGATGGGAGAGACAATTCCAGATGGTATTTGGGAAGAAGCTGTGCGTAGGGTGAATGGGACTACATCCTGTGCACGTTTAGCCTTAATCCAGTTTAAAATCTTACACAGGACGCATTACTCTAAAGACAGGTTGGCAAAGATATTTGACAATATGGATGAAAATTGTAGTAGATGCCATAGTGCCCCTGGAACCTTAACACATACAGTATGTTCTGGTTATGCCCATCCTTGAACTCATTTTGGTTTGGAGTGTATAAAACAATATCTGAAGTAACAGGAATAGAATGTCAGCCTAATATGTATACCTCCATTTTCAGAACCATGCCACTGGATAGTATAAGGATGTCTAGGTTCAAAGATATAATAGCCTTTTCAACATTGATAGCTAGGAGACAAATTCTTTTACACTGGAAATCTTCTTGCCCACCAAAATTATCTGTATGGATGACTGATCTAATGTTGTATCTAAAACTGGAAAAGATAAAATACACTCTAAGAGGGTCCAATGGTCGTTTTTATAATATTTGGAATCCATTAATAAAATATTTTGAAAAGCTCAAGACACTTCCTAAGAGTCCCTGAGGGTAAAGCATGGAAATCTGATGGCCAAGACCTACAGAAGTAAATCGCGTTAGCCTTTCTCTGTATGGTAAGAATATGTGTACATATATGCATATACATTTGTTATGGCTGTTTTGTTACTCTTTAACGGTAGTATTTTTATTTGTCACTATAACTATTATTTTTGTATCTCCTTTTTTGGTGAAGATGTATATAATAATAATTCCTTTTATTTAGACCTTTCAGGTCACCTTACAAGAGATACTGTTATGTGTGGCCAGGTATGGGTTGCTCCCAGTGGTGGACAGTAACAGAGTAAATTTACTTGAGTACTGTACTTAAGTACATATCCAGAGGATTTGTACTTTACTTGAGTATTAGATTTCTTTGGTACTTATTACTCTTACTTGAATACATTTCCAAGACAAATATTTTTACTTTTACTCAAGTAAATTTCTAGGAAGGCTGAAAAGTACTCGTTACTTTCAGGTCTGCTCTTTTTTCTTCTTCCCTAAAATCCTATTGGACACAAGCTGTTTTTGTCAAAGGAGGAGACCTATCACAGTGCACGCTCTCCACTGGGATGTACGTAAAGCGGAAATACGTCAAGCCTCCTCAAAACGATACCGCCAAAGTAGCCTGCGTTTGTCAAGACAGAGCCGCAACAAGTCAAGACAGAGCCGCAACAAGTCAAGACAGAGCCGCAACAAGTCAAGACAGACCGCAACAATGGCTACGCCTGCGTCAGGAGAAGAAAGACAATCAGCTGTGTCGTCTGAGTCTGATAATGAGCCGGACTCGGAGCAGGGACTTTCACAAAATCCTTGGCCCTATCTTAACTCAATGTTTGAGTTCGACAGAGTAAAAAACGAGGGCACAGACAAACCACAGACATTTATTTTCAAATGTTTATTGTGTCTGCCGAAGCAGAACTACCTCTCTGCTTTCAACAACTCAACATCGAATTCTCAGAAACAAGAGTTAAAAGATCCTTAAATTAATTTTGAAAAAATATAGTAATTTACTGATGTGGAAAATAAGAAATTTACTCTTACTGTTACTCTTACTTTTACTTAAAGTAAATTTAAAAGAATTTACTTTTGGATACTTAAGTACCTTTAAAAGCAAGTACTTTTCTACTCTTACTCGAGTAATATTTTGACTGAGCTACTTTTACTTGTAACGGAGTAAATTTTGACCAGTAGTATTTGTACTCTTACTCAAGTACTGGGGTCGAGTACTCTGTCCACATCTGGTTGCTCCACACCTGCAGCTGTAGGTGTGTGTTAATGCTGCCGTCTTCTCCCCCTCTCCTTCCTCTTGGTTCCCTCCTCCACAGGCTGGCAGTCAGTTGGCAATCAGGAGGTTGGGGATAAAGAGGAGGAGGTGGAAGTCCTCTCACTCTCTCTGGGGGCAGCAGTAGCAGGGGAAGGTTTGTTTTGTTTCCCTTTTTGGGGAACAGGTAGCCCTTATTTTTCTTATTTTAGTTTGAGTTGGAGATTGGTGGTAGTCCTGATTTGTCGGTTTGTTTTAGGTTAACGGTTTACCTGGCTTTTCTATTTTTTCTTATTTAGTGGGGAAAGTGCATAGTTCGACGACCCATCGCGTGGCTGGCCCTGTACTTACCCCTCTTTTGTTCCTTTTGGCTGGGATCTCCATCTCCTTTTGGTTCATTACTTTTGGGTTAACCCCTTTCCTTGTTTATTTTTTATATGTGGTGGTCTCATTGAGCCTAATTGTTTACTTTTATGAAGCCGTAACACAAACACATTATATAAAATACAGTTAATACAAAAGCAGAGAAATACAGTACAAAAAAGCTGCAACAGACAGCATAAACAAAGTGCATAAACCAGGGGTCGGTCCAAAGTCGGTCCTCGAGGGCCGGTGTCCTGCATGTTTTAGATGTTGCTTAGCATAATCACACCTGATTCTAATTAATGCAAGACTCTATTAATGACACAGCCATGTCTGTCAGGCTGCGTTAAAGCAGAGAAACATCTATAACTTGCAGGACACCGGCCCTCGAGGACCGACTTTGGACACTGCTGGCATAGACCAATAAATAGAACAAACTGGTGTAGTGTAGTGCACAGTGTATAAATAACTCACGAACAAAAATGTTTTATTGCTGATTGTATTTAATAGAGATTTAAAAGAAGAAGATAAAAAAAAAAAAAAAGCTTGACTGCGACTAGTTGGAGAAATAAAAATCCTCATCTGTGCTGTCCGATATCCCTCCATCACTCTCTGGGGGCATCTCCCACACAGCGAAGTTTTCTGATGGGGGAAAAAAAAAAAAGTTGGATTCAATATAATGGAAACAGTTTCCAAAAAGCCTTTTGTAAACTTCTCCATACACTGCCATGCATTTTTGTGAAAAATAAATTAATATATAAATAGAGGGAATGCGCATGACATCACAGATGTGACTTCACAGCAGATTACGCCCTCTGAGTGGCAGCGTAGACTTTCAGTTTGAGCCCTCGAAAACATCTAAAATGGGAAAGCGCTGTTGTGCCATCGACTGTACTCATAGAATTAGCATGATATCGGAGTTATCGTTTTACAGACTGCCGAAAAATAAGCTTAAGAGAGACAAATGGATCGCTGCAATTCGCAGAAACAACTGGATTCCAGGCACCGAAACGTGGATTTGCAGTTCCCATTTTGTATCAGGTAATGTTGGATATTTGGGCAGCTAACATTAAACAGTCAAATCATAAAGTTCGGTGTCCTCATCACTTTAATTGCGCCAACAAATCCTGCCTTGAAGTAGGACCAAGCGTCAAGACTTTTGTATGCTTTCAAGCTTTGCTTCGTGCATTTCCCCACGTCAAATAAAGTACATATAAATATCAGGAAACTGGATTTGTGGCCAAATATTAATGTCCATGGACCACTGGCTCTTCGGGTAACTGTCAGGGTCACTGTCAAGTCCAACTGCCTTTAATTTAAGCTGATAATCGGGAAAGGAATAGGATAAAATGGAATGGAAAAATACACTTCTTACCAGTCTACTTCAAATCTTTTCTTGGTAATAAAACTGAAATGTGTTTCTATGAACCAAATTTGCTCCTTTTCACAATTATTTTAAAGTCTTACAAGTTGCTCAGTTTTCACTGAACAGCCACAAACTAAAACAACTGCAAATAAACATCAGTGATTTGATTTAAGGTATACAAACTTATTAGAACTAATCTAAACAAATAATCGTCCATTTCAAAAAAATATCACTATTAGTTACCATCTTCCTGCTGGATTTGATCCTTTGTAGTATTTACATCATTTTATCTCGGTATTTGGGCAGCTTAAAGGAGCTTGAGGCTCCTTTTAAGAAATGAGACTCTCTAGTGCCACCCTTCACCACGACGGCCGTTGGGGGTACTGCAGCCAACAGTGAAGCCGGCACGGGAGAACGGGGAGAACGCACATGCAGCGTCATGTGACGTCACATCCGCAGCCCAGCGCGGGAAATTCGGGACCGAATTGCAGCACATTTTGCAGCACACAGCCTGTTCAAGGCAAAGGAGAGATACACTAGAGGGCTCATTCTTTTGGGTTTGGAACGCTTCATCTGACATTATTACTAGAAAACTTAAAATGTATACGGATTTTTTTCATAAATCCTGCCACAATCCGGCCTCAAGCTCCTTTAAAGGAGCATGAGGCAGGATTGAGGCAGGATTTATGAGAGAGAGAGAGGAGAGAAAAAAAAAAAAAAAAAAAAATCCGTATACATTTTAAGTTTTCTAGTAATAATGTTAGATGAAGCGTTCCAAACCAAAAAGAATGAGCCCTCTAGTGTATCTCTCCGTTGCCTTGAACAGGCTGTGTGCTGCAATTGTGGGCTCGAATTTCCCGCGCTGTCCTGCGGATGTGACGTCAAATGATGCTGCTGTTCTCCTGTGCCGGCTTCGCTGTTGGCTGCAGTACCCCCGACGGTCGTCGTGGCGAAGGGTGGCGTTAATGAGTCTCATTTCTTAAAAGGAGCCTCATGCTCCTTTAAACAAAAATTTCACTTTATACATTTCCATAAGGTTTTTTATTTCTTTACTTTTTAAATCGGCACAAAGGAACTTTTGCGATCCATAGGCTACACTAGAGGCGCGCAGGTGAGCTGCTTTTGCAAAACCATCAGTGTCTTGCTTCATTACCTTTTAGCACTTAAAAGTTGCAGCAAACAACTTTGCCTGATAGAAGCGATCAAAAAATATCAAAATAGTTATTTTTACATAACAACAAAGGCTTCTTGGTGTTGCTTTCATCGTAGCAATTATTCTATACAACCGCCATTACAATATCTCTAAAATAATAATAATCAGAATTTATATTTAATATTAAGTTCATTTATTTCATTAGGCAAGGTTTTTGTGTTATAACTACATTTATTTCTCTATACCACAAAAGCTTCTACACTTTCCTTTTCTTTCAAATTACGGAAATTCCCATGAAATTTATTTCATTCAGGTTTTCAGGTGAATTTTTTTCAGGAAAATCAACAACATGAACTGCGAGTTGGGCTGATGTTTGGCTGTAAAAATACTGTTCTCGTTAATGTATCCTCCTTGTTTAATGCATTATGCCACTTTTAAAAAGGACAGCTTACCCATGTTACCGCATTTTATCTGCCGTCTTGCTGATGGTGTGGTTTCGAACCTCTAAAAGAAGAAACAAAACAAAAAGGAAATGGGTTTTTTTGATACAGAAAAGAAAATCTCCATGTTCTTCAAATGAAACTCAGTTTATTTCGAAGCAAATACCTTTCCAGAAGGCGAGCTCTTGTGTACATTAAATTGACGTTTTTTCATTCTTCTCTGCAGTTGATAGACATATCTGTCACCGTTGTTTCTTTGAAATCAGGAGAGACAAAGCAAATCAGTCATTTTTCTGAAGTGAGTTCTCACGAGTTAATCCGCAAAAGGGTCCGGCTCTTACGTGTTTGGAGATCCCAACATGCCAGGAGTGATGTGTAGACACTGAGGCGTCTTAACTTCAGGAAAGCGCGGCAACATCGGGGTCTGGGGTTCCAGGTCAGACATCGCAAAGTCATTATCATCACTCGAACACATGGAGGGGATCTGTGCATGCAGATAGATGAAAGAGGAACATTTAGTCCATAAACTGGTTTACCGTCTTAACACCATCTTAAACCTCTGCAAGCACCGAAACATATGAAAACCGACCTCAACCCGTTTATCTTGCATGTACGCTGAGCTGAAAGCATCGTCGACATCTTCTCTGGGCAGGTTCTCCAGGAACGCACGCACCTGCTGCTTCCTCTTCAAAGTCCCCGCCCGGGCAGATATCACGGGTCGCTCTACAACTTCAGATTCACAGGTGGCCAAATATAATCACCAATAGCTTTAATAAATTAAAGCTCCAGAAAATAAGCCACATTCAGGGAACTACTCTGTTAATTTGTTATTTATTTACCCTAAATGTCTTCAAGTTCAAAGACTTCAGACTTTGCATTGTATTAAAACTGAATAAATATTTGTTACATTCAGTTTGGCCTTCTCTTAATATCATCCTCCAAACAGTAATCTGCGTCTACCTGGAGGTTTGGACGCCTCCACCTTTTCAGTCTTGTGCTTCTTGGATTTTTTAGGGGGGGTCTGGGCAGCTGCCTGGGATATGTGCTGCTTGTAGCACTCCTCTGCAGAACGTGTTCCTACCATCCGGCCAACCTTTGCCCAGTAACCTGCGACGTGCTTTGGATAGTACAACACAGCCCTGGAAAAAGAGAGACCCACACTGAGAAATATATTACAGTGCATAGATTTGCTTTGTCCCAGTTTCAGACAAGGCAAACTTACTCTTGCAGCTTCTTCAGCTCTGCTTCGCTCCATTCATCATCATCGTCGTCATCAACCTGCTCTTGTGGAATGACTGCGCTGCCTTTCTTTCTGTGGCGTTTCTTGTTGGATTGTGCCGACTTTGGCAAAGGCTCCGTTCTTGGCGAAGTTTCAGTGCGTTTGCACTCTTTGCGAACCTTCCCACCTTTCTTAGTGGACACTTCTTTGTCTTTCTTCCTCCCTTTACTGGAAACCTCACCATCAGACGACAGACGCTCTAATGCACCATCACTGACCGGTGGGGACTCGGGGGAATAGAAGACACCCTGTCTTCTCCTGGATGCTATTGTAGAAGGCTTGCTGTGTGCCGTTTTTGTTGATGTTTGTGCAGAAGACTTCTCCGACTCACTGTGCCTGTGTGGAACAACATCAGCGTCTGCAGCAGGGCACGGCCTCCTTCTGCTGGACCTCGTTGTTCGCCCAGAACACCCTTGAGTGCTGCTTAGCATCTCCACGGTGAGATCAGACACATATGTAGACTTCTTGTGAGGGATAACCTCAGTTCCGTCCTGTTTTTGTTTTGTCTTCACCTTCCTCTCCGGTACAGAAGCCGCTTTGCCGGCGACAGACACGCTCTGCTTTCGACCTGAGGGCACATAAAGCAGTTTTTAATGACTGTCAGAGTTTACATCAGCGCTAAAAGTACATTTCAACAGATAGCTTTACCCTCAGTGCAGGGAAGGATCACTCGGACGGACTTCTGGAAGCTCATTGGAGACTCTGCTGCACCACTGTTTGACTCACAAATCTGAAACACAAAGAAAGTAACATGAACTGTTTGTTTGTGGCTGAATGCCCACTCCCCTTTTATGCAACTCATGTGGTCCCGGCATAAAGTGCTTACAAAGCCGACGTTATCGTAGCTTTCATGGATGGTGACATTCATGTGTGCATCTAAAACGACTCGGCCTCCTTTCCAATACTCCAAAGGTGGTTTTATCATTCGACCACTGCGAGACATTTTTGCAGAAGAGATGGGGGGAGGACAGGATTCAGCTAAAGATGACAAGAAAGAAAGTAGTAAAACACCTAGTAAGTAAAACTCCCTGAAAATGAAAAAAAAGACCATAAATAATGCCTGATATCAAGGTTTCTAAATTGATTCTTTGGTACTTACGCGTTTTCGAGGACTTCTGTCGGTGTCTCTTCACAGCACGGTCGACAGAGGCCTCCGGCTTTGTCTTAACTGGGATGCCTTTCCCTTCGCTGATCCTCTCAACTCCTCTGCTGAAGCTAGGGCTGGGCGATATGAACCAAAAGTCATATCTCCATATTTTCTAGCTGAATGCCGATACTCGATATATATCGATATTTTTTCTGTGCCATAATTGGGGTTTCCCCCAAAGCATTATAGCATAGCCTATGTGTTAGCTTCATTTTTTTCTGAAGCAAACCCTTAAAAAAAACAGTCAGTTTTAATACAAAGCCTCGTGCCAAATGTCACACAGGTACCTTATTAACAGAGGTCTGCACAATATCAAAATGTATAAAACAAATGAAATAAAAATAAACCGCCTGCATATATAGAATAAAAATGCTTCTTGAATAAAATAAAACAAATATCCCTTTCCTGCATAACAATTAAATTAAAATACACTGTGCAATTAATACAATGTAGACAGTAACAGGCAGACTTTTCCACTGAGGTTGACAGGAATGCAAATAACAAAAAATGTGTGCAAAATCAAAAAAAATAAATATATATATATATATATATATATATATTTTTTAATATATAAAATATATATCGCCCAGCCCTAGCTGAAGCAAAAATAAATAAGAGCAAAAATAAATATATATTAAAAAAGCATCACTTTAATTAGGAAAAAAACAAAAAAAAAAAACTAAAATTCATTTTGATGCAATCTTTTGTCTGCAAGGGCATTGAAGTGAAATAAGCATTCTTACTCGTTTGACTCAGACAGAAAGTTCTCATACAGCGCCTTCCAGTTGTGGGGAAAACCATTCAAAAACTTTTTCAAAAACCGCTTTGGAAAACCTGAAAGAAAAAGGCGAGAGATGGATAAAATAATGAAATAACTTGTCGAGTGTTGTAGAATGCACTTTTTTTGGTGCCAAAGTGAAGTGAACTATGAACAAACTCACCATAAGCAGCATTAATGTTCATCTTCCCAATTAAAATGTAAACCCTCCCGGAGACGGTCTTCAGCACAGAATTGGAGACCCTGCCCACAATGATGTTACTGTTCCACGGTATGTTGTCCTCCCTGGGTTCACACAACACCAAACAAAAGTGAGAAAGAGTTAGGGATGGTGACTGCATTTTAAAAGCGGGATTTAAGAAAAACAAACAAAGAAATTTGGTTGAAATAAGTTCACTTCCATCTCTAGAAGAACTTACCCGTGAATTCCATCAACAAACAGCCCCTTACTATTCTTCTTCAGGATCCACTTCTGGAGATGAATAACATTCTCCTGTCAAAACATAAATAAAATAATGCAATAAGGAACAAGACAAAGAAAAAAACAACAAGAAACCTCTACAATGAATCTCTGAAGGGACTTAAGTCGTGAAAACTCCTGCAATTCATTTCACTTCAGGGATTAATACAGTATTTCCATATTTTTTAACTTGGATTTACACTTCCTTTTACAAGTACACCTGCTTCCAAACAGGCATCCTAATTTGTTTCTTCAACTATAAATAATCTCCACTTTACAAGAGAGCTGCAAGTTGAGTATCATTTGATGTAATATACCCTCTTTTGTTGAAATATTTAATACACAAAGTAATAGTGATGCACCGAATGTTCGGTAACCGAAATTGTTCGGCCGAAAGTAGCAAAAAAAACACTTTCGGTGTTCGGTGGAATAAGTGAGGGGGAAAAAAAACAAAAAAAAACAACAATCAATAACGGCGTGTGATGATGCAAGCGAACAGCGTGGAGTGAGGAGCGTGCGGTGTTAAACGCAGCAAACAAGTCAGCTTGTCAGATCATTACTTGGATGTGGGGAACAAGCAGACTCAGCAGAGGACACAAGAAATGATCCAGGCTGAGTTAGATTTGGGAAAGCCGCTTGGTGATGGAGACGGTCACGTGATGCACAGCGCAGAGAAAAGGGCCCGTACTACAGATGCGGTGGCGAACCCTCACTGTCTGATATGTTTGACGAGATCCTCCGAGAAAATAACCCAGATGCCAGGCAGACGACAAGCGCCAACCGCTCAACAGTTAGATGGTTATCTGTCAGAAGTTCCCATCCCCAGGAGCGAGAACCCTCTTGCATATTGGAGGACCAATCAAGGCCGCTTTCCTGACTTGGCACAGATGGCACGCAGGTGGTAATAATAATAATAATAATAATAATTATAATAATTATAACAACAATAAGCTGTATTTAACATAAAAGCAATAAAACAAATAAAAGCACTTAAGAGCGCATAAGAGAAATGGAGATATGATACTATAATATAAATAATTAGGTAGACTACTTGTATGTGAAAGGGATTGAGATTTTTTGATTTATGCAATGGTGAAAAAATTGGCAAAATAAATGAAAAACTGCGAAGAACCATTGTTCGGTATGTTATTCGGTATTCGGCCAAGTGTTTATTATTATTTTCGTTTTTTGTTTCGCCCACAAATTTTCATTGCGGTGCAACACTACAAAGTAAGGTGAAACTCTTAATTTCAATGTTCCCCAGCCGTCAGCCGGAATAGACGTGGGAAAAGGGAATAAAATAAAACAAAATTGCAATTCCCTTCTCTTTGGTCTCCCACAAAACTCCTCCATAATCTCCAACTGGCCAAGAACGCTGCTGCCCGGATTATCACCAGAACAGGGTCCATCAGTCACATCACACCCGTTCTGCACCACCTCCACTGGCTTCCCATCAAACACCGAATCAACTACAAAATCCTCCTCTTGGCTCCCTCATACCTCTCTGCCCTCTTATGCATCAATATCCCCAGCCGGTCTCTTAGATCTGCCTCCTCCAGCAGCCGGACTGTACACCATGGGGTCCAGAGCCTTCGGCCGCTCTGCCCCTCGTCTCTAGAACTCCCTCCCCTCTGACATCAGGAATTTTGACTGTTTCAGCGACTGATCTCAAAACATACTTATTTAGACGAGAGTTTGACCTACAATAACTGTCTTTTATGTTCTGCTGCAAACTCTACTGTTTTCTTTTGTTTAAATTGTGTTTTTATATTTTGATTGTTGAGTGCCATGGAAGGCGCCTAACAAATAAAATGTATTATTATTTTAATAAATAGAATATAAGATTATTAGCCAGAATGTACACATTTTTTTCTTCTTCTTGGCCAGTAGTGTTTCACTTCAAGGCATGCATTATTGTATCTTCCATTTCTACTTACGACTGGGAATTTCTTCTGCGTGCACCAGCGGCTGCGCTTTAACACATTCTCACATTTCTTCGGTATGGAGAATTTTGGAGAATTTAATAAAAGCGGATCCTCTAACAAAACAGGTCGTGTCGGCGCAGCGGGGACCAGGCTGTCCTCGGTGAGCTGGCTCTCTGGGCAGCTGTCAGCTGAGTCTGCTGTGCACTCTTGAGCAGGAACCAGTCTTTCTTGGGCCTTTTCTGAAGCAACGCTCTCCACCTCGCCCACGCCGAGAAGAGTGTCTATGGACTGATCCGGGTTCCCTATGGAAAATATTTCTTATAAACAAAGCCATGCTGTGCAGTATAATTTGAATAGATCAATTACAAACCAGGCGTTTTGCTTTTGCACTCAATCCTAAAACACAGACTCACCTCCAAATAAGTCTCTTCTGCTGCTGTGAACTTCCCATCGTTCTCTTTTGCTTTCCCTCTCCTTCATGTAGGCAAACATCTTGGCTGGTGACATTGGAGGCAATTTATCTAACAAAACTGAACAACCTGTTAAAAACAAAACAATAGAGAGATTAAAAGCACCTGTCATTTTCTTCTAAAAAAAAAGAATATATGACATAAAGGCAGAGGTGGGTAGTAACGAGTTACATTTACTCCGTTACATTTACTTGAGTACGTTTTGGGAAATGTACTTTTAGGAGTAGTTTTCAATCACTATACTTTTTACTTTTACTTGAGTAGATTTGTGAAGGAGAAACTGTTACTCTTACTCCACTACATTAGGCCACGTTGAGCTGTTACTTTTCTTTAATCCCTTTTATCCACGTACGCGTCAATCTCATGACATCACTGAGTGATTCTTTGGGAAAAATGTTTGTTTTTGCATGTTTTGTCACATTTACACAGACTCAAACACACACAGAGTTTCTATGAGTTCATGGGCTTGTTTTAGTTCTGCCTAGTTAAAAAAGAAAAGTACAAAGACTTGAAATTATGTATTTAAGTACTTGAATTTACTTTAAGATTATTTTAATTTAAGCTATTTTTTATTAATTTGAATTTATTTTATTATTTTATTTACCTGAAGATGATTATTTTGTACTTTTGTCTGTTTGAATGGGTGTTCAAATAAATCAGATGTTACTCAACAGTT
The DNA here is from genome assembly GCF_033807715.1 of Cololabis saira. Classification (NCBI taxonomy): domain Eukaryota; kingdom Metazoa; phylum Chordata; class Actinopteri; order Beloniformes; family Belonidae; genus Cololabis; species Cololabis saira. The sequence continues at coordinate 22,337,962 of NC_084602.1, forward strand.
ACTCAGTACTTGAGTAGTTTTTTCACCAAGTACTTTTTTACTTTTACTTAAGTAATTATTTGGATGACTACTTTTTACTTTTACTTGAGTAATATTATTCTGAAGTAACAGTACTTTTACTTGAGTACAATTTTTGGCTACTCTACCCACCTCTGCATAAAGGGTAGTGATTACTCACCTTTCCTTCCAGGGGCTTTTGGTAGTGTGAAGATGGGCTCTGGGTGTCCATTTAACCTACAGAGATCCGGTATACTATTGATGTTGTGGCTGTAATCCCTAATAAACGTTGAAGTTTGCCTTAGCTGTGGAGGGCTTAAATGTTCATTATTCATGTGGGTCACTTTATTAAATTCATGCTGCTCCCACGTCCTCTTCCTCACCCTGCTCTTCATGGGGGGACTCACAGTGGCACAGATATCCACATTTCTCCTGCTGGTTTCTATAAGTTTCTGTGGAGCCCTGATGGGCTCATGGAAAACACGAGAGTCTGTGATCTGAGGAAGTCTGTTGTTGGCCATGTAGCTGTTGACCATAGAAATAGACATGGCCGTGGACTCCAGGAAAGCTCCGTGTGTCCTCGCCTCCTCCAGCGGGCCGATGCTCATGCTGGAGCAGGAATAGTCCAAACTTTTCTTCGGACTCGACATGGGCGACAGAGTCAAAGCCTCCGCTTCACTGCCATAGCATCCAAAGCGTTGATCATCCTCGGGCTCGTCGCTGCTCCAGATGCTGGAGATGTTATTATTAGCTGGTTTCTCTGCGTGGTTGACTTCACCTGTAAAACCCCCGGCTCTGGCGCACATCGCTTCCTTCTGAACTTTGGACTTCAACTTCGCGAACACTTTAGCCGGAGACTCGAAGCGTGGATTCGAGTTTTGTAATAGATAAAAGGACGCCATGGCGTGGACATTGATTTAAACTTTAACCTGAGATTATTTTACCGATGGACGAGCAAAGGCTAACTGGGTCGTTACTTTCAAACTTCGTGTCGGAGCCCCGATTGGCTGGAGTCCAGTGACGTAGTTTCACAACAACACGTCACTACCGCGTTTCGTCGTCGACAATGAAAGTGTGCGCGTTTCTGCCACCTAGTGGTGTGGAGTGTTATTTCAGGTCACGCTACATTTATCAGAAAAAAAATCAAACACAGAGAAATCAATTATATATTTCTTTTCTGGCTTATCAAAATAAATAAAAAACACGCACACAAATTGGTACTTTCTGAACTTACAAACATGCCAGGGAAAAATAAAAGTATTTCCGGCTTTATAAGATAAGATAAGATAAGAAATCCTTTAATAGTCCCGCAGAGGGGAAATTTGCAGATTACAGCAGCAAAGGGGATAGTGCAAAAAACAAGAGGCATCAATATCACACAGTGATAATAAAAACACTATAAACAGTATATACAATAATAATAACAAGAAGAAGGAGAATAAAAATAAATAATAAGAAATACTAGTATGTAAAAAATAACAGATGGATATTTACAGATGTTATTTACATAATTGCACGTTGCAGAGAATGATATTGCACATTATTTTCCGGTTTGTATATTTATTGTCAGGTTGTATGTGGTCTACTGTGAGCGGTGCTGGTTGTGTAGTCTTACAGCTGCAGGGAGGAAGGACCTTCTGTAGCGCTCCCTCACACACCTAGGGTGAAGGAGCCTGTCGCTGAAGGAGCTCTCCAGCGCTCTGAAGGTCCTTCATGGGGTGGGAGTCCTTCTCCATCATGGATGACAGCTTAGCCATCATCCTCCTCTCTCCCACCACCTGTACTGTGTCCAGAGAGCAGCCCACGACAGAGCCGGCCCTTTTGATGGTTTTAAAATAAAATAAATAATAATATATATAAATAAATAAAATCCTTTTAAAAGAAATTGTTGACTGCTCCTCACCTATGGAACAAACTTCCTGTAGACCTGAGGTCTGCTCAAACAGTCAGCTCCTTTAAATCAGGCCTAAAAACATTACTGTTTACTGAAGTCTACTCTTAAATTAAATACTTACCTGCTGCCCTTACTTTTTAACAACTTGTGCTTTTTATTATTTTACCTCTTTTCTTGTCATTTTATTTCATTTTATTTGTTATTTACTGTTTAATTGTGTCTTCCCGCCTTTAATGTTGATGTAAAGCACTTTGAATTACCTTGTGTTGAATTGTGCTATACAAATAAACTTGCCTTGCCTTGCCTTGACTTGCCTTGACTTGCCTTGATTTATCAAATACATGAATTTCTGTGAAAACCCCCATGGGTTTCTTTTTATGTATCTACACAGAAGATGGTTAAAAACATTTCTTTAGGTTGCTAAAAATGAGGCCAGGTTTCTCCCCAGATAGTCTATTTTAGTTAGTGGTTACAGAGGCCCTGTATTTGTAAAGAGCACGAACCGTGTAGCAAACGTATCTTTAAATGCAGTTTAAATGTAATTCCCATCTTTCCCCTGTAGGGTGTATTCTATTTGTCTCATCACCTTTTTAGTCTCTCTTGGTGCAAAAAAACAGTAATTCCCTCCTTTTCTTTTTTTTTACAATCTTCCCTACAAAGTACTGCTTCTTACCTGTATGTCATTCAATGTTATATGAGTTTAAAAAAGGTCTCCAATGTAAACAAGTGTAATGCTTTCTTGGATTAATGCCTTTTAGTTGACTTTGTATCAGCGAATCTGTACTGTCATGAAACTGTACCTGATCCTATGCAATTGTTCGAATAAATTCTTCAATCAATCAAAAAATGTCAGTAATACCCTAGGTAGGATATGAAGTAAGCGATAACTCAACGCGTAGAAGAAGACTCGGGCACAAGTCATAACAATTATACAGAAAGGAACAGAAGGGAGGAAATAGTCATAACAATACTGAGACTGGGCAACACAGGATTAAATGGCACTTTGTATGTTATGGGAAAAAGGGACAGTGATAAGTGGGAGAACTGTGGAGTAAAAGAAAACAGTGAACACATTCTAATGTATTGCAACAGATATGAAATAGAAAGAGAAAGGCTACAGGCAAGGGCGTAGGTTTGCATAGGGACGGTAGGGACATAACACTACCAACTTTTCAGGAGGCTCAAATTGTCCCCACCAACTTTTAAGCAACCTTATTTGCATTATATAATGAGTTCAGATATAAAGGTAATTTAGATTGTCTTCCCAAATGTTGTAAGGATAGAATTGACCCTACCATTATTAAGTGAATTATTTTCATTATGTTCAGACTTACATTTACCCCTTTTCACTTGCTGAATGTTCATTCTTTGTTGAGTTTGGCTGTGCTTGTGGACAAAAGCCGTAGTGTTTAACCTGAAGGAAGGTTCCATTTTTATTTATTTATTTATTTTTTTTTCAGTTATATTTTATTTATTTATTCAGACAGACAATGTTGAGTGGTCTTAAGACAAATGTTTAGTTTTTGCATTCTGGACAGTTAAGTGATTATTAATAAGTACACTTAATACATTTATTGTGTATGTTAATATAATTTAAGTTATGATCAAATATTGCAATTTAAATTGCTAATAAAATCCTGGAATATTCTGGAAGTTTTCAAAATGTTTCTTTAGTAGTTTTTGAAAACAAAAGTTTGAATCGAACCGTGTATCAGGTGAACCAATACACATGAAAGTTAGTATAAGTCAATACAGATTTATTTTGCATTGATCATTTAGCATATCAATTAATTAGGTTCATATTCGTGACAAATGTAGCCCTGACCCCCGTTCACCCAATCTGTTTGGTCTTATTAATGTCCTGTCCCCAGCAAAAAGTGTACATGCAGGTTATGCTGGTATATCGTCCCTACCAATGTTGAGACCAAACCTACGGCCTTTGCTACAAGAAAAAGTCAGAGAGGCAGCACGTGAGTGGAATTTGAGGGGGATAATCACCAGAAATACACTAGGCTGATAAATAGAATTAAAAAAACAGGCTGAATGAAATGATGTTACACACTCTTGTACAGTAGGTGGCGGTATGCACCTTAAAGTTGTGTGCGATCCGCCAATAAAACAGAACAAGAAGAAGAAGACTCTGTCACAAGTTGAACTTTAATTCCGGGTAGATCCTCACACTAGAACAAAACAGGGTTGGTATTTTGGTTCGATACCGAGCATTTGTATTTTTGTTTTGTTTTATAGCTATAGAGTCAGAGAGACCCCATTTACACTAAAGACGTCCTGCTGTCCGTCCACACCTTGGGCTGCGGCTTGTGTTGCAGCTGTCGTCGCTGGGACTGGACTGACGCAACATGGCAGCAAGTCGAGGAGCCAGATGTTTTCTGTCAGCAGCAAGAACGACCAGCGCACGCTGCCAGAGCCGGGGACTCAACTCTGTGACGGGGGAAAAATCCAGCCGGGTGTCCTCGGTTGTCACCTGCAACCAGCAGGGATCAGGAAGGAGGGCTGAGGTGTGCAGAGGAGCTCCGGCCGGGGGTGGAGGGGGATCCTCCTCCCCCCGGCTCAGGGCGCTGTCGGCGGGCTTGGGGCTCTGCGGAGCGGCGCTCCTGCTGCATCAACACCGCCAGCAAAGGGACACCAGAGACTCTGTATCCGGGAGGTTTCCTGATCACATGTTCCCCACGGCCCAGTGTGCCTCTCCCTTTAAACCGGACAGCCCTCGCTACAAGTACAACTTCATTGCAGATGTGGTGGAGAAGTCTACTCCAGCTGTGGTGTACATTGAGATCTTAGGAAGGTGGGTACGGGTAACTCACCATTCAATACTGTGGTGATATGTGGCCCACGATTATACCACGATACACAATATCTATGATATTCGATATATTGTAAGAAATTTCACCAACGATATATCATGATATATGAATGAATGAACGAATTACCGCATTTTCTGGACTATAAGCCGTTACTTTTTTCATAGGTTTTGAACCGTGCGGCTTATACAAAGGTGCGGCTATTCTGTGGATTTTTCTTCCACCGCTCGGGGCGCTCTAACCGGAATTAGAATCAAAACTAAGACAAAATAAATGCAAAGAAGAATACGCTACTTCTTCTTTAGCAGATAGAAGTAGAAGCAGATTTCAAACAGATAAATAGATAAATAAATACCGGTTATTTTCTCTTGGTTCTGTCCCGTTTTAATCAGCAAAGTTGCTGCCGTGTTAAAAGACACTGTTAGGAAAGGATCAAACATGTACATCATTTACAGTTCAAAATCCTTCTGTACATGTAGTAAATATCTAATCTAACAACATAAATATCTGCGGCTTGCATATCTTTTTTTTTTTTTTTTAAATAGATCGGATGCGACTTGCAGGTGCGGCTTATAGTCCAGAAAATACGGTAATTAATACTTTATTACAGACTCAAAAGGTTCCATATAAAATACATAAAAATTACAGGTCACACATTAAAATACATGCAAACATCTGTTCCAATGTTTCCATAGTCCAGATGTGTACCTTGTATCACTCCGTTTGATGTTAGTGAGTGCAGTTATTAGACAATTTTCTGACTCATGGAGTCAGCACATAAATTTTAACATAAAATTCCTCAGCAGAGCATGGAAGGTGGGGACATAACAATTAACAGTATATGTAATATGTGACTGAAAAAGAAAAAATACCTATAAAAAGGAAAACGTCTGTAGTTATGCATTTATTCAATGCCAAAACTTCATACAATGTACAAAGAAAGTGCATTTGTATAGTGCCTCACTGCCTCCTAGGCTTGTAAATGTAAACACTGTACAGCTGGTCAAATTAAAGTGCATGAACATTGATAACATGTTTTATATAAACCAGGACAGTGCACTGCTTTGTTTCTAATACTGAAAAGTCAGTAAGCAACTTAATTTTGCATAGTACCTCACTGCCTCCTAGTCTTGTAAATGTAAACACTGAACAGCTGGACAAATTAAAGTGCATGAACAATAGTGCGGTGACAACTGGATAAATCCATTATGTGTGTTGTAATAAAATATCGATATTTGCCGTCAGTTTATCGATTATTTATTGCAACAGAGAGCTCAACAATATATTGCAATATCGATTTTTTATTTTTTTTTATTCTTTACCAACACGGGTGCTTTTGCTATTTTACAGACATCCATTTTCAGGGAGAGAAGTTCCTGTGTCAAATGGCTCTGGCTTCATCGTCAGCAGTGACGGGCTCATCATCACCAATGCTCATGTTGTGGCCAACAAAAGAGGCGTGCGTGTGAAGCTTACCAATGGAGACGTGCATCACGCTACTGTGCAGGATATCGATCCTGAAGCGGACATCGCCACTATTAAAATAAATGCAAAGGTGAGCTGCAAACTATGAAAACCTCGGAGAACTTGTCTATTTTTGGTGTAATTGGATCCATGTGTTTTCTCAGTAGTGGATCCAAAAAGACTGGGATAATATAAAAAAAAGGATTTTAAAGTAAATACAAATGAAATAGAAGACCTTGTATTACCTTGTGAACCCTCTTCATCATATGATTGGGTTATAACTAGTTACTCTTCCAGTGAAGGGTGAGATATCCTTCAAAGTTAATTCTTCCGACTGACATCAACAGTTATTTGTTGTGCAGCAGCACATGTGCATGTTTTCAAAATGCCAATGTTTGCTTGTTGTCTGAAATGGCCCCTTAGATGTATACAATATAAATGAATGTCAAATGCAAGTCTAACTTGCGTAAGACAACAGAACTCGCTGTGGGTTATTGCAATTAAATCTTTCTCTGGTGTGGTTTATGTAGCACCACATACATGAAGGAAGTTGTTTGACAGAAAGTCACTCAAAACTAACAAAAAGCAGGGTTAAAAGGGTGTGCGCTATGCACTAGTTATTATCCAATATTAATCTATTCAAGTCAAATGGTCATTTAGACTTTGGTTGTCATACAGCAACAGTACACACCTCTAGCAAGAAATTAAATCATCCAAAGACCAAACGAAACTCCCCCAGAAGTCTTCTCAGTGTTACCCAAACACCACACTAGTCCTCCTATCCTGTGACATAAAATCCAACTAAAAGTCCTGATCTTACCATGGTAACATGTCTGAAGGTTAGAAAAAGATAAGATAAGATATCCTTTATTTTCTCCCTCAGTGGTGAAACTTATTTTTGTTGGCAGCAGTACACTTAGCACACACATGCAGGGGAGGGGTAAAAAGACTGAAAAGTCAGAAATAAAAAATATATAGAAAAATACAAAAAATATATATAAAATATGTATAATAAAAAAATTAAATAAATAAAAAGACCTAGTCTCACCGCTTCCTGGATTCTCTTATCAAATTTGTTTGGCATTTTCCTCACGCGTCCTGGGGGGGACACAGGCCTTATTTCACCTAAAAGTCGAATCACAAAACACAAATCCTACTGTCCAGAATCATCTGGTATAATTAAGAAGGTGGGAAAGTCTTTTAATTTTAGTGCTAAAAGCGAGCAAGGCCTTTACCCTAATTGCTCCATGGTGTGTGTGTGTCTCAGATGTAAGTCGCTTTGGATGAAAGCGTCTGCTAAATGTCAGTAGTAGTAGTAGAGTAAGTTGTCAGAGTTTTAGTAGAGTCACTGCTCATCCCCATCGAGAGGAGCTAGTTGTGCTTCGGGGATCTGGTGAGGATCCCCCCTGGTGGCTTGGGCATGTCCAACCTGGAGGAGGCCACAGGGAAGACCCAGGACATGCTGGAAAGATTTTATAGGAGTTTGATAAGGTGGCCAGGGAGAGAGTATAAAGTGTTATTTCCTCATACAGGACCTTTTTAACATTATTGGGTCACATTAGGAAGAAGAGTTGGACAGTAAATGTGTTGAAAACTTTTCCTGCATTGAAACATCTCTCCGTCTCCTCTCCTGACACATAGAACCCTTTACCCACGCTGACACTGGGCCGGTCATCTGATGTCCGACAAGGAGAGTTTGTGGTTGCCATGGGAAGTCCGTTCGCGCTGCGAAATACAATCACGTCAGGGATCGTCAGCTCAGTGCAGAGAGCCAGTAAAGAGCTGGGTCTGTCCAAGTCCAACATGGATTACATACAGACAGATGCAGCCATTGATGCAAGTGCTTTTCAATCAATTCTTTACATTTTTTTTAGTTTGGGTTTATTTTCAGTGTAAAAAGTAACTCTTATAAAGATTCATATTCCCAATATTAGAAATAATGGATTTGGTGACTGTCATGTGTTGCGTCATCAGATTTTCATTTCACATGTGACTAATTTGTCTTGCAGTTTGGGAACTCTGGAGGTCCACTGATCAATCTGGTGAGTCACAGATCCTGCTAATGTGCACATTTAACACTAATCTACCGCAGAGAGGAGAGAAAATGCTTGTGAAAGACTGTATTTACCTGGTTGTCTTCAGTAACTGATCATATATATGATCTGATACTCGGACACAAACATACATGAAGCACAATATCTTCAATCCAACTGCCCAAAGAATGATTGGTATTTTAATTATTTTTTTAACTTATTAGGCTCATTTGTTTGCTTTATAATTGACAAAGTAAATTAATCGTCAGTTAAAGGGATCAATTTGTGGCGTGATGTATTTATTCCTAGTGTTTGCAGAGCTTTAGTTGATTTCCCTGAACTGTTTTCCCTCACAACACTTGCTTCCACTTATCTGCATGCTTCAAAGGTTGGAGATGGTTTCTTGGGGTCACTCCAAGCATCTCTGTTGAGGTCATTCTGTGTACATCTGTCAACGTTCTTGTGTTATCCTCCTGAATCAGCAGACGAACACTTTTGTATTAACTTGCAAGATACCCTAACCCACCTGGAATTCATTTGACCCGTTCTGGTGGGAAAACAGTGAACCCAGTAGGATATAGATGAAATACAGACTTTCTTTCTTAGTTTATACTTGGATTTAGATCTTCACACTTCACAGTAAATGTATGCATCCGTGAAGATGAATAAAGGTTTACTCACTTTTTTACACTACTATAAGGGGGGGTGAAATGACACTTGCCCCACATTGTTGTCACAAAGTATTTGAGTGGTGATATTACTATTTGAACACTTTTTTTTTTCTTTAGGCAACAAATTTGCCAAATAATTTTTCTAAAGAACTCTGCCGGAGTTTTCAAACAGCTACACACCACCATATTTGGACTGGTTTCATACTTCACCCATATATCTGCTTTTACTAGGATGGGGAAGTCATCGGTATCAACACCATGAAGGTCACTGCAGGGATTTCCTTTGCAATACCAGCTGATAGGGTGAGACTTTTCCTCGATCAAGCAACAAAAAGAAAGCGTAAGACGAAACAAAGAATCACTACATATGTCACACCCTCTGTGTAGCTCTGCACTGCATATTTATAAAGGTTAGTTGAGAGGATTAAACCCTCTGATCTTTTCCTCCTCTAAGAATCTCGGCTCAGTGAGTCAAAGCCTCGCTACATTGGAGTGATGATGCTGACGCTGACACAAAGGTAAGCAATTCACGAGTAACTTCAGTGAAGTGTGGTCACAACAGCAGTGCACTGTTGCATTTAGGGTCTTTTAAAGGCAGGTGGGTTTGTCTTTTGTCCATTTCAGCATCATTGCTGAGCTGCAGTTGAGGGACCCATCGTTTCCAAAAGTGACACATGGCGTCTTGATTCACCGAGTCACCGTGGGATCCCCTGCCGACAGGTACTTCCACTGTGATTCTTTCACTCCCCCTCAACGCCTATGATATCTAAGCTGGTCACTTTAACATTCTTGGTTTTGGTGAACATGGTGCCAGTCAGTCTTTTTATGCAGGAAACCTCCAGCGCGAAGCACAACATTTTGTTACAGAAGCCGATTCACATCATTTATGAGCTGCTTTTAATCTGCATTGATCTTATTATCAACATTCTATTATTTATATTGAATTAATAAAACATTTTTTTCAGGGCCGGCATGCTACCAGGGGACATTGTGGTGGAGATAAACGGAGTGAAGGTGAACAGCTCTGAGGAGATCTACAAGGCTGTCCGCAGCAGTGAGATCATCACCATGGTGGTGCATCGAGGGAATTCGATGCTGCGATTGCGAGTGACTCCCGAACACATAGAATAACGCTGGCTCCTCCAACCTCCTCGAACACGCTTTAGATAAAGACCAAAACAGCTGATCTTAATGGCGACTGGTCAAGTGAAAGTATTTGGGACTCTTGTTCATTGTAAGGTTTGTCAGTGCAAAAGATGCTGCAACTACAATGACTGCTACTGTAAAGTTTAAATGTGGTTATAGCCATATTTTTTTACTAGTGTCTCAAACTGTAAGTGGTTGTCTTAACTTGGAAAGTACATCATGAGCTGGAAGAATTGCCTGCCATTTTTGTGCCCAAGTGTCTCAGCTCTCTACCTCCTACATGCATTATTTGTTAAATAAAGTTAATGTGGCCCGAAACAGTTCACTTTATTTAAGCCATTTATTGTTAAACAGCAAAACAAAGCAGGATAGACTCAATGGTATGGCAGGAGCAATGGTATTAAACTGGCTACCATCACAGTAAGTGAGCAAGAAAGCCTGACAAGTCACTAATGCTACAATGATGATTGTTTAAGTAAAATATGAAGATCCCACTTATTTAAACTGACTGTTTTTAAGTATGCCACAAACAGTAATGACCAAGAACATGGATTTACTTCGTGTAAAAGAACAATGCCGATCCTGCACAAAAGAAGTAAATTCAAATGAAGATATAATTTGCAGATTCACTGGACAGTGAAGCCAGACTGAGTAAATTCAAATTTCCCTGGTATAAGTACAGTAACACACACACTGAAATAAAGTGACGTACTGGACTGCTACACAATTAAATGTATTATATCAGAGACAGCTATAACATGAGAACATTCAAACCACTTTAGGTTTAAACAACATATTCATACTTCTGGACTAAAGACATCTGTTAGGTACGAGTACTACAACATACAAGTATGGGAGGAAAAATAAAATTGTTCATATTCCATTAAAACTACTTTTAAAAAGGCTTAATATATATTGCTGGTAATATTTTTTTCTTTAAGAAAATATAAATTGTGCGACTGAAGCTTACAATACACTGCTGGCAGTAGCGCCAGGTTCTATGGTGACCTGCAGGAGAAGGTCATCTATCAAGGCGCTGTGTGCTGAAAGTCTCCCCAGAGGAGAGAGGGGAAAGACAAAGACAAAAAAAAACAAAATAATAGTAATAATAAAATCACAACTGGACATCTCATGATGTCTGAATCCCTTGCACCAAAAACCAAGATGCTGCTATGGCGTTTGTCACGGTGGAATGCTGCAAATTTCACTTGATGTGCACAAACAGCAGCCAAACTAAGGTCAAATCATACGGATACATAAATAAGGGCAGCGGGGTGTGGTAGTGGGGGGGGGGCAAGATACGTGGAGAGTCTTGGGAGTGAAAATGTGAGGGACTAATTGTAGTGTCCAGTCTAGTCCAGCAGTGAAGCACTGACTCAGTTGACGTGGTCCAGAGCACGCAGCAGCTCCTCGCCCTGCAGCAGGTACTGACGGCCCTGTAAAGGGGCGTTGACCTCGCAGTCGTAGCGGGTGAGCTGCGGTAGGCTGAAAAGGGAAGTGGATGCTTCTGTGGTGCCAAACAATCGACTTGCCAAATCTAAGACAAAAAAAGACAAGACGTTATGACTTATTTTATGATGAGTTTAAGAAATATTCTAAAAATGTATTTTCTAAAGATCTACTTTGTTCACCTGAAGGCACTAGAAATATAGTCTTGGTTGTTCCGGATTCTGATGCTTTCATTTTTTTGCCCTTTTCAACTTCTTCCTGAGGCAGCGTTTCCTGAGGAAAATACCAAATACGGATGGTCAATCATGTGTAAAGGTGGAGCCTAACAAACTATGTCTGCTGGTTTTAAGGACTAACCTGTCCAATTAACTCCTTCAGGTCGTTCAGTTTTCTTTTGCGCTGTATGTTCTGAGCTGCTAGAGTCTTCAAGGGAACTTCTTTCTCCAACTGTGGGGTGCTGCAGCATGACAAAAGTAGCATTTAACAGTTTAATAACACAATACAAAAGTAACCTGAGGTCTTGTAGTGCACTTTGGTGACCTCACCTCTGTGTAATGATGGTGGCCAGAAGAGGAGCGCTGACAGGTTCAGGTGGTGTAGGAGAAGCCGCCTGACTGCTTGGTGCGCTGAACTGAGAGTCGGAATAATCATGAATGTTCTGTGTGCCCTGGACTGGAGAACTTTCGGGGGTTTCGACGGGTTCACATGACAGAGGCTCTTCTGGGCTGATGCACTGCAGCTGGAAGTCATCGTCCATGGGGATGTAGGGAGCCAACATCTCCAGATCCAAGTCCTCCATTGCCATACATGGATCAAATAAGTTCAATGAATCCAATGTTTGAGAACTGATTTGCATTAGATTAAAAATAAAGCTGGTTGAAATAGAGTTAAAGTGCAGAGCTTCATGGGATAATTACCTGTGTGCTGAAGGTGGTTTTAGACTCGGTGTCAATGGCAAACAGCTTCTCCACCAAGTCTAGTTTAAAATCTGAGTTCATATCAGAATCGATAGGGAAGATGTCAAGTGGACCGTCAGCCTAAAGAGAACAGGAGTCATGTGTTATTTCCTTTCCTATAGATATTAAAACTAGTGATTGTTCGGTAACCGAAATTGTTCGGCCGAAAATGGCAAAAAAAACACTTTCGGTGTTTGGTGGAATAAGTGGGGAAAAAAACCGAACCATTAATAACGGCGTTGTAAAATAAGGAAATAGACTGGCCGCTCCGTCCCGTAACGTTGCGCACCACATAAATCGTTGGCCAACCAAAAACTAACCCCATAAGAATTTTACCTAACATTCACCAGGAGGTGGAACCAAAACAACATAATGCTGGGAAATTAAAACATTTTCATTTTTTTATGTTCAATAAATATTTTCTACCTTGTCATTTTGTAAAAGATTTTTTTCTTTGAAAAGCATGCCTAAATCAAATTTATTTGATTTATGCAATGGTGAAAAAATTGGCAAAATAAATGAAAAACTGCTGAAGAACCATGTTCGGTATTGTTCGGTATTCGGCCAAGTGTTTATTATTATTTTCGGTTTCGGCCACAAATTTTCATTTCGGTGCATCACTAATTAAAACTACAGATTCCTGTTACAACAAAAACAACAAAATCCAATCATCCAGATGAAATAAACAAACATGTAATCCTTCTTTGGAGCACAAGTTTAAATAAGAAACTTGTGCTATTATGTTTAAATGTCCCTTTACCTCTGGAGGACTAGGGGTGGTTGGTGCAGTGGAGGGGGTTGGAGGAAAGCTCTCAGATTTGGACTCCTCCGGGTTATTGGAGACCTGTAGGGGCTCGCTGGGAGGAAGAGGGGACAGAGGCATGACCAGTCTGTCACTTGTGGAGGGAAGCATTACATCATTGTAGAGAGGAACTTCCTCCAGCAGGTGGGTGTCCGGTTCTGTACCAGAGAGACGGACAGGTCAGAATGCTTTCATCTATTGGAATATAGAACTGATTTATGCCGTGCACAATTTCAAATGCGATCATGTCACCACGAACCAGGACAGCTGAAGTCCAGGGAGATGATTGTGTCTCCAGCTGCCGGGGCCAGCTGGGTGAGGGCCTCCGGCTTCCCCTTGAGCTTTTCAAACAGGCTAATCAGCGGCTCAGGCTCTACCACCTGTGTAAAGAGCTTGACCACATCCAGCTCTGGGCACGTCTCTTCCTTCACCGGGGAAGGCTGGCTGCTCTCCATTACAGCCTCCTTGACTTCTTGCTCTTCCTTCTTTACTGGCTTTACATCCTCAGTCTGCTCCAGAGACAAGACGAGTTTTTCTTCCTCGATTCCACTATTGAATAAGACAGACACATCACAGTTATTCAGCAAAAAATATAGCAGCTGAATTGGATTCTGGGTTTCAAGACCCATGTTTCAAATCTATTTTCTGCACAATGAGCCTTCACAGTACCTGAGCACAAAGTTGACACAGACGACACACTGTGGCTGGGAGTTCTTGTTGTTGTAGATGACAGTGGCCTGTGTTTCCACCCACACAAAGCCTCCTCTCTTTGCTAACATCCGGTACTGGCCTGTGCTGACTTGACCCTTTGCAAACACTAAGAGCAAGAATAAAAATAAAATGAAAAAAAAGATCACAAGTTTATGTAAGAAGAGCAGCTGAATTTGATTCTGGGTTTCAAGGACATTGCACGTTTTTAAGTTCCATGCAGTCATTCTGTTGCTTACAGTTGTGGTGAGTCTTGGTAAGATGGTCTGAATCCAGAGCATGATAGTACTCATACACGGAACGATTCAACAGGTCCTCTGGATCATAACCCATGAGCTCAGTGATCCTGGAAATAATGAAAACAAACAGATTTGTTTGTAGTTCAACCACTTGTAGTAACAGTAGCACACACTAGGTGGCCCTGTGTTGATTATGCTGAAGGGTAAATGCTGTGACAGCAGATGAAAACAACACAGGCTTGTGAGCAGCTCAAGCACACTTAAAGCCCCTGACAAGCTCTTCATCATGTATTAACCAATGAGGTGGCCAGGCTAACCTCTCGTCACAATATGTGAACTTCATGTCCATCGTGTGGCGGCTGAGAAAGGTCTTGGTGTCCAGTGGGACCTCGATGTTGGAGGGGTGGGGAATGGGGTCACAGATCAAAACAAAGTAGGGGACAGGGGGGTCACTGTGACAATTGGTGGTATTCTCAGCTTGACTCTCATTAACCTGCACGTGACCAGAGCAGTGAAGCACCTACAGAGAGAAAACAACAAGGTCACTATAATTATCTTTAAATTCCAAATACAATTCCTAAACTAAAGAGACAGCCATATATCTGACAGTTTTAAACAAAAATATATGTTTGTTATAATTAAAAATAAATATCTCAAGTTTATAGATACAAACTACCAAAATATGTGATTATCACATTTTTAAAAATGGAATATAATTAATACACATACAAGAAAAAATATGTGCTAAAATTATTTAAACATTTGCTTAGTTGTCATGCAGAGGGGTGAATAAAATATCCATCATTCTGCCCCCAACACAACTGCACTAAGACATTACAGGCCCTGCACTTCAAAGGAAATCTGTTTGGAAATGTTGTTCTGAGTACCGTAATCTGATTTTTCTGGTGTTGACAAACCACAAAGATTTCAAGAAATGCAGCATCACCCATTAGATAATGACAAACATCCCATTTTTACATTTCTTCTTAAAGTACACATCCTTAAGCGTGTTGCCTCATGTTCCTTGTACAGTTGCCTACCTTCCACGAAGCTGACTTGACATTGACAGTGCGACCTCTGCTGGTGAGGGTGCATTTCATTCGGAGAAAGAAGCTGCGCTCTGTATTTGATTCCTTAACTTTCTTGGAGCCTAAAGGGAGAAAAACAAAAAGCATTTCATGGTATTGTTTCAACAGCAAACATTTCATCTATTTTTTTCCCCTTCAGTGTTAAAAAATATTATGCTAAACGATAGGGACTCTGTAGATACGGGAGACGTCAAGCCGCCAAACTTTTCCACTGTGTTGAGCTGAAATGTGTTAATGAAGGAAGTGAAAATAATCACAGTCAACCCCTGGGTCGGTAGTTGGTGCATCATCGGTGCAGTACAATACAAAGGAGAAAAACACAAGTAAAATTTGCTCTTAAATGGGCATCTGTTTAAAAAGAATATTCTCAGATAATATATATATATATATATATATAAATAAAAGCAAAATTCATAGTAATCAAAAAATAATAATGTAATAAAAAAAACAAAAAAAACAAAGGTCACACACGGACCAACTGATCACTCTATTGGAAAATTTTTACTACAGATTTGCCAGCTCACAGTGAACTAAACTGCCTACTGATCAAAGTACTGACAAACCTGACAGAGGGCTTGTGCAAATGTCTCTCATATTATAAGCTGTTTGCCTATAATGTCAAACCATTACCTGTTCTGTGGACCAGCATCTCCCTGAGCTCCTCTTGGTCACAGGGATGTGTGAAATCAAACACGCTGTGTCCAGTCAGGTCAAACTGTAACAAACACACACAAGTGTGCCTTGTACCACGTAGATGCAATTATGAAGACAAAACATTTGCCATTATGAACCAAATTTCACATAATTTTAATTTAGATCTGACACACAACCAAAATGGACAAGTTAAATACACAACAGAATAATCTACTGTAGTTTGTCCACTACGTCTGTACACAATTTTCTATAACCTGACTTGTTAAACAGTTTGTGTATTATGTTATTTACAAACCAATAAGAAGTTCCTCTAAGTTCTCATTTCTAACACAGCAGATCATATCAGACTAACCTGCGCCAGGCCGAGGCACTTGTTGACATTCTCTGAGATATAGATCATATCCCCATCCTCAGATAGCACCATGAAAAAACCGTCCAAGGCCTTTAGGTATGAGCTGTTTAGCTGGATATCAAGCTCCGTCTCCTCTCCTTCAATTGGCTCATCTAGAAGATAAAAATAAAAAGAGGCAGAATGAGAGATAAAAGTAAGGTGTAGGGGTGGGGGAGAATCATGCAGGACATATCAAATGTTTTTTTGCTGAAAACACTGATACCCCCTAGTTTCTCCACTTCAAAAGATATGATCATTTTTCTCACTCCATCAATGCTGCCTTTTATTTGAGAAATGATGGTAGCAAATCTTCTTCAATCTGGACTCTGGGTTTAACTATTTTTCAAGCTGAATCTAAAAACAATTAAAATAGCTATACAATTCAATTATCATTGTGACTACACTCCGAAGCAGACAATTCCCACCAAGTTTAACTATCCATTATCAATAGGGGTGTAACAATATATCGTGCCACGAAATTTCGTGATACAAGAACGTCACAATACGTGTCGTGGAGGTGACAAAGTGTATCGCGATATTGGGTTATTAATATTAATCTATTGTGTTGACTAGAAACGCGCATCCGACCGCGACCGCGGCCGCGACCGCACCTCGACCCGCAGACCAAAATCTTACTCCGCTCAGAAGAAACTAGTCCCGTTTTGTGGTCCCGTTTTGAGCTCTGAACTTTTATTTATGTAAGGCTGGTGTAGAGTTAAGCCTTACCTTATTAAATTAAACCTTTTTCTGGTCGTCAGTAGGATAAACACGGGGAGAACTTCTGATGAGTTCCAGTGTACTTTAATGTCCCTCAACAGCGTAGGATTTTAGAACATCAACACAGCACCTAGTGCTGTATCACTCCGCCCAATCTAAAACATACTAAGCACTACAGATAAACTGACTAGTGTAATTATAGTCCCTGATTTACATCAGAATATAAAGAATATATTTATAAAATAATGAACCCTGAATTACCAAAATAAACTTCTTAACAAAAATAAATCTCCTCTTACACTTATAAGGTGAGCATGAATCAATCTTTTTTATGATGTAAAATTGTATGTATTTATTTACTTTTATTTATTTATTTAATTTTAGTTGTTAAATTAGAAAGACAAAAGTCAAATCATACATGAGAGAAACTATTCAGTTTGTGGCAAAATATTTTTACTTGTATGAAACTGAAGATGCATATTGCAAACCTGACATTTACTTTTAGTTCAGTTTGTGGAAAATGGTTGGCCTGGCTTTCTCTTTAAAACTTAAACAGTTATAAAGAATTACAAACTGTAACAATAGGGCAAACGCACAGCATTGTTTTGTATTTTGTGTCTTTCAAATAAAAGACCATTTTTCCCAGTCATATGTTCCTCATTCAAGGTTGTTAAAAAAATACTGCTATAATATCGTATCGTTATCGTGACCTCAATATCGTGTATCGTACCGTATCGTGAGATTAGTGTATCGTTACACCCCTAATTATCAACTACAGATACTGACCAGTGCAGAGTAGTTTTCTCATGCGCAGGTAACTGATGGTCAGCCTCATGATGGAGGCCTTGTCCAGGCTGGAGCTGACGCTGTGTGGGAGGGGCAGCAGCTTGGCCAGATCGTAGAACACCTCTGACTCTTTCCCACGACGGCATCTTGCTGCATCCCTCGATTTCTCCTTCCTCCGCTCTGAGCTCACTCTGCAGGAGATAGGGGTTGAATGAGCCACAGGGTGACCGCATACTTGATTTATTAAGCACATCGTAAGAGCCGACATCCCTCCCGCCCAACTGGAGTGTGCCTATAGAGTCTGGTCCGCCTCTGGTCTGTCACTACCTCCAGCAGTTGAAACCCTCAACATGTGTACTCAAGCCAAGCCAGTGTCTGGACTCTGAAAAGCACACTCACATAGACTTGGCAATCTGCAAATGTATTTCTTATTGGCTAACGACCAAAAGAAATAGAGCCCACCCACTTAAAGACAATGGCTGGGAAAACGGGGTATCTCTCTTGTTGCAGAACCAAGCTCGAGTGCGACACCCATCACTGTGACATTTCAAAGCTTGACTCAACAAATCTTTGCAGACAAGGTATGAGAATGAAATATACAAACAGAGAGAGTAATATATTAACCTACCAAGACAAACAAACCATCATAGCTTCACTTATTTTAAAACCGTAGCAGCTCTAAAAACTGCTTACAGCCAATTTCAGACACCTTTTGCATCCTTAAAGAACTTCTCCAAAACTTGGTTTAAAGAACATAATATAGGCCTCTATCAAAAAAATTATAGATAAGAAAATTCAGCTTTTCAGTAATGCAATGACTGACATTGTATTGTGCGAGGTATGCAAGAATGATGCTGACATGACCATTAACTTTGAAAGACGGGCTAATCATTAGAGGTTTTGAGAAAAAAAAATAAAATAAAAACCACCTAAGAATCTGGCCTGTGGGTTTTTTTAAAATTAAATGTATTAATAAAATAGATTATTATTAACTCATTTGTATTTGTTTTACAAAGTTGAGTTGCTTAGGCGTACGAATTAAAGACATTTTAATGCCAACAAGTAAAAAGTGACATAATTACTACTAAAGTTAACCAGAGATTCAATTGCTCTCGCCTTCTAGACTATTTGTGTATGAAATGTTTATAAAGTAACCAATGCAAATCATCTGGAACTGAATCTCTGGGTGACACACAAATCAATTATGATTTTTAAGTTCACAATTTGATTGAAAAAGATTAAAAAATGATCTTTTACACCATCACAAGAAAATCTTTAGTTAGAAGAAATGAGTATTGACTTCATTATGTAAAAGTGTTAACTATTTACAATAAAAAGCGTTTTACAAAGCAACTATGATATTACATTACATAGGATATGTTGCCATGAACCTGTCAAAAATGTGTCTTCCAACCTGTTTCCAAAGTGCACCCAAATGCATGCCCTCGGTAAAGACAAACCTGGCTGCACTTCCTGGTGAATTTCTTTAAGCTTCTTATTGATTATATACTCTGAAGACTCTTAGGGAAAAAAATCTTCAATTTATCAACAGTCTTGGAAACCATTAGTTAATGAACAGAAAGCACACAGATCTCTTGTACTGAATCAAGAATCGTTCTGAGGCATCGCCTAAGGCAGTGGTCCCCAAACTGTGTGCCGCGGCACACTGGTGTGCCTTGAGGCAAGTCCAAGTGTGCCGTGGGATTTTGTGACAACCATAGCCTACTGCAATATAGTATACAACTAGACAAAAATAATTATTTTAATTTACTATATACTACTTTGAATGCACTCATTCCATAATACAGAGGCAAACTCTTTATCTAAAAATTATTTTAAAAAAGTCCTCCTGAAATGGGTGTGTTTGATGAAGCCCAATTTGATAAAGTTTAAATATTTTTGTGAAGTATTTTGTTAATAAATATTTCATGAGTAGAATAGTTGTCTTTGTCATATCTTATTTGGCATTAGTAAATAATAAACTTAACAGATAAACAGATGATATTAGTGATAACACGTGTTATAAGGCTATTTTGCACAATAGGTGTGCCTTGAAATGTTTATTTGTCCTTTGGTGTGCCTTGGGCACAGAAAGTTTGGGAACCACTGGCCTAAGGAATAGTATATAAATCATAACTTACCTCAAGGTTTAACGCACTAATAGATATAATATTTGTAAACATGAACACTCTTAAATCTATATCATTATTCTTCAAACAAATTCCACTTTGTAACCCCAAATGCATTTAGATGGAACAGGAGCAGTATGACAACAAAATGAACAGCTTAAAGCACTTAGCTATGAAATCCACACCTAGTTGAAATTGATTGGCTATACACTTACAGCCCTCACCAAGGGCACGTTATTTGAGGCCCCACAATCATCAAATGGACCACTTTACTAAAATAAGCCAACTAACTACAAATTAAATCAGTGGCACGGTAGCAGGACAGTTGTTCTTTTAGATCCACATTTTCCATTGAACATGTATGATGTGAAAACCCCTGCACAACATAACTAGTCCTCTGGGGCAAGAAGATTTCCAACTCTGAGCCAGACCTTTGTCCGTCAGGAAGTGACAAAACTGGTGCTCACCTAAGACTGTAAACACATTAGGGCTTTGTGCATCACAATGGAGCAAAGGGGGGAAAAGGTATAATCTCAACACAAGTAATTGTCAGGGTTTGACACTTCCCCCCAGTGTTTGTAACTTTCAGTTTCTGTCTTGCCCCGCCTGTGTCCCATCTGCCCTGATTGTGTCCACACCTGTGTCTCGTCTTGTCTCGTTATCCCCTCAGTATATCTTGTCTTGTCATTCCTTGGTTCCCTGTCGGTCCGTACTGGTTCTTCCCTCCATGTGCTCCTCGTCGTTTTTCCCTGTTCCTGGTTTTTGTTTATCCTGCTCTGCAGCGCCTTGTGTTTTGCCTTTTTTTGGATTAAACCCTTTTGTTTTTGAGAACTCCTGCCTCTGGCCTCCCTCTCTCTCCCTGCACTTGGGTCCTTTAAAAACCAAACCACAACAGAACGGACCGACCAACATGGACCCAGCGGGAGAGTATATTACTCTTTTTGAGTTCTTCCGCCGAGAGGCAGAGAAAAATGGGGACCCCTTTCTGGGAACCTGCCAGGCTCGAGGCGGGCCCGGGGGTTCTCAGCCCCAGGGGAAGCGACGGCGTCAGCGCCAGCCCCAGCCTGTTCCGGTGGGGGCCCTGGACGCACCTCTTCCTGTTCCCGAGGTGGTCCTGGACGCATTCCAGCCTGTTCCCTCCTTCTGGGGAACACGCCTGGCTCGAGGCGGGCCCGGGGGTTCTCAGCCCCAGGGGAAGCGACGGCGCCAGCGCCAGCCCCAGCCTGTTCCTGCTCCAGCGGTGGTCCTGGACGCATCGCCCCCTGTTCCTGCTCCAGCGGTGGTCCTGGACGCATCGCCCCCTGTTCCTGCTCCAGCGGTGGTCCTGGATGCATCGCCCCCTGTTCCTGCTCCAGCGGTGGTCCTGGACGCATCGCCCCCTGTTCCTGCTCCAGCGGTGGTCCTGGACGCATCGCTCCCTGTTCCTGCTCTAGCGGTGGTCCTGGACGCATCGCTCCCTGTTCCTGCTCTAGCGGTGGTCCTGGACGCATCGCTCCCTGTTCCTGCTCTAGCGGTGGTCCTGGACGCATCGACCCCTGTTCCTGCTCCAGCTCCGAGGACCCGTGCCCCCCCTCAGCCAGCTCCGAGGACCCGTGCCCCCCCTCAGCCAGCTCCGAGGACCCGTGCCCCCCCTCAGCCAGCTCCTAGGACCCGTGCCCCCCCTCAGCCAGCTCCGAGGACCCGTGCCCCCCCTCAGCCAGCTCCGAGGACCCGTGCCCCCCCTCAGCCAGCTCCGAGGACCCGTGTTCCCCCCCAGCCCGCCCTGGATGTGGACTGTGGGGACATCTGGGATCTGTCCCTTGAGGGGGGGCCAGCGCCCCGGACCCGGGTACCCCCGCAGCCGGCACCTCGGACCCGGGTACCCCCGCAGCCGGCACCTCGGACCCGGGTACCCCCGCAGCCGGCACCTCGGACCCGGGTACCCCCGCAGCCGGCACCTCAGACCCGGGTACCCCCGCAGCCAGCGCCACGGACCCGGGTCCCCACTCGGGCAGCTCCGGGGATCCTCTGCCCCCCGACGCCGGCTCCCCGCATCCTGTCTGCTCCTGTTCCGGCTCCCCGCATCCTGTCTGCTCCTGTTCCGGCTCCCCGCATCCTGTCTGCTCCTGTTCCGGCTCCCCGCATCCTGTCTGCTCCTGTTCCGGCTCCCCGCATCCTGTCTGCTCCTGTTCCGGTTCCCCGCATCCTGTCTGCTCCTGTTCCGGCTCCCCGCATCCTGTCTGCTCCTGTTCCGGCTCCCCGCATCCTGTCTGCTCCTGTTCCGGCTCCCCGCATCCTGTCTGCTCCTGTTCCGGTTCCCCGCATCCTGTCTGCTCCTGTTCCGGCTCCCCGCCTCCTGTCTGCTCCTGTTCCGGCTCCCCGCCTCCTGTCTGCTCCTGTTCTGGCTCCCCGCCTCCTGTCAGCCCCGACTCCGGCTCCTCGCCTCCTGTCAGCCCCGACTCCGGATCCTGAGGCGGTCCCGCAGTCCTCTGTTCCTGAGGTGGTCCCGCAGTCCTCTGTTCCTGAGGCGGTCCCGCAGTCCTCTGTTCCTGAGGCGGTCCCGCAGCCCTCTGTTCCTGAGGCGGTCCCGCAGCCCTCTGTTCCTGAGGCGGTCCCGCAGCCCTCTGTTCCTGAGGAGGTCCCGCAGCCCTCTGTTCCTGAGGCGGTCCCGCAGCCCCGTCAGGTTCCAGAGCCCCGCCAGGTTCCCGAGTCCCGTCAGGTTCCCGAGTCCCGTCAGGTTCCCGAGTCCCGTCAGGTTCCAGAGTCCCGTCAGGAATCCCTGTCACGCCCCCCGCCAAGACCCAGGCCTAGGCCTCGGGGACGCCCCCCCGAGCTCTCTCGCTGGTCTGCTCGGTCCCGAGGGCGGCCCCCGGAGCTTTGGCCGTGTGTGGCCTGGGCCCTCCTCCAGGACCCCTCCGCCCACCCTGGGTTAGGACTCTGGGGACATCTGGGATCTGTCCCTTGAGGGGGGGGTACTGTCAGGGTTTGACACTTCCCCCCAGTGTTTGTAACTTTCAGTTTCTGTCTTGCCCCGCCTGTGTCCCATCTGCCCTGATTGTGTCCACACCTGTGTCTCGTCTTGTCTCGTTATCCCCTCAGTATATCTTGTCTTGTCATTCCTTGGTTCCCTGTCGGTCCGTACTGGTTCTTCCCTCCATGTGCTCCTCGTCGTTTTTCCCTGTTCCTGGTTTTTGTTTATCCTGCTCTGCAGCGCCTTGTGTTTTGCCTTTTTTTGGATTAAACCCTTTTGTTTTTGAGAACTCCTGCCTCTGGCCTCCCTCTCTCTCCCTGCACTTGGGTCCTTTAAAAACCATACCACAACAGTAATGGTTTCATTAGAAAAGCACAATTCTAACCAACTAAACAATTGTTAGACCACTCTCAACTACAAGTCTTTACTCTTTACAACCACTTTCCATCTTCATCTGATCCAAAATAATTCTTTAGTGGCTCAAAAACCTTTGGTGGTACATGTATGAAATTCTTGTCAAAGATGTACAGTATCAATCAATGCACACCTGTTCACTCATTAAAAACGTGCAGTCAAATCTCTGATTACTATATACATGCACACCAACTAGGGCTGTGCGATTAATCGATTTTAAATCTAAATCGGATTTATTAATCAAAATCGATGTTAAAAAAGGAAAATCGGAAAATGGATTTTCCTTTTTTGCAGCTGGCTGCATTAGACAGAGCTCGTCTAGTCATCTTTGGTCAAGAAAATTGTAAATGTTGTCACTTTACTAAACTCAAGGAGGATTTACAGTATCTTTCAATTGCACTTCATTCCCAATAGGGAAATTTGTTTGCTATTTTTCTTTAAAAATAAAGATAAAATATTTTAAACAATTTATTCCATAGTCTTTTGTAGTTTTACCAAAAAAATCGAAATCGAAATCGAAAATCGGGTTTTCAGAGAGAAAAATCTGGATTTTATTTTTGTCCAAAATCGCCCAGCCCTAACACCAACACATACAGGGCTCAACATAAACCCTCAGTTCATTTGCCCTGGACAAGTTTACTCCATACCTGGACGAGTGGGATGAGTGATGCAGATGTCTGGCTGGGAAAGCAAAAAAAAAATGGCGACAAGGCCTCCTTGATACTTTGATTGTGCCAACCAATCAGATGTTTTATTCCTGACTGTGAGCCAGTCAGAGGCACAATGTTTAGTGAGTTCCAACTCAGATCTCCAGCAAACAGAGACTCTTTGTAATTATATTACATTTTAAAATCAACATTCAAATCAACCACAAAACCTGGCCAAATATTGGTTTTAATATTCATAAACCAAGACAGCTTGTCTTGTAATATTTGGAGTAAGCATGTTTTACCTTTGGGCAAATTAAACATTTTAGTCATTTGTTCTTTGGGCAAGGGTTTGAAAAAGCTTAATGTTAAGCCCTGATACACACACACGGCTCACAGTGTAGTCACAGCCACAGACAAAAGCACTTTCACTGTTTCTACTGTCAATACCATCAACAAATATTTATACTTTTTTTGTCAACCCCTCAGCACATGAAATATCTGTGTTGATAGTGTCAGCACCACATGTTTTTCCATTTGACTTTTCTCCTACTGTAACAATAAAATACAATACTTCAATCATAAAAATATTTATGACGAAACAAAAAAACATAAGACGCTGTTGTATAACAGGCTAAGCTGAAACACTTAGTTTATGATTAATGACCCGATCATATTATGACAGTCCAACACCATGCATTATTATAAACTGGCTCCACCAGGGTTACTGATAAGTTATGGCCTGTATGCAAATTAATTTCGTATCATCTCTCATGCAAATCCTATTGAAATACAACCAACTGGTAATACTTCACTACAATACAACTCAAATGAATATTGTACTACAATACAAGAGATTATGTATTTCATTTATCAGGAGTGAGGCCTGTAGAGAGGTCACTGTGTATTAATAACACACAAGGCTCGAAGCACCTTTGATAAAGACTCATAGACGGCAAACTTATTGATCACTAACAACAACAGACGGCCTTGAAGGTTTCCCACTTCGAAATTTATTTAAAAGAAAATCCAGCACTGTAACACAAATCTATAACCATCAATAACTTGATACCAAATCTGTTCACAAAAATTGAGAATAAGAAATGTTTCCATATGATGCCTGCATAAATATCTTTTAATATCCAAGAATGTAAGGCTAAACATGTTCAGAGATGACAGAAAACGGCACAGTTCAAAGGTCACTATTACATAACACTGCTAATCCACATACGCATGCATGCCCAGTAGCTCTTTGCTTCATCATTGTAGTCCCCAGTCACATTGAAATGTGTCTTGCATCAGTGTAGGCTTTGTTTTGAGAGTGAATCCTACAATAAAAACAAAGTTGAAGTGCTTGAGTAATGTGAGCAGGTCAGGCCAACTACTCACAAAAGGGGAGGAGGTAATACAAACAAATGTGACAGGAGAGAGAACAAAATAAATAAAAATATCACCTTGACTAGTTATACCAGAATCCCAAGTGTGTGTTTTCTGACTAGGGGCTGACCTACTTTTTTAACAGAAATGTTCTCGCAATCTGTTAGTCGTGCACTGTGTGATGCAATCATGGCCTTATTATGTAAACCAATTTGGGGAGCATTCACAAAATGCTAAAGTAAAAATATGCCAATTTTGCAGTCTCTACTCTAGTAACAGTTATCTTCTCTGACAAGTATGGGATTCTTTCAAATTGTTCTATATATAAAGCATTTTATGTTAAACACTTGTTGTAATGAGAAAAATCAACATTACATCCCAATTTAAAAACAGAGTAATACAGTTTGTAGTTGAAGGTGGTGATGTGTTTTAGTCCTTGAGTAAGGCATCTTAAATGACTGGTCATGCAAATAAATCTTGTCAGATAATAAACCAACACAGAAGCAAAATTAACCTTCTGTGCTTCATTAGGAATGCAAAAACTATGTGTACATTTTGGATTTATTTTATCTACTTAATGTTAACTTAACTGTTTTATGGTTTTATTTTAAATGGTTAATAAATAACACTTAAAGGTCATTCTAAACCACAACATTTTTCTTCACATTCAGTGTATCCCCACCATTTCCTTGCTGCCCATCTCGTGAGTGCACCATTTAAAAAAATAAGAAAACACAGTCTTCTTATACAGCCAACAACAACAACAACTCAGAGACTAGCCAGCCTGCCTCCTAAACCATAACAAACATGACTCCAGTCAATCACCAACAACGGAAGGGTTCTTGTTCAGTCTGGGAGGCTTCACGACAAGCATGTTTTCTCAGGGACTACTGGAGTCCGGCAGGAGTGTTTTTTTTTAATAAATAAACTTTTTTTGAAAAATCCACAAATGTGATCCTTCTCACCTTCAAGGAAGAAAGATTGTTTTTACAACAAAAAAAAATGAAAGAGAAAAAAGCTTGTAAATCCAAGGATTTTGGTCATCATTTTCCAAAAATCCTTACTTTAGAATCATTCCATGTTTGAAGTTTGTTGTGTGAAATATTAATTGCATTCAAATACTGGATGTGAACCAAAATTCTGTTTCTGTGTTGTATTTTAGATATCTCATGTGAGATGTCTACAAAAGTGTTACAAGAAGCTGGAGATTGACTTCAGAAAAAGAACAAACACCACACAGCAATTTTTTTACATGCATAATAAATCATGAATCAGGGTAACGCCAGGGTATACTATATAAATTAACCTCCAGATGAACAAACATTTCCTCATGACGTCCCACACAGCCAAATGTAATATTTAATAAATCCAGTGGAAAAGGGAAAAGGGCATATTAATAACACTAATGAAACTGAATTAGTGGTCAAAATTCCTGACTACACCAGATTCTCAGACTGCCAAGATTTAGTTGTACTTTATTGTAAATTCTTTAGAGTGCAGCTAAATTTTACCAGTAGGCCCACCAGCCTGACTTTCCAGATTAAAATGGGTGCTGATGATACATAAAACCCAACAGCTCTGCCTAAAATTAGTGTATGCATACACATCACGTGCGGTGCGAGTGAGAGGGAAAAGAGATCTGACCCAGGTCTGTCATCATAACACCACCAGGTGGGAACAATGGTGTATCGGCTGTCATCTTTCCATGTCCGCTCAGTTAGCTCTCTGCTGTTCAGACTCGGTTTGTTTCTCAAAAGGAAAGATCATTTTCGACGATCCTGTGACACAATAGTCCTGATTTTCTGATAACATTTGTAATCAGCAAGTTATTTCCAAGGACAAATAAAAGTCTGGCATAGAGCTTGGAGTTTATGGTTTAAAAAAAAAATTTAATAAATAAATAACTGATAAAATACTGCTCTCAATGTGAACAATCATGCTTACTTGACCAAGAATAAATCCAAAAAAAGTGATTCAGGTCTAACGTGGTGGAAGTAAGCCATCTGCTCATATTTCATTTTAGTTCTCAACCACAAAACATAAGCAGCAAACAAAAAAGAACTAATTAAAAGCATGCAACCCAATTTCTTTTTCAAGTTCTAACTAGCCAGCTACTTCAATGCCTCAGAGCAACTTGCTACTTGCCAGCGAGTCCCTTCACACACTTGGCCACTCCTATTGACGTCAAGCCCCAGTGATTAAGAGATGAGACACAGTAATACCAAAACACTTCACAGACATCAGCTAAAACGGAAAACAAAGCAGCAATACTGGTTAAGACTAGATGCACATTTCTTTTAGAGACAAGGTTGACTTTCAGCAAGATCTTATAAGTGCAACAAAGTTTCAACACAAGCAGACAATGAGTGACACATCTGTGAAAGCCGACTATAGTTTTAAAGAAAAGAATAAAATAAAATATCTGGGCAGTGATAGCAGTTCAATTCTAACTGGTCACTTTAATTACTTTTTCAGCAGTTAGGGTTCAAAATAACTTTTTAATAACATTTTCCTGTCTTTGCTAATTTCCTTCTTTGAAACTTTTTGGATTTTTTGCATTTGGATTGCTTTGATTTAGGGCTGGGCGATATATCGAGATTTTAATATATATCGATATATTTTCAAACGCGATATGGTACGAGACAATATCGTTTATATCGATTTAAAATTTTTATTTTTTTTTATTTTTTTTTAATTAAATTTTTTTTTTTTTTTTTTATGATTTTGATATAGCTTATTTTGTGACAAATTGACTTGAATGTTTTATTTGAGATTTGCACAAATGTTTTGTTATTTGCACGGTCAACCTCAGTGGAAAAGTCTGCCTGTTACTGTCTACATTGTATTAATTGTACAGTGTATTTTAATTTAATTGTTATGCAGGAAAGGGATATTTGTTTTGTTTTATTTTATTCAAGAAGCATTTTTATTCTATAAATGCAGGCAGTTTATTTTTATTTCATTTGTTTTATACATTTTGATATTGTGCAGACCTCTGTTAATAAATGTATCTGTGTGACAGTTGGCACGAGGCTTTGTATTAAAACTGACTGTTTTTTTAAGGGTTTGCCTCAGAAAAAAATTAAGCTAACAGAGATGCTAACAGAGATGCTAACAGAGATGCTATGCTATAATGCTTTGGGGGAAACCCCAATTATGGCACAGAAAAAATATCGAGATATATATCGAGTATCGCCATTCAGCTAGAAAATATCGAGATATGACTTTTGGTCCATATCGCCCAGCCCTACTTTGATTTTTCATTGTTACTTTAAAAACAGATTTTCCAGTTTTGGATGTGTAAGCAACTGTTCACACTGACACTTTTTTAAAGCACAAATCTCTTTTTCAAAATGTATCTGACTAACTATACTCCTCTTGGTGTTATTATTTCCATTTGATACTGCATATATAATTTCCATTTCAATGACTCCAAAAGCCATACTAATAATAATCATAATAACTTTATTTTCAACTTAAGAGTGCCAAGATGGCACTAATAATCACTACCCTCTCCCTGCTGTACTACACACAAAGTGGAAATGAGATTGTTACGTGGAAGAATCTATGCTTAGCAAAGCAGAAGCGTTAAGTTAATTACTTATCACCACATTAAATGCACGATTAACAAAACAAATGTTTACATCTGATCATATTGTTGGTACCGAGTTTTTGTGCACATACTAGTTATTTTCTTTAGTCAATACAACTGCCTCCCACTGAAGCAAGTCCACACAACCAGTAATGTTCAGCTCCATTTTACATTCAGTGCAGGCTGTGAGACCTACAGTACTACAATAAATATCTACTTGGGTAAATACGTCTTATAACGCACCTTTTTTGCTAAGTGACACACAAACAAGTTAAATGGTTCTCGTTTTCATTAAAAACCCTACTAGACTAGATACAAATGAATTTATGACAGATTTCAGGGGTCATTTATATTTCTTACTTTGATTGTTGTTTCAGATGTGTTCTAAATCCAGTACGACTTTATTTTATACATGGGCTTAAATAACAATGTTAATTTCATATGAAATTATGAACGATGTGAAAAACATATGCAAATATGTTGTAACTTCAGCTTGAAATAAAATGGCATGGATCATTTGAGTTTTGACTCAGTTTGTCTAATGAGTTATCACTATTATCTGATGTAGGTTCAACTCAGATTTTAAGATGCATAATGCCTTTTACAGTTGTCAGCGAACTATGTATAACATCGTAATATATCTCAAGATTGCAACATCGTATCATGACTCAAGTATCATGATGTGTATGGTATCGTGAGGTCCTTGGCAATACGCACCCCTGAAAATAGGTCCTTTCATCGTCATCCCTAACCCCCTCCCATTAACAACTTGTGTACAGTTTAAATTCATCTACGTTTTTGTACATGTAGTGTAGAAATTATTTAAATAAATTAACGGGTAATCATTTGTAAAACACAAAGCTCTAATAGTGCAGTAATATTAACAGATTAATTCATCAAATGCTAAAATAGTTACAAAAATACGAATACAAACAATTTTGACCTGAAAGACCACCTCTCAACAAGTATGACCTCTAAGCCTGTCCAAGTAAACAACCACTTGCTAACCTGCACCTACTGCTCCAGTATTTGCATCAGCATCACTGAAAACAGGCTCACTTATTTTGGGTAGCTTAATCCGCTTAAGATGATTGATTACCACTTGCCTTTGGCACAGAGAAAGTTTGCACCTGATAGTAACATGTTTCAACACTTCTCTGAAAATATCTTATCATACATACATACATATATATATATATATATATATATATATATATATATATATATATATATATATATATATACATATACATACATACATATATATATACACACACACACACACACACACACACACACACACACACACACACACACACACACACACACACACACACACACACACACACAAAGTAGTTTCAATTTGACCATTGACAAGGTGGCATACACCTGTATCCCTATAAGTTTTGCAGCAAGATTTTCTTTTCTTCTGACCACTCCTCTGATTAAGCTTCAAAATGTATCAGATAACATTGAATATTTCAACAGAAACCAAACACCAACACTCCTCACACCGTGTCACTGAATATTGTCAATGTTGGCACACCCACTCAAAGCAGCACGCTTCCAGTAATATATTATTTAAGAGATCTATATATTATATATAATATATGAACAGCGATGTGTCAAAACAAATGTAAATACCGATCACGCTGTAAGGAAGTCTCACCGCATCACCTACAAAAAGTGCAGCAAACATACATTTGCAAGAATTAACATTTAAACCTGGATATAATCACGGAAACTCCAGAAAACAAAGTTTCCATTTACTGTCTGCTTTACTTTGGAAAACTACTTTTTATTACGCCTGTAAAGCCTGATTTATGGTTCCGCGTTACACCAACGCACAGCCTACGGCGTAGCGTACGCGTCGCCGCGTACGCTACGCCGTAGGCTCTGCGTCGATTTAAAGCAGAACCATAATTCAGGCTTTAGCCACACTTGCTAATCACGACTAGCAAACGTCAATCTAGGAAACACTCCTAAACTACCATTTTAACCTCGAAATAAAGGCCGAATCCTTGAGTATCATTAAATAAACCCCACGCCAAAAAAGAAACAAAGTTAGCCAGTCATCTCCAAAGCAGCAAGACATGAGCTGAAATCCTTTACCTTTTCTTTTCGGGTACAATTTCTGTGTCCATGTCAGGACGGAGGACCTGAGTTCAGCCTCTCTCTCCTCTAGATCTGGATCCGGCCGCGTCGGGAAATAAACCCACTCCCACGATATTAATCCGCAGATTCTCAGCTGGGTTGCATAAGATTCGTCGCTCTGTGCGTTTCGTTCAAGCGATCCAAGTGTGAACAGCTATTCGGCTACTTTTTATGTAAGAAAATAAAAAAAAAAAAAAATGTGCCACGCAGGAGACACGCTTCTCTCTCGGTGAGCTGATGTTGCCTCATAAAGGACCAGACTCCTCCTCCGCCGCCGCGGGGACGCGCATCACATGCCTTTCTGCCGTCGGGGACGCGCAAGTCAAGCCAAAAGCCTAATTTATGGTTCCGCGTTAAATCGACGCAGAGCCTACGGCGTAGGCTCTGCGTTGGTGTAACGCGGCCCATAAATCAGCCTTAACTACAGACTTTGTCTTGAAGAAGGAATCTAAAGTTTATTAAAATTTTAAATGTGTTTATTTTCACTGTCCTCCATATTTAAAATAACTCATGATCAGAGGTGGACAGAGTACTCGACCCCAGTACTTGAGTAAGAGTACAAATACTACTGGTCAAAATTTACTCAGTTACTAGTAAAAGTAGCTCAGTCAAAATATTACTCGAGTAAGAGTAGAAAAGTACTTGCTTTTAAAGGTACTTAAGTATCCAAAAGTAAATGCTTTTAAATTTACTTTAAGTAAAAGTAAGAGTAAGAGTAAATTTCTTATTTTCCACATCAGTAAATTACTATATTTTTTCTAAATTAATTTAAGGATCTTTTAACTCTTGTTTCTGAGAATTCGATGTTGAGTTGTTGAAAGCAGAAAGGTAGTTCTGCTTCGGCAGACACAATAAACATTTGAAAATAAATGCCTGTGGTTTGTCTGTGCCCTCGTTTTTTACTCGGTCGAACTCAAACATTGAGTTAAGATACGGCCAAGGATTTTGTGAAAGTCCCTGCTCCGAGTCCAGCTCATTATCAGACTCAGACGACTCAGCGGATTGTCTTTCTTCTCCTGACGCAGGCGTAGCCATTGTTGCGGCTATGTCTTGACTTGTTGCGGCTCTGTCTTGACAAACGCAGGCTACTTTGGCGGTATCGTTTTGAGGAGGCTTGACGTATTTCCGCTTTACATACATCCCAGTGGAGAGCGTGCACTGTGATAGGTCTCCTCCTTTGACAAAAACAGCTTGTGTCCAATAGGATTTTAGGGAAGAAGAAAAAAGAGCAGACCTTTTCAGCCTTCCTAGAAATTTACTCGAGTAAAAGTAAAAATATTTGTCTTGGAAATGTATTCAAGTAAGAGTAATAAGTACCAAAGAAATCTAATACTCAAGTAAAGTACAAATCCTCTGGATATGTACTTAAGTACAGTACTCAAGTAAATTTACTCCGTTACTGTCCACCACTGCTCATGATTCGATATAACTCTCCATACTCACTCAGGCATATACATTTTTCTTTTTTCTTTGTTCCTAGAATTTTAAAAGAATAGAATAGAATAGAATACTTTATTGTCTGTCCCAATGGTGACAGAAATTCCTCTTGGACAGGGCTCACAACCACATTCACACATTCCCATAAGGACACGTTACAATATAAAAAAAAAAAAATATGTTAAAAAACAGTAAATAAGTTAGAACAGACATGACAGTGCCTGTTAAAAGTGCAACAATCTATTTGATAGTGTTCAGGATGATTGTGGCAGATGGAATGAATTACTTTTTGTAAATGTTTTTCCGGGCCAGTGGAATTTTATACCTTATGCCTGACGGCAGTAGTTGAAATGAGTGGTGGAGGATGAGAGGATGATGAGAGGATGAGGGGATGAGAGGGGTCTTCTGTGATCAGAGTGGCGTTCCTGATCACAGAGCGGTTGTAGAGATCAGACAGGGGGGTGTGTTGTGATCTGCATATTTTGCTGGCCTGGTTTATTATTCGTGAGAGTCTGGTTTTGTGTTTGAAAAGTTTGAAAAGAGGTTGGGAAAAGATCAATTTATTTTAAAGCTCCATCAGATTGGAATAATCTTCCCCTTTTTTGCGTTCTATTACCTCTTTTCATTGTTTTAAATTGGCATTATTGATTTGATTGAAATTCTTTATTCAGTCACTTCATTCTACAAACATTGAACACAAACATTAGCGAAATATAAAAAATTATATTCTCATCTTAAAACAAATTGCCTATGTTTTTAATTTATTTATGTATTTTTTGTGTCCTTTTTTCTATTTATTTATTTTTATTTATTTATTTATTTTTCTTTTCTCTCTGTTATGTTATATTTATCTCATTGTTTCGGTTATTCAATTGAACCCCTGTCGTGGTGTAACTTCGCTGGATAACCGAATCTTGGAATGAAATCGTTATATATGCGTTCTGCTGCAGTATGTCCTGACTTATTCTTCGTGGCGTATGCTTGCGCAAATCGCGTGAAGTGATCAATCACCACCAGGATGTACTGATAACCGCCTTTGCTGGTCTCAAGGTGTAAGTAGTCAATACAGACGAGTTCTAGAGGAAAACTTGTTGTTATACTGCCCATAGGAGCGCGCGTGTGAGCGACAGGTTTCTTCTGCTTGATACATGTGCACTTCCTGATTACATAGTCCTCAATCTCTCTCTTCATATAGGGCCAGTAAAACCTCTCTCTAGCCAGGTTAAGTACTCTCTCTGTGCCAACATGTCCCATCTCGTCGTGAAGATGTTTCAATGCCACAGGTCTGTATTTCTCGGGTAGGACAAGCTGTTTCCTGACATCAGTCCGTCTGTACAGGAGATCATTTTCCAAGTGTAGTTTACTCCACTCATGTAAGAGCTTCCGGGTTTGTCCATTTGCTGCTTTCCGCATATCATCAGTAAGTGTTGTACTTGTCTCCTTGAACTTCACAATCTCTCCAATCGCAGGATCCTCTCGCTGCGCTCGCACAAGTTCATCGTGACTGATTGTCGGTAGAAGCGGAGGTGGGGGTTGTGTGGCGTCTAGAGAAGAGATGTGTAGGGCAGCGATCCAAGCCACATCTTTCCTCAGGGCTGCTTTGTTTCCTTCCCACGTTGCACACACCACATCCCGAGTCAGCTCCTCGGTGCAGGCGTTGACGTATTCGTTGATGTCTAGAGGAATCCTTGACAGCGTATCTGCATCGATGTTGATCTTCCCAGGGCGGTACTTAATATCAAATCGGAAATCAGACAGTTCTCCTACCCACCGATGCCCCACTGCGTTTAACTTGGCAGTGCTCATGATGTAGGTGAGCGGGTTGTTGTCGGTATAGATCGTGAAGTGAGGGGCGTAATACAGGTAATCCCTGAACTTCTCGCACACTGCCCATTTCAGGGCGAGAAACTCCAGCTTTCCACTGTGTAGCTTGTAGTTCCTCTCGGCAGGTGTCAAAGTTCTCGATCCGTAGCCAATGGCCCTCAACTTCCCGTCTTGCTGCTGATACAGTATCGCTCCGAGGCCCTGCTCAGACGCATCGGTATGCAGTACGGTATGCAGTACGAACGGTAGCTTGAAGTCTGGATATGCTAGCACAGGTGGGCTTGTGAGCATGTCCACGAGTCGTTCAAGTGTCACTTGGTGTTCTCTTGTCCAGTCAATAGGTGTTCTGGAGGACAGTTGCGGTCCTTTGGACTTCCGTCCACGTTCTACAGGCTCTTGCAGGCCAGGCTTTCCTTGCAGCAGCTCATAGAGAGGTCTGGCGATCCGCGAGAAATCCTGGATGTATGATCTGTAGTAGCTTAGGAATCCAAGGATCCGTCTGATGTCTCCTACGGTCTGTGGTCTCTTAGCCTTCAGGGAAACCACTGCATCGAGGTCCTTTGGGTCAATCCTGACTCCTTCGGCAGACACGAGTCTTCCCACATACCGGACCTCACGTCGGAAGAGTTCACATTTCTCCGGTTTTAGTTTTACCCCCATGGTGTTGGAGAGCTTTGAGGACCTTCCGCACTCCTGCGACATGTTCTTCGAAAGACCTTGCGTAGCAGAGAACGTCATCGAGGTATGGAAGGCAGTACTCGTCCCTCAGTGCTCCGAGCATTTCCTCCATACTCCGCTGGAAGGCTGCGGGTGCGTTTGTAAGGCCAAATGGGATGCGGACCCACTCGTACAACCCCCAGGGCGTGACGAAGGCTGTGAGATGTCTGGACTTTTGCTCAACAAAACCCTGATGGTAGGCTTTTCCCTGGTCTAAGATGCTGAACCAGGAATAGCCACCAAGAGAGTCTGTTAAGTCAGTTTTTGTGAATGACGTTTTAAATACACTGTCCAAATTTTCTCTTTGGCAGTCAGTACCCTGTTGTTGATACTTTGAGTAATCATGTACTCAGAGCTCTCTTGATCCTTTGATCAAAAAATGTGTAATAACATCATCAACAAATAACATTGGGGTTTCCTCTTTTACAGAAAGATCCCAAAGTTAACATAACCCTACGAATATTATTAAATGGTAAAGAGTGTAAACCTGTATTTCAAACCAAAATTAAATTAATAAAAGCAATTTTGAGAGAGAATGGAATGTGTTTTTGCAGCAAAATGATGGTTAATGTTATCACTTGGAGCAATCAAGCCCCAAGCACTGAACTGCTTTTTCAAGCCTCTCACAAGAATGTAATTCTGCTGATGGTGTGAATAGACCCTATAGAGACAAACTGAAGTAATTGAACTTTGTAAGTGGACAGAAAGTGTGTGAAAGGTATGCGTCTGTCACTGCCACCTTGTTATAAGTCTGCACATGTTAATTACTAAAGTCAGCTACTGTACTTTCAACTGACGTCAAAGGAGGAGATTCAGTTTCTCTGCTCAGATAGAACTGGATCAGTAATAGGTATTTACAATTTTAAAAAAAGCATTGGTAATGAACTTGTTTTTTACGTCTATTAACTGTACTCACCAGTAATCGACCATTTCGACTTACAACAAGGTGGTGGTGACCAGAAGGAAGGATCTTTTTATACAAAGTTCAAATTACTTAAGGTTTTGTTTGGAGCCATACCATCATTTGAGTGGAATGTCATTCCTGCTTTTTCTCAGAGGCTTAAAGCAGCATCAAAGAATTTTTAAAAACTTCAGTTTCACTTGAGGGAATATTTTATTAGCCGTAGGAAGGTTTATAGCTCTTGAGGTCCCTTGTCCCTACCAAAGTCAAAGTAACTTTGGACTCCCATTTGGGTCGTCTCTTACAACAACTGCGTATTGTTTTATGGTACAATGTCACACGCGAACAACGACGAAACTAGCTCATGCTGCAGTGGGTATCATGGGAGACTGGAGTAAGAGACTCAAAGGAATACAAACCCAAAACAAGAGTAAATCTTATACACCGCCATAAAACCAACTGAACTTCACACCCATGGGAGACCCACTGAGATAAAAACAGCAAAAATTCTAGTGTGTTGCTTTAGAATAGCAATCATTATGATATAGGTCAACTGTCTTAAGAGATCAAATCTGTAAGCTGCTGTTTACATGCAGATGCATATTCTGTTGTCCTTCAAAACTGCTTCAATTTAGCAATTTCAGTCCCTAAAAAAATGTACGCTCCTCACCGTCCAATGATAGATCCAGTACTGTGGAAACTGTGGACCTGCGAGGATGAGCTTTGTTTTAATGTGCTGGAGAATATATTTGTCATGTAGAAATGGTAAAATGTTGTTAAATATTGAGATTTCTAATTTCGCATGTGATATCTGGCTGTAACCAATCCTCTTAGTGCTGTATTCAAATGCAAGTTTCAATTCAGACCTGTAAGAGGTCAAAACTACTTCAGAACAAAAATGTTGTCTTATAGGCTTTGTTGGGGAAAACAGGGAGATGTGGAATCCTTTATGATAAACAAATGTGAATGAATATATGTCTATAGGAGATGTAGTTGCAGGGTTATAGTGTGTGCTAATCTTAAAGGCAAGAATGACTGAAAACAGTCAAGTTCAATGTGTGAGGGCATATATGAATTGGTCAATAGGTTAGTGATGGATTCTGTAAATTTCCTTGTAATGTTCTTGAGATTTCAGCCTACTTAGGACCCCCACCCACCCCTTTCCTTTTTCCCCCTTCTTTTCCTCCATTATTCTATCTGATAATGCTGCAACTCAGCTCTTTTTCTTTTTTGAAATGAGTTTGGAGTCAAATAAATCCAACCCCACGAATCAAAGGCGAGTTCACTCTCCAGTCAGTTGGTTGTCATTTTCCAGAAGGGTTTGGCACATCACCTCAGAGTGAGAGGAAGCGCTGGACTTCAGTCATGACATCGTGATGATACTACATACTTCCTCCTCCTACTACAACAGGCTTCAGCTCCTACTAACACCTGTGCTTTAACGGCGGTGACTAAGCTTACAGGTGTATTTTGTGAAACCGGTTATGCGTGTATTATTGAGGTTAAAACATTGGAGCTGGAATTAATCTATTTCATCATTCTCATTGACTTTGACATCTTGGGTGTATGGTTAGCATTTCGTGACACTGTATTAAAACAAAATCTGTTGTGGTGCAAAACACAATAAAGGAACTCTGTTATATAATATCACCTTTAACATGGCTTTATAAGGCAACCGCTGAAATGCACATCAGCGCATTGTCATTGTGACTAATGGGTGCTGCCGGTCTGGAATCTGTATTCCCTGACAGGATGAGAGCCATAACCTGGAATAACAACTCAAGGCTGGAGACTGAGGAAGACGTATTTTCTATTGCTGCCCAAAATATCCCAGAAGAGTCTCTTTTCATCAAGTGCTCCTGCTTCAGGGATTATCTGTCAAAGATGCAGGACAGCAAGATCAAACAGCAATTCAATAAAGCAGTGTGGAGACACTGCTGGCAGCTATCAATAACTCTGTTATCAAAGCTGAGACAAGACCAGTACTTCATTTCAGGCATAACCCGGGGACAACAGGCTTCATCAATGGGCAAACAAAAAAATTAGGCATAATGTCTATTCCATGTATAGCACGCAGCCTCATCGAAGTTAATTGGAAGGTTAAAGTAGATTAGTTGGCTGATGTGTAGTCGCTGAGATCAATGCTGAGTTTAAATTATGTGTCAGGGGATATCTGAGACTGAACCACAATACAAGATTGATGGAGCCATTAGCAGGGTCGAACAGCGATTACGTCTGAGCTCAGCTCAAATGGAGTTTCATTTGTAAACAAAACTTTGGATTATTGAACTGTGAAATCAGAGCTGATTTCAGTTTCAGAATGCGAAGGTTCACTTTTGTATCAAAAGCTGCCAAATTGCAATCCTCCACAGGACATGGACCTGAAGAGATAAACACATGTGAGTCCAAAGACTTCCTTGTTCATACTAACAGGAAGAGTCAATGTCCTGGACGGTTGGGATTGTTTTTCTCTGTTAACGCTTGTTTTTTTCAGTTCAGTTTCAGCCAAAAGCAATGCCTTGTAAAAGTATGTTTGTTTTCTTTTCTTTTTACAGTTCCTTATTTTTTACTATCACCAGCACATAATACTTGCAATGATACTTTTCAGCACAACACAAAAAAGCCTAAACATTTTGCTCTCATCTTTTTATTTTCACTCAAAGGCAAAAGTACCGATGTTGTGTGGTTTCCTGTTTAATCTCTACTGGTTTGCGACGACAGAATGCATGACTGAAGGCCCCCACAAGAGAAGCTACAAACGTCACAGCAATGAAGGGTTAAAGTTTGAAGTCTTCTCTCTGTTAGCTAGCTACGGGTTTCAATTTTCACAAAGACAGATGTGTTCTGTTGAGAATATTTAATAATGTTCTTGGAAGTGCATGTTTGAAAATAACCCCTTGTAAATTCCCACTACCAAGGCAGTCTGCCCACAGACTTGGAAGCTTTCAAAGGCTCTGTGTCTGTGGAGCGAAGGAGAGTGAGCTTGAAGAGACAGCAGAAGACTGAGTGATAACTGTTAACACTTCAGACTTTTAAAGTCTTAGCATCCTTTGTTCGGATACTGTGTGGCAAAATCTAAGGAAACTGTTTTTTTTAGTCACAATGAATCACCGCCCTGCTTTCATCTTAAATGAAATATTGCATCACCCCAAACATGACTGTCAGATTAATATCCACTGTGAGTCAGTGAGATGAGCCTAGAAGTTTCAAGACAGTTTGTGCCCACATTCCAGCCCGCCCATCATCTGAAATGTGACATCTTGAATATATCATCTTTTTAACTGGAAATGTTTTGTTGTTTGATGAGCTACAGATGTTGGTGTCTGTTTTTAGCTTTATTCAAGTTTTAGTCCTTTATTTTGAAAGTGGGCACACAAAACTGTCACACAGCCAGTGTGTTTCAGCCTGTGTGCATTTGTAATTTTCCAGAACAGGGTCACATCATTGAGAAAGTATTCCATCTGCTCACTCAGTCTTTCCTGGATTTAACACATTGACTTTTCTGGGAATCTTTGGCTGGTTTGTTTAAAACTAAATGTTAGAGCTCTTTGCATGTCTGTGCAGTGCAGCTAGGAGCAAAAACTGAAACGCAGGCCACAAAATAATGCTCAGAAAAGCGCTTTTTCATTTTTTATAAAAAGGAGGAAAAGTCATTGAAACACAACAGCATATCAAATACATCCTGCAGATCCTGCATGAACATGACAGTTGAAACAGAGTATATTTTAAAAGTTGGTCTTGTAGGAGTGCATAAGAGTTTGGTCAGAGGCCTCGTTTCTTCTCAAGCTGTGTTTGACTTCAGTTTTTAGCACACTCAAATTTCTAGAGAACTTGAGTGTCCTATACAAACGGCAGCAAAATGTCTTAGATGAGACCAAACATACTGAAAAGATTGGCACAAATAGAAGATTTCTGTGCTTCTTATATTTCAAGCAGTTCAGTTGAAGTGAAGGAAAAGTTTCTAAACTCCTCCTGGTTGATGGAAGGGATCACAGG
Organism: Cololabis saira; assembly: GCF_033807715.1. Lineage (NCBI taxonomy): Eukaryota > Metazoa > Chordata > Actinopteri > Beloniformes > Belonidae > Cololabis > Cololabis saira. The sequence continues at coordinate 22,377,914 of NC_084602.1, forward strand.
GTCGTCAATGGGTGTGAGTGTAGGCTCTTCCTGAGTAAAATCTGGGTCAAAGTTGTTGACATCCTCTGGTGTTTTCTGGAAGAGAATAACAATATAGTATCAAAAGACAACTTCAGCCTCACAAGACCACAAAAAGTTATTCCCTTTCACTTTCATGACTTACAATCCGTGGCTTAAAAGGTGGCTCTATTTCTCTACGATTTAATTTCTCCCAATCAATACTGATGAAGAAGGCGTGGGCGGTTACAGCGCTCTCCCCACCCTCCGTCGCCACGCAGCCAAGACGCCGCGCTGGGTTTTTGGTCAGGAACTGTGGAAGTCAGGGAAAAAAAAGGAATGAAATCACAAATGAAAATGAATAAGGACCCACGGAAAACCAGTTTGAGCATGCCTTTGATTCAAAATAAAAGTAAACTGTTTTGTGTCAGGTGATTCGAGCTGACTGCTTCTGAAGAAATGAAATTCACATAACTCAGCTGGATCCAACTAGATACTTCTGGAGGAATGCCAAACTGGATTCAAGCCAGAAGTCCATCCAGTCAGTCTCCGCCTCCCAGTTCCCACACCCACTTAGACACACACACACACACACACACACTCGCATAGAGGATTGTATCTGGCACCTCCCACTTGGACGAGGTTCAGCTCAGCTTTGTAAAGTGCAACTGAGGTGTCTCAACTTCCTAGTTTGTACACAATAAACAATAGTGAATCACCAGCAGGACTCCAACTGCTTTTCCGACTGCAAAGATTTGGGAGGGGACCACAAACAAAGACTGAAAAAACACTGTTTGACCTTGTTACTGAGAAAAAACACAAAAAGAGGAATATATTCTCCAAAATTCTGTCGTAGTTTAAGAGTCTATCAGTGCCATAAGACTGACACTTAACACAACAAACTGAGGAATCTGTCTCCATAGTGACAGTTTCCAGATTACCTTGAAGGCATTGGATAGACCTCTATGTTTTGTCACCCAAACACAATCAGCTACCAGTCACTTGAACCGAGCCCTTGCATGCCTCAACAAAACAAAGTTCCCAGTATGAGGGAGCAGCTGTGTTTCAACTGCACTTCTCAGTTCCTCCAGAATAAACACCACAAAACATACAATATTTATTCGCTTCATGAAGGCCTTGTGTGCAAATTATTCCCAGTCTTTAGATCAGCGCCATTAGAACATTTCTTTCTAGCCAAGTTGGGAAAAAGAGATGAGACTGCTCTGGACAAGGCATTTATATACTGTATTTCCCAAGGGTTATAAAAAAAAACTGCAAGGTGCAAGGGTTTCAAAGTTACCTTGCAAGATAGAGGGATAGTTCTGAAAGTCAGGAAATCACAATTCTGAGAAAACACCTGCCTGAGTACAGCAACTGAACTGACATGGGGGCCACAGTATCACGATCTGACCACTGACCTTGTAGGGAATCTGAGAGTAGCGTTATACTATAATGAAATAGTGATGAAAGACGTTCAGCCCCGAGTCCAGTGAACAGCAAAAGGCGTCCAACCACACATGGCTGGGACCGGTGGGAACTGCTTGCAGAAATGTTTATTCTTTTGCTTCTGGAATTTGCCGAGGAGGTGTACGTGCCAGGAGGCCCCAATTGGTTGGAAAATGCAATGCCAACTTAGGACAGCTATTCCTCTGAACTATAAAAGATATGAAGGCCAGGACATTAGGAAGAAAGTGACGGCAGTACAGGTTTTTCCGATGCACGCCTCTACTGTGGAAATGGGGAACTGATCTCTTCATGGAAATGTTCTGCTATATCACCCTTTATTATCTATATTCTATTCTTAATGCCACTAACATTACATATTTTTTGCAGTGTGATTGGGAAGGGAAGATGCAGGGTAATGCTAGTGCAGTTACATGCAGAGACTTGCTGCCGTGAGCAGGGTTTTGATTGTCTTCTGCAGTTAGTTTTAAAAAAAAGACCAAAGTAGCATAATGTATAAGTGGGGTGCTGAAAGTGGAATTAACTTTGAATAAAACAGTCTAACAGGGGTCAATCAGTTCAGGAGACTGCAGACCACAAAATGCATTCCAGTCAAGCTGAGGTAATCTTTCCATAGCTACATGTTAGTTGTGCCATCCTCAGAACCAGACCTGCCAAGTCAGCAGTACCACACGATGAAGCTGTTCTCTTTGCAAAAGATACAAAGCAGCCAGATGAGACACTTCTAAAATGTAAAACCAACATTTCCTATAATTCACTTATAAATTAACAATACAATGTTGGTTCAAGCTTATGACATATAAGGATTTGGTGTTTTATGTCTTAAACTGTACTCTATAAAGAAGAAAAAAGACACAAAAAAAAAAAAAAAAAAAAAAAAAATCACATTTGAGGTTTTACCCCTTTAGACTGTGGCTGTGCTTAAAAAAAAAAAAAAAAAAACAACCTTTAATAAACTGTGGTTTTTCTTAAAATTGTCCACTTTAGGTTATTTTTCAGCCTTTGAAGAAACTGGAAACATGACATACTTGAAACTTAAGATTTTAATGTAAATTGGGTAGTCTAGGTGCTGCCCTGATGTTTTCCAATTATAAATAGATAAAAATAAATAAATAGATGAAGCAACATTGTGTTGTATCATGCTGACATTTGATGTAGTTTTTGGATATGTCAGGGAATAATGATAAACTAATTAATACAAAATGAAAAGCTTTACAGAAATCATCAAAAGAATGTTTCTGTGTTGAATCGACCCTATTTAATACTGTATACTCAAAAATGGTGATATTACTTTAGACATCCTCACAAAACCCTGGACAACACGGCAGCTGAGCTCGTCTAACTTGCTTACAATGACGAGGAGGACCTCGCAGAGGATCAGCCATCAGTAAAAATAGAGCCGCGGCCTTCAAATCCATTCACACCATCGTGTAACGTGTGACACTAAGAACAAATCTGCATGGGAGATTGGACTGGCGACTCCTCAAGAACGCTGAAATAACAACAATGATACAGGGAGAACAGTGTGAAAGACTGGAGGAATGGAGGGAGGAGGAGCAATCATATTTATAGCCTATGTACTGTGGCTGGCCAGTGAACCATGCCTTAATATAGTTACGCAACAGACCTGGGCCAAACAGCTGGCTGGCAGACTCCCAAGAGTCGCCAGCCCCTGTGCAGTCTGAGTTTATCAGTCAGCCTGAAAGACAACAAGTAACAACCCCTGATGACAGAAACCCATAGAACCTAACCTTTAGTACTTCACCCACACCATTCTGCTCTACCAAGCTACACTAGAGCTCTGTCCTTTAACTTATTGCTTTAATGCACAAGTCTGCTCAAAGGTCCATTGAGAAGTTGATTTCCTCCATTGGCTACCTATTTTTTTTTTTTAAGTGTCAAAGGCCCTTCCTGCAGCTGTGTAACAGACACCAAGTCAGACAGAGGCAATCCAGGGGAAGTAACTGTCTGCTAAAAGGACAAACACTCCCAATCCAAGCCTTCATCCAGAGTCATACATTAATGTTTTATAGCTCATAAAAAATGAATGAATGTAAAATGAATGTAGACTCACAGCTTTGAGTATGTCGACTGACTCTGTACTGAGCCAAGACGCATAAACTATCTCTTCATTGAGGATGGCTTCAAAGAGGTCGTCTTCATTTTCTGCCTCGAAGGGGGCGTGTCCCGACAGCATTTCATACAGCAGCACCCCGAGGGCCCACCAATCCACAGAGGGGCCGTACAGCATCTCCTGCAGGATCTGAGGAAACATGTCAGATACAGTTAAATGTTACTACACAAAGAGCATTAGACAGCTAATGTGTGGGTGTGCTGCATTAGTGGGACATACTGAGAAGCACGTGTTGAAGACAACAAAAGAGTCTTTTACACATTCAGAGATGGACTGAGGAGCTGGATAATCTTAACTCCTCATTAAAACTAATGAGGAGATCTGGGCTTCCCAAGTAAATAGAGAAGTTGGCTCGCACACGTGCTGCCTTCCAGTCAGTCGGGATGGAGTGTAAAGTGGAGAACAGTGACCACAATGTTTGCTTTTCCTAAGATGGTCTGATGGAGAAACTGGAAATTGCATCATTGGGACTCAGTTACTGGTCTGCAGGAAGCTAAATATGGTTTGATTTATTCGTTGGTTTAAACAGTTTGTAAAGAAAAAGGAAATGCATTAAATATTGCATAATGATTTTATGTTTTGTTCTCATGTTAAAATAAACTGAGTACATTTTTCTTTCCTCAGTTCTCCACAACAATGAATGTTTTATAAATGCATTAAGAATAAAAGGCAAGCCAGTCAGACAAGCATTATAATGCCCAGAATTAACCTGTGGTGCAACTTTTTTTCTATTGTTGACTCACTGGGATGCTTTCGGAAACTAACTGTCCAGCTAGAGTTTTTTTTAAAGGAGACAAAAATGCACTTCCTGGCATCTTTGTGTCAGAGAAACAGCTGTTGGGAGTATAGTAGTATAGAGCAGGGGTCTGCAACCTTTATTATCAAAAGAGCCATTTTGCACCCACTTCTACAAAAAATATTTTCGGGAGCCACAAGAAATAACAGAGATTTGAAAAGTTATCATCTTTTCTTTATTTTACCTGTTACAACCCCTAAATATAACAACAGAAGTGCAGTGTGCATTTGTAGGCGTACTTTGAAATAGGCCTACAGTTCACAGTTTAATTTATTTCAGTCTATATTTGTGTAAAAGTAAAACAAAAAATATCCCACTTTAATATAAATAAAAAATGTAGCTGCAGCTTAGAAGCTTTAAAAATAAATATAGAAATATAGAAATTAAAAATAGTTCTTTTAAAATTAGATGGCATCAACTCAAACTCCAAGATAACTGCCCAACAAAATAAACTAATAATATGACTAAAAATGAATTCAGAAATATCATTTATTTATGTTGGGGTTTTTTTTCAAGGCCAAAGGGAGCCGCTACAATGAGGATGAAGAGCCGCAGGTTGCAGACCCCTGGTATAGAGTATAGTAGTCAACTTCATAGTTTCTGGGATGGGTGCTGGAAGGTGTGCTGTCTGGGGACGGCATTGCCCTACTGGTGGACTTCAACACTCCTGTGGGCAACCACCGTTAACCCTGCAGGGGTTTTTCTGTACCTACCCACACAAGCAGTGAAGTCCCCCAGTAGAGCAAAAGTAAAACCTGTGGGGTGGTGATTGGTAGAAAAAGCCCCCCGGATCTGAAATCTAGCAGTGTCTGGTTGTTGGACCACTGCACTAGTTTATTCACAACAAAGACAAAGTTAGATAAGGATGTTTCCAGGTGGGGTACTTGGCACCAGAACGTCCTAGGTCACAAGATGACAACGGTTATTGTAATGCAGCAATTGGACCTGCAACTATAGTGCTTTTATATAACAATCGCGCTATAAAAGACATCTGGGGAGCCTCTCTTCCCTGTCTCCAGTCTCCAACTGTGCATTTACAGTGAACCCAGGAAGGTGTAATACTGCCTCTCCAGTCTGTGCGTTCACAGAGCATTATGATATTCCATGATCTAAAGACAGCCTCTTTTCTCTGCTTCATAGTCTACAGCCGGCAACAAGTCTCTAATATCTCTGATCACTGCATGTCTTACTCAACTGTTGCTTTCTACCTACAACTCTTGTTTTATTCAGCATATTCAGTCTTTTTTTTAATGCAGTCATAAAGAAAGTTTCTACCTGGCTGTCTAATGGGGGACACACATCTTCCCAGTTCCCCTGTGGCTGAAGGAGCTCATGCTGTTATTACAGCTGGAGGAGGAGCTGCAGCTGATGGATGCTCCTCCAGGTTGCCCAACATGACAACAGGCTCCACTGAGTAGTTGGTACCTCGAGTCGACTACGGTTGAAAACAGTGTTTCTTTTTTAACCTTGAACACCTCTGTCAGACAGCACACAGGTCTGAGTCTCACTGTCCTATTACAGCTTTGTTACTACCTCCCAGTGCAGTGCAGCTGTTACCGTTGTTAACCGCTGTTCCGCCTCCTGTGGGATTTCCACAGCACAGTGAGGTGGAACAAACAACTGAAGGAACTGGACGTATATGTCATGGACAATGGTGAAGAGCAGACCTATGCTGTCCTTTATGTGGGGGTTAGTGCCTCCTCCATCTCCCGTCTCCAGATGGTTCAGAATGCTGCAGCACGCCTTTAAACTGGCACACGGAAACATGAGCACATTTCCCCCATTTTAGCTTCCCTCCACTGGCTGCTCATACATTCTAGGATTAATTTTAACATTTTTATTTGCTTTTAAATCCTTGAATGGTTTTGCCCGCCGTACCTCTCTGAGCTTCTACACCCTTATATGCCTAGTCGCTCTGTCAGATCAGCTGATCAGCTGTTCCTGAGAGAGCCTAAAACTAAGAGGAAGCTCAGAGGGGACCGCGCCTTCGCTGTTGCAGCTCCAAAACTTTGGAACAACCTGCCTCAGCAAATCAAACAGGTCTCCTCTCTGTCTGTTTTTAAATCCCTTCTCAAAACCCACCTTTTCTCCTTGGCTTTTAACATCTAGCAAGACAGTTGAGTTTATTTTATCCTTTTATTCTTTTATTGTATCCTATTTTATTCACTTAACTCATCATGATTGTTTTATTTATGTGTATTATGTTTTATGGTGTTTTGTTTTTGTTTTCCACTCACCTGTCCAGCAATTTGGACCATGTTGATGTTTTTAAAGTGCTTTATAAATAAACTTGACTTGACTCTTGGTTTCTCAAAATGTGTCTCTTATCTTTATTCATTTTACAAAACCTTCCACAAAGCATATTTTTGCTCCCATTTTAGATCCGGAAGTGGAACATAAAAAGACCATTTTAAATTTGGTCTGAAACACACACAAAAAAACCCAACTTACTGTACATGTTGTGATGTTCAGTGTAGGAGTTGATACTGACCTCAGGAGCAATGTAATCTGGGGTCCCACAGAAAGTTCCAGTAGCTGCACCTTCAAGGATGCCCTCCTTGCACATGCCAAAATCCGCCAGCTTACAGTGACCATCTTTGTCGAGAAGAACATTGTCCAGCTTCAGGTCCCTTGAAGACAAAACAAATACAGACAAAAATGAAGCATGAGTTGAGAAATAAGTGAAACATGTTCTCACAATTAAAACAAAATTGTAATAACAACCAAAATCCAGATCCAACTGATAAATGTTGACACATCAGATTCCGCTCAGTTTCTAGTCACAGCATGTTGTCTGCATTCAGTTCATATCTTTTCAAAAGGTAGAAATTCGGGGGTGAGACAAATAAGACCAAGCTCTGAGAATAACACGCAGGAAGAAGCTGATAGAGGACTTGATAGCTGACCAAAAAAAAACAACCCTACAACTGTCAAATGACCACTTTTGCTCCCCTGAAAGGTAATTTCCTCCTTATCCGTTTTTATTGTCTTGTTGTGAAACACATTAACTATATAAATACATGTGTTATATATACATACATAGAATGTTGTGTTAGAAGCAACTAAATAAAGCAACATATTAAGTTGAATAAATATTCTGTTTGGGTGACGAATCATATTGTATGAATAAAATCAAATCTATTACTTTAATAGTCCTATTACAAGGCTATCTCGAGTGAATCTTTCACTCATTTTTGTTCGACGCAAACTTAATTTAATAAACGAGCAAAACTACAACATTGGCAGTTGTGTTTATTTTTGCTATAGAAATTATAAATCCAGGCATAATTCATAATATCCATATTCTTTTGTCTCCACAGACAGCAATAGCAACAGTGTGTCTTTACTAAAAACACAGGACAGAGAAATAAAATCAAATGTATTGTTAGTACTAGTACCTTCTGTTTATTATGCAAACTAATCTATCCATAACCAAACACTGCAGAAATCTGTTTTATGTTCATGTCAACTGGTGCTTTGTCATCTGGCGAAGAGATTAAACTTGGCGAGAGCGCGCTCCGGCATTAAGCTCTAATCTGTGATCAGGTGACGGAACTACACACAAAAGGTCATTGTGTAGAAGAGGCCTTAAGAACGACACACAATACTAGTTAACAAAGGCCGATGTTCAAAGAGGTTAGGAAAGGCATTTAACTTTAGAGGTGATTTGCTTTTAGTAATATCTAATAATTGATCCAGAGTCATTTCCATGAAACAAGATAACAAATACAGAGACACAACGCAGCACAACAAAAATAGACTGTCTAATGCAGACTCATACTCTAATAGTGTATGTTCCTCGCTGTTAGATGAACTGTCAAAAAACAAACAATTTTGATGTTTACACATCATGACCAGCCAACTGGAGAGTACACAGACTAGAGCTTGTTGGTGCTTGAACTGCAGTAAAAGAAGCAGGAGAAATGAAACGAGAACTCAGTCTGAAGATATTCATGCTTAAACAGGGATCTGTGATGTTCTGTTACAGATATACAAACAGTTCTGTTGTTTGGTGGTGCATGTTTTTATGCTGGCAGAACGATGGGGGTTGTAGTGGTGGTTAGACCCCAAAAAAGGTGTGGGGGGTTGTGGGGCTGATGGCCTGGTGACTCTCTGACAGCTGGAGTGGAATCAGCCCCTGAAGATGAGTTTTTATCCTTCATCGAGTAAACTCACCACCCTGTAAACGCAAGTCAAGCCCAGACTCAGACTTTGAACCTTTGTTTATGCAAATGAGCTCAGCTGGACACCTTGGAATCCATAGTAACGGAAAACTGAGGGAGCCGCTGACATCTGGAGAGGGTTCTTAACGACTAATTGGGTAAGAGACCGAGTTGAACGCATAAGAAATTTCCAGAAAACAAAAGAGGATGTCCTGACAGATGCTATGACGCACAGAGTGAATTCTTTTTTTCTTTGTGGTTAGAGTGTTAAAACACATCTGTGCAAATCATGAGAGCTTCTGACATTTTTATACTGCAGGTAATTATAGGTCCATGATGCATTTTTAAAATAAGATGCAAAAGAACCCAGTTACTTTGTTGCGAGTTAAGAATTCCCTGTTCATTCTTCCACTCTTGCCTCATTAAAGTGCCATATCATCTGAGTGTTTACCCCCATCAATCTGTACTTAGTCAGCTCTCCTCCCCACAAATAATTATTAGTTAGCCATGGTGTTCAAACTGTGAAATTAACCATTAAAATATCAAAAGCTTAATTTTAAAACCAAGATTTCAAGCTTCTTTCAAAGAACACAAACGTGGTCACAGTGTGACATCAACCTTTACCCACAGCAACAAGAGCCACACAAAGATAACAAGTCAAGTCATGAGAATGCATGCATGAGACCACCACGGCTCCAGTTTTATATTAAGGAGGCAGACAGCGCTTTGTTGTTCCTACTTTGCTCTGCAAGCTACTATTCTGGTCCACTAAACTGCTGTAATTGTAGCGTACAAGATTTACATGCCCTGTTCAGCCAACAGTCATGATATTTAGTGCAGACTGACACGGGACACACGGACAACTAAATATAGCTCAGAATTTACTGTTAGCCCACATGATGTCCCCCTTCCCTATCATCATGCACTGGTCATGGAGCCCACTGCTCCACCACCCAACTCACTGTGACGTCCAAAAAAGGCCTCAAGCTACACACACTGGTCATACAGCGTGAAAAGTAGTGTTCAACCTCTATAAAGCTGAATTAAATGAATGTATAAAACTGACAGTTACTAGATGAAGCTTGAGAATCTCTCGGAATTACCAGGATTTCTGAATGGATTACTGATAAAAGTGAGGTCCGACTCTCTTCTGAGTCATAACTGCAGATGAACAGACTCTGAAACTGGTTAAATCTCAGCAAAAACTACCTCCATCAGCAACTACGGGAGACACTTCTGCAACGATGAGGAAGAATTATGAATCACTGATGTAGAAAAGGGTTTTCAATCAAAGAAGGCTGCTTGGGCAAACCATCATCTTTGAGAGCTGCTTTACATCTCACACTGTACAACTGGCAACTGTTTACTCTTGAGTATTACATCAAGAATGCTATGTGTAGACTTTAAGATGATAAGACCACCTGAATCACAGGATATGACAGATGTAGAGACAATGAGCAAACTAAGAAAGTGAATTGGACTTCACTGGTATCTTTTACACTCATCTAAAATATTTCAAAAAGAAGCGGCGAAGGAGGAGAACGTGGTTGAGGTCATGGTTAGGGGAGAGGAAGCAATTTGCAATAATTATTTTCATGTAGCATTTTAATTGGCTAGTCAGCCGATGAAGTTGGATTTCTGTCAGAAAATGATCTTGCACAATATTTTGTTGACGAAACCTACGAGATGGTTGTCACCAACTCACTCACAATGTACGATATAGGACCAGCAAAGAAACCACAATCAAAGATTCTGCCATGATTTTGGTCATCTTCAGACTAAAACAGCCCAGACCTGTGCAGCGTACACCAGGCATAACTCATAGTGCAACATCTCAGTTGAGAAGAATTACATTTTCTTCTTATCAAACCATTTTACTTTAATGTCCTTGACTCCCTGTCAACCAAACTCCAACGAGGTTCAGACGTTGTTTTGCAGTTGCTGTCTGACATCTTATCTCAATGCTATATAAAATAATTGCTCCCCAGATAGTTGTGGAAGGAAGCCTTGGACCTTGATGCTCCCTCCAACATGCCTCACAACTGGTGGGAGATTTCAGCCCTCACATGACGCACATCCTAGTGGACTAGTGTAAACATTTTTTTGCAACGAAAAGAGATGCAGGCGACTTGCAGAAACTTATGGTACTCTTTGTCTGATATCCACCTCTACTGAGAGTATCAACAGTTCAAATTTTCACCACATGAATAAAGTCTGTTGTATTGTACATTGTTTTGAAACACGGCCATGGCCTTTTCCAGCTTTGCACAACTCAATGCTCTGAGTGAGGCATAGTTCATAACAACCAATCCTGATAAGACTACATTTTGGACAGTAACCAGACTTGGTATGTCGACATTTATAAGGAGGGACACATCTCACATCTCATCATCTCTGGAGGAACACCTGACTCCAGGTCATTTTTAGAGGGGCCTTTAACACACAGACTGTCACATAGGGGAAGAAACATCCACAAGTATGATTAATCAATGCAGCAATCTTGATATTTCCACAAGGTTCATGAACTTTTGCTTGTACCCGTAATGTTAAAAATGACAAAACTTTTGATCAAAAGTGCCAGTCGAGCTCCAAATATGCTCAATCCTACAAATAATAAACAGAAACTTGATGGTCAACGGACTCCAAGTTAAACTAAGACCGTCAATATTGACATTTCAAGTCATTTCGTATGTCTAGATATGGTCATCTTGAGAAACATGAGCTGTGTTTTTAAGGTGCAAAAGAAATCTTTTTTAAAATGCAATTGTTCTCTTGAGTGGTAGAGCAAGCTTGACTTCGTTTTGTGTGCCTGAGTCAAACCTGTAGATGATGCCTTTGCTGTGCAGGAACATGAGAGCAGAAGTGATCTCTGCTGTGTAGAAACGCGCTCTGCCCTCGTCGAACTTCCTGGACTTCTGGATGTGGAACATGAGATCGCCACCATTAACGAACTCCATCACAAAGAAGAGACGGTCCTGTCATATGAATGAGGGGATGACATTTACACAGATGCACACAGACCACCGCAGCCTCACAGAGGTGACAATGTTATTAAAGAATCAGGGAGTGTGGCTTCAGCGAGATTGCCTCGAGGTTGGTACATGGCTGCCTCTCATACATTTCTGATGTCTGTTTAATATGTTTCTGTGAAACCAACCACAGTTGGAAGTAAGGGAAAACTGGAAGTGGTAATAAAACCCATCAATCTTTCTTTTCTCATTACAGACTATGGTCAATAAGTGATCTAGAAAATGGGAAGCCTGGGGAGAAAAAAAGAAGAAAAACACTGCAAAAGCACATGATTTACGAATCTGCCGGCGAGGCGATCTGAACATTCACACGTGTCTGACTCTGCTTCAGTCTGTAACTGACATCTGTCTTAAAGCCAGCAATTACGTTAGGTTAAAAGAGAATCCTTAGAAATAATTATTAAAAGGATGTATTTTCTGTGTGACATTATTGTAGCGATGCAATGTCTTATAAAGACTTGTGTCGCAGGGGAAGAAGAGAGCTCTCTGATCTGGCAAAGGTCTTAAAAGTACAGAAACTTATTGGTTTACAATTCTTTATTTTTTTATATTGTTATACAAAAAAAAACCAAAAAAACTGTTGAGCTGAAAGATGTCAACAAGCACAATTTTATTTCAAATATCTTTTTACCTCAAAATTATAAATTCAAGTAAGCACATATAGAAATCCCTGCACTTGGGGTTTAAAATTCACAAAAAATATAGCTGCTTCTTAAGAAATCTTGACTCAAGAGCTCGTGAGAACTCAATAGAGCATGCGAGAAAAGATCCTGTTTCCTGTTTAACTGTTAAGATGGTTGTGCACAGTTCCAAAAAACAATTCTCTTGAGCCAGAAAGTGGTGAAAGAACAAACATACTACACCAACGAGGGAATCACACTTCTTCTAATTAGAAAAGTGATGTCATTTGTATGACTACTACTCAGGAAACAGGTGATAAGAATAAAATGCTATATAAAATCAAGCAAGGTGGATTAACATTGGTGTTGCAAACTAAAGGAATGAGTCAAGTAGGTCAGCAATGATCCAAATAACTAAAGCAGATTAGGAGCATCCCATGTGAGACAACAGCTCTGCCGGTGTGGCATCTCATGTCAGGGGCAGGACAGAGGAGCTGCTGCCCCCTGCTGTACAAACTCATGAGATGCAACGTGAAGCACTTGACCAGCAGTGTGCAGAAAACAGAAACCAGTCTGAGAAGTGAGTGGAATATTTCCCGTGGTGCTCAGACCATTAATGGTTTATATGAACAGCAGCTGGATAACATGCAAAGACTGACCCTCATATACACATAACTGAAGTGTTTCACCTACCGGGGTCTGGAAGCAGCAGTAGAGTTGTGTGAGGTAGGGATGACAGCGGGCCAAGGACAGCACCCGTTTTTCTGTCATGGTACACTCGACATCGTCATCCTGCAATATTATGTCCTTCTTCAAAACCTTCACAGCAAAAACACGGTCTTTGCCATTTAGTCTGGCCAGCATCACCTGCGGACACATTAAAAAAATCACACCACACAGTTACAGCGGCCTGTTACTTTCCTGGAAATGCACGGCGTGTTATTGCCTCCCTGCCTGAAGCTGAGTTGCGGGCAGGGAAGAGGAGCCGGGAGACGTTATCGAGGGACACTGACTGTTTGGTTGGTCTTGCTGGCATCACCAAAATTTGAATCTAAATTTACAGATGGCCTAGCTACGGTCTGTTGGAGCTCATTAACTATGCTCAAAGGTCGTGGAGAGCCAATCAGATCAGTCTATCCTTGTTAGAGAGAATCTCTGGGTGGGCTTAACACCATGATGACAGAGCGACGATGTAACCTGGATGTAAACAGTAGAAATGGCTGCAACTGAGGAATAACGGCAGTCTGAAGCAGCTTTGGCATCAACAGTCTTGCGTGACAATCTCCTAGGGATTGTGGGTGAAGAGGCCCATCTCATTTACAAGAGGTAAGTGGCATCCGGTAAACTTGCTCTAACAATAAAGTAAGCTATTCAAGAAGTAATCTGATGTGATTATGTCTGTCAAATGTAAGTAGTAGCCATCTGATGTGAGAGATATTGGTTGAATGTTTGAGCTCCCCAGTTATTTTTAACTTCTGCTTGTTGTTGGATTCCATTTTTATAACATTGTCTTTTTCGCTCCATCAAACTCTTCTACACAACACTCTACACTCCTCTTGATTTATTTTTGTCGCCCGTAATACATCACCTTATTCGTTGCTCTGACTGGTCCTACGACTAAACAATTGTGTGCATAAGCAGTTTGATAAGCAACCGTTGGTGCCACCCCCTTGGATGGGGAGACCCTACATGTTTCTAGATGTGGGTCTGATCTATTAGGCTAGCCCATACTGCATCATTCTGTTTACAACAGACCCGACCAACGTTTAATGTACCTTCAGAAGCGAGTTAATAGCAGGGCCAGGTCGACACCTGACCTCGAGTCAGTTTATGTAAAGACAGGCGACACGCTAAATCAGGGTAATAAACACAGGGTATTCAGCAATATAAAAGGAATTTCAGATTTATAAGTCAATAAACATTTCCACCGAAGCCCAATAGATGACCAATATGCTCCTTGGATCTTGTTTACAGTGTTGGCTCTGTGTTTGATTAATATAAACAAATATCTAGAAATAAAGCATCTGCAGAACAAGATTATTGTCATCAGAAGCATTTCAGTTTTAAGAAATTGTCCAAGAAGTATTCTGAGTAGTATTAACTAATCATACTTCTGCAAGCTTTGCACACAAGTAATTTTTCATGTGGAGGACGAAACTGGAACATATTTACTTCTCATTTTTATTATCTACTTTAAACCTGTTTAAACATGCTAAAAAATGTCATGCAAGAGATTCTGCCATCTCATATATCCGCTGGTTACAAAGAGAACCAAGAAGAGTGTTCACTGTCTGAAGAAGTACAGTGACTAGACCACAGCCGGTGGCTTCCCAGATTGTATGAAATACGGGACACAATTTACCAGTTGCAGACTTATGGAAAGAGGTTTTAACCATCTACAGCAATTTCTTTTTTGGATCAATCTGCTTGGTGCTTTATTTTTTTGTTTTTCTTTACACTGTACACTTAAAAAATGTCCTAAAAGTTGCAGTTGCACCTTCATTCAGTCGATAAATACTGTAATAGTTATTACTTGCAACAAAAACCCAAAATTTCAGAGGTAAGCTCCTCCAAACAAACTATTTTCCCGGATTATGTACAAATTCGAACTTCGACCTCATTCACTATATTGATACCGAATCCGATTCTGTCCTTAAAACCCCCCGTGTTATTCTCACCTTGCCAAAGCTCCCCTTGCCGAGCACTTGAAGGAATGTGAAGTCTGAAATTCCCAGCCGGGGGGCCTGCTGCTCAGTTTCTGCACTCGTACTCTCACTGCTCTCCGAGGGCACCCTCCTCTGCTCTGAGCTCTTTCCCTACAAGTTCCAAAAGGGTTCATTTGCAAAGTCACATTCATGTTGAAAATATCTGAATTATTCTGAAAAACAGCACTCCTTCATACCAGCGTGTTTCGTTTAGAAAGTCCTCCTGCCTGCAGACCCATCTCTGCAAGCTTATTGGCCAGTTCCACGCTGTTGACCCCGCAGTTTGGTGCAACGTTGCCTTTGCAGCGGATGTGAACATTCATTTTGCATACTACAAAGAGAAACCATACCACCACTCAACAAAAAATAAATGGCAGTCATTATTTTTAGAAGCAAAAAGAAAAAAAACCCTTGCCAACTCTTACTTTTACAGTGCAGCCCCTGTCTGACGAGTCCCCACAGCAGCGAGCCGCAGTGGTCACAGAAGGTTGGCGACTTGTAGTTGTGGATGTTGAACTTATGAGGGACGTTGATGCTGAAGCCTTGAATTTTGGGCTGCAGAGAGATGCAAACACATATTAAAAGCAAGAGTATATTGATGATATATGGCATCATTTGATATATCCAAACTGGCAGATAGAGTGCATTTAGAAAACAACACGCAAGTTCCTGTTTTTACCAAAGTGGGACCGAGATGTTATTAATTGTTGCATTTGCTCAGAATTTCCCCAAGGAAGAGAAACTTGCGCTGTTCAGCAAAGACAGTACATTAGAGCCACGCCATCCATGCAAAAGTGTGCCTATATTTATAGAAACATGTATAAAAAGCACAGAAAAGTGTGTGGACAGTGTGCATGTGTAAGATTATGGTGAAGTACAGTGTTGTGGTTCAGTGATCCACTGTGACAAGAACAGGAAGCGATGCAGCTCACTAATCATTGCAGGTGTTGGTCCAGAGTGGGTGTGCAATGTGTAGTAGACACGGCTACTTTTTTCACATCTCACAATAAAAAAAAAAAAACATTTAAAAAAAAAAAAGGCTGTTTGAAGTTTGGTAGCAGTGACAACAAATACCAAAAACCTTCAGACACACAGTTTTTTTTTACTAATTCATCTGCTGACTTGAACTATTGCCACTTACCTGCTCTTTTATTGACTTCTTCATCCGAGGACAAACTGTAACAACATGCTGGTGGCATCGTTTATGAACTACACAGGTACACACTGGGGTGGGGGTGGGGTGGGGGGAGAAAACTCATTGTCAATCTCAAAACTCCTGCAGGTATGACTGAAAGAATGTGGAAAGGGAAAATAAGTTCTGCTCACCTTGACACTGGTAACCCTGCTTCCCAAACACACCCCTGTAAGAGACAAGGACACAGTTAAATCTAGTTGGCGCAGGTTACTGCAGGTTCTTGGTTGACTTTCTCACCAGATGAATTCCCTGCAGTGAAAACAGAAGGTGGGCTGACGCAGGAACGTGGACATGAACTTGTGTCCGTTGACCTGGTGGATCCTCCGTCTCACCGCCCCCTGCCGCAGTCTTGTAAACTGCTTGTAGGTCTTCTCTTGCAATACGGCATCATCTGGAAACAAGAGATTCAAAGTTTGGATGAAACAACAGAGAAGAAGGGCTCCTGCTTAATTAGAACTCAAAACACTTCCTTAAAGCTGATGCTTGAAAATGCAAATAAAAATTGGATCAGTTCCGTTTAAGTGGCTACAAGTAATATTCTCATGCTTCAATGTGACTTTAATCAAGGATTATTTGACCTATTACTTTACCATTGTGGTTGAGTTTAATTGTTTTCTTTTGATCATAGCCCAGCAGAAACCTCAGAGTTCAACTGTGAGAATAATACTGAAAGCTTTCTTGAAGGATCATTTAAGGCTCCAGCAGCAAATCAGTCCCATAGATCCTCCAGTTTTGGTTCCTTTCCATGGCGGCCATAAACCTGCCCTTGCGAGTATCAGGTGAGCCATGAACATGCACTGGGTTATTTGGGTCTCACTTAGAGCTATCCTGTACATGTCACTTTTAGCTGCAATCACATGAATCAGTCAATCTGTATCCTATTGATTTAGTCAGGGAAAAAAGTCGTTAATCAGATAAATACTACAGCTGTCAAAAATCTAGACTAGCTTCTTTAATTTCTTCTTTTTTTTGTTATTCAAACCAACAAAGCTTTATTAAATTAAATTTGAAATTACATGGAAAACTGAAAAGCAGCTAATTGTAACATGCACGGAAAATATCGGACTTCATCAATCATGATTATTAAAAATAGAAAGCGACAAAAAAAAAATGTTTAAAAAAAATGTTTTCTGTTTTCTTTACGTCTGACTCGTAATGGATTAAGTGAACACATTACCAGAATATCATCCATTACATAATTCTGATGCAACTATGTTGTGAAAACTGCTCTGAGTAATGTCTGACCCCTGCATCCATTTCCGTAATGAAGCTCTACGAGTCTAAGCACTCGTTGTCTCAGCACATGTTTAGCCAAGCAGCTTGTGAGATGAAAACCACACATGCGTTACGGAAACCTGTGTGCTCCGCCCACGCTATCCCCCCCTGCAAACAGATACAAATCTGCTGGTGGCAGTGGTGGGAAGAAAGGGGGGAGATGAATTCAGAGAAGCAGCTTCTGTATGTTGTAAGACCTCTTCTATATGCAAGACTCCTTCTCTCTGTAAACTCCATAAAGAATCAGATTGATGGATGTTATCACAGGTACACGTCTGTACGAGCATCACAGCCTTGTATATCGGGAATAACAGAAAAATATATATTTGCACTACCTTTCTGGTATTTTAAAGCAGCACAACGTAACTTTCAGCTTTTGTTGAGTTTGGCGTCTCCTTTGGACAAAAGCGGTAGTGCTTTACCAGTAGTGTGGAAGGGTTCCACTTCCTACCATGCTCCTCAAAGTTACATAGTGCCAGTGAAGGCGATACAGACCCCTCAGACCATGACAGAGGTGTCATTAAACCTGTTGTAAGTTGATGTTCCATCACAATGACTCTGGAAATATTATATTAAGGTGGAAGAGTTACGTAGTGTCGCTTTAACAGCATAGATTTTAGTTATTTGCAGACGTAAGCAGTTCCTGGTTGAGGAGGTGTATCTTTTACTTGTTTGTAGTAACATATTTTGGACTAAAAGTTAACATATTTTATCTTCAGTTTAACTTTAACATGTGTGACAAACTTCTAATTTGTCTTTCATTCCGAGCACTCCACCGTCACTTAGTGGGAAAGTGTGGACAATGCTTGGTTCTCGCACAGCAATAACTTCATTGAGCATAAATATAAATCTGAAGAAGAGCCATCATGGCCATATTTAAATCTGAAGTGTGGAACTTGTATCGTTTCCTTCTTATTTCACACGTTTATCACAGATGACACCACCAGTGACAGTTTGCTATTTGCCTCACTGTCATTCATCAATTTGGTTTTATAACCTTTAGCCTTCTTCTAAATGTTTATTTTTTTAATGTGGGGCATCAGAAACTTTTCTTGCATGCTTAATTTCTTACCACCATACCACCACATTTCTGCCACAGAGCTATGAAAGGTAGGCATGGGTGACTTATTCTGTCTTTCACTTGTCCCCACCCTTACAAACGTATGAACACGTTGCTACAGTAGCACCAGTGCACTGATGTCACAATTTAATATTCTGTTTTCTATACTTTCTTCATGACTTCTTTTGTTGTTGCTTCTTGTTATAACTGAAAGTCACTACAACGGAGCACCGTCACAGTACCAGAGACTTCGTTCAGCAAGTAACATTAATCCTATGTGAGAGCTGACCTCACAATAAAGTTCTTCCTCATCTGTTCTTCTGATCCAGCAGATTTTCTATTTTGACAGACTTTGAAACAGGACTGAGAGAGATTTATCTGTGGATCACCGGCTTTATCAACGTAATGTGAACACACTGAGCAAGATTTTGAATATAACATACCGGTACTTTCATTTTGTCATTTTGTGGACAAGTGAAAATTTTCAACAGACGCAGATGCATTAACTTCATATGAGTTGGTGTTTCTAAATCTTGGGCTCTGATAATCTGAAATCTTTTGGCCTTCAATATTTACTGACACTTTGTTTTTTTTTCCTAACCATAATAATCTATAATGTAAAATGTCCATGTTTTTTTTTTTTTTTTTCCAAGTGAATGAAATAATTCAAGAAAATAAAATATTAACTTGTTCAAGTGCTCATGTAATCTCAACTTTTACTTTATCAGCCCTGCAAAATCACTTCCGCACATCTTATTTAAATTATTAGAAGATCATGCCTGAAGACCTGGTGAGCTTCACGGTAGATTCGTAAAGAAGCGGGGGAAGGGGGAGGGGGGAATATATGGAAAATACAAATAAAAAATAAATAAAAAACTGAGGTTCTATTTGATATGCATTATGCATTTCATTATATAAAGCCTTAACATGATATCAAGTATTTCCTTTTCTTTCCTTTTCAACTTTATTATATTATTTGTTTTTTGGAGGGAGGGCACTTTAGGCCTACTGCAAATTAAAAAACTTTTTTCTTTTTTTTTTTTTAACCACATTTTGGTTAACACATGTAACCATTTCTCCTATTGAGAATAACATGCAATGAAGCATGTGCAGTATGTTATTCATGCAAATATGGTGCAACACTGTGGGCTGTTGCACGTCTTTTTTTAATTTCATTTTTTCAGACAGCGGTGATTCAATGTCTGGTAGAAAATGTAAATATGTCCCTGAGAAACACAGCATATGTTATATCTAAAATCTCAATTCCCTTTTCTGCTGCCATCTCAGAAAGAGTAATGGTACATCCCCAAACCATCAGTTTTAGACTTGTTGGTCAAAAACTTCTGGATAATTGTTAATGTCTTTGGTCAAGTGTCTATTTATTCAAAAAAAAAATATCGGGAATACTGATTCAACT
This sequence comes from Cololabis saira, assembly GCF_033807715.1. Classification (NCBI taxonomy): domain Eukaryota; kingdom Metazoa; phylum Chordata; class Actinopteri; order Beloniformes; family Belonidae; genus Cololabis; species Cololabis saira. Next base: position 22,397,769 of record NC_084602.1, read on the forward strand.
GATCACAGTGCACGTTTCCACTTGATAATAAATGCTAGATGCCTCTGAGCCCAGAGATGTTGATGCCACCTATGTACAGTACATAGATAACATAAAGATTCTTTTTTATATATATATATATATATATATATATATATATATATAGCATGGCTCAAGTGCAGAAATGTATGTACATTAATGAATGAAAATAATTTTGTATAATTACTGTAAATGTAGTAACCTCTTTTTTTAAATTAAAAACTTTCCATCATTTGTGTCTGGTCATTATATTGACTTGGGCAAAGCTGTTAAACAATGAAGTGTAAAGGTCATACCATCAGTGAAAGATCCTGTGAGTGTAATAAGGACATAGACCTTGCCCTCTGGCTCCAAATCCATCTGCAGGCACAAACATAACAAAACAATTATTTTTGAAGCTCATTCAGACTCAGTTTCAATGACGGTGCAGCTATCAAACTGCATATCTTTCATTCCTTTGTGTATACATACTGTTGAAGGAATCTGGATGCCTTAACAGAAAGACACAGAGCAGGTTGGACTGGTTGCAGTGACCTCACATGTAGCAGTGAATCATAAAATAAATAAATAATAATAATAATAATCATACAGAAACTGCTTCTTTGGAGGTGGACATTGACAAGTAAGGAGAAAAAAGACATTTCCTGCTTCAACCGCTGAGTGGAAACATATGTCACTTTATGCTTAAACCAAGATCTATTTATGTTACATCCACCCTTCCTGGAAAAAACTGACACGGCAAAACAATGACATATATAGACAGAATAAAAGTCACAAACTATGACGTCTCAGTTGGCACTATTGTTGTGAAATATTGACTTCAATGAACAGATCTTTCCACTTTGTTTCAAGCAGCTTTGCTTTTGCTTTCAGCTACCTGCTCATATCCTGTCTCAATCTGCAGTCTAGACAACAAGCTGTCCACTGTGAAACTTCTCTGCGTTATCTTTGATAGTTTCACCAATGTATGTCAAAGGAGGGACGGAGGAGTTACATACGTTGACAGGTTTGTACTTTTACATGTTAGCCTTGCCCTGAGTGATTTCTAGCTGTCAAATGATTGTTTTGAAACTGTATATCTCATAAAAAGTTCTTCTCTCATAAACGTCTCTCATAAAAAGTCTTGATCACATATTAACAGAACGAAGGCTTTTAATCACCTACACCTTTAATTTCTGACAACTTTGGACAGAGAACTGCAGAATTACAGCCCTGTGTAAATCACTTTACTTGAATGCAGGTGTGTAAGCATTACAACCATAAAAAGATTCACTCAAAGTGATGCAGATTCGATCTGAAACAGGTATATGTGCTGACTGGCGACACAGAGCTGCAGTTAGAAAGCAGAACACTGAATGCTGCATCATTAAAGAGGAAGTTTTACATCTTTGTTAGGGGACAGAGCCTTTTTTCAGTCATGTAAAGAGGTCACTATAGATGGAAAAGGTCAAATGGCTATATTCAACCCACTTTCAGTTTCAGCTTAAACCCCCCCACTGTACTAGCAGATGACATGGACATTTCAACACCACAGTTCCAAATTAAGCGAAAATTTAAAAAAACTGTGAAATGATTGCATAACAAGGCAAATATGCTACTAAGAATTGTCAGTCACTGGTGGGCGTAAAAGGAAACTGGCCACTTGTGTCTAAATGTCATGTGTTAAACATCCCATGCTGGACAGTTAGACGTCTTTGGATTAAAATAATTAATTCAGCAACTTTGGGTGAGAGTTAGAGTCTAAGACAGAGCTGCAATCCCCAGTCTATTACATGGGATGAAGTGACTCTCTGTCCTGGGCTGTTTGCACATAAAAAATGAGGAAAATACCACATGAAAAGGGTAAGAAACAAAGAGAAGCAGATGGCTGGCAGCCAATAAAGAATGAGTCTGTTAGCAGAGAGCCTGTTAGCACTGATCAGCTGGTGGGAAAGCTGAGATAAACAGCGGCGTAGGCGTGTGGAGGCTTGCGCCTCGTATGCAAAAAGAACCAGCCCAGCACTTCAAATGCACAACAAACCACAGAAAGCCCTTCTTGGCCCAGATCGAGCCGATAACAACTTTTGAGTTGAAGTCTTGAAGTGACAAAGCGAGCTGTGAACCAACTTCCACTTTCATACCAGAACTGGGGTGTTAGTGAAAATGTATGCAAAGCAAATGCTAAGGTTATTATTTTTTTGCTTCAAGTTTTCTTAACTGATCTGGTGAATGCAAAAAAATTATGGCAAATTTTTGTTGGAGATAATTAACACTGCAAAATGGTGATTTAAGTGTATGCTTGTCAGGATAGCAACAAGTATTTGATATATTTCTCATTCTTCAATTTCAACAATTCAATGCATTTTATTATAATGGCTTACTTTTTTTTGTTCTAGTTTATTGGTTTTATTTACCGTTATTGTAAAAGCCCTTGTAGTCTTACAAAACACACAACAATGCTTTTAAATTGCATGTGCTTGACTTGTTGAGGGAAACCCTCAGTCAGAGAACAATGTGGCTATAAATGTGAACCATCTCTGCTTGTAGTCAGAGTTGTAGAGAGAACGTGGTGATAAATTTGCCTGAGCTCCAGGCCGCGAGAGGTTCAGGTTACGTTCAACAACACCTGCAGTGGTCTTAAGTCCTGGAGGGATGAAAGTAAGTCAGAAAAGGGAAACTCCAGTTTTGGGTTAACATTTGAAGAGACTGGAACCAATGGTTTACTTTAAACTCAGATTTTCCTCACCGTCATCTATGCATCAAAAGCATCACAAAACTGATGCTTTAAAAAATAGATTTCCTTTAATATCGTTCAACCAAATATAGTTTACTCTGTAGCCAGGCATAGCTTTAGAAATGTAATAGTTTTAAACATGCAGGGCTGGACAACACGTGCTTGTGCACTTTGCCACTCTTCTTGAGTGGAATTAGCACCTCGCCAATGCAGCGGCATGTGCGGTGAACACGCCGTATTTGCCTTTGATTAAAGTCGAAGCTTCTAAGCCAATAACTGCAAGACCCAGAGCGTTCCAGGCCAGTGCATGAAGCCTCAGAGATAGAGAAGTGCTGTGTTTAAAAGATCAAGCACTCTGTCACAAGTGAGATCTCTCAAAGAGCGTTCTGATCAGCACAAACAAGACAGATTAAATGCTGAAAAACAGGCGTGGCTACTCAATGTAATGTGTAGTAAACATGCGCTTAAGCTCTCTGAACCTGCTCTAACCTAGTGTCCTGATGGAGATGAAGAGTAGCAATACTGCAGTGAAGAGAAAAGAGCCATGTCTACTGTACGCACAGAGAACATTAAATCTTCAAAAAAATGTTTTGCACAATATAAATCTTCTTACAGAATCATATTTGTAAGAAGTCAGCTTCTAACCATCTGAATATACTTGGAATGCCTTTGGAAAAGCATTTACAACCCTATTCTGTGTTGATTTTTAATACCACCACCTGTTAATCTGGAGAAGATTATCTGCTAATATTTGGGCAAATGCATTACGATAAGAATCTATTGACACCGTTTGGTCTGTTAAATGCAAGGTACATGTTGTGCATCTTAATATCATTCGATTGTTTTTTTTTGCAAGAAAAATGAAGAAGGAAGACAATTAAAACACTGTCCGAATGCTGCCGATTTAAAATCTCAGGTAATCTACCATGGATGCCCGAGGCAGCTTTTTTACATCCTTGACTTCAGTTAACAGGAACAAGAAGAATATGTAAGGTATGTTGACTTCCACAATCACAAGAGTGTAAAACATTTGTGAGGGGAATACCTAAAACATCGTCTACCAATTTAACTCAAGATTGTTTAATCCGTGAATCTTTTTCCACACTTTAATATTGATAATTTTTTAAAGAAAACTGGATTTTTTTTTAAAGATCACACTGGAAACAAGCTGCTTTAAGAGTCATCCTGCGGCCCTGCATCACCATGTGTGTTGAACTGGAGACGAGATATCACAGAAATACTGAATGAATCCAGTACTTGCACCATTTCCTGTATTTTTAGTTTCCCAATCTTCTGATATGACAATTTGCTAAATCTAAATTTTCATTTTGGCCAAAGACAAGGCATCTTTTTAGTTTCCCAATCTTCTGATTTGACAATTTGCTAAATCTAAATTTTCATTTTGGCCAAAGACAAGGCATCTTTCAACATTTGCCAAACAATTTATCCAATAAAAATATAAAAATAAAGAATGTTATTGTGATTTGAAATAAGTGTTTCATGGGTGTGCTACTAGTGCATCACATCTTGGTTTGAAGCCCACTGAAAGCAATAATATGTAAAAAAAACAAAAAAATACAAATTAAATAATAACATAGCAGAAACTTTGAGAGGGCAAATTTGATGCAAAATGGCTAAAAGCAAAAGGTAAATAAATGAATAGTGATGCAAAGATGCAAAATAAATAAGTACTTGGTCACATGTATCTGACAACCCAGACGGATGACTGCATAAGCTGGGACTCAGCTGCTCTGTGTCCAGGGACTCCTTAAAAGATTGATCTGACCGTGTTTAAAAGTTCATGATTGCACATTACAAACATTTTATTCAGGAGTTTTCACTTCACACTCACCCAGCCTTCAAAGGTTTCTCCTGTGTTGGAGGTTTCGATCAGGTCCTCGAACTGGATGGTGCAGTTGGCCACAAAGTCATCATATCCTATTGGAGTGTCGTGGAAAACCGCCAGCTCTATCTGCTTACCGTCGTTCACGTTGAGGCAGAACTCCTCGTTATAAGTGGGAGTGTTGGTTTTCTGTTTGGTGTGAGTTTGTCCGATTTTGCAGTCGTCCACTTTCACAATAATGTAGGGGTCCAGAGCTGGAGGAGACTTGCTGAAGATGACAGAGTGGCGCAGGGAGAAGGTTGTCGGCTTGAGGTCGAGCGCCTCTCCGATCCGGAGCTTCAGATAACCGTTAAACTTCATTTTAACACACTTTTACGCACGCGTAAAATGTCCAGGAAAAAAAAAAAACAACACGAAAAACTAAAACAATATCCGTAAAAATAACACAAAGCCCAAGGAAGAAAAACCAGTTAAGATAGAGAGTCTTGACTGCTGTCAATCCCGGTGTGCGACTGAAGTCATAGTGACATGAACCTGCGGAGCTGCGCTCAGTGCGCATTTACCGTCAGTGCGCGGAGCCCCAGGCACTCGCTGTGAGTCTGTTTCAAGAGCTTTCAGTAAATAGGAAGCTAAAACACTTACATGCCGAGCAGGCGGCAAGTTCCGCATAATTTATCACACTCCGGAGAACATACAAGGCGAAACCACTCAGCTTGTCACTGTCGGTTTAGTGGGTCACGTGGTTGACGCTGTAGTTCTTGTTTGAAAAACTGCAACGACCATGATGCACCGCTCTATGATTGGAGGCTGTTGAAGGTGAGGAAACTCACCTGTCCTTTGTTCTTGCTTTTCTTCAGCACGCCCTCTGCTGTACAGTAGGTATGGGAAGATGGGAAGTACAAAGGTCTTTCTTTCTTTCTTTCTTTCTTTCTTTCTTTCTTTCTTTCTTTCTTTCTTTCTTTCTTTCTTTCTTTCTTTCTTTCTTTCTTTCTTTCTTTCTTTTTTCTAATGCGTTAGAAAAACGCATTAGAGTCCTTAGTGACACTGGCACAGGTCTCCGGTGTCACTAAAAAAATAAATAAATAAATAAATAAAATAAAAAACTGGACTACAATTTATTGGATATGCCTGCACTTTATTTTGTGTTTATTCCTTCACTGTGGTGTTTGTGTCTGTGATTTATTTATTTATATGTGAAAACAATATTCTGAATGCGCACACTGTTACCACCGTGACAAATTCGTGTTTAACACAAATGGCAAATAAAAGCAATCTGAATCTGAATCTGTTACCTCAAGATCAAGTCTCTGACTGAAAACACTGGGGTGTCCGGGATATAGCAAGAAAAAATCGGTCAAAAAGCATGATTATGAAAACTTTTAAAACTTTTATACTGTTTTTTTTTTTTTTTAATTTCTTCTAAGAGGTTTCTTAACTTGACAACTACAGTACAGGTTAAAGCGTGAAAAAAAAACCTGCTGTAAATGTTGCTTTTTTCACCAGAAGGATCCCACTGTGACATTAAAATCCTGTTATTATTTATTCCTTTGCAAAAACTACAAAAAAAATATCAAATATGAAAATAAATGATGGTCTTGTTGAGGTTTTATTATGTGAGGATTTAGTCTTTTTTATTTCAGCTATTGAAAGGTTTCTCGTATTTACTTGCTGCCAACAAAACGTTTTATTTAAGTTCTCTGACGTACAGTATACTCGGTTATATTCAGTACTCGAGACTCGAGTTGTAAAAATAAATCAGGGGGGGATGGCGGATTTTATCATATGGGGACAGATAATTTGTGCTGATTACAAATAATATAATATATTACAAATAATAGCACTGACCAAAACACCTGCAGAAATACTGCAGGAATGACATAGCAGCAGTTAAATGCAGCCTTCTGTAAGCTTTAAATATCCACTGGGCTAACATCTAATACATCAAAACAGAACAATAAAAAACAGTTTTCTGAACTTATCAATATGACTCTGTCCTTCACAGGATAAGTAACATGGATCACTGTAAAAACTCCAAATCTTAACAAGAATATTTGTCTTATTTCAAGTTAAAATGTCTAATTTTAGTAAAAGAAATCTCATTACACTTAAAACAAGACTCATCACTGGAAAAAACAACAATTTTCACCTGTTTCAAGTAGATTTTCACTTGAAATAAGTAGAAACAAACAGTGGAACAAGATTGTTTTGCTTGTAATAAGAAGATAAATCGTGTCCCACTGGCAAATCTACTTATTTGAAGTGAAAATTTACCTGAAACAGGTGAAAATTCTCAAATAAGTTATTTTTCTGGTGTTATTTTTCTGGTGATGACTCTAAATGTTGAAATAGCAGTAAAACCACATTCATTGATGAAATGACATAAGGGATGGAAAGGGGGGATGGCAGTTTTACATGGGGGATGATTTGGACCGTTTTTATTTCAGGGGGGATGCCATCCCCCCTCATCCCCCCTCAACTCGAGTACTGGTTATATTACTTTATAACTGATTTAGCTTGCTGACATCATGTTCATAGACTAAGAGCAGTAAAGTACAGAAGGCAGCTGCATCAGTGGGTGTTTTCAGCATGGCTTAGGGAAGTGTTTGGAGTTAGTGGCACTTTTTTTTTTAGATTATCTCTCACTGATCCCTATCACAGTATGCTGTTCCTGCATGCCCAAAGACAACCAACACTTCCAGAGCTGACTTCAGTAATCTGGCTTAATGATTAGAGACCAGTGTCATCAAAATACGTAATTAAATCATGAGCAACAGGAGCAACTGGGCTTCTAGTGCATAATACTGTTCTCCTTTTCAGTCTGAACCTTCTCCAGTTTGCATATAGCTTTTGTCTAACTGTACTTGGGGTATTTTCATTTTAAAGCATCTGAGTTTCAGTGCGTTTGTTTATTTATTTATTTATCTTATGTGTCTGGGGTATTGTGTCCATGTACTTTGTATGTGATCGCCTTGGCTGAAAAACCAATTGCACTCCGGGGACGTAAATAAATGTAGCTGGGAGCAAGGAGGTCAAATGATGGCAATATTTCAACAGTGTTGCAGACTGCACTCCTCCGCCTGGAGGAACGAGGAGCACATCCATGGCTGGTCATAGATTTATAGCTCTGCTGTCCAACATGTCCAACCATGACAATGCTTGTGAACACAGGACTTCTTAACAAACAGGCCAGTCAGTCAAGAACTTGACCAGAGCTACATAGATTTACAGTTACAGAGTCCTGGGCACAATTATTTCAAGAGATCTCACATGGGCAGTCAACACAAACCAAGAGGTTGAATATGCACAGCAGTGACTTCACTTCCTGAGAAGCGTAAGAAAGATCAATCTGTCACCACTGACATATTGGATAGCCATGTAGTACAGCAGATCTGCTGCTGATGGAAAAGGTACTGCAAAAAGTGTGTTAAAAAGTCACATTTATACCTGCAGTGGAAGCTGGCTACACCTGCTGTTGGCAGCATTTTAAAGGACCACAATCACCCATTATATGAACTGTTTGATTTTCCCCATTTGAGAAGGACATAACAGTCCAACAGAGCATGGAGAACTAGGAGAATGAACAGCTTCTAGCCTAAAACCTCTGTCACACGACTTCTTTATTTATTTCTTTAAATTCCACAACAGTATTCAACAGCATTTATTTATTCTTTGTTTGAATTATTGCTATGCATTTGATTACCATTGTTTGTGAGTTATACACTCACCGGCCACTTTATTCGGTACACCTGTCCAACTGCTCGTTAACGCACATTTCTAATTAGCCAATCACATGGCAGCAACTCAATGCATTTAGGCATGTAGACATGGTCAAGACAATCTGCTGCAGTTCAAACCGAGCCTCAGAATGGGGAACGAAAGGTGATTTAAGTGACTTTGAACGTGTCATGGTTGCTGGTTCCAAATGGGCTGGTGTGAGTATTTCAGAAACTGCTGATTTACTGGGATTTTCACGCAAAACCATCTCTAGGGTTTACAGAGACTGGTCTGAAATAGAGAAAATATCCAGTGAGCAGCAGTTCTGTGGGCGCAAATACCTTGTTGATGCCAAAGGTAAGAGGGGAATGGCAAGACTGGTTTGAGCTGATAGAAAGGCAACAGTAACTCGAATAACCACTCGTTACAACCGAGGTCTGCAGAAAAGCACAACATGTCAAACCTTGAGGCGGATGGGCTTCAGCAGCAGAAGACCACACCAGGTGCCACTTCTGTCAGATAAGTACAGGAAACTGAGGCTACAATTCACACAGGCTCACCAAAACTGGACAACAGAAGATTGGAAAACGTTGCCTGGTCTCGATTTCCGCTGCGACATTCGGATGGTTGGGTCAGAATTTGGCGTCGACAATATGAAAGCATGAATCCATCCTGCCTTGTATCAATAGTACAGGCTGCTTGTGGGGGTGAAATGGTGTGGGGGATATTTTCCTGGCAGACTTTGGGCCCATTAATATCCAATTGAGCATGGTGTCAACGCCACAGCCTACCGGAGTATTGTTGCTGAGCATGTCCATCCGTTTACCACAGTGTACCATCTTCTGATGGATACATCCAGCAGGATAACGTGCCATGTCATAAAGCATGAATCATCTCAGACTGGTTTCCTGAACATGACAGTGAGTTCACTACTCAAATGGCCTCCACAGTCACCAGATCTCAATCCAATACAGCACCTTTGGGATGTGGTGGAACGGGAGATTTGCATCATGGATGTGCAGCCGACAAATCTGCAGCAACTGCGTGATGCTATAATGTCAATATGGACCAAACTCTCTGAGGAATGTTTCCGGTACCTTGTTGAATCTATGCCACGAAGGATTAAAGCAGTTCTGAAGGCAAAAAGGGTCCAACCCAGTACTAGCAATGTGTACCTAATAAATTGACCGGTGTGTTAATTTTGGGTGTGGGTTCAGCCCTGGTTGTGGAACACCGGACTAGCTCTGTACCCTCACAAGGGTCCTGGGCGGGCGTAGCAGTTTGCCCAAACAGTTCATGTGTTTTGTGGACTTGGAGTAGGCAAAGGATCATGTCCCTTGGTGCACTTGGTGCTCCCATATTACTGTATCTGTTGCTATGGCCTAGTTTCTGTACAAATGGAGCGAAGGGTCTGGTTTGCATTTTTGGTAGTAAGTCAGATTCATTCCATGTGAGAGTTGACTCCGTCAGGGCTGCTCTTTGTAACCAGTTCTGTATGTAACCTTTATACATTTCTAGGTTCAGTCAGGAGATGGAAGGAGTCTAGTTTGTTGACCAAAGAATTCAATCTCTGGCTTTTCCAGATGATGTGTTCCTTCTGGGTTAATCAAACCATGATCTTCAGGTTTGCTTGGAGCGGTTCATAGCTGAGTGTGGAACGGTCGGGATGTGAATCAACACCTCCAAATCGGAGACCACAGTTCTCAATCAAAAAAGAGTGGCATGCCCTCTCTGGGTAGAGAATGAGGTACTGCCTCAAGTGGGGGAGTTTAAGTAGCTCGGGGTTTCCTTCACAGGTGAGGGAAGGCAGGACATTGACAGGCGAATCAGCGCAGCATCTGCAGAAAGACACTGTACCGGTCTGTTGTGGAGAGTTTACTGGTTGAACTATGTTCCTAACCCCACCTATGGTTGCAGGCTGTGGGTAGTGACTGAAGGAATAAGCTTGGGATGAGGATGCCCTCTGGATGCTTCCCTCAGTAGGTGTTTTGGGCTGGGAGGAGCCCCAGTGGAACACCCAGGACACACTGGGATGGCCTCAGTATTCCCTTGAAGGAGCTGGAGGAGGTGGTTGTGGGGAGAGAGGCCTCGGCCTCCCTGCTTAGGCTGCTGCCCCAACCCAGCCTTGAATAAGTGGAAGTTAATGGATGGATGGATGGTTTTAGTTACTAAGGAATACTTGAGAATTGTTTTAGAGAGTGGACCTTAATCATTGTGTACATTATGCAAAGGGAATAAAAGTATCATAACTGAAAACAAGAGATAGCAGGAAGAAATGTTGGTATGAAATGGATAAAAGTAAAAAAAAAAAAAATGTCTTAAAATGTCTTTTTTTTCTTGTTTCCTTCTTTCCCAGGCTGTTTTATCCTTTTTTTTATATATTTTCTTTAAATGCCACTCTCTCCCCTTCTCTCCCTCGGAGGGTGCTGTTCCTGCCTCATCCATAAATGCCATGATCAAAGTCTCCACTTTATTGGTGTTAGACTTGACCTCTCACCCCTCTCTGCCAAATGTCAGCACTTCACGTCTCCCTGCTCCAGCTGTTACAAATAAAGAGCTGGGGTCCCACCTCTTGCACATCCCTGGGATTCAGACTGTCTTGTAAACAACTTCTCAGACATGACCCTACTGAGCATAGAGGGTCGCAGTGACAGAGCAGGCAGATTGTAGACTGCCTGAGCGCTGCGGTGTGAATACGTTCAAGCTCATCAGCAGCTGTACATTCTGTCAGACCTGCCGGACGAGAACAAAACACTTTTCACTTGAAATGTATGCTGTACATCACCATCACAAACTATAGCAAACACCTTAGGATATGCTATCATTTGCAGGTTATATCATTTGTAATTCAGCGCCCTAAAGTCAACATGATTCAATGGGACTTTTGTTCGTATACAGTGTAAGAAATGGTTTGAGTGCTCTTCCTTACATTGAAGCTGTCCAGCAGGGGGCAGAAAAAGACTACTTAATTCTTCTTTCTCTTCCTCATCTTCCACCTTCTTCCATCTTTCATGATGAAGTGGCTTGAAGAAACTCATTTAAGACAGTTGGCTGGTTATTTTCTACTCCTGTCAGACAACTGTGTGGCCTGTGGCTTTTCTGCCTCTTTCCAGCCCAACGCTTTCTCGGTGAACAGTCGCTGTGGCAAAATCTTGAATTCATGCATCCACATGAGGGGACAAAAGCTAATTTTATAGCGACCTTGAGTTGGGAAAAAAGTAAATGAAAACAACATAAAACATTTATGAAACTTATGAAATTCAAATATTTCAGAGAACAAAAGGTAAAAACCAGAAAACAAAATATTTCAAGAGCCATGCAAACAAGCTTAATAACAACACTGAAAAAATATTTTCTAAAAAAACATTTTTTTTTACGAGTATTTTGATGTTTTGAAATTCTGATTTTGCAAAGATGAATGCTACATTTAAAGAAGAGCAACAGTGTCTTCAGTCAGAGACTTCTTCTGGTTGGTTTTATTCAGCCAGACCAGAACATTCCTTCCTACATCCTGAACCATCTACAGTGACTCTTCAAGGTGACATCGTAACACGCACCGACTTCCTGAGCAGCATGGGGACTCGGTGGTTACAGCTGTTGCTTCACAGCAAGGTTCCGGGTTTGACTCCTGGTAGAGGCCTTTCTGTGTGAAGTTGCATGTTCTCCCTTGTGCTTGTGTGGTTTTCTCCAGACACGCCGGCTTCTTCCCGCAGTCCAAATACACGTGTGTCAGGTTAACTGATGGTTCTAAATTCTCCATTGGATTGAGCGTGTGTGTGTTTGTGACCGTGTGATGGACTGGTGACCCGTCCAGGGCGTACCCCTACCTTTTGCATGAAGAGAGCTGTGATATGCTTCAGCAGACCCATTGACCTAAATATGAATAAGCATGTATAGATGAGGGATGGAGGACTGACTGTCCACTGCATTGGAAGTTCTCGGGTCTGGAATGGGATTCGCCTGTTCTGTAACTTGTCTCTCCTTTGTCCAAGATTGACAATCAGATTATATCAATCAAGCGCCAACATTTTAACTTTTGAGCTGATTCCAACAGGGAAGTAGGAAAAATTGCATTTCATTAACTGACCACTGGAGACTGGACTGCTCAGAGGAACAAGCTTTGCTAGGAGCAGGTGGTTCGTCCTAGCCTAGTGGAGCTAAACACAGGGGTTATTTATGATTTTGACACTAAAACGACATTTGAAATGAGAAGTCTTGTTGCAAATGTTTGAACTCTGCAGCTCCTCCAGCATAGATAGGGTGAAGGAGATGGGAACCACAGTGGATCATTTCAGGATCCATCCACCTGGAGGTCTGCAGTATATCAGGATGTGATGCTAGCTGGCTTGCTCCACTACAATGTGTCTAATTCCAGTAGCCACAGGCCAAATGACCATGGGTCCCACTGAGGTTTTGTCCAGTTCTTTTTATACAGTCCATATTCTCAATAAAGATTATATAGGACAAAGAAAGTTTGATATGCTTCTGCTTCGAAAGGAAGACTGAAGTCCTGCATACATTTGACTAACATTAATGGCGGTCAGCTTATTGGTAGGCTAGATCACAAATGCGCATGTTGGTTGTCATTAATGTGTGAAAGAACATTTACTGAACTGAAAGGAGTTTGTCTATGCCCGGTGAAAAATAAATGTAAAATTAGTGAGGAGTTTTACTGCCTCAGTTTAGTTTTTTCTTCTTTTTTGGAAATATACAGCTTGCCAAAACAGGGTATTGTGTATAAGGATGTTGCCCTTTCGTTAAGGAAATGGCCCCCCAGAGAAAATACTAGCTCTACCACTGTTCGACTGCAAAAATATAATCTACCTTTTGGGATTAATAAAGCATCCCTGAATTAGGGCGGACCTGAAATGCTGTAGTTTTTGTGATGGAAAATTTAGCCTTGGCCACATGATTAAACCAAAACTGCTGAGAGCGACAAAAAGTAGCCTTGGCCGACTAAGTGTACAGACTGGTAGTCTGGCCCAAAAAAGATTAACATCGACCTTAACAATGTTTTATCTACCAGAATCGTAAGAATGAATCATCATTCTTACGTCATCATCATTTATGCTTTAAAAAGATTATGCTTCCTTTGTTTCATTGCCATTCTGCATCGAGACGCCTGATGTAGGTTCTGACCCTTTTGCATGCAATAGCTTAATTAAATCTACTGAAATCTGGCTCATCTCTCAAGTGTTATTCTTGGTCACTTAGACCACTCAGTTTCAGTCCAGATATTCATCCAGTTGGAAAGAACATATTAAATAGCATTTAATAGTTTTTTTCCACAACAGTTTTGCTGTTTTATATTATTGTCTGAGATGTGTTTTGTTGTAGAAACGTGGCCATTGCTTGTGGTTATTTTTCGTCGAATGTATTTTTATTCTGAAATGTGCTTCGCATCTCAGAGCTATACATACACACACAAAGACAAGTACGTGCCTTAGATGCGCGCTCAACCGCGAATACAAACCTCTGATGTCAGAGTTTTATTGTATACGAGCACATGGCTTGCTACCACAAGCTGCCCATATTTCAGAAAAGACTGATTCTCTGCATACAAGTTAATTTCATCCACCTGTAGGGTTTCCACATTTACTTTCACAGTCTATGCTTCGGTTTATGTCTGTGTAACCCAGAACAGCTCAATCCTCTGGCTCCCTGCCCAGATGCACCCTATGGCTGCAGCTAATGAAGCACAGCATTGGTGCCAAACTGGGGAGTGGGGAATAAGGAGAATACGGCCCAGATATGATGTAGCCCATTCCCAGCTCTTTTGACCTCGGTGAGAGAAATCCCGCAGGGCTAGTATACAACCCCCCCCCCCCCCCCCCCCCCACCTCACCTTCTGCACTGCCACAAACTCAATTACATCCATCAGTCACTGGGTCCGAGCACCAGGGCGTACCCCCATCCTCCAGTCCTGTCACGGAGCCCCAACTTCCCCTCAGGTAAGGCCGTGTGGAGACCTACAGGCTGGGTGCACATTACTGGGTCATGTGTGGAAACAGAGGCACTCTATAAATCACACCTGGTCTTACTAAAATGCTTTATTCACAAATGGTGTTTACTGCCACAGTTCTACCGCAGGAAAACAGGGCTTAAGTTGGCACACTTCCTCAGAAACTATATCATGCTGTAGCAAGAAAAGGAAAGGATAGAGATCATAAAAGAACGGTGGCATTTTCAGTAACTAGGCCTCCATTAAATCTTCTTCTTCATCAGGTGACTGAAAAGCAGAGGGAGAAAAATAAAAGGGAATGACACAAATAAAGCATGATGTGAAAACTGCGGGAATGTAACTGTGAGAGTGGTCAGAACTGCTTTGGACTTTTGGCTGGGAGGTAGGGGGTGGGTTGAAATAGGGGGGGGGGGGGGCTCTGTCACAGCCCCTCCAGGGTAATTGGCTCCAGATGTGAAGGCAGCGTGGCCCCTGCGCCAGAAAAGCGTCATGGCTGCATTAAGAGCTCAGCCGAGGGCTGATGGGATCGCACCGAAAGAAGATCACCCTGACCCAGCAGCGAAAAACACAGACTGAATCCTGTACGCTGCTGATCACCGCCGGACATCCACCAGTAACTCAACTCCAGCTAAACTGTCATCATTTTATACATAAAAAGAAACAGAATGCAATGAATTTTTAATATTTAAAACTCCATTTATGATGGTATAGCGCAAAGACAACATATACTACAACATAAACTAAGAAATATTGTTTTTGTAAGAATCCATTACCATGTATATTTATTTTGACAATACTGCAAATGATAGAAAATAGTAAGAAAAGAGTATACTTTAAAAAAGACCTCATCTTATCTGCTGTACTTGATTCACTTGATTTAAAAAAAAAAAGTGTTTTAATAGAAACAAATGAGTGGTTTATAAACTATTGTTTAAAAGTTTGAAAGAATGCAAGAACCAAAAAAACATCTAAAAAAAGAATGCAACTCTAGAGGAAATCATGTCATCATGAAATAATGTCAGCACAAAGAATAAAAAGCTTCAAAGTGATATTTATTGAACTGCGTGCATTTACCCCAACGGAAATCAATTCATCAGTTCAGCTCAGAACATTTGAAAACGACCATAAGTGGAAACACTTCAATTCAGTTTTATTTATAAAGTACCTTTCAAACACAAGTGCCATTCAAAGAAAGACAAAATCACCATGATCCACTGCTTTGTCTCTGTTCTTCAGGATGAAGTGAAGTGAAGTTTGGTTCGATGAATTGGAATGTGAAATTTAATTTGGACATTATATGCACCATGTCCATCAGGCTAAAGAGAAAGTGGGAATGTCCAGAGACGTGCCCACAATGTACTGCAGTTTCTGCAGCGTTTTTGGAATATCAGCTTGTGGAGCCAGAAGTGAAAACAGTGGAAGTTATGACACTCATCTAGAGATTCACATGGCTTAAAAAGCAAATATTTTAAGTTGGACAATACGTTAGGACTTCCATTGATAACTAATGCTTCTTCTTTCCAGTAGCATATGTCCTTGATGTTCTTTTTATTACTGATCTTCTAGTTGGAACTGTAAACTCTTTTTCAATTATGATTTCATACAATTGAGAAATTAGGGTATAAATAAGGAGCCACTGTCAAACAGCCAGAGCATCTGGTGTTTCAAAAAGAGTCCTCAGAGCAAGGAATGCTGTTACTGTGACACAAAGAGCATGTTTACTGATGGAGCGTGGAAATGGATTAAAAGCAGAAAAGCAGCATGGAGTGAAGGTAAATGGAGAGCAGAAATGGAGAGCACTTCATCAGCGAAGACACTTGCGTATTGATGGCATTCGCCGAGTTTTGGCCTGTACCATGACTAACAAAGAAAGCCACTCATCATGCCAGTCAGCATTAAAAAGCTGGCGTGAAAAGACCCTTGAAGCACCTTTCAGTCAGGAATGCCTGTTGGACAAGATTATGTGGGTAAACAGAAAGCAGATGTTCACGCTTTCAGATCTGCTGCAGTTTCACATCTACAGCCCGTGATGGCACACTGAACTGAAACGCAAATAGGAAGAGGAAATGGAATACTGCCCTGATCCTGCTGTATGCCCATAATCTCTGTGGTCTTATTGAGATTAGTTTTGGCAACACTGATGCCCCTTACCACTGAAGATGGGCCTCACGCCGCTCTCATCCAACCTTTCCTGTCCCCGTGATGGCATACCCAGCAAACTTAAGTCCATCAAAGGTCAGTGTCCGACCACCAGGATCAGAACTAGCCACTATCCGGGTTTCCTACTACATGAGTACATTTTTCAAATAACACAGCCAACACCTCCTAAAACAATATAAAAAGCTGAGTTTGCCAGCGGGGGCTTAATTTCAGCCCACCATCGTTCCTCTGCCTCATTCTCTCCTTTAACCCCGGGAGATGGTGTTGTCATACTGCTGGACATGGGCCCGGGGTGTGAGCGAGTTTAACTAAACAAAAACAGTCCCACCCTGGGCTGAGGACCCAGGCCCCATCAGGCCTCCATAAAAACAGCTCTGTGCTGTGTTAACATACACGTTTCCAGCACATAACAGAATTATGAGAGATCTGAAGCATCTTGATGAGTTTTCAGAAACCAGGGGGAGGAATATCTATAAAATGATCACGACCTAAAGTGCTGTTTCACCAGCTGGACACCAGGTGGATATCTTGTGCTGCAAATAAGTTTATAGAGAAGGGAGAAAAAACTTGATCAGCTTTTATTTCTTACAGAGCTTGTCAATTATTTTTTTATGCTTACATGGTAGACCAAAAATATTTTTCTGTAAGGGCATCTAAGTTCCTTCTATTTAAAGCAATGGTTTCTGGCCAAAACAGTAGAGCACATCCAAATATATACGTATAATAAATGAAATGGGCTAAAAATTAAGCATGTATCTTAAAATGATCAGCCTCACGTGGGTGGCAGACTGTCCCGTTTCGTGGGCCTATTTTAACTCCTGAGGTTTAAAGTAGCAGTCGTTCGGCTGCAGGTTTCCTGAGGTCTGGAGTCAGCATGAAGACAATCTAAACAGCTTCATGATTAGAAACGTGCAGAGCATGTGGCTTTCATTTGCTTCAAGCTGAACCCAGAGGAGCGGGTCTCAGCGTTAATACAATACCTGCCAATCAAACACGCAGAGATGTTTACGCCGATGAGCCTCCCGCACTACTGATTAAGTCATCTCAGTGGTTAAATGTGCAAACTGACATGCCACTATATAAACAATGCAATCTTTCATGCAATGCCAAGATATTGTAACAAACAAAAGTGACGAGTCCGTTTTTAAATTGCATTTACTGATGCAGAAAACTGAGCAGAGGTTATAAAAGAAAGAGCAGTGACAAATAAAGGGCGAGGGGGTCAATATAAACGTAGGCGTTTTTGGTCAAGAAAGTTTATTATACATTCGTAGCACCATAGTACATGATTTTCCCTGCTGTGCAAAAACATCTTCAAGATAGAAAAAATTCAACGACAACACAAAACTAATGCTGTAATATCTTATTCATCCTTGTAAGACGAAGTAAGAAACATATACAAAAGTTTGGCCTTAAATAAAACATCTACAGATACAAAATAGTTTCAAAACAGTTTTACCACAATTAACGTTCTTGAGGTGATGCTGTTTATCGTTTGTCTGTTCCCTTTTCTTTGTGGAGTGTTTCCCTTTATTTGCTCTTGGTTTGGGCTCGAGAGACTTAAGAGCCCTTCACCCACGTGATGATGATGGCTGAGAGACTGGTAACCCCCATAAGCAAGCCAAAAACCACGAGAATTGCAGCCTAATGACAAAAAAGGCAAAAATAATGTCAGCACAAAGAATAAAATGCTTCAAATTGATGTATATTGGACGTTGTGCATTTACCCCGATGGAGTCAAAAGACCTGAGACGTTCTGTGTTGATCTTGAGGTAGAATATTCCTGGAAAAACAAACAGCAGGCAGCTGGACATTGTCGACCCTGAGAAACAAACACAGAGGGCTCTTCAGTTTCACTGGCAACATGGTGTATGTCTGATAACAGAAGCTTCAGAAACTGTCGGAGCAGGACTGCAACATGAATTATTTATGAGCAGATAGCATGATTTCAGACGTGATAATCAATAGCAGTGGAATGATACATGCAGCAGCTGCTTTTAAGATCTCTTCACATTTGAGAACACAATAGGCAGCCAAAATCTGCTTTATTCCCCGATATTTCCAGAAATATCACACACCTACAACTCCAAACACGGTGCTTATATCAGGGACAAAGATGGCCAGCATCAGCACCACACTCAGGATGGATAGGGTCGAGATGATGTGGATCAGCCAGGAGAACTCGCGTCTTCCATAAAGAAGCAAAATCACTGCCTTACGAGCCTGTTGCACCCACACAAGAACAGTTCAGACCAAAAAGCTTTTAGAGCAGATACAAAATGCAAACATAACTTAAGAGATGAAGATAAAATGGATCACTATGAATATATATCTTCTAGGCACCAGTGACAGTTTTTGGAATCTAGAAGATCAATAAACACACTCTTGAATAAATGTATTCAAGCATTTTCCCTGAAATAAGCAAAACCTCCAAAAATAAGAGATACGATTCAGTACCAGCAAGTTTCCAGACTAGTGTGCAGGCGCTGCACTCACCGGGAAGTGTATCAGTGGTACAGTGAGCAGCACGGAGAGGAGGATGGCCAATCGAACCGTCATCACCATGATGTCCCGTGGCAAGTAAGCATCATAACCAAGTAAGAGCTCAGAGTCCACATGACCTAAAAGTACATAAGAAGAGTGAGGGAAGAGACAGAACATGCTTTTGACTTGATGATGCATGTCCCTGCAGACTTACTGTAGAAGGTGAGGTAGCCAAACAGCGCAGAAATGAAATAAAGCAGAAAGCTGAGGCCGATACTGATGTTGGCAATGTTCTGCATCCTAACCTTGCTAGGTCTGAAAGACACCAGATATATTCTTGTTTACAAGTCATCGGCTAGTTTGGGGACTTCTGGCAGAGATTAAAATCAAAGCTGCTGTGCTGACCGTTCCAGCTCGCAGTAGATTGGCAGGATAGCCGTGTGGCACAGAAAGGAGAAGGCCATTGTTGGGATGGCATAGGCACTCTGCAACACACCAGTCACAGATGAGTGGAAACATGGACGCTTTATTAACATCTTACATAGATGTAACTTGCACCAAATAGCGACCTCCACATATACAGACCCCGTTTATAAGTAAAAGTGACCTGTGAGCAGAGTCAAAAACTGGCATTAAACAACTTCTCGCAACAAAAAACATAAAAAACAACAACAGACAAAAATAAAACCAACTCTGGCTTCATATACAAACCTTAATGGAGATAATGAAGAGTTTGGGTGTGCATTCTGAGTCATTGACATTTAATATCTGGAGAAAACAAAGGGGAAAAGAGGGAGCCTGTTATTTTTTTCTGAAACAAGAAGACTTCTGCAGTGACGGTTCAAACGGAAATCACAATCCACTGCATGACTTCACAGTTATAGAGGAAAACAATCACTCAAGGTAACCTGTGTAAGCTCTGGAGAAGTAGAAAGGTATATCATTTCTAAAGGTCAGAGTTCATTTCCAGGATCAGACGAGGTCACTTGGACTTCCTGCGCTATTCACCAAGCACAGATCTGTCTGGTCCTCATCAGACAAAGCTGACAAAAATCACAAAACATAATAACCTCGGTTCCTTCATAATCCTGTGTGCATGGACATCTGGTCCAGACTACCGACCTCAGAATTACAGGCGAACATTTGGTCACAACTACCATTTCAGAATAAACAGGGACACATCTCCAAACATTTGGCATGATAATATGTCAAATATTTACACCAGACTTTTTTTACCATTTTATCCCAAAATTAAAAATGAAATGTGTAAAACATTTTTGTTGTTAAATAGTTCAAAACAAATGTTTAAAAAGACTAAACTAAAACGACAGAGTTCACACACTGCAAAAAAGGTGAAAACTGTGAAGCCCAAATGTCTCATCTATGTGAAAATGATCATTTGATGTGTCTCAGATTTGGTGTACTGGGTGATATCTGTCTGTATGCCTGCATCATGGCTCCATGTAGCAAAAGAAGGCACAAAAAAGGCACCAAAGCAACTGAAAAGAAAAACACCAGTGGGATCCCATTTGCAGCAGCAGTCAATTCTGCAGAGCCCATCCACCTGAAATGATGCCAAAGACAAAGTACTACTAGAGCTCTGAAAAAGACTTGGACAGGAGTTAATCCAAGATCTTAAGTTTCTGTGAAAAGCTGAAGTAAACCATGAACGCTAAAAAGAAATAAAAAGAAAAAAAAAGTACTCACTTTTCAGTCTAAAAGTGATGGATTAAACATTTCTAAAGAACTTGAATAGAAACGTATAAATGTCTGGGACACATTCAGAATTTAAATGACGACAATAAGTTATTTCTCCATTCAGACATAGTTCATGATGTTTGGCGTGAGTCAACAATAAATACACTATCCCAACAACAAACCAAGGTGGTGGTAGTGTGATGACACGGGCTGCAGAAGTGCAAATATTTGTATATTTTCAATAGAAAACTATCTGAAGTCACTCCTCCTAAAGCTCAGAAGAGGATCAATATTCCAACATGTTAATACAAAAGGCAAAGAGTGAAAAAAAAGGCTTAAGACTCTTTTAAATAAGAAGAAAAAGAGAAAAACTTTGATCTGGCTAAGTATGTTATTCAACTTAAACCCAAAAAACATCTCATTTAAAGAGAATGCTAGAAGACGTACAGCAAAGTGGAGCAGTGACATCAGAACAAATAACCCACTGGTCAACTTTCAGAATTCTGTTTATGAAGAGATGAAACAACTCTGAATCATTTAACATGTGACGCAGGGCTTTGGAGAATGTCTTCTCACCTCTGGTGTATAATCTGCATCTGTTTGTTTGACGAGATTGAAGGAAATGTTTATTTGTACCTTTAAATTGCCTGAAAGGGTAGTGACATTATGAGGCAGCGGGCAGGGAATGGACCACTTCTTCACCACGATCTAGAGATGAGACAATACAACATGTCAAGAATGGAAGAAACACACTAAAATGAGGTTTCGGAGGTGTAAACCGGAGCTTACCACAACGGCAAAATACAGCATGAAGAAGAAGGCGAGACTGCTGGTGTAACCCAGGAAGCCTGTGAGAGGGAGAACAGATCTGGTAAGATGCCACGATTCAAACCCGTCAGAGTTCAGTTTCAGGCTGGGGTGTCTACTGATTTACCAATTTTGGGCAACATCGACAGAGGCAGAACAACACAAACTGTGATTAGGATCAGAAGCACCCTGCCATCTTCATACCAGGCTTTTCTGAAAGACAAAACCAGGATATAGTTATGGATTTAAGTGAACTCCTCTTCCTCATCATCATCATCATCATCATCATCATCTCCTGTGTCCTGAAATGTTAGGGGCAGCAGAGGCCGACTTTCCATCCTTTAAAATGGACCAGCTCTGGAAATCTGTCTCCTTTTCTTGCTCAAATACAGAGCGACAGATCCATCATATGGTATGAATTAAAGGCTTTAGCTCTTGCAAAACATAACAATTATGTAATTCGAACGCAAACGTTGTGTCGCTCCATCAGATGAGACCACATTTCACTTGCAGGGGTTTTTAGAGAGGGGGGAAAAATATTTTCCTTTGCCGAGGGATAGCCTTGGCGGTTTATTCGGGATTGGGGGAACTAAAGGAAGAAGAGGAGGAGGAGGAGGAGGAGGGGCGGCGTTGGAGGTGACACATGTGGAAGGCATGCCGGCTCCGCTGGGGTCGGGGTTGGGTGGGAAGGGCACTGCTTGTTGCTGCTGTATGTTGGACCACGGCATGGGGTCGTGAGGGACTGGCTCCACTGCTCTTTATGGGGCTTCCAGACTCAGCAGCACCTGCTCCAAACACATCAACACCCACTGACCCCTGCTTGGCAGTTTCACAGCTGTGGCGTTACCAAAAGCGCTGATGGATTTGACTCTGCGTCTACAACAGTTTCTGCTCCATAACTGGATTTCAGGGAAACTCAAGCTGTGATGCCAACACTCTTGTGTCCAATCACATTTACTCCAGCAGACTAAGATCAAACCTCAAGAGGCCCCAAGTTCACTGTGAAGGTACAGGATACCTAGAGGACCCGTGTAATGTGGGACATTTCATGCTAGAACAAGATGCAGGACACAAAGCGACATAGTTAAGGCTTGCCAGCAAGTCATCTCCACACAGGCTGAAGAGCAGCATGAAGCTGGCCGCCGCAGAGCGATCCCAAATCCACAGCTGTCCATGTTCTTGGCCTTGCTGCTGAATGTAAAACACGATGACAGAAACAGCACGCACAGCCCCTTAGAGCAAACACAAAAAGACTGACTGTGTTTTCGCTCTACCGCATAATGATAAATGGGCCAAAAAAAAAAAACAACCAAAAAACACGTTTTAATACAAAACAAGTCATTTATTTAGGCTTTTGGTGGAATTGAGTGGGTGTCTGTTAACATCCCAAAGCCACTCATTAACAGAAAATGTTTGGCTTCCCTCAGCAGTGAGCTGTAATTAGAATGGCAAAACTGATATCCCCTTGTATCAGTCTGATTCTGGGGAACATGTGTGAGAGATTTGGGGGTGAAAGGAGCGCACTAATACAAAGCAGCTGTGTGTGGAAGATTCAGATGTTGATGGATGGGGCCAAGAGCTGCTACAAGTCTCGCTTAAACCAGTGTGGCCAATAATAAGGTGATAGACATTACATTCTTGGACAGGGACTCGTCTCTGTGAGGGTGAGAAGCTGCAGCCTCATCCACCGCAGGCCAATGAAACACACAGGCCGCTCATATGTGATGAATGGCTCCCTCCATCATGAATACATGATCTTTTTACGGCTTCTTATTGCAAAATTAATTCCTGCTTGTGTAACTTTATGGTGCAAAGGTGTCAAACATATAATCTAGAGTGAAATATCATGGTAACGGTAGTGTAGCAAATGTATAAGAATGATTCCCCCACAGCTGTTTGAGATAAAATAAAATAAAATGTAAAAAAAAAATAATAATACATCAGCAAAGCAGAGCCACACAGTATGAACCCACCCTGTGTCTTCTGGGCTCAAGAAGCTATCGATGGCTGCAGGAAACTCTGATTTGAAGATGAACAAATAGGATGCCATGGCTGAGGAGATGGAGAGGGAGGGAGAACAAAATAAATACATAAACTAAATTCAAGACAATCATGCACAAACACAGTAGACGATTTAGTCCTGCCACAAGCACTCGTAAGTCGTGAGAGGATGATGCGTATTTCCAACGTGAGGAAACGGATAACATAACGAGGGGTCGCACAAAAAAGGCGAGGAAGGCAGTTTCAGGGGGAATCACCGGCAAAGCCTTTGGTACAGACGAGCAGACGTTATGCAGACGTTATGCAGACGTTATGCAGACTATCGGAGGGCGTGCGCAGCAGCCAGAGGCTGGGTGAGGGAGCAGGAATGCTAACAATAATGATCTCTGACGCTAATCCAGGTACTTCCACCCTTTCTCCACCTTACAGGGAAACGGGATACTTCCCCCTGTGCTCAGACAGTCAATCAGAGAGGATCGGGGTTACTTCCTGAGAGTCGGCCTTGAAAAACTCCAGGAGAAAAATGAGAAATAAAGGGGGGGGGAGGGTTATGACTTGAAGTCATGAAGGCTCGTTTTGGTCTGAAAAAGCAATTTAGATGCAGTGTGTGGTCAGTTAAATTGAGCTGCAGTGTTAAGGGATTTAGATTTGTGAAACCAGGCATATGCAGAATTAGCCAGGCCCTTTTTGCCCCGGGGCAGGTCCTGCACTCGCCGTTAAATAATCCAAGCTATAATCCCTAAGATCCTGTATTTGTTTATAAAAGAAAATTCCTCCAACAACCCTCCAGCCCACACAGATACAAGTACTCACTGTCTGAGAAGGACTACTGACATTTAAAAGCAACACAGTCTGAGGCAGCGCTTGCTTTAGTATATTAGCCAATATGTCTGACAGCAAAAGGTTTATCCATCAAGTCTGACAAACCGTGAGAAAAAAAAGTATTCAACCACACAAACAAATAACAACACTGACAGAAATCACAGTACAGACATGATGGGACGGTTTAGTTTCATGCAGCT
Source organism: Cololabis saira (assembly GCF_033807715.1). NCBI lineage: Eukaryota > Metazoa > Chordata > Actinopteri > Beloniformes > Belonidae > Cololabis > Cololabis saira. The sequence goes on from NC_084602.1 coordinate 22,422,191, forward strand.
GGTTACTTGCAACACTTCTATGAGTATTCCTGGTGGGGTCATACTTACATATTCAAACATAAATGGCCCTTGAGTGAACAAAGAGGATTGTTATTGGCCAAGTGGTAAGAAAACAGATTCTAATAATCAGCATGTATGTAAAGTTCAAGGAAAATTGAGGGAAAGCCCACTGTGTGTGGTCAGCAAATAGCTGGAGAGAGTGTGTTCAACAGAAGACAGGGCCACTTTCGTTTCATTAAGTGCCAGGAGAGAGGCGGGCCGCGAGAGCTAGGGGCTGGTCAGTAATTAAGGTCAATTGGCCCATCAGCCCGTGGCAGCACAGATGAATGTTTACCCAGAGTGAGGCTAATTGCACTCTTATAAAAGGGGCCAGGGGTATAGACAGATGCATGTTGGAGTGCTGGCTCTCACACTCTAGCACACACTGCCCCATGCTGGGAAAACCACAAACATACCAGAGGGCACGGCAGTAATCCACTCAGCCGTACCGCTAATGACGGCAGAGGAGGTATCGCCTCAGCTCTCAGCTGTCTGAGGAGAAGACACAGTCTGTGAAATGAGCTGAGATGGCACTGGAGACAAAAGTAAGGGGTAAAAATAAAAAAGGAGAACTCCCACTAGGTTTCTCCCCACACGCAGCTTGGGAGTGGGTTTAGCATCAGTGATCAATTAGAGGAGATGTCATGTTGCAGACCCAGGGGGCGGGGCTGAGAGGGCGGCTGCAGGGTCAGAGGTTATCACGGAGTCTACATAAAAGCCATACCGGGGGAGGGGGGGGCATTTGCATCTGTCTGATCACCAGCAGGGGGCAATATCTGCTGCTAAAATAAACAAGCCGACTGCAGCAATCCCCACTCTTATCTCACTCTTCTTATAACAACCCATATAATCACTTTATGACCAGTATGTCAGAAATAATGTCTGTTAGTGCACACTGAAGGATGGGTGGATGGATTGGAAGACGACTTACCACCGACATTTTGGATGAGAATTGCAATTCCGACCATAACCTGGAGAAAATTTCAAGAAAACAGTTAGTAAGAAAGAAGTTTGTGGTCAAGCTAAAAAAAAAAAAAATCTGCAAATCTGAAAAAGTTCTGACGATGAAGGAAAATTTTAAACAATCTACATAAAAGCCAAACAAGGTAGTTTGTTAGTAATCTATTTATGAGCAGACAATAAGAACCCATGATATTATATGTTTGTTTTTTTTGTCATCTTCACTTCACTTGTAAAATAGATGTTTGTAATTCAGGACTGCAACATATTCCCTCAAAAGTTAATAAGTGGCAATCTACATCTAGTTAGGAGTTGACTGAAAAAATAATCATGTTATTTTAAATAGGTGATGCAACGATATGACTGTAGTGACAGAAAATCAGCATCTTATATAAAATAATATAAAAGATGCTGCAGAATTAATAATAATTCTCATATATAAGAAGCTGAGCCTTTGAGGAGCAAATACAGGCAGACCTGAGGACACACTGGACTGCTGATCCCTCACAGGGCGCCGTGGAAGAACCGTCATTAGAATTACCAGCTGATATATGACCGCATGGGAAATGGATTAGTGAGAAAAACCTTTATCAAGCTCTACAATAACAAATGCCAATTTTAAGCAGCAGAAATAAGCCTTATGTTACTTTTGTCCAGAGGGGGGTTTTGACATCTCTGGACTCTGAGGCGTCTGGTATGTGACATCACGCATGGGAAACGTGTGCTGTGGTTGGATGGATTAGTGATCCAGATCTTTATAGAAGAAATGAGTGCAGTGTTCTGCAGACCACGGATGAAAGGAACCAGGACATACTGTATTACCAATAAGTGACTCTTTGTGTTGCCTATTGCCCAGGTCGTCATTGTAAATGAGAAATTGTTCTCAACTGACTTACCTGGTTAAATAAATAAAATAAACCAATAAGTCCAAAAACCAGGGTCTATGATGGCACAAGCTTGTATCAGAAACTTGACAAAGGTCTTTTACACGTCTCTGATGGCAGCAACAATGAAAAAAATAAATAAATAAATAAGCTGAGACTTTAGAGCAAAATATTATTCCAAAACGACATCATATTTTGTGGGCATGTTCTTTTTAACGAAAACAACATTCTGCCTCGGTATCCCTTAACAGCAAAGAGCTTTTCAACCATTACAAGGAAGAAGCACAACATTGTTATATTAAAGCTTTACTCTCCCACTTGTTTAGAAGTGTTTTGCAGGCCTGAGATGCAAATATGCACATGTATTGACGAATTAAAGTGACGAGAAGAAACATAAAATATTTCGGGTTCATGCTATCCACAAAAAAGCAAATAGAAAGGTAAAAGTAAGAATTATTATTACCATTTCCTTTTCATTCTCTAATTGTGGAACTGTTTAGGTGTATAAAACGACTGACTGGGTGAACTCACAGTAGTCCAGAAGGCAACACTTACTTGTCCTGGTTTCTGCAAGGCTTTCCCTCCAAGGTCTTCATACGAGTTAATACCTCCAGACAAATTAAAAAATTAAATAATTAGGCATAGAGGTCTTGTTTAGGATTACACAATATCTGCAGGAATTCAGCAGATATCAGTTGCATGCATATTCTACTATTATCTCTTCTAATTATCTCTTCTATTGGCGCTTTTGAACCTTAATCAATCATTCTTTAATGTTAGAAAGAGGGACACAAAGCCGTCCGATTCAATTTTAACCAGGACCTGATTAATGAGTAATTAGAAAAGACAGGTTGTTTCCTAACACATTGATTTAATCAGGAATAAAACAGCAGATATAGTTCAGGGTGGGAAGTCAGGGTGTAATCACATAGATAAACCCACAGGGATGTGTTATCTCGAGATAAACACTGCATCCATTTACAGTCTCTCACCTGTTTGGTCACACAGTTTGAGAAGGAGATGTATAGAGTACGCTGCCAGACTGGACACCAGCACCAAGAGGATTCTAGATAGGAAAGGCAGAGAAAAAACAAAAATGTTCTTGTAACTTGTACATGAAAAATGTATTAAAAAAAGAAAGGACTGGAATTAAAGCACTCTTACCCAAAACCAACTATTCCAGTGCTGGCCATGGCATAGGCCAACCCCAGTATACCACTGCCCATGATAGCGTTCATCAGGTTAAACACACAGGAAACAAAGGAGGCTCCTGTGGTTCTGGCTGGTGCTGAACCCTGCACACACAGCAAGTACAACAGTGATATTTATACACACATAACTACAGAAGCAGCCAAAGAAGAGGTCTGATTATTCTCCAAGTGCCTTGGGAAGATTGCTCATGGCAATATCAAGAATGGCAGTATTAAGAACAACTGGCCCACCCTGATGATGGATGTCATGAAACAACATTGCAGTGGCATGCAGGATCAAGGAATGGAAATGGGAATGGATGGGGTGGGATTTAAGCTGTTGGCTGCAGGACAGCTGCCTGAGCTCAGGATAAGGGGAGCTGTACAAACTGCTTGACCTCTCTAATGGGGGATATCCTGGACAGAACAAGTGGCAACTCTGGTGTCAGTGTCACAACAAGCTTGGATTGACCTGTGGGCCGCTCAATCGGATTCACCCAGTTACAGCACTGCAAGAGAGGAAGTACCCTACCAGGACCAGAGGGATGCAAATAAAGACTGGCCACAATATGAAACAAAAATCTAGCAAACTATATTACAGAGACATAAAATGACTAAGACTATACACACACAGTATACACACAGATCAGCCATAACATCATGACCACTCATGGCTAACAGGAGTACACACAGCTCACCTTGTTACAATCTAATCTTCTGCTGGGAAAACCTGCACCCTAGCATTCACATGAATGTTATTTTCCCACTTGTTCTCTACCTAAACATTTTTGCAGACCAAATGCAACCACCACGATGCCAACATCATCCCCTCACATGAGCTGCCTCCCCCGGCAGGTCAGCAATGGAGCCGTCAATAATTATTACAGGGAGTGTGCAGATAACACAACAAAGAGTCTGACGTGTTCATTTGGTGTCCAAACTCTTCAAAGACATGGATAAAAGCGTCTGCTAAATGACAGTAGTAGTATTATTAGTGGAAGACAAATCTGGTGGGACCTGATGGCATTATCTGTGGGAAGTAATCACCAATAACAGAGACCCCAGGTCCCTTTGTCCATATGTATGTGTGTCTGCACACATATGTGCTTGAACGCAGCCTGTTTCCGTCATTACACTGAAATAAAGCTTTTAAGCATACCCTATTTATATGTTTTCTCCAATGTTAAGTATTTTTATTCACTGAACTGAATTACTGTTTTGAGCTGTTGTTGTTGGTCATGTTTTACAGCCCACCCCCATGTCAGATCGCATACTTATAAATGTTGAAATAGAAGGCAAACTTCACATGGGTCCAACTTCTGCTTTTTTCCACCCTTCCTGAGTGTTTAATGTGGATGGTATTTAAGATAAAACTCACTGTGTGAAAATTCTATAGACATTTTTCATATTTTGTTGTTATTTTACAACTAGATAAAATACAAATCAGACAAAGTCACAAAAAATAACTGTAAACCATTGAAGCTACTCCATATAATGGATGGTTCCACATACTGATAATAAAGATTTAGATTAAGACATTCCTTTAAACCCCTTTTTGAGCTCATACAAAGTTATTGAACCTCGAAAAGCATTGGAATGAATTAATCTGCAATAAATGTTAGCTGTTACTATCACTGAAGATATCCTGCCTATAATAATAATAATAATAATAACAATAATAATAATATCCTGATATCCTGCCTATGATGTTTACTGATACTGATAGAAAATACAATAAAACAACTGTAAATATCTTTCAGAAAGTACAAAGACATCGATAATATCTTAATTCAGGTAGAAGGAAAAAAAAGTTCAGTGGAAAAAAGATGAAGGAAATGAAGGAACTGAAGGAAGTGCTGACAGAAGCAAAACCCAGAGGAAACTGAGGTGTCAGCTTCAGCTCATGTGATGTCTGTGTCATAAATACTTTCAGTCAAAACTTTTCCTATCCAAACTGCGAAATAAACGGCAGCGTTGATGCCTGAATGCACACACATTTAATAGTATAAATAAATAAAGTACTCACATTCCCCAGTAAAGGGGTCTCCTCACAGTTGTCGGTGCCATTCCTGTAAAAGTCTGCGTGCGCACCGTTATTGATGCTCATCGTTACAGACTGAGGGGACTCGGCGTGCCTAAGGACAGACTCTCTGAAACCATCTTCCCCCGGACTGACTTTTATAATCTCCACTTATCGACTCATCAGCTGCTCTCTGTTGTTGTTTATCACTCCTATCACGTGTGTCCGCGGTTCCGTCGCATTTTACACGCCGAAAAAGATTATCCAATCAGAAATCGATTCCCTGCTATTTTCGACCAATCAGCGCTCAGCTAGAGTCCCCCGTTGATGACGTGGCAGAAGCGTGACCATGCTCGTGGATGGAGGATGTTAAGGTGAGATTTATCTGCACAAATGTTTGATTTGGAGCTACAACCGTGTGTCCTGTACGATCAAGTGGCTGCAGCGTCAGAAGTGGTGTGTTATTAACACGTTGTGAGCTATTTTTCTGCTGGAGTTTGTTTGAGCAGATCATGTTCTCCTGGCGGGACTGAGGGTGAAAGGCATCCTCGTCTGTGTAATAGCAACGTAGTTATTTGTGTTTTACATTAACCAACAAGAACCAGCCTTGGAGCACGTTGCATAACTTATGAATAACTTAGTCATATACAGGACTGTCTCAGGAAATTAGAATATTGTGATTTTCTGTAATGCAATTACAAAAACAAAAATGTCATACATTCTGGATTCATTACAAATCAACTGAAATATTGCAAGCCTTTTATTATTTTAATATTGCTGATCATGGCTTACAGCTTAAGAAAACTCAAATATCCTATCTCAAAAAATTAGAATATTCTGGGAATCTTAATCTTAAACTGTAAGCCATAATCAGCAATATTAAAATAATAAAAGGCTTGCAATATTTCAGTTGATTTGTAATGAATCCAGAATATATGACATTTTTGTTTTTTTTAATTGCATTACAGAAAATAAAGAACTTTATCACAATATTCTAATTTTCTGAGACAGTCCTGTATGTTGGATTGGGTGTGCAAGCTACCGATGTGCCTTTTGCCTTGTTGGGTCAAATAAAAAGGCATTCATTTTAAATTATTACATAGGTTCATGTCCTGCATGTAAAAAAACTGTGAGAACATAACATTTTTATTTAATATTCAGTCTTAAGTGATCAGACATGGAAGAAACTAAGGTGGTTTTTTTCCACACATCCAATCCATAGTTTGTAATATTTTGTATTTGAAAAGCAAAATATATTATTTTATTTCCTCAACAAAGATAGTAGTGATATTGATTTGTAGGTGAGTTTTAACAGTTAGCCAGGGGTGGCACTTTTTACTTTATCCATAGTCACATCAGCTTTATGTTTAATGTCAAAGGGCTAGTTGTAAAGCAGCTGCAAGATTAGACAAATGTTCAGACTTTTTTGCGTGTGTGTATTTTTTTATTACACAATTGCCTCTGCATTTATTTTTTTTTAATTTATTTATTTTTTATCTTGTCTGCACACATATTAATGGTTGATACCATACCGGTAAAAACCTAAGGCATTATATATGTGCATTATTACTATATTTAATATATATACATATACATACGCATACACATACATATATACACATACAAACCCAGTGTTTTTTTGTTTTTTTTTGGGGGGGGGGGGGTGACATCCACTGCCAATCCAGGAAGCATTTAATTATTAATAACAGAAATATATTCACTACTATACTAGAGGTGTGGCAAACTACTTTGGAGCGCTAAAATGTATTGGTTTGTCTCCAATCCGCAGGAACTTTTTTTTTTCTTTCCTTCTGTCAATAATTCTTTCCCCTAAATACATGAAAATGGTCTTTGAAAATAGCTTATAATTTTAGAATCTGCCAATCAGTGGGTATGTGCCATCACAGCACAGGTAAACACAATCAAGATTTTTGTTTTTTTCTTTTCTCAGGCTTTTCACCAGAATCTTGTCATCACTTCAAACTCAGAGAAAGCTCAACGTTTCTGCTGTGCACCGGAGGCTCTGCTCTGCAGCAGCAGCCTGTCCTGGCTTAATCACCAACCCAACAATGGAGTCCAAACTGTACCGGCTCCCCACAGAGGTCCGGGGTATGACCTCTCTGGATAAAGATGCCTTCACACAGGACATCACAGTTCCAGCGCTGCGGGTACCCACTGGGGTCTTAAACAAAGTTGTGAAGTGCCTGAGAAAGTCCACCATCCAGCGACCGGGTCTTCCCAGAGTAGTCCAAGACAAAGATGAGAATAGTGGCTGTCGGTTAGTCCTACTGGACCCTCGCAGAGTCACCTCAGCGAGCTCCTTCAGTGAAGATGAAGCTGAAGCCTTGAGGTCGTTTGGTGTGACTGAGGAGCTGCACTACTATGAGCTAAAGCTGACGTATGACAACCTGAAGACGGAAGAAGTGCTGGAGGCCGTGCTCCCTCAGGGTCAAGATGTGACATCGGGCTTTAGCCGGGTGGGACACATCGCTCACATGAACCTGAGAGACCACCAGCTCCCACACAAGAATGTCATAGGTGAGAGGCAGATGCTGAAAAGGAGAAATGTCACTTTGGGGAAATAGCAGGGGCTTCAAATGTAAAAGTACTTACAGCTTTCAAAAGTTTTTCTCAGGATGTGTTGTGCTCACAGTTATCAATTTAAAAATCTCACAAAAGTACACTGGTCTCAAGACAGGAGACTGATCAGTTCTTATACGTTAGTGTTTTAATATGCATCCTTATTTATTTTATATTGCATCGTCTTTGGTCGAGCATGTGGAATAGATCAATTATGTCAAGTTTTTTCTAATAGTTTTTTTTAAGGACTTGATTAGTTTTGGGATGGGGTGGCAACATTACAGCAGAATATTTACTGAAATTGTAAGTGCTTTAGCTTTAAATGCTTTTTTTTTTTGCAGATCCATCTCAGGTGTAGTTGTAGTTAACAAAACAGGAACAGAAATTGCTGTTGATCAGCATGTGTTGTAAACAGATTGTTTTTTAATTTGTTTTGCTCCCACGGCAGGTCAAGTGATCATGGATAAAAACCCTGGCATCACATGTGTGGTCAATAAGATAAACATAATTGACTCAACGTACCGTAACTTCAAGATGGAGGTGTTGGCTGGCGAGGAGAACATGGTGGCCAAAGTATGTGAAACTGGTTAATGTTTATGATTCACACATATGTAGAAAGTCTTGCTTGTGTTGTTTTTAAAAACTTACAGCTGCTCAACAGTTCAGGGCCTCCTTTGTCATATTTTCCATTTTATGATGCTCCAAATCTCCTCCATGGTTGACAGGTGCAGCTCGAGCAGCCAGACGCTTTTACAACATAAACATGTTTTCTTCAAATGAGCAGAATGTGGTTTTACAGTGTTGCTGAAATAATCCAGGTGTTTTTTTTAGGAGACATCATCTGGATGTCTGGATATGTTGCTCCAGAATCTGTGCATACTATAAATTAATGGTGTCTTCACATGTGTGAAAACTGCCTATTTCATGCTTTTGCCACATCCCCATGTCACAGATGAACTGTTAACAGGACATATGGTCTCTAGTTTACAGCATTAGATGAATTTAACCTTGATTGTTGACACATCTTTGGAATCAGCTCTGATGCTCAACGTTGTTCTCGTTGCAGGTGAAAGAAAACGGAGTGACGTACGAGTTTGACTTCTCTCGAGTCTACTGGAATTCTCGGCTGAGTACCGAGCACCAGCGAGTGGTGCAGCTCGTTAAACGCGGTGACACCGTGTTCGACGTGTTCGCCGGGGTCGGACCCTTCGCCATTCCAGCTGCCCGCCTGGGCGCCAACATTTGCGCCAATGATCTCAACCCGGAGTCCTACAAATGGTTGCAATACAACTGCAAACTGAATAAGGTGGAGGGCCAAGTCCGGACCTTTAACCTGGACGGTAGAGCCTTCATTCAGGGACCTTTGAAACAGGAGTTGCATGTTCTGCTCAAGGGAGACACGAGTGTCCACATCGTGATGAACCTGCCTGCATTGGCTCTGGAATTTCTGGATGCATTCAGGGGTCTCCTGCAGCAGGAACCTCCTTGTGACCAGAACCTCCCCATAGTACACTGCTACGGCTTCTCCAAAGAGGACGACCCCGAGGCCGATATGGTGCGGAGAGCTTCCCTCAGCCTGGGATTCCCTCTAGAGGAAAAATGCTCTGTGCATTTTGTGCGCAACGTAGCTCCCAACAAAGATATGATGTGTGTGAAATTCACTCTTCCCAAAGAGGTCCTCTTCTGCAGTAATGAAGAGTGCAAAGGTGAGAAATTGTTTGTCGGGCAGTCAGGAATCCAGCAATATACACCAGACTACTTCATAGGGTTCATTTTGGCCATGAAATGACAAAGAAATATCAAAATGATGGCTGGGTGGTGATCCAATCAGAAGAAGCTCCATAGTTAAAAAAAATTTAAAAAATGCCAAAATCAAAATGTGGCACGTTATCAATACATCTGGGCGTTACTGTAGCTACTATCAATTTTAAAAAGGTTTTCATACTCTCAGTGGTCTTTAGGGCATGGAGATGTCACAGAAATTCCAGATGTGTTGAAGTAAAGGAAAGTTTGTGGCAGTTTCTGTTATTTTCTTCTCAACATTTGTGTTGTGTTTTACAGAGACCGCAGACGAACCAGCCAGTAAGAGGCAGAAGTGTGAAGACTCTCCACATTCAGCATGATTATCACAACAACCTGAGACTGTAAGGAAAGAAAATAAACATTTCAGGGACATTTTTTCCTCCAACCTTCACCTTGGCTAGTTATGTTCTTGCATCATCACGAGAAATCATGATTCAGCTTTAAGGCAAATAATCGATTACAGTTATTATATTGAGCTGTACATGTTCCATGTTAAGGTTTTCTTTTTTTTTTTTAAATAAATCTCAAAAGACTGATTGACTGTTCATTTTTATTAAAAAACAAAACGACAAAAAAACAACTTAAAATATTACGTTACCAATTGACCAAAAACAAATCCGAGCAATACCAGCCACAGCAGCAAAGAGGTGGTAGTGCTGTATTTATAGTCCATTCAAGCCCATTTGGAACTTGAACAAGGTTGAATGTGTTTAACCTCTCAGAGGGAACATCCCACTGAAAGCATCCTGGACGGCTCGATGACACGCCAGAGCTGAGGTGTATCCGCCGGCCGTGTCTTGTGGCAGGGCAGTCCGAACATGGTTCAAGTACCTGGGAACACACAGAAGGCTCGACTCAGTACCGACAGGGACACATTTTGTAATTCTCTCAAGCGGGCGGCCCGAGCGCTCGTTTTAAAAGTAGTTTCTGAGAGTGGAACTTTAATTTATTATTCTTTAAAACTGCGGCTGTCTCCAGACCCTTTGACGAGATCATAAAAGACAGACGCAGCGATACACCGACAGTGAAATACCTTATGTCCTGACGCCTCACCAACATGGCTCTATTAAAGTATTATAGAGTGCTCACAGATGTGGCCTGTTCAAGCATGTTTTCAGGATCTAAGCAAAGCCAAGAGTCACTGTTTATGTTCACATTTGTGCACGGACAGAAAAACAGTCGAGCTGTTAATTTTGCCTCACATCTTGTTGCCACAGTTCTAACTGTGTGTGTGTGTGTGTGTGTGTGTGTGTGTGTGTGTGTGTGTGTGTGTGTGTGTGTGTGTGTGTGTGTGTGTGTGTGTGTGTGTGTGTCCTGCTTTCCCATCCACTCTAATCCTTTCTCCAATGTTTTTGTACACTCAGAAAGTGGTTGTTTCTTACAACAAATCTAAAACAACAAAGTCCCCCAGCAACTGAGATAACACGTAGCCTTACCCAATATTGCTAACCCCCCCCCCCCCCCCCCCTCCCAGTCCTGACAGAAAGGTCTAAAGCCCTCACACGAGTCTGGCTTTGTGGCCCCTGTTCCTGTGAGCTGGGGAAACTTCAAAGTGAAACGGGACGCAAGAGCACAGACAGCACTCTGATTTCTGCGCTCATTCAAGCTGCTTTGCAGAGTAACCCAACACCTGCGGGGAGGCTCAGAGTATGAGCGAGCTGAGGTGTGTGTGAATGGGTGACGGATGAGGGGAAAAAAAGGTTGTGCTGAGACTTAACGCTGGACGGATCATATTTTGCTTGAGTGTTTTATGATTCTACAAGCTGCTGCTTTTTTTTTTTCTTGTAACACAGTAACTCTGATAAAAATATTGAAATATGAAAAAAACATGTGAAAAATGAAGAACACTCTTACTGAATCTAATTCTTTTTCATTTTTAATATGTTTATATTACAATAATGATGATGATAGGCTTTTTGGATTTACCAGGTAAAAAAAATTGGTAAATAATGATGTGCTTTGAGTATTTAATATGATTTTATTGTAGTTCTTAGTTTTCACCATTGACTAATGGGCTCCAAGTTGTTTGGAAGTGACCTTTTGAACCCTTTTCCGATTAGTGATGATGTCTTTCCTGCTTGGCATTGTGTTAACGCACTCCTAAATGTTCCACATAGCAAACTGCCCAAATGTCTGCAGGTCAAACTTGCTGGTATTTAATAAATTGGCCGCTACTTAGACAGTGGAAGCAATACGGGTTGTTTAGTTATAATTTGGTGTAATATGTCCTGTTGCTTTTCAGCAGCTTTATTTTTTTTAACCAATAAGTTTTTACAAGTGAAATCTTAGAATTAAAACATTGTTTTCTTTTTAAATGACCCCACTTGTACACGTGTCTGTGACAAACACAGAAAGTCATAAATACGGCACAAGTGAGAAAGTGAGAGGAACAGCGCAGAATGTCAATCACATCAGACCACTCATCACCCACTAGAGAAACGACACACAAGTTCAAAACAGGAGGCCCAGTGATTAATAATAACTTCATTAGGTCCAAGCTGCTGTAGCCTGTCCTTCAGAGCACTTGAGGGAGGTCTTCTCATATGGCTTCCTGCATCGGATGAGTGCTATCTATTGATTATATTGTACTGGGCCTTTTTAATGGTGAAAAAAGTGGGCTATTTACAGCCCGTCTAAGTCTGCTCTTCCTGCTAATCTAATCCCCAAGCTACTCATGTGGTCATTCCTTCCAAGAAAGCTGAGAGCTCTGTGTAACTTTATACCTGCATGCCCCTGAGGAGAGGGAGAGCATGAGAGCAAAAGGAGAACATGAAGGAGAGGGAAAGAGAGTGTGTAGGTGTGGGGGTTGGGAACTGGAAAGAGGAGAGTGTGTGTGTGTGTGTGTGTGTGTGTGTGTGTGTGCCAGGGAAGGAGGGGAGGGGGTTATGAGGTGAAACCACCTTTGGGTATCATCATCACTAAACTTTGCCTCTTAAACCAACGCTGCCTGTCCTGCACTCACCCCAAACAGCCGTGGTTAGATCAGTTGTGCTCCATTAACTCGACGGCTGTTTCTGCATCTTCCGGTAAAGGCGCGCCATGAGACACACACTCATCTCTCTCTCCACATGACAGTACTCAACCATGTTTACAAATTCAGAAAGGACAAATAAGAAGACATGCAACGACAAGACATGCTCTGAACACAAACTTCACAGAAATCATGAGGTGAGATGCAACTACATACTGGAGCGACATATGCTGCTCGTATTCTTCACGCCCCTCTGACACGACAGTGTCACTGTGAGCATTAACGCTCCCACCCCGTCTCCCCCGTTCCCTCCTTCTCCCTTTCCTTCTAAAGGGTGGACAGCCTTTTGTTCATGGGGCACTGAAACCCAAGCTGTTTCGGCCAGTAACATCTTTCACTCGCCGGGCCCCACTGGAGCATTAGTTGCAACTTGATATGGGTCTTTTCAAAGCTTTGTATTATTGGGTAAATATAGGTCAATTTGGACCGGCCCATTATGTCGCTTAGGGGGAGCTGGAATATACGAGTGCAGGTGATGAAGACAACTGAATGACACAGTATGTGTTCCAGACTGCAATGGCCACGAGGGAATACGGCAGGTGTTTGCTTTAACTCAGAGGAGTGATACATTTAATTTTTGTCCATCAACATCTTTTTCCTTTGTATGTCAGATTCCACTGGAATCAATTACAGCATGAATTTAAAGTTTGAAGCATAGTTACTCGCGTTATTTTCCACCCTTCTGCTTTCCAAAAGCCACGTGAAAATTGGCCGAAAACTGTTCGAAGCGAAGTGCATTTTTCCACTTGGCTCAGTACCTGCTCAGCGTCTCCTGCTAATGCTAATAATGCTCAGATATTTTCCTGATGGGGCCCTAAAAGTACTCCCTGCTTCTGTTGCCTGGAAAAAGCAACAGAGCTCCATCTCTGATTAAAAGTGAAAAGATAAGTAGTGAAGTGTTCCGGTGGGTTTCATCGTAATTTCCAGCTGAGAATGTGGGGCTCCTCCTCGTGTTTAGATGTGGGGACGCTGCAGTGGAATGGACAGCGTTTGAGATCCTCAGAAAAATGGCTGAGGCTCTGGGACTCGGGGGAGGAGGGAGAATGACACATAGCAGATGGAGGTGCCGGCTGCGGTGAGGTTTTTTTTGTCACAACTTCATGTTTTGGCTAGACTTGGATTAAGAAAAGCTGTGGATGATAAGACTAGATGGAAAGGAAAAGAAAAGAAGGCTGTTATGGTGGGTTTAAACAAGTAGACACTTAATCAACATGCAAACCACAGAACAGACACAGTTCAGCGCAGCAATCCCAATCAGTTTTAAACAACGCTTACTAAAGAATTGTTGTTTTTGGTCCATCTGCGTTAATACATTAAGACTTGATGAAGTTACTGACAATCCAGGATGTTGAAAGTAGCTAAACCAACCCTTTCTGAAGAACAAGAAACTTGATATTTGGCTTTATTTTTCTGAGAGTGATTAACATCTCAACAAGTTCTTTCAATCTCCACACTGATCTGAGAGGAGACGAACAACTGGCTACTCATTTTTGCTTTTTTTTCCCCTAACAGAGTAAAAAACCTGAAGGATGGTGGCAGCAATGAATAAGAAGAATAAGCCTTTATGTTCAATACCTGAGAATCACAAGGTTAAAATTGTACAGTGAAATTAGGGAGAGCATTAACCACACATGGAGCACTGTTCTCGAAAATGGATCAAGGCTGCCGATAATAATAATAATTGATAAATAAAACACCTGGACATGCATTGACGTTTACCTTATTGCACTTACCCCATGGTGGTCATTGTTTTAAATTTAACTTTTTGGTCATAGGGATAAAAACTGTTTTGGAAGCGGCTTGTTCGGCACCTGTGGCTTCTGTGCCTCTTGCCAGACGGCAGCCGGCTGAACGAGCTTTGACCTGGGAGTGAATAGTCAGCGAGGACCGTTCTCGCCCTGCTGAGACCACGAGAGGTGGTGATGTCCTCCAGGGAGAGCATGGGACAGGCAGTGATGTTCGGTGCCGTTTTTATTACTCCCTGCAGTGCTTTCCTGTCCCCAGTTATGCAGCTGGCATATGCGATGGCAAATGTCAGGACAGATTCTATGCTGGACTGATAGAAAGCCTCAGCAGACCGACCTCTAGGTGACACTTCCTCAGCGGTCTTATGAAGTGCAGCCACTGCTGGGTTATTTTGACCACTATACTATACTTCTGATCTGATCTATCACCATCTCTTTTGTTTTGCTGGTGTTAAAGGTGATATTGTTTACTGAGCACCATGTTTCAAGCTGTACCTCCTCCCTGTATCCAGATTCATCACTGCCAGGGATCAGCAACACTGTTGTGTCATCGTGTATTTGATAATGATGTTTGAGGGGGCTGTGAGTGTCGGGGTGGATGATATGAGAGGGCCCACCTTTACTGTTTGTGGACAATCCGTCAGGAAGTTCTCAACCCAGACACAGGTGAGGGACGGGAAGTCCAGGTCAGTCCGTTTCCTGTCAAGGATGTTTGGTACGATGGTATTAAATACCGAACTATAAATCGATCGATGATGCAGGATCAGTCGCTCGAACACTTCATACCCCCCGAGGTCAGTGGTTATGAAGTGGTTATAGCTCTTTTTTTGGGGGGCGGGGACCAGAATGATGGCGTCTGCGTTCAGGGAGCGTGAGACTGTGACCTTGTTAGTTGGTTTGCACAGGCTTTGCTCTGTTCCTGCTGCTTTATGTGGATGGAATTGTTTTGTCTTAAAAAAACGAGTGAAAAATTGATTCAAATCTTCCAGCAGTGAGATATCAGGACTGGTCAAAGTAAATGAAAGTTAAGACAACTAAATACTGCTAATCCCCTGCAATAGCGACAGTGCTAACTAATATTCCTACAGTAAAACTAATCAGGATTCACTTTGGAACATTTCAGTACAGGAAGATGATCAATAAATCATATCCTTTCTTTTCCACGTTAAGAAGCCTCATTAGCTCAGTTTATTAAAGCGAAGGAGCAGAAAATCCCGGGGCAGCATATTTCAGAAACGGGTTTGCTCCGTCTTTCTAAAAGGGCAGTTATGAGTCTGCTGGACAAAAGTACAAATGCCCGGAAGTCTTCCTTTAGCACTATGCCCCAGCAGCAATTGAGGATTCCTGGCATGGGAATGATGGGAACTAAAGGAGGGAACGGAGCCACACACCTGCCAGATGATTTGTCATTATAAAGGGGTCAGCACTCAGCTGTCACCCCCTAATCACCCATCCTACCCCTTAAGTCACCCCCTCCTTTACCCACTATACTCCAGTCCTCCCCAAACACCCCCTGCATTCCTCTGGCAGCTCCGGTTTCACTCACAGCACCGCAGCCCCATCTGCCCCTCCTTCCTAAACTCTATCCGGAGAGAAAATGTACCCCTGTGAGTAGCACAACACAGTGAGAGCATTGTTTGGAAGCACGATGTGTGTTTATACCCCCCCTGTGTGTGTGTATCTATACAGTTGTGTGTATGAATACATGTTTATCTAAGGGCAGAGCTATCTGTATCACTGTAATAGCAGAGTTTTAACCAGCAGAGATGTGTGAACTGGTCCAGGGTGCAGTCCAGAAACAAAAACTCTACAGACAGTCAAAACAGGGATAACTCTCACAGGTATACTATATCTGTCAACAGGAGTCTTTCATCACCGTAGGTCAGAGGTCACGCTGTTTTCCACTGACTGCAGCTTCCTCTGGGACATGCAAGTGAGTGAGACAGATCATCAGCCATTAGCCTACCTACTGTCCACCAGATTATCTCAAGTTGTACTCAGCAAGTGTGTTTGAGAGGGGCTCAGTGTGGTTACATCATGTCCACACAAGTCTACAAACCTCTTATCCATTATCATGCGTCTTATCATTGCTACCGACTGGCTGAGTCTGCCTCTCTACACCCCAAAAGGGAGAAAGAGAAGGAGGTGAGTATTGCTAACACGTACTTACTTAAATAGAGAACATGTTTAAAGTGTTAACACAAGCGGTGGCTGACACTTGACATTAACATTCACAGAAATAAATCCTGACGCAGAGTAACTGGCAATCTATAAAATGTCCTCTAGCAGTCGGCTTGTTGGCTTGACTGATTATTTATACGTATGCTTGTTTTGCTTTTGAAAACCAGGATTGCAGTTGTATTGTGCAATTTCTGCTTCCTGCTCCAAGCATCACCTGTCATCACTCATAAGAGGAAAAACGTTTGTTTTTTCTGGCCCTGCACCTGCATTGTCTCGCCTGATGGGGGCAGTAGAGGCCGTCCGGGAGGCCACTGGCCATGCACCTAAATCGCAGCAGCCGTGGGGCCCGAGAGGCATCACACAGCCCTCTAACCACCTGACGCACAGAGCATCTTTCTTTTTTCTGAGCGGCCACATTATATCTTTGCCCCCAGGAAATTTTAGGAGGAGGATGAGGGGGTGGAGGCAAACTGCTTTGGACGGAGAAGATAATTGCATGACATCAGTGTCATCGTTAACCAAATGGGGCTGCGCACAATGGGAGGAAATATGCTGTCCAGTGAATGGCTAGTACCGCAAGGCACACCCATGCACACACACGCATATACATACACACATGCACGTATAAAGAACAAAGGAGCCCTGACAGTTGGGTATAACATTCAGGGAATAGATCCCCAACAGACAGACAAAGAATAGTTTTCCCAGTGGAAATTCACCTCTGCAGGTATCAGTTACAGCACTGGGAAAAGCCAGAGTGTATTTCAATTACGGAGAAAACTGTGAAAAGAGATGAGTGGGAGGGGGGGGCAACGAGAAAAAAAAAAACACAGTGGAAGATACAGCAAGGGGGAGGGGTCTTAATTCATACATTGTGGTAGAAAAGTGGCTCCTACTCTGACCTGTGTGTGACGAGTCCCCACAGTCAAGCCTCACATGACAGAAGTTTGTTTTGTTTTTCTAGCTCTTAAGGAGGGGAAAATGAGCCTGCTAATCCCCCTTATACATAGCTAGGCTCTTTGCCTGAGGGATGGATGAATGAGGAAGATGCACAAAGCTCCAGTCTGTTCATGTTTGTATGAATGACATACACAAACTGAGTATAATTTGTACTTAGGTTGTGTGCATGCATAGTTATGTGCACCATCAGGCTCACAATCAAAGCATGCAACCTCAGTGTAGAGTGCAGCTGCAAACCTCTACACAGAACAGTGTGTTAAAATAGTCAGGATACACAACCTCTTTCTGTGCCGTGTTGACCCTGTGGCCCCTAGGATGTGATACAAATAATTTGTGGCACAAGATGAGTTGTTATCCTAAGGATTCCCTTCCCACTGATGTTGTCTTCATTGGCAATGCTCTAGTTTGCTCTGGTTGGTGTCCCCATCTCAAGGGGAGTCTAGTGGTCCGTCTGGCACGCGGCCTATGGAGGCATAATACGCCAAGAAGCAGAATTCTTTCAGATGACCAGAACACACACAAGATGTCTGTTTTCTGCTCGCGATTTGGCTCAGAAAAGATCACCGACAAGCATGAAGCTTCAGTCAACTACAGAGCGAGCTTATTTTGACTCATACTTCAAGAGAAGATCAATATTTGCACAGATCTATGGGAGGGAAAACAATAGTGATCTGGCTTCCACCAACCCTGTCTGTTAATGGTCTGTTTACTGAGACAGACGGGATAATGGTCTGGGTGTTGGCTGCTGGAGAATCAGACAGTGGCCATGCTCTGCTCCGTTTCTGGTATAGTTTCTGCATAAAGTTAGTGGCTAAAATGCTGTGCATAAAGATAGGGCATCCTATGGACACAGACAACTTTGCAAGTCAAATAGCTGGCTTCAAGCCTCCAAGTTTTTATAGCGCCTGCACTCTCTTTTGGCTATGCAAATTTTTAAATCTGTGTTCCCCGTGACTACGGCCAAGCTTTTAGATCTAAGCAATAGAAACACTTGAACAGTGAGTGAAGCGCTGCAATGAAGTCTATAGTTACTGTCTATGCTAGATTTAGCAACGCAAGACATTGGCACGTGCAACGAGTGTGTACTGTGGATGAATGAAGCATATCAGATGTCTGAGGGACCAGGTTCAGCTGTAGGTCTTGGTTATGGTGGTAACCTGGAAGTATTTGTGACGATATGGTTTGAGGGAAAACCATATTGTTGTGGGAGAACAAAATAAACAATGTTCAAAAAGCTGGGATTTTTGAAAACATATCTTTTAATTGACTGAATGAGGACAAAATGTGTGGCCTAAGACATAATCTAAAAGTTGTAAAAGTAGATCAAAGACAACTACTCTTGAAAGAGTTCATGTGAGGTCATGCTAACCGGCGCCTCATTCTCCAGCTCATAACTTAAGCATCAAAGCTGTGTTTGTGAGAGTGCATAACTATTTGTGGCCCAGAATACAAGCCCATCTCTCTAAGGTGCCATCATTCTCCCCTTGTCAGTTCCAGCACTCTGACATCCTGGTGCAGTGCCTCAGGTCTCTTGTGGTCAGTGACCTCTGACCCGTCCCCTAGATCCTCCAGACCCTTCAGGCCCATCAGATGGATGTGTGCCTTGCAGGGATCAGAGAACCTGGGGTACATGGAAAAGCTATTCAAGGCAATTACAAGAAATTCCTTTTATTAGCCATCCTCTACCTATTGAAGTAAAACAGGAATATTGTCAGAAGACTTATATTTTCATTATAGAGTGAGCAGGAGAATAAAAGAATGACAGGAGTGGATTCAAATATCACATTTAGTGTTGCTTCAAACTCTCAGAGCCAAAACCAGGGTCACAGATGGTGCTGCTTTCAAACGAGACCCAAGCTAGAAACATGGAGACTTCAGGCTTGGAGTAAGGTCAATCAGACGTAGGCTACAAACTCACTGCGGGGACTTGAGGACTGTGATATTACTGCCAACTATCCTAGATACCGCCCTCCCACTAAAGCACTTAACATGCAGCATAAATAAGCACGCAAACAAACAAACAGACATATGCACACACAGTCTGAGAAAAGCATCCAGGCATTAAAGGATGGATGGAAAGCTAAAGAACACAGGCAGGAGGAGAGCATCACTCAGAGACCCATTAACCTCTGGCTCCCAACCAGAACAGCGAGGAGGCGTCTTTTAAGCACATGTTAAACATAGCAAGTCTACGAGTGTGTGCACAAGTGATCTATGTATTAGTTTTGTGTCCATAAAAACATTGATTAGCTTCAAATCAAGACTTGCAGGCAGTTTTGAGGGGAGAAAATGATTGGTTTATCCTCTGTGTTTATGAATGTAAGTCAAAGCAAACTACCCACGGCTTTTTAACCCCTCAGATAGTGACTTAGTGAGAGAAAGTGCTCTCAGGACTATTTCCTTGTGCATAGAAGCACATCCCCAGGAGAGAAGCTCCAGACTAAACACTCATTCATTCAGCTGCTCCCCTTCACCCCACCGACAAGAGACGGATGTCTGACAAGCACTTACAACAGAAAACTTCACTTTTTCCACCAATTATAGAAAGCAATGTGGAGAGGAGGAGGAAAAGGCAAAAACTTCAAAATATTATACACACTGGCATTCCCCGAAGTATACAGAGCAACTTCTGTCAAAAAGAGATGGGCTAATTTCAGGGCAACCTGTGCCAACACAAACAACTGCCCTGGCTAGCTATCATTGTCAGCACTTGAGGTTTCAGTTGAATTTTTTAACGCTCCACAGACAATTTCTCTTTCCCCCTTATTTTCCCCCCATATGATTTGTCCTTGTCCAAGATCCTGGTCGGTCTTTCATCGCCAACACAGTCAGAGCTCTAAAGTATTTCTGGTAAGGAGCGCGCTCCAATCCAGATGTTAATCTACACACTCAAACAAATGTAAAACTAGTTTTTTTTCAGGTCACCAGCATATGTCTACAAGCACCCCTCCACTTGAACAGATATACAGTAGATATTTAATGTAAAGCAGCCATGACTTTCAGGTTCTGCCCATCAGCTGGATCTGGGGGACTAACAGCTACTGCTATACCAGGAGTCGGCAACCCGCGGCTCTAGAGCCGCATGCGGCTCTTTAGCGCCACCCTAGTGGCCCTAGCTTTTTCAAAAATGTTTCACCTTTTTTTCCTTTTTTTTCCCCTTTTTCTTCCTTTTTTTCCTCTTTCTTTTTTCTTTTTTTCCTTTTTTTCTTTCTTTTCTTGTTTTATTTTTGCTTTTTTCTTCTTTTTTTCCCTTTTTTCTTCTTTTTTTCTTCCTTTTTTCTCTTTCTTTGTCTTTATTTTCTTTTTTTCTTTCTTTTTCTTCTTTCTTTCCTTTTTTTCCTCTTTTTTTCTTCCTTTTTTCCTTTCCTTTTTAATCTCGACATTTCGGCTTTTTTCTCGACATTTTGACTTTTTTCTCAACATTTCGACTTTTTTCTCAACATTTTAACTTTTTTCTCGAGATTGTACTTCAACATTAATCTCCACATTTTGACTTTTTTTTTCGACATTTCTCCTTTCACCATTTGTCTTAATTCTAAGGTTTATACAAGACCTTTCATTTTTTTGCGGCTCCAAACATATTCGTTTTTTGTGTTTTTGGTCCAATATGGCTCTTTCAACATTTTGGGTTGCCGACCCCTGTGCTATACTCTCTAGTATAGTGTGCTGTGTGCTGGGATTCATATAACAGTCGTGAATGTAAACATAATTTGTTTCTGTTTGTGTCTCCAAAGCAGTATTTACTTCTCTTTTGATTTTGTTTATTAAAAGATTGTTGCTGTTCAACATAAAAGCAAAGAGCCATGACAAGACATTTGGAAAACAGCCTTGTAGTGTTACATTTGCAGTGTACTCGTAAATCCTATGGCTCACGCACACGTTTGAGCGTGTGACAGTCAATGAGATAGGCAGTACCATAAAGCTCTAGCAGAAACCTCACACACAGACGGGGTCATATCCTCCATGGCAAATCATACACACCTTTGCACATAAGGAGAACCTTCGGGGACATACGTGTGTCAAAGTAGTATAAGTTGAGGTGAAAGCTGAATGAGCATTTTTGGAGGCCCCCGTAGCCAGCATATGCTGCTTTAACTGTGTTCCACTACCGAGGCAGATGTCTTTAATATAAGAGCTCAGCTTAGCCCATATTTATTCAGGTACAGCTGAAAGAGAGGGAGAGACAGTGTAGGAGGCGTGGTTCTTCTTTTTCCTGGCAGCAGTGCAGCGCTCCTGCGGTTTAGTTTTGGGGGGCAAAGGGACAAGGCAGAAAAGACACAGCCGCTAAGACAGAGAGAGAGAGAGAGAGGGATGAAAAAGAAAAGAACAAGTTGACTAAAAAAACATGGCTCCAGTCAGTCCTGTGTTGACTGAACGTCCTGTGCAATGGACAAGTCCCAGAGGCCGTGGGGCCACCAGGGAGGGATGTATGAGCTTAACGCTCCGGTCTCACTTGATGCCTGCATCCAAGACAAATCACCAGTGGTGCTGCTGTCACTGTGGGCCTTGACCAAGACAAACAGCCATGTCTTAAAATAAGTACTTGCCCCCTCGCAGCCCATTCCACCTCATCCACGCTCAGGCACATTCATATCTCCTCAAAAGTTCAAGCATATTCCCTTCACAGGTCAAAGGAGGGGAGCTGTAGTCCACGCAGGGGACTCACTTTTCACTCTGCGAACACTGTCCGCACTCTCCCTCCTGTGCACACGCGCTTGTGAATATTTACATACATCACATATGCTCCGCTGAAACCAAAACGCTGTAACTGCAATAACAAAGGTGAGTATGAGTGCGTATGACATAAACCACAGCAGACGGAAGGGAAGTCTACGTGCAAGGTTGATCGCCTATGTATTTTCTCAAAACTTCAAACTTAGCTGAAATACAAACTGCCAACTATGCAGAAGTGTCAGCAATATTCTTTGCTTTTACTTAACGGCACAATGCATCTTGGGACTTGTGGTTTGTCTGAACTAGCCTTTCTGTGTCGCTGCCTGCAGCCTGCACCAAAGGGATTGGTGTTCCTCACTGAACAGAGCCTCATTTATCTCTGGCAGAGTCCTTCCTCTCCAGCAGCGGTCCTCCTGGACCCCTGAACTGCTGACACCGGGGGCCTCTCCGCTTTCTCCCTCCTCTGAACTCCAGCATGCAGCAAAAAATTGTGCGATGCGTTACATCTGCATAATGATTAGCCTGGCCAAAAGAAGAAGTAGGGCCTCAGCACTTCACTGAATAGATAATGGAAATCAGTACCAGTAATTCAGCTTAAACTTGCCTGAAATGTTTCACCTTAAGCAGATGATTTTCAGGGTAATTAAATAAATGTAATTGTTCAACCAACAAAGATAGCAACATCTATGGTAAAGATAAAGTGCAACCCATTGAGAGAACCCTTGTCCTAGGGCTGGGCGATATATCGAGATTTTAATATATATTGATATATTTTCAAACACGATATGGTAAGAGAATATATCGTTTATATTGATTTAAAAAAAAAAAAAAAAAAATTTAACTTTTTTTTTTTTTTTAAACATTTTTTTTTCTTTATGATTTTGATATAGCTTATTTTGGGAAAAATTGACTTGAATGTTTTATTTGAGATTTGCACAAATGTTTTGTTATTTGCACAACTGTCAACCTCAGTGGAAAAGTCTGCCTGTTACTGTCTATATTGTATTAATTGCACAGTGTATTTTAATTTAATTGTTATGCTGGAAAGGGATATTTGTTTTATTTTATTCAAGAAGCATTTTTATTCTATATATGCAGGCAGTTTATTTTTATTTCATTTGTTTTATACATTTTGATATTGTGCAGACCTCTGTTAATAAAGGTACCTGTGTGACATTTGGCACGAGGCTTTGTATTAAAACTGACTGTTTTTTTTAAGGTTTGCCTCAGAAAAAAATTAAGCTAACAGAGATGCTATGCTATAATGCTTTGGGGGAAACCCCAATTAAGGCACAGAAAAAATATCGAGATATATATCGAGTATCGCCATTCAGCTAGAAAATATCGAGATATGACTTTTGGTCCATATCGCCCAGCCCTACCTTGTCCTAAACATGCTGATTTTATTTTCAAATATGCATATCGTAGCCAAATGAAGGTCACAGTCAGGGTGAAGCAGACCTCAAAGTCAATGAGCTTGCTGAAAAAAAGCAAATGACCCCGTTTTGCCTCTGTCACCTAATAAAAGCAGGCATTTCTCAGTGTGTGGGCAGTCTACACTGCCAGCCGGTTGAAGTGCAGACGGCTGGGCGCTGGATTGTCTGATGGATAGCTTACACTCAGTAAGGACTGGACCAATGGCGTCGTGGATTGATTGGCCCAAAGGGGCCGTCGGGGAAAGCACTTCCTGCGTGTGTTAATGGACGCTCCTGCAGATGCACTGTGGCGGCCTGTGGATGGTTGTTACTACCTCTCTCTCTCTCCCTCCCAGACCTCCTCCCGTATATTTTGCTTTCAATCTCTCAGTTAATCAGAAGCGAGTCAAGTGAAACAAGCCAGGCCTCTCAAGGAGTGTAATTTCCTAGCAGGTCTTCAACAATACACCCAAAACAAGACTTCTCCAAACTCCACAATTCCAAACATAGCTTCTTTTTTTTTTATTTCCATGAAATTATTTAATTTAGAATGTATTTGTTGATCAGAAGATCTGAAGAACACGAAAAGTTTCATGTTTTCAGCGTGCCTGGGCCTGAAATTTGTCATTTAGTGGTTGTTTTTTTCAGATTTGAGGAGTAATTTGATATGAATATTCCAGCTTCAATAGCTTTGTTTTCACCCGTCAGCTAAACCCACAACTTTTAACCCCTCTGTATTTTCTGTATTTTGGATGTGGCAAGTCTAAACTATTTTGACCACCAGAAGTGAATGCCTAATCCAAACCTGACCATAACATTAAAACCAAGTCGTAAGTGTCAAAATAACTTAGGACACTGAAAGCGGTGCCAAAGAGCCCCAATCAGTTTTTCGGCCCCCATCCTAAATAAATAAATGTTCATTACTTTCTGTAAAGGAGATATTCTTACTGCCCCAGCCCACTCCAGAGCCGGAGAAGGAAGACGTTGTCTGTGAATTAAAACAATATTATGGGCACGCTCATAATTAGGAGGAACCTTATTTGAAGGAAGAGCTGCAGCAGCAGAGTAATCGACTGCAGTCGGTTCAGAAGCTGACAGAATGAAAAATAAGCAACACGACAGAACGTGACTGGGAAAGAATAAAGTTAAGGCTTTTTGTTACTTCTGATGTCATGCAAACAAAAAGGACTTGAAGGAAACTCTGTAAAGGAAACTAAAATGAGCCGGCCATGGCTGAACAGATTATATGTAAACGAGATTGAATAAATAAATTTGTACCCAAATCTGCCCAGCTGCTCCAGGTCAGGCACCGGGGGTCCATAGGTTTCAATGTGAATGGGTTGGTACTGGTACAGAACCTCCTCTATCTTGGGCAAAGGCTGGAGAGACACAGTCTGGCGCTGAAAAAAAACAGCAAAACACACAACAGAGTCAAGTTTTCAACACAGACTATTATTATTAGTGATCCAGTTTAGTACAACACTGGAGGGAGAACATAAAAACGGCTTAATGTCAATCAAACAGCAGAAATTGCAGAATCCAGTTCTTGACAGACTGGTGTGGAAATTCTCTCAACATTTTCACTTTCCCCTCTCACTGTTGGTTTGGTGGGGAAATTTGAACTAAGACAATGACTGAGCACATTTTAGTGGTCACATTTCCATTTGCAACTGCAAAACTATTCAGCATGAAACTCTTAACAAGAAGAAAAGAATGCAATCATTATCTAAATGTCCTCAACTTACAGTAATCAGAGCACCCATTTGTCTACTGACATTAAACCTACAATACTCCTATACAAATAAACAAATAATGATTGTCGTGCAGGTAAAATCTACAGGTAAAACCTGCAAAACACTCCAGTATTGTCAACGATAAGACAAGGTATTGTCACTGAAAACTGTAGCTTGCTCTTAAAAAAACATTGTTAATATCTCAAAGCTAGAATTTCAGGAAGGCTAATCCATTTCCTAATTTTCTGGACCGTGGTGATCGGCTGGGAAATACGAGACTTCTCAAGAACGCTGTGGAACTGTTCGATTTGGGGCTCTGCCATCAAAGGGGAATTTCCACACAGCGTCAGACGGCTATGCTTTCTTCAACATTAAAGCAAAGAGACTCAAAAGACAAGCCAGGGTCATGAAACAAATCTGGTATTAAAAAAGAAGATGTTTAAACAAGCATGGACTATTTTAGAGAGAAGCACCGGAACCCGGGGACAAAGGGAAGATAAAGAGATGAGAGAAAGCCAAGAAGAAAGGTAGTGGGGGGAGAATAAACAACAGAACACAGAG
This sequence comes from Cololabis saira, assembly GCF_033807715.1. Lineage (NCBI taxonomy): Eukaryota > Metazoa > Chordata > Actinopteri > Beloniformes > Belonidae > Cololabis > Cololabis saira. Next base: position 22,447,967 of record NC_084602.1, read on the forward strand.
GGGAGTCGATGAAAACCAAACTAAACAAGTAACATGTGCCCCGTGGCCACAGACTGCCCTGCCTGCTCTCACACATGCTTCGGCCTACACAACTACACACATACTCTCACACAAACACGGAAATAAAGCAACAGAAACCAAGCTGGAAGTACGAAAAGCCTCAAAGGGATTCAACTTGACATGGCAATAGAATTAGTTCCCTTGGTACGAAACAAAAAATAAAAAAATAAAGCTAAAGATTTTGTTGTCCATGCAAGCATGTAAGATAGTTTAACAAATACAAATGCAGACTAAGCCACATAACTTATACACTACGCATTATCAATACAGCATTACATGTAACATACTCAAGGAGTTACTTTTCAAATAAATGCTCAGATTTATATATACACCCTGGGGTTTCCTTTTCTAGCCAGTAGGTCAAGGCAATATGAGCAGCATGTATTGTTAAACATCTGGACTTTGTCTATCCTCAGAGATCACTGTTCAACAGCGCTCAAGAGGTTTAGGCCGTTCTAGGCCAATGCTGCAAACCACTGACTTACCAAAGTATCAGGGTGTGTCGGGGAATCCACTTATTACATTAGCGAGAAGGACATGTCATTTCTAAAGTTGAAGGTTCTTGGTTGTTGTCTTGTTTTTTTATGTAATTCATCATTTGACCCAAGTTCTAAAAACAACTCTCAAATATCTTAACAGATCAAGTCTGAACCTGTTGTTTTCCAGCGCTGGTTTTATGTCGGTGCAGGCAGAGACTGCAAGCAGAGATAGTGTAGTAGTATAGTATCAGGAATAGATTCATGTGTTTTTCCACTGAAGAAATAATGAAAGTTGAATGTCTGCTCTCAATGTGTCTTTTGGCTGCATACTGTGGTACTGTCAGTGGAATAACTGGTTCTTTTCTCTTACATAATCAATCCATTTGTATAAGATAAACAAAATTACACCACTCGCATCAAACCTATGGATATAGGAAATGATTCATGTTGACATGTGATCATTTATTTTAGATGAACTATGAAGAAAAGACAAAATTTGATACAAAAGATGTGGTTATTATAAGCTAAACCAGTTCTTCTTTCACTATTTTTAAATCATGGTTTCAATCTTTTAGGTAGGCTTTTAAACTTTCCTTTTAGAAATACATCTCTACAGTTTTCGATCAACCTTTAGTAATCCTGAGGTGCCACTGAACATTTAGCCAATCCCATCCATTCATCCAACAACAAAGAAACCCACCAAAGACGAATGAAATCCAGACCAGCAAACCCAGGTCTAGTCACTTTTCCTTTCTTTCACACTTCTCCCATCTCTCCATCTATCTTCTTCCAGACTTCCAGCACTGTTCGACTCCCCCACTGCACCAAGATGCACTGGAGCATAAGGGTGGAGGGAGAAGTAAAAGAAAAAATGCATACAATGGCTGAACTGTATAAAGAGGCATTGGCAAATTGGGAGTTGCAGACAGCTGAAGTTCAGTAAATCAGATTTTAAGTGACAAGTTGAAGAGACCCCAACCCAGCGTTGAAATATTTGCTTTTGCATTCCTCTGCAAGGGCACCTTGAAAACTGGCATGAGAAAATGCACACACATACGTATGCATGTGCAGCTCTGAGTACATTTACAAAAATGTGTCAAAATGTGTGTGGAACATCTGAGGTCTTTTGAGAAAAGTCAAGCTGACTCCATAAACTCAGAACGTGTGCCCTCTCAGAACTGTCCTCTGCTACATCTAATAATACTTCTGAAGCTTTCAATCACAGACTCATCACCTCCTATTAAAAGCCTGTGTGAATTACGGCATATGAATGTTGTTTTCAGAATGCTACGGAGAAAGTAAGCAACAGAAGGGTAGAGAGGGGGGAACCCCGGCCAGGCCCTGCAGTGCAGAAATGGCTAAGGGACTAGGGGCCACTGGAACAACACAGCTGAAAGAGCCAATGAAAACATCTGCTTCTATCATCATGAAGGCCCATCCTTCTACCTACACAACAGTGTGTATATTGTCAGTTTGGGTATGTAACTGGTATTTAAACTGTTACAATGCCCTTGTGGCACTAAAGAAATACTCTGGGGGCCATCAGTCTCAATAAAACTGCAGGGGAGTATGATTTGAGGAAATCACTATCGCGCCAATGGGATTTTTCCTGCATTTGTGCCTCTACCTCAAATAGGCCGTCAAGATTTTCTGGTATTGCCAGCATCAGTTCAAATAAAGTGGCAGATTTAAAGTTTCAGGTGAAGAAGTTGTAGGTGAAGAAAGGGAGCAGATCAGCTTGTAATGCTACTCTTTTATAATCCTGCGTTCAGTCCTCCTAGTTCAATGGAAAGCACATCTGAGTGACGTGGCAGACATTCATGCAACTTTTATGGGACAGGTCTTATAAAAGTCGCATTACTTTCAGGCTACAAGAGGTCTGTTCCTAAGGCATAGCAATGGCTGTACCAAACTTTACATAAAAACATTTAGAGGTGACCAGATCTGTGGCTACGTGCTCATGGATTTTGTACACATTTAGATGGCAAGCCTGTAAACGTGGCATACTTGACAAGCCTAAATCCATCAATCTCACAAATGTATTTAAGCTGTCTTATTTTATTGTCTGCCAGTAGGAATGGGTGATATTTTACCGTTCACGATATACCGTCCAAAAAATTCCCCACGGTAAGAATTTGTCATCTCGCGGTAAAAACGATAAATTCCTGTTGATGACGTTTTTGTGTAAAACCGGATTTATTGTTCTGCGTTAAATCGACGCACATCGTACGTGAAGGAAGGAAGGAAGGAAGTGAGCCAGAAAGAAAGAAAGAAATGAGCCAGAAAGAAAGAAAGAAAGAAAGAAAGAAAGACAGAAAGAAAGAAAAATTCCCATTGATGACGTTTAGTATCATTTAGTATCTTTTAGAGCAGTGTTTTGGCTCCAAAGACTGAAGGTGGTGATAGATTTATAGTTAAAAAAGTGGAGTTGAATTGGTATTTTTTTTATCGTCATTTTTATCGTTATCGGGATAAATGCCAGAAATTATCGTGATACATTTTTTAGTCCATACCGCCCATCCCTATCTGCCAGTGACCAACAAAAGCTCGCATCATCATGTGCGTATTCATGGTTTTATGTCGTAGTGTTAGATCCAGTTAAAATGAAAAACTACAACTCCAAAATTTGAGTTTTTGATATAAACATTGAACTGCTTAGAAATGGACAGGATGAAATCCTGTTGATCTAAAAGGGGAAAAGTCCTATCCAGCATTTAAATGGCAAATTTGGGTTACCACTCATAACACACAGCATAAACATTTCTCAGCTTAGCAGGAAACATCAGTTTTATAAACAGAAACCTCTCCATCACCAAAATCCAGGGACATCCCCTTCACTAACCGACTAAGTGATAATGAGAAGGCGGAACAGTGTGGCATTGTATAGGAGTTAATTATGATCAGCTCGGTTCACAGGGTGGGTAGTGCCTTCCAGTTCTCAGATCTCACTTCCTTGTTCATCCCTGGCATCGCCAGTGCTTCTGTATGGATAAAGAGCTTTGAGCCGTTTGCTGGCACACTGAGCAGCAAGTAGCAAGTGTAAAAACGACTGCCTCCCTATGCCTTACAGGTTTAAATATAACTGCCTGCCTAGTAGCAGCTGCCCCAATGCAAAGCCCCTAAAGCTGACAACTCCTTTTTCCGCTGGGCCGGCCTGCCAGCGGGCAAGGTTTGCCGAGGCCAACCTAGACATGGTCAAGCCGAGCCAGGGGCAGAATTGTGAATGCCCACATGTGTTGGTGCCAATCAGGGCTCACAGTTCTCCTAATCCCTTAGAGGTAACCCCCTCTCTCCGAACCTCCTGCAGCCATCAACCCGCAAAAGAACTGAAAAGGACAGGGCTAAAGGGCAAAGTGACATGTCATCAAATCCACCAGCTTTGTGTTTTTTGTTGTATTGAGTGTCTTTTTTAAGAGTAAAAATACAGTTACAAACTGTGTCTGTTATTTTACTTCTCAGGAACAAAAACATTGAGAAAGAGTCAGTGGGGATTGCTGTGAACATACAGCAACACATTCTCAGGAAAAACAGGTTAGGCCAGTCTGTCAGAGTATAGCAGAGTAAAGCAGAGCTTGCCATGCAAGTGCATCCATCGACCACAGGTCACTTTAGAGGTCTTGACCAAGTGAATAACGCCTGGCAAAACAAGCTCACAGCATGTGAGGGGTGGGCTAGTTTTTATGTTTATTATAGCAGTCAAATTCCACTGCCTTAGTGTAGCGATGGACTCATGCCAGACAGAACCCAAGGATATTTCAGCCAGTTACACATCAGTGTTTAAGGGTACATTTTCCACCCACATTTAGCTGATTGTGTGTGTGAGTGAATTGCATTCCTGCATTCATTACACCAGCAGTGTCAGGTATGTCAGCTGCTCTGTTGCCTGTGAGGAGCAGACAGGGCCACGGCGGCACGAGAACCCGGGACCTTTCATTTAAGATGACGCTGAAAGCTGCCAAAAGGCAGAAAGATTCCCCATCGGTCAACCGCTTTCAGGAATGGGACACTGTAGCACCTGTGAACGATCCCCAACTGCAGAAACACACTCTAGAAAAGAAAACATAATGTACTACTATAACACAAACAAAGCCAACGTTGACCCTGACACTCTTACTTGGAAGCTTTAAGCAGGCTTAAATGAAATGTCAATTATCCTCATTTAAAATGTATTCCTTGATCAAAACAAGTCCAAAGTATGGAAAATGTTGTCATCATGAACAGCTCAGAGGCTGGTCTTGTGTCAGACAACGACAAGCAACCTGTTTAAACATTGAATCGTTGCCTCCCTCCCACACAGTGTGTCTCTTTTGATATCAGCGGACATCTATTTCAAAAAGACAATTTATTCTTCAAAGGATGTGTACTCAGACTGTGTGGGGGGTGGAGAGTGTATTTGTGTGTGTGTGTATTTGTGTGTGTGTGCTCGTGCATCTACACATGTGTGTCTGGGTTCAATAGAGTAGCTACAAAGTGAGGGATTAGTGAGTGATTCCAGACCATTCCCGAGGCAAGACCAGACCCATCCCACCGACATCACACCTGGACTAAGACAACTTTCCTGCAGGATTGTCTAACTTCCTCAACAGTCCATTCAACATTTATGTGAACACACAGCTGTGTGTTCACATAAAATGGGTGGCTGTGGCTCAGAAGGTAGAGCATTTGTCTACCAGTCTGAAAGCTGGTGGTTTGATTCCCTTTGCCCTTTGAACAAGAACCTACACCCAACTTGTAGCCTAAAAGTGCTTTGAGCAATCAAGAAAACCAGAAAAGCCCCATATAAACAGTCAATTTGCAGCTAAGGATATAACAGTTAAAAAGGGAGATCCCTTCATCGATTTTGAGAAAATCATCCTAATGGCTGACAAGTCCCATTTCATTTTCCAAGCACACAACAAATGTATGGAAGCAACATAAGATCCCTCTTTAAAATTAAGAAGTTGGGGATTAATTGGCATCTTCATGTTCAATGGACTAAATGTCCCCAACACAGGTAGAAATATCATTCCAGAGTGCTCACCTTGGCTGGGGGTGGAGCAGCTGGCTTCAAATCAATCGTAGTAAGATGAGGTGAGGCAAAAGCCAGAGAGGATGTGGGTTAGGGGAGTGAGGTTTGCCACAAATTCCTCCTCTTTATCAAAGCAGTCACTTTCAGTACACCTATTTTCAACTTGCACAACATTCAGATTAAAAGGCAAAGGTAAAAAAAACTAACTGGGATTCAAGTAGTGCACAAGAGATGCAAAAAAAAAAAAAAAAAAAGTTATTTTTTTTTTTTTTTCAGAAGTCAAAAAGGATATAAAAAAATTACATATTTGCATAAAATTGTTGCTAAAGATATAAGCACCAATTGGTTTTGATACAAAAGGAATATCTACAAACTGAAGCCTTGCTTGCAGGAAAAAAAAGACCACAACCTTGCAGATAAATGAATTCCAGCAATCTGCAAGAATCTACCGCTCTGTGTTGAAACCACACCAAGTCAAACAGAAGTCATTCTAATGGACTCTGATGTGAAGGGAAATCCAAACCCACACGTTCCCCTGACTCAAGTCTCTCAGTCCAACAGAGCAGATGCTTGGTGAGAGCGCTGCTCCACCAAAAGTAGCTCAAATGGGCAGATGAAGAGAAACTGGAAGAAAGAAGCGAGGAAAAACAGCCACAGATGAGGCCAAGAGCAACATAATTATGACGTTTCTCTCTCCATCAGCAACTTTAACTTCACATTATACATCAAGTGGGTGAGAGTCCAAGCACTTTATTCTTCATCTGGAAGATTCACTGCTATCTGAATTGTTGTGTATGAAGCAGTGGTAATGTAAAAACCTAGGCTTTAGGTGAAAATGAAGATCTTTCTCCCATGCACCACTGAACTGCAGGAAGACAAGCATACCTCATGAGGGTTACTGTGGAAGAGGTGGGGCTGATGACACAGCCTATCTCATCACAGTAAAATGAAAATAAACGACTGAAAACCTGAACGACAGCCAAGTTGAAGGTCTCTCCAGACACGGTGTGCATAGGGCTGCAAACTCGGAGCAGCCAAAGCCCTGAGCCCCCATGCTGCGTCTCTGTGGGTCCCACTAGTCACACAGAGGAATGTGATGACATGACTGTAGGGGTCAAGTCCTATTTCCAAACTGAAGAAGCACCAGACACGGACAAAGATCATCTGTTTGAAAGCCTGAGCCGTTTCACACTTTACTGTCAACAAGCACTTCATGACAAGATTAAATTAGAACTAAAATTAAAAGCAGAACATTAGCTTTTCAAATCCACCTCATCACCGGGGGACAAACAAATACAACTGTGTTACCTTGAGCTGCAGTTCACGTTGAGGGTTTTGTCAGAATAAATGTCAAAACGTCTATGATGTTTCTAGGATCGCATAAAATCTTCACTGATCATTCTCAAATGAACATATCTCAAACCAGTCTAGTTTTAATGGAAAAAATATATATTAGAAAATAGTCTGCAGCAGCGACTATAACATGCATGCAGCATTATTGGATGGGCATTTACATAGTGTTGTTACATTTTCTTTTAATTTTATTAAACTGCCGACAGTAGGAACCTAAGATCTTTCAAGTTTTTTTTACTCATCAAATTGTTCATTTAGAGTCATTCTTGCATTTTCAGACCTTTCCAAAAACGGTGGGCTTGTAAAGCATTTACTGTTTCATAAAGTTGTCATTTGTTCTTACGACATTTAAAAAACATTGTGTCCTTGAATAAACTAAGTGATTAAACATTTCAAGAGTCACTTTGGTTCAGCTTAACTTAACTTTGTTCCAACTTAACAGCATTTTTCCAACTACTTGTTAAAAAAAATGCATGACAGTCTGTAGAAATATTTTGCTCTAAAATCCCAATTTATGTTTCTTTTAATGTTGCCATTACAAAAGGTATAATTGACCAGTGCCAAGAGCACTGATACAAGTGATCTTTGTCACAGACACCTACTACTACTACTGTCATTTAGCGGACGCTTCTATCCAAAGCGACTTACATCTGAAAGAACAAGACAAGCTAGAAATCACAAAGGAAGGTCCAGCTGGATAAGTACTGGTCAGACTGCTAAGAGTCCAGTTGGAAACAGGCGCTGCCATGCTAATGTAAGGGTTATTTTCTGTTTTCCCTTCCCACCCAAAACAACAGTCCCTTTATACTGGAAAACTACATCTTAAAAGACATCATCATAAGATCATCTTGTCATAAGTGCATGCAGCTTTCTCCCAGTAATGAGTCATGCAAAAGCTGTATAAAACTCCTAACTCATTCTGATGAGCAAAGAAGTTTATTGGATGCAGAAGTGCTCCTTAAAGAGCTGAGTCTTTAGTTTGCTCTTAAAAGTAGATACTGACCCTGCAGATCGGACAGAGTTTGGTAGGTCGTTCCACCAACGGGGAACAATGGAGGAGAAGAGTCTGGCTACTGATTTCATGCCACGTTGTGGTGGAAGCACCAGGCATCTTTCACTGGCGGAGCTTTGGAGAGGGAGTGTAGCTCTGGATGAAGGAGTGAAGGTAGGCAGGAGCCCTATGGGTAATTGTTTGGTAGCCAGAAGCAGAGCTTTGAAATTGATGCGCGCTGCAACTGGAAGCTAGTGCAGAGAGATTAGCAGCGGAGTGACATGAGCTCTCTTGGGCTGTTGGAAGACCAAATGTGCTGCTGGATTCTGGATCATCTGTAGAGGTTTAACTGAGCATGCAGGAAGGCCGACCGACAAGGAATTACAGTAGTCAATGCATGACATGACCAGAGCCTGAACCAAGAGCTGTGTCGTATGTTCTGTCAGGTAGAGTCTGATTTTCCTGATGTTGTAAAGAGCAAATCGGCAAGACCGGGAGGCAGAGGCAACATGGTTCTTAAACGTCAGCTAGCTGTCTAACATGACACCAAGATTCTTGGCAGAAGACGTGGGCACAAGTGTGATGGAATCCAACTGCACACTTATCTGTGGAGGTAAGGAATGGCTGGCTTGACATAAAATAAGCTCCGTCTTGGACAGATATGGCTGTCTTTCATCCATGCAGAGATATCAGAAAGACAGGCTGATATTCGTATTGAAACGGCGGCGTGGTCAGGTGGGAAGGAAAGGAAAAGCTGTGTGTCATCGGCATAGCAGTGGTAGGAGAAGCCATGAGAGCTGATGATTTCACCTAGTGAAGTGGTGTATAGTGAAAAGAGAAGAGGGCCAAGCACCGATCCCTGTGGCACCCCTGTTGCCAGTAGGCCTGTGTTGAAAAAAATCGATTTCCCAATTCTAAATCGATTCTCTTATTAATTCCTAAAAATCGATTCATATGTCTAAAGATCGATTTTTTTTTTTTTTTAATTTTAGTTTTTTTTTTTTTTTTTTTTTTTAATTTGTTTATGTATTTTTTTTTTTCATCATTACATTACAACTTTTGGTTATTTTTTTGTTTATCCCCAAAAAAGGAATGTTTTGTTGGACACGAGAATAACTGGTGCCATGTTTTTGCCTTTAAATATGTTTAAAGGTATGAAAACATTAAAGTGTTAGGTTATAATTGCATACATTGTCTATATTTCATTACTTTATATACTGTATTGGGGTTACATTTGCAGAAAATGATAAAAACCAAATGCTCAAAAATTAAAAACCAAAATAGACCGAAAATGGAACAAATAAAAACGGATTGTGGGAAAAAATAAAACCGATTTCATCCGTCTCTGTTTGCTGCCCTGGATCTGTTTGGTAATTCTGACGCACACGATGTTTCTGAAAGCAGTTCTATCAGCATTCTGGGAGCTGATTGGTCCTTACAGCATCATTAGCTGCCAATACTTGCTGTTGAATCTCAATATAATACTAGTAGTAATATTTTGCATAACTACAGTCATATAATTCATGCAACAGCTCAAAAAACAGTTTTAATAACACTAACCCAAATCAATATCGGAATCGAATCTTGATAATCGATTCTGAATCTTAAGAATCGGAATCGAATCGATTCTTTACATTTGAATCGATCCCCAGCCCTAGTTGCCAGCTCATGCAATCTGAACACTCGTCCTTGCCATGATACTCTGAAGGATCTTCCTGTGACTTAAGACTTATGAACCATAAGAGGACAGATCCTGAAATGCCAAGCTTTGAGAGTGTAGAGAGGAGGATGTGGTGGTTGACCGTGTCAAAGGATAGACAGGTCAAGCGGGTCAAGCAGTATGAGGACTGAGGATAGACCAGCAGATCTGGCAGCCTGTAGTGACTCAGTAACTGACAGAAGAGCAGTTTCAGTTGAGTGACCCTGCCTAAAGCCTGACTGAAGAAACTGTGAGACCTGACTGAAGATGGCTCGGTCTAGAATTTTAGACATGAAGCAGCAAGACTAGCTGCTAGTTTTCAACCTAAGCAGGGTTGAATGTGGGTTTTTTCAGCAGTTGGGTGACCCAAGCTTGCTTGAAGGCAGGAGGGGGAGACGCCATATTTAAGAGAGGACAAAGAAGAGAGGAAGAGTGGGGTGCTCCTTAGTGGGTTTTGGTAATTTTTTGGTGGGGCATGCCACCATTTTTTTTTCTAGAAACTGATATCACTGACACAATTTATTAGTCTTTTCTAAATGTTGCCACATGCAGAAATGTTGACTACACTTTTGGACTAAGATAGGACTTTTTTTAATTATTAGTACATTTTTAAGTGACATTTATGAATATGCTCTATACTGAAGAGCTTGACCAAGCATTTTCACAGTAAACTCTTTTATATCAGCTATTGATAAATAACTTTTCTTTTTGATGCACTGAGATCAAAGACGTTAAACTTAGACTTGGCCTTTATTTGCTGAAATTCCTACAACACCTTGAATAACAATACATAATATAATATGTTTACTTTGCATAATAAGAAAATCCCATGCAAAGTGGAAGAAGAATATGCAAATGTCTTCGAGTATGTCCGTGTGAAATATCATTTTACGATTCTTTTTTCCATTAAAATGTGGTAAAACTGGAGATTCTCTGCACGCCTTTTCTCGTCAAAGCCACAGCTTTTCCTGGCAACTGCTTTTGTACCACACCTTCCTTATAAACACCTGATGGCATCATCAATAACACGATTTAAAAAAAAATTATCACCAGCTCCAAAAGGCCCTTTTCTCAACTTTACGAGTGTGTGTTGCAGGTCTAAAATGCTAACATACAGTATATATATGTATATATATATATATATATATATATATATATATATATATATATATATATATATATATATTCAGATTCAATTACATTGACGAGACAAAACATAATATACAGTATCTTGAGTTCATAATATCTGCAAAGACATCACAGTCAAGGTAAATGTAAGAATAATTTGGACCCTTATCTCCTGAAAACTGCAGCTGATTTTATTGCTGAACCCATTTCTCATATTTTTAATCTGAGCCTCCAAATGAATATCATTCCCACAATATGGAAATCAGCTTTTGTTGTGCCACTTTTTAAAGGTGGGGACCCAACTGATCTCAACAACTATCGCCCTATCTCAAAATTGCCAATTCTAGCTAAAATATTAGAATCTCAAGTAAATTTTCAGATAAAGCAGTACTTGGTAAACAATAATATTCTGTGTGAAACGCAGTCTGGTTTTAGGGCAGGACATAGCACCATAACTGCAACGATGTCTGTGCTTAATGACATCTGTAATGCTTTAGACCAGAAGAAACACTGTGCTGTACTGTTTATTGATTTAACCAAGGCTTTTGATTTTGTTAACCATGGATTACTGCTTAAAAAACTCAAAGATATTGGCTTTTCTGACCCAGCTGTTCACTGGTTCAGGAATTATCTTACAGACAGGACCCAATGTGTAGCTACAGATGGGCACCAGTCAGACTTTATCACAATTTCCAATGGGGTCCCTCAAGGTTCTGTTTTGGCTCCTGTCCTATTTACAGTTTTTATTAATGACATTGGGAGGAATCTGAACAGTGCAAAAATCCATCTTTACGCAGATGACACAGTTATTCATTCGATCGCCCCCTCTCTTTCCCAAGCCATCAATGATCTCCAGTCTGCTTTTGAACAGCTCCAGACATCACTGACTGAACTAAAGTTGGTCCTCAACGCCAAAAAGACCAAATTTATGACTTTTACCAGAACCCGTTCAACCAACATCATCCATCCTGGAATACAAACTACAGGAGGAGAAACTATTGAAAGAGTACCATCATATAAATACCTGGGTATCTGGTTGGATGACAAACTGTCATTTTCAGAACATGTGTCTCATCTTAGTAGTCCAACGTACTTACTGACAAAATAAAAAAAATACTCACTACTGTGAATAACTGAATGCCCATTCCTTATATTTTGCAGATAAGCCCTGCCCAATTTTACAGTTCTCAGGAAAAATATTAGAACCCAAGACGAATCCCCTGTATGTGAAAACATTCTAATTTTGATTCTTATTGAACATAGAACTCTACACTTACATTTGTATCATAACAATTCTGTCTCTCTTGTCGGACATCCCCCCTCGTCTTTCAGCTCACACCAGCAAGTGAACACCGGCCAATGTTTATTCTTGTCCGGGCATTTTTTATTTATTTTTTTGTCCGGGCATTTAGCTTGTTACTCTCCCGCTTTCTTTTTTCGCCTCCTCCGATAAAACGTTTATTTTCTTCGTTTTTTTCGCTGCTTCGGCCATGATACCAGCTTCTGCTGAGCTCTGCGCTCCACATCCCGCACAGCTTTCGTCTTGACTACGAATCGGGAAGGAGGGGGAAGTGACGTATGCCGTAAAGCAGTCAAAGCCGTAAAAATGTGTAGTTTTTTTGTGTGGAAGGGTTCCTTTCCTACCATGCACCTTAAAGTTACATAGTGCCAGTGAAGGCGATACAGACCCCTCAGACCATGACAGAGGTGTCATTAAACCTGTTGTAAGTTGATGTACCATCACAATGACTCTGGAAATATTATATTAAGGTGGAAAAGTTACATAGTGCTGCTTTAAGAAGGACATCAGTTGCTAATCATCAGTCAGCACCTTGTCCAATGCTTTACAAGCAATGTAAAACACAGAAGAATGTCTCAGGGAGTCTATAGTCCTATTCACAACATCTGTTAATTCCGCCTCTGTAGCGTCTATATTTTCTCCTCTATGAAAATGACATAGGAGGTGGAACCATGCAACATTTCATTTCATCACTGTACTGCCTTGGAAGGTTGTGACAGAGCCGTATCGGGAGTGAAGTGGGTGCTGTGTGAACTGGCAAAGAGGAAAGGCATAAAGGATGGCTGCAAACTCCTAGAAAAGGATGACATCAATCAATCCACAAGGACATTGAGACCTGACTTGGCAGGCTGTCTGACAGCAATGCTCTGGTGAAAAATATAAAAGGCAAAACAGGTGCAAAGTACGGCAACTCCCATGGTAACAACCAAGTAGAAGCTTCCCTTTTATTGTCAGTTTATTTCAAGCACCATGTTTTATTCAATGCTGACTGAATAAAGACCACCAATATAGCGTTATAGCGCATATATGTGACCTACGTATAATGTAGGACATGACTTTTGAGTGGTATATTGCTAATATTTTGGTTACTGCATTTCTTAATCCTTCGTATGTAGTGTGGTGTTTGACCATTGGTGAAAACGTGCATGCTAATGTTTGCAGTACCAACTGTCCGTGTCCAAATTGCAGACATGGGAAGCATAAGTATCTGAGAATAAAGTTCAAGTCAAGTTTTTTTCCATCAGTGTCCATGAACTTGGTTTGCTGTGTGTGATAGTGTGGGTTCCCAGGCGAACCACTATGCTCTCTTACATGGTAATAAGGTGCTATAAGGGTCATTAAGTGTCATTTGTGTCCAAAATGCATATTTGCATGGTCATGCAAAACCATAGATGTCCAAGAACACACAAGTAAGGAGTTGTACTGGCTTGAAATCCTGTGGTATTTTGACCAAAGCGTGTCAATGATGTTTTATTAAGATCTCAGGAAACTGTGTCAACTTGTGAAAAGAGAAATCTACTAATCCTTCAGTGTTATACTCACCATATGGATTCCAGTTGAAAACATGCTGGTAGGCTTCACAGTCTGTTTCTTCTGCTCTAACTCAGTCTCCAGCTGGGCAGCGCGAACCTTGTGTTGGGCAAGCAAGATTGTGGCAGGAAGCTGAGACTGTTCCTGGATAAACACATGGAATTTGGGACTTTATGAGAAGTGCTTTATTGAAAACTTTTTACTCAAAGAAGAATGCAAGCAGCTGGCCTCTACCATTCATTCACCACTGTTACTAGATAACGATCAGCAAAGGGGTGCTTTCAGACTAGTTGTCACAGTGGTGAAGCAACTTTTATTCAGAAAATTATGGCACTGCGGGAGACGTTGCCTCAAATGCACTGCACCACCTCCACCTCCATTAAATTCAAGGTCAGATGTTGCAATTTCTTCAGTGGAGTGTTGCCAAGCACAGAGTTCTGAGAGCACAAGCTTGGAAATACTCAGGAGGTTGGACATTTTTGATGGGGTGGACAGCAATGGTGGGAAAAACTACAGATTTCTCTTTTTCCATTATATATCCATTTACTTCTTGTTTTATGCAATTAGCAGTGTCGTCACAGAGAAATGAATTGATTGACTTTATTGATTGGTTAAGAACCACTCTCAGAGACATCATCGTGGAGTGTAATGTATGTTCAGATGGATGTTGTGTGTGTGCACATGGGAGAATAAGCTTCCTGACAACAGGGACGTACAGATGACAGAGCTCAGGAGAGATTCCCAACCCTAGTGGGGGATGACAGCTGATCTCATCTGCCTACAGTCAACAGGCCCCGTGCCTTAAACAAACAAACACACAGCTTAGCTTGCTATCAGTGATGGTCTTTCAGCAGGGCGTTCTGCAGAAACAATAACTTCCAAAGCCCACAGATCAACACAATGGAGCCGATAGGCTTTGGAATCAGAGAATGAGAACAATGCAGGCCACACCACAATGACTAGTCATAAGCTCTTAATGATCTCACAACCATGCCCCCCTCGGGCTGAGGGTGCAAGTGTGTGTGCTGAAGTGCATCCAGAAGATGTAGAATATCTGTTATGAAGTGATAAACTCTTTGCAAGTCTTCTGCATCATATGGATATGTAGCTTGTTCACATCTCACCAGTTCATCCAGCAAAGCCTGTTTGTTCTTCTTCTTAGCTTGGAGCTGTTTCTTCTCCTCCTGCAGTACTTCCAGTCTCCGCTGGTCATTGCTCTGCTGTTCCAGCAGCAGAAGCTCCTCTAGCTCTTCCTGCTCTCGTGTCTGAGGTGAAGAAAGTAAGTGGAAGTTGCTAAAAATTAGACACATTGATGCACACTGAAGGCAAGGCGATTTTATTCCTATAGCAAATTTCCTACACAAAGGCAACTCAAGGTGCTTTACAAAAACTTTGAGATGAAAGAAAGATGAAAAAAAGAACATAAGCATTAGGAAGCGAGTGTTCATTTGAGAGCTAAATTATAATTATTAGTGAAGAATTTATGCACGGTATGGAAAAATGCCTGAAAAGTACATACAAGCTTTGCTTTATTCCTTTGAATGACATCTCTGTTTTCCCTTTGATACTGCTCCATCCTCAGCTTGGTATTCTCCACATCATTATTGTTTGTCAGGTTGTAAACTAGTTGGAAAAGAAAAACAACACTCGTATCATTTTTAAACACAGACTAATATGAAATTACACTTCATAACTGTGACTTTAAAGTGGAAATTTAATTTGTATTCAAGTTAGTAAGAGCAATGCCTTTCAAAACAAAATGGAACAATTTTCTTTTGATCTACATTTGACTTGATTTTCAGGGATGCCCTGGAAAAAGACCATATTTCCAATCTCTGATAAAGTCTCCAACTTCCAGGCTGCTTCAGAAGGATTTTCTTTTCTCTTGATTGGTGTTTGACACATACGTGTGCAGTTGTCTAATTAATAAAGTTGATCACTGGTGAAGATCGATGGACAGTTTCTATTCTTGTTCTTCAGAAGCAGCAACACATGTTCCCAATAATACAAAGTAACACCAAGGGTGAATAGTCTCAATAATGTAAAGTCCCCAGAGGACAGCCAGTCAAGACATGTTATCATTGGCATAGGCATTTCCTAATCCATGCCCCTGGCTGGCAGTAATGCCTATAACGCCCCATCAACACCCTCCCACACACACTCCCACCATCCCAACCGACCCCCCACCCCCCGACACCAGCCCTACCCACTGCTGCGCCCTACCTATGTCCTCCACTTCCTCCAGGTAATCATTATATTCTCTCAGGCTTCTGAAGTCAAAATCCCTCTTGTTGTAACTGCAGAGGAACAACACAAGTGATGACATAATTAGTACAATTGGATAAGTATGTAATGACATTAATAGCATCCATTACATAAACTCTTTTATAATGCCATGTCTGCATGCTGCTTTATTAGTTGTTAATTAAAGGGTTAATTAAAGGGTTATTTAAAGAAAAAGGTAGATAAGATGGAGAAAAAGAGGGCAGGAAGGGGCTGCCAAGTAAAAATCTGGCAGAGAAAGAGCCTTCCCATTTGAACCCCTTCCTCCCCCAGGGAGACTCATTGTCTACAAAACAAACAGCGTAATGAGAAAGACAAAGGCAGCTTAAGAAATGGGAGGCGGCATGGTATGACACATAAACACAGAGAACCACACCTCTTACACTGCCCCTTACTCACATTTTCATCACCTTCTTGCGAATCTCTACTTCCTTATCTACGGTTGGATCCTCGAAGAGCTGCACACGGAAGTTGTTCTTCCTCAGCGGTGTGTCACACTGCACACAGTTGCCCGAGCCACGCACAAACAGCATCTCCACACAGTTCTCACATCTGAGAGAAGCAAGAAAAGACGACACAAGAGAAGTTTACAATCCAACAGGAGTGAGCCCCCTCAAGCATCCCAACGATATACTGTGTATATGTGGCAGTCTGGATGCTGAAACACAATTTACTTCCAAGTAAAGCAAATGTGTGTGCATTTATTTTTTATGTGTTCTCCATTATTAGGCGCAATGGGTGAAAATGGGGCATTAGAATATTTCCTCCAAGTGCTCAAAGATGGCTGGGATTATGATTGGTATGTCGATTAGGCTGTCTTCCACTCTCAGACAAGAGGAAATTAGCCTGACACCCCATTAATGGAGTCTGTCTGCACTGGAAAAACATTTGCTTTACTGTTTTTTTTTTTTCAACAAACCTCAGCCATTCTGCCACATTGCATAATATGATATATTATTTTATTTTTTTTAATCAAATAATTCAGAGTGCAGGCTATCATCATAAGAACAGACTACAGCTTTAAAAATTTAGGAAGAGCCCCAAGATAGAAAACCAACGTGTTTTGTGTGTTCCATTATGATTGATAAAACTCAGCATTGTACACCAAGTTGACATTTGTGCTTGAAAGTTCAAGTACGTTTGAATTATAATATTTAAAGAAGAAAAAATAGGTATATACTACATTTTAAATAGTGTGGTTAATGAAATTAGTTGCTATAAATCTGTTTAATGGGTGTTATTACTGTCCAAGACAATATAAGAGCCAGCACAGTCATGATTAGTTTTTAAAGAGACCTGTAAATCCTCATACGAATCATAATTCTTCAACAGTGAACAGAAAACAGTTTCAAACAGTGCTGGGGATGTTCTGTGAAAAGTTCAGACTCAAATCAGAGGGTTTGCCCCACATATGATCATGACAAACTCCATGACAATAGCAGGCCTACCTGAGGGCACAGTCCTGAGCTTAGCTATCAATCACACCTTTATGCAGGTAGGCGTTTACCCATCAGACACACTTAGGTGAAGTGTGGACACCGCAGACAATAGGAATGTCCCTTTATCTCCCCTGATGAAGCAGAGAGCTTGGATAAACGTTTGCCCAGTCCACTCTTTTAATTAAGTCTCTGTGGAGCTTTATTTCCACAGAAATTCACCTTCCAACTTGTGATTATCCTCCCAAAAATTTACATCTGGTTTCCAAATGACACTTCCTGCTTTTGAGCGCTGACACAATTCCTATTGAAATGAATCAAAGTTAAGTGGAAAAAAGCATTTTCTTCTCTCTTTTCAGTACATGTCACTGATGGTATGGTTTAGCTATTTCTCTCAAAAAAGTCACAAGAGCCAAGTAAAAGGTTCCTCTGGCATGAAGCCTATTAGAACAATAATGACAGTTATTCTGCAAGATATTTCACTTCATCAGCAGAACTCAAATCCAGAGCCAAAAAAAAGAAAGAAAAAAAAAAAACACAACAGCTCAAGAAAAAAGTGCAGAGACATGGAATTTGGCTGTTTACACCTAGCGTCTCTGATAGGGGTCAAACAAACCCAACCTGCCAAGTCTGACGCCAAGCTTTTCCAGTTCCACAACAAAAACATGAAGCGCTACATCTATCATATGTACGTTTGGCTTGGCTTTGATGAAACGGCAATAAAGAAAACGAAAGCTGAACAACAGACAGAAACATGTGCGTTGTCCAGTTGGTGCCTCGGAGTATGAAGAGCCCCCGCTCAAGTGCAGCCTGGAAGAGGCAGATGTTCGCTGTGGCCTCGGGCTACAGGAGATCTATAGGCCTTGCCATATGGAGGTAGATGGAGGGATTCGGCTTGTTACCACAGGCCCACAAAGAGCCCATTCATCAATACAGGGCGAGGAATAGGGCGTAGCTTGCCCCCCTGCCCCATAAATGGACCACACAACAGAACTCTCCAAAGGGGAAATCCTGTGTAACTCTAGAGCAAAGAAGTGGCCATCTAAAAAGGGAGGGGGCTGACTTTAAGACTTTAACGTTTCCATCTTCTTATTTGTGCTTGCTTTTAATCTTTTTGCCGATTGAGAATGTAATCAGAGGAACTCAAAAACCTTTTTTCCATCAGTGTTTTGCTACTTTATTTACTCTAAATAAAAGATATTTAACTAAAGAGACAGATGACTAACAGCTTGCCATCTCTGTGTCCCAAGGCTGTTGCTGCTGACTGAGTGCTGCTGACTCCTCCCTCTCTCACCTGTCCTGCTCACAGCTCCAGGCTGCTATCTCTTCATCTGCAGCTGTCAGCAGGTCAAAGGAGCGGGTGGTAATAGAAAGGTAAACAGGGTCCTGGCTCAGCAAAGAGATTCTGCCAGCACCACACCTAACCTTACCCCACCTCACCACCGCTAAGGGACACTGCCTGAATCTTTGGCTCATCCCTGCGTAAGAAAGTGGAAGAGCAAAACAGCCAAGAACAACGAGAGTATGTCATTTGTAGGTTTTTCTTTCATGACACTCTGAGACTCATGACTGAACCAAGATAGAGCACCTCCAAATTTTGTTTGAAATCAAACCAACTTGTCCTGAGACAAGATTTGCAGTATCTACAACAATATGGTCCAAAAATGCTGAAGAACAACAATGTGCTTGCTTCACAAAGCTGTGTGTGATCTCAGAAAATAAACCATGGATGGGGTGGGCTTATAATACAAAAAGACAGGAATTCCACAAATATTTTCCGCACTAAAAATATGAATGAGAATGTTTGCTTTGGATAAAAATGTCATCAATGCAAATTAATAAAAACACCCAAGTAACAATGAATTTAATAATTTGATTGCATTCACCATCTGCATATATTTTAAGTATCTATTTTTTTTTTAAGTTCAGTGTATTCAACTACAAAGTGGCCCCTTGCTTCTCGCCTGAATACGAGCTGGGATAGGCTCCAGCAGACCCCTGTGACCCTGAAAAGGATAAAGCGGGTATAGATAATGGATAGATGGATGTATTCAACTACAATCTAATATTTATCCTTTTTTAATTATCGGTAGATGAAATGACTTGAGCTCTTTCTACTAGAACCAACCATATTATACTGTAGACACTATACTGATGTAGTATATATTCATCTGAAACAAATCATTTAAAGGACTTTCTTTTCCACTTTTGAAGGCATGTCTGTCCTGTTAACCTCACAATGTCCAAGGCACTTCTACTAAAAAACACTTTTTGTCTGACTTTGACTGATGTCAAACGCCAAAGGACATAAGCCTGATGTCATTCTGTAAAGGTAATAAATATGGCACACAAGATTCCCCTGGTGACAGGGAGTTTAAATTTAGAGGCAGAAGCAATGTACCACCGAAGGCTCATCAACCCAGGTAGGGATGGACACTCATTTGCGCCAAAGAAAAGACATTTTTAGATTTTGTATGGGTGGGGGGGGTTATTGAAGACATCCTGGGAGTCATGCATGAATTAAATATTGCTGTATTTCACCCATGTTCAGAAAATAACTGAAAAACAGTTTCCAGAGGGTGAAGGGGACAGCTTCAGATTACTTGTTCAACCAGAAATCCAAAACTAAAAACGTAGATTACGCCAAACATGAAATCTGTGAAACAAAAGAAAATTCAACAACTCAAGCTGAGACCTTCATGTCTTTCAGAAGTAAGAATGACACCGGATATCACTGACAAAAATACTAATTCAGCTTGAAGGTACAGCATTTTCCAAGCAGTGCATCCATTTACTGTTGCACTGACTCACAGGAACAAATCCAAGGTGACCTGAAATAGGACATCACTCAAAAATTGCTTCATTGCAGAATCATTTTAATTTTCCTGCGTGTAGCCCAGTATCCAGACAGTAGCAGTGAGTTATGAGCCCGCTGATCTGATGACGATGCACGACCACTTTCTGAAGGTACAGTCAATAAACAGAGAGACAGGGTCACACAAAAAAAGGCATGTCATCAGGCTAACACTGTCAGGGCATAATGCTCATGCAGAGCAAGTCACCTTAGTTTAACTCTCCAGGTTTATAAACAAATGACAAGGTTAAAATCTGAAAAGTGCACAACAAACAAGTTTTACCAAGCACCAAAAAAAGATGACGCGCAGTCAATACTGTTGTAGAATGATGACAGAGCGAAGAATAGATTCGATAGTACATGAAGTTTCACAAAAGCCAATTATCCATTATTTATTAATTCAAATAAAACTTGTATTACCGGTACTTGAAACTGTTGTAAGATGGGTGGGTTATATTGCAAATGATCTTTTCAGTTTTTTTTACAAATTCATGAATCCCATCATGGTGATGAGACTAACTGCTAAAACTGAGTCAAAAAATTTAAATTGATTATATTTATAGATATATGCTTCTACATATGGATGACAAAGTGAAAACACTGAACTCTTGACACCTAAGATGCTCTAGTGCCTCTGTTCAGCTCTGGACGATCTTTTACGGGCATGGTTTGACTTTGCTTTGACGTTGCTTGACTTAACCCCCTGTAAAGCAAAGTGTCATTGCAAATTAATTTTAAAGTTGTTCAAAACTATCAGCTATTTTTCTATTAAATACATATTTCTACCATAATTTGGTGTACAGTCTTCCAGCAGAAGTAATCAAATGGTTTGATGAGTATGTAAATGTTGCTCATCAATATGTATGAAGGAGATGCCACTTCTCCACCTTGATGAACACATACGAAAGATTTACACCTATGGGTTGTACAGTAATCTCCAAAGCCATCCTAACAACAGCAAATGGAGCTATATCTATAATATATATGGGCACACTTAGGATACAATCTGGAGGAAATGAAAGTTTCTGCTTGCAACGCTAGCAAGATCAATCATAAGATTTGAGTGCATATCATCATTGAAAAGATACACAGTTGTTGGCAATCTAGAATGATGCTGTATCTAAAAAAATGTGCAACAGATTTGATTTTTGCCTCCAAGAAAGTCATTTTTACCATCAATATTTATGCATATGATCTGATATAAGCATCAGCACATAAATGCAAACACACAAATATTACACTCATCAACAAGGCCCCGGATCCCCCTCTCCCCCGTCTACCACAGACTGTCCCCCCAGCCCACTCTACGTTACATTAACGCAAATACCCCACTTCTGACCTTATGCGTCACATTAACGCACATCCTGTACAGACTCATTACTCCGACACTTTAGAACCAACATGTTGTACATTTTTTCCTTTAATATTATTTGCTCTTTTATATTGCACCAATCACCACAACAAACTCATTGTGTATGTTAAACTACTTGGCAATACACTTCTTTTTTAATTTTGATTCTGATAAGTCACTACTTGTCCCATGCTGAACTGGGATGTATGACTGCAGCATCAAAATGCTTTGAATCTTGAAATCTCTTGAAATCTTACTGCTGGTCTACAAAGCACTGAATGGTCTTGGACCAAAATACATGGTTGATCTTTTAGTTCCCTATGAAGCTCCCAGACCCCTGAGGTTCTTCTGGATCTGGTTTGTTGTGTGTCCCAAGAACCAGAACCAAGCAAGGTGAGGCAGCGTTCAGTTATTCTGCTCCTCACCGGTGGAACAAACTTCCTGTAGACCTGAGGTCTGCTCCAACTGTCAGCTCCTTTAAATCAAGCCTAAAAACATTACTGTTTACTGAAGCGTACTCTTAAATTAAACTTACTTGCTGTATTCTACTGCCCTTATTTTTAACAGCTTGTGCTTTTTATTATTTTACTTCTTTTTTTATCGTCTTATTCTTAATTTTTTCAATCTTATTTGTTATTTACTGTCTAATTATGTCTTGCCGCTTTTAATGTCAATGTAAAGCACTTTGAATTACCTTGTGTTGAATTGTGCTATATAAATAAATGTACCTTGCCTTGCCTTGCAAGTTTCAGAAAAAGACACATTTTAACGCTGAGGAAATTGTCAATGCATTACAGGTTCAAACAATATGTAATTGTACTAAAATGTAACTGTATGACTCCAAACCTTCCCTGGGGTGCTATGGTGCTCTGCTGTACTAAAGGATGTAAAAACTCTGTCAAGCCTTGCTGAGCTTTCTGTGACGGTCCATATAAGCTGTAACTGTTAATGCTGCCAACATTACATACTAACTCTCTGATGTGTACTACAGAGGTGTCAAGTAACGAAGTACAAATACTTTGTTACCTTACTTAAGTAGAAATTTTGGTTATCTATACTTCACTGGAGTAATTATTTTTCAGACAACTTTTTACTTTTACTCCTTACATTTTCACTTAATTATCTGTACTTTTTACTCCTTACATTTTAAAAACAGCCTCTTTACTCTATTTCATTTCGGCCTTTAAAAAAAACTATCCAGTTAAATTGCTCCATCCGGATAGAGTGAATTTGGTTGTGGTTGTTTCAGATGTTCTTGTCCAGTTTTGTTCTTACATCCCTCAGATTCCTGCAACTAAACTTGGATGTACATTCCAATAAAGGTTAGGATAAATGATAACATGCCTCTGAAGTTTGACTTTTTGCACCATTACAATACTTATAGGCAACTAGTCATCATATCTCCTGCTCTCTGAAACACATGTTAATGCTCAATAGTACACATATATGGTTCTTTAATATATTTGCATTATATTAAGATGCATTCATTTTCAATGGCTTTTATCCTTAATGGCTTTTTTCCCCCTTACATTACTTTTACTTTTATACTTTAAGTAGTTTTGAAACCAGTACTTTTATACTTTTACTTGAGTAAAAAACTTGAGCTGATACTTCAACAGGAGTATTTTTAAACTCTAGTATCTATACTTCTACCTGAGTAATGAATGTGAATACTTTTGACACCTCCGGTGTACTAGCTGGATAACATGGGAGTCAAAACCTGAACTGTCAAATTTAGCTCTTAGCTCAATTATAAACAAACAGTTTGGTGGTCCTGTGTAGCCTCCAACCATCGATACTCGCAATATATCACCAACTAACAGTTGAAACCTTTCCGAGATTATTCCAAAGCACCTTTCTGTGCATTTTCCTGCGTAGTCCGGTGCTCTTTAATACAGTTTGAAGCCAGCTGTGTACAAATAAGGTCCGGTGTTATTGGTGATCAATTAAGTACTTACAGCGTGTGACCGCAGACATTCACCATCAACTTCAGCGACGGGTTTCTGTATTTTGTTGTTTTGCATCTCGGACACCCCTGGTCATCCATATCTGCCCCGAACACGAAAACTAGCAGGTTTTAAAATATGTCAACAACGTTGAGCTTTCCCGTGGTTTTCAGAGCAGCGAGCCGCTGCGTGACACGGAATGTGGTCCGACGGAAAACACTGCTGATAATCTAGTTCCTATTTAATCACTTCTGGGCAGTCCACTGTGTTGCAGGCAGGCAGGCAGTGACAGGGCCCCCCTGGGAGGTCTAATGAGGTCTGAGATGAAAAATGGAATAGTTTATTTTCACAAAAAGGTTGTATTTAGCGCGAATGTATAAAACAGCTGTTTTTGATGATGTGTTTAGCTGTACTTCCCTGTAGTCTTTGACCTAAAGTAAGTCTAAACTGAAACATAATCAAAACCAAAAAATGACTCAGATGTTGTTAACCCATGCAGGACTTCTAACCTCACATGCTTTCTGGGTGAATGTGCAAATATTTATTGGAAAATAATTGATCTGGAATTCTTGAGCCATTTTTTCTCACACCACAAAGACACGGGATGTTTATTATGATATCAAAGTGATGAAAACGTAACATTAACTTAAGAGGATTTGATTGAATAGTTTAGTTTGAGATCCAGTGTTTTCAGCTTTAGCAATGACTAGCATTTCATCTGATTTAAACCCAAGCCTATAGGTTGCCTTTTATTTATTTTGATAATAAATAATGCCAGAAATTGTCTAAAAATGTGAAACGTAATTTCTATAAGGGGGCTAAGTGCATATAAATACATTAACAATATTTTATTGTATTTATTTATTTATTTTTGCCTGAAAACAATTATTTAGAGCCGTTAGAAGTTAGCCCATGTATGATACTGGATGCTTTCTACACTTTACAACGCATGTTTTAGTAAAAATAAATTGATAGATTTTGATATTTTTTGTAAAGACTGATTGTATTTTCTATTGAGTTAATTCAGTTTGAGAGAAGATTATGACTCATGCAAATGAAATAAAAAAAGACCCCGCATAATAACGCAAATTGATGAAGGATTCGTGCTGAAACATGGTGATTATATTAGTTTTAAATTGATGACAACGGATAATGTGGTAAGGAACGGAAAAAGGCTGGATTTTGCACCTGAAATGTAATTGTGTTTGTGGACTTTATCAATCTCAAATTTGACTCGGTCATTATTTAGCTTTTCAAATTGCGACTACACTCCCACAATTAACCCCCCCACCCATGCTTGGGTTTCCCTGTCCGGACGTGAATGGAAACACTTTTGTGCATACCTGCATGCACTGCAAATCCTGCTAATACAGAAAACAATGATATTCCGTTCCCACGATGATCCCAAAAAGCAATCACCTTGCACAGGTGAATCGCGGGGACGGAGCCGACTGGACTGGGCTGGGATGTGACTGACAGCTGGAAGCCAAGCATTCGCGTATGAATCCCGCTCGCTCCTCCCTTATGGGCCCCGCGGCGGCCAATGGCGTGGCTCTCCTGCAGATAGACCCAAGTGTGTCTCCCTCTAGCTCCAGTCCCCGCAGAGTAAAAGTCACGTTGGGGAGGAAAAAAGGGGAGAGAGATATCTACTTACAGCTGCTGTCAGATATCCGATCGCCTTCGCATGGCGAGGAGGTAACCTGATCGAGCTGGGAGGAGTGACTCTACCAGGGAAGGTTTGAACAAAAAAAAAAAAAAAAAAATGTCTTCTTCTTCTGCCGGAGAGGTCACAACAGCAAATGACATCAAGAGGGAAAATGTGAAGGAGGTGGATACGCGGGAGTGTATCAGGCTTGTGGCGCTGGACGCGGCGGAGTTGTCCATGGAGCGCACGGCTCCCAGCGCGGACGCGGTGCGCGCAGAGCTGCTGGTGAGCGCCGCCTCCTCCCTGGCGTTCTCCCCGGAGCAAGTGGCGTGCGTCTGCGAGGCGCTGCAGCAGGGGGGCAACGTGGACCGGCTGGCCAGGTTCCTGTGGTCCCTGCCGCAGAGCGACCTGCTCCGCGGAAACGAAAGCATCCTCAAAGCGCAAGTTCTCGTCGCTTTCCACCAGGCGCGCTATCAGGAGCTGTACAGTATTTTGGAGAACCACAGTTTCAGCGCGTCCAACCACACCTTTCTGCAGGATCTGTGGTACAAGGCCCGGTACACCGAGGCGGAGAAGGCGCGGGGGAGACCCCTGGGCGCCGTGGACAAGTACCGGATCCGGAGAAAGTACCCTCTCCCCAGGACTATCTGGGACGGCGAGGAGACTGTTTATTGTTTTAAGGAGAGGTCGCGAAACGCGCTGAAGGATCTTTACAATCAGAATAGGTACCCGTCCCCCGCCGAGAAACGAAATCTGGCCAAAATAACAGGACTCTCCTTGACCCAGGTCAGCAACTGGTTTAAGAACAGAAGACAGCGAGACAGAAACCCCTCGGAGGCGCAATCAAAAAGGTGAGGCAACAAAAGGGACGCGCCGCGGAGTTTCAGCCTACCCCGTGCGTAAAAATGCGGATTCAAATGGACTCGCGTATACATTCGATTTAAATAATTTGTCTTTATTTGTTTTAATGGTCTGTGAATGTATTACTATTCACATTCAATTCAATAAGTGCCCATATCTGTATTTATTAATGCCCCGTCGAGCTGTGCAAGACTTGACAATAGGAGACATTAAGCGTTGATAGTTATGGAGAGGGGAAAAAAGCTTGGGAGCACGCTTTTAATGTTTTGAAATATGAAGCTGTTGCCACTCAGATCCGGTTTCAAGTGAAGCGGAGCTTAGAGTCATGGAAACCATAGGCAACAAAATAACATGATACCACACAGTGATCTGGATGGCAGACAGGAGATGAAGAAGGTAACTTTGATGAAAAAGTTCAAAAGGTGACTTAAAAGAGCACTTTACCTTCTTCTTATCTATATGAGGTGCGTATGCATGAACACACTAGCGCGTGCACGTGCCTCACGGGAAAGCACATAAATCATTTTCATGATTACTTTTTTTCTCCTCTGGGACCAAAAAAGGCTCTCCGAGCTTCCATCAACTCTTTCATGTTTCCCTCTCTGTGAACAAAGATGACGCACCTGGTGGAGGTGACCTCTCTCTCTCTCTCTCTCTCTCTCTCTCTCTCTCTCTCTTTCTCTCTCTCTCTCTCTCTCTCTCCCTTTCTCTCTCTCCCTCTCTCTCTCTCTCTCAAACACGCGCGTGGATGGACACACACACACACACACACACACACACACACACACACACACACACACACACACACACACACACACACACACACACACACACACACACACAATATTATAAACTGTCTGCCGCCACTGAAATTATGATTCACCACGTTATTTGAAACCAGTGGATTTCTTGCAACAATATTCGAATAATTTCCTTGAAATTGATTTTTGGTTGTGTGTTCGCGCACGATCTTTTTATAGATGAATTAAAACAGCTGGTCGTGTTAAGAATGCATTTTTTTTTTTGAAGACTGGAAAATAAGGATTTTAATTTAACATTTCGACTATGGGAGGAAACAAATCGAGACTCCAGACCATTTGTTCAGTCAGGCCAACATTGCTGGCATTTGTCACACCAGAATTTATTGCGCCAAATGGTCACAGGGTTGTTGATGTTGACTGGTTGCTGTCAGAGCTGCTCTCCATGAGGTAGAAGGGGCCTGCACATTCAAAAGCAGAGCCTGCGCTTCAAAGCTGTGTTATAACACAGTAATAAATGTGACTCTTTCTCTGGAATGTGGCTGTTTCTGTAACTGATATGAATATCATTAAATAGCTTTATTATTTTCCATTTATATGGTGTAACATGGCCCATTGCCGAAATGGAAGTCTGTTGATTTCTTTCACAGATGAATAACTTAATGTTCCTATTAAGAGGATGCTTTTTCTAAGAATATGCTATTTTTATTTGAGGTTAATTTATAACAACTAATAGCAAAAAGAAAAATAAATCTGTTTGTTTTTCCTTTGTTTTGTGACAAGTGAATTTATATTTGTCTTCCTTTGTCCCAAAAGTGAATCTGATGGGAACCACAGCACCGAAGATGAATCCAGTAAAGGCCAGGAGGAGCTGTCCCCTCGTCCTCTCTCCAATTCTTCAGACGGAGTGATAACACATGGGAACCTTCCCATTCAGACGGGAGCTCTGGACAGTGGGGTCGTCATCCAGCAGATTGGGGACATCAAGATGTCCCCCGGATCTGGCGGCGGTGGCCTCTACAACGGTAACCTAGCGACCAGTAACACGTCCTCCACCGTGTTTCACAATGGCAGCTCATCTTACCTGCACTCACCTGGAAACATCCTCTTCAACGGGCTCAATTTGGGCATCCAGCCCTTGGCGTTCAACCCCCTGAGGCCGTCTGGGGGGATGCTGCTGGGGGGTTCTGGAGCCGACATGCACATGCAGACAGGACAGGAGAAAGGACTGGGCAGCGCTGAGGAGTCTACCTTACAGTACGCCCCCTATTCTGGCTGTGTGAACGGTGCAGACGTGAAGATGGAGGGCGTGCACACCATGGCTGCCCAGAATGGAGGCTCCTCTGTGCTGACATTCAGCACACCATCAGGTGCTCTGCAGCTAGGTGGCTACAGTCTGGTCCAGGTACCAAGCGGAATGTCAGACAATAATGGGAGCTCATTACTTAACAGTGATGTAGGTCTTCCTCCCCTGCAGCTCTCCTCTGCCCCCTCCTCCTCAGCAATCACAGAACAAGGTGGGTTCAGAAAATAATAAATGTTAACACAAAAACGCCAAGTTCACCTTTAAATTGTAGTTGTCATTATTGTACTTTAAGTAACACACAGGATTGGAACAGCTGAACCATTTTGAGTGTCAAACCTTGTGATGTCAGGCTTAAAAGACTTAAAGATTTAAAGACTTTTCCTAACATCTAACCAATTTTAACCATTTAAATAGTCATTTGAACTGCACGTTTGAAACACTGTTGCATTGGTGCTTATGAGACACTAAAATAACAAGCAATTGGTACTTCATTACGCTACACTCTAATGGACTATCTCCTGATTTGATAACAGCTCAGTGTTGCCCTTTGCCCTCCTTTAAAGTTTCAGTGCAATGTCGCACGACCCCTCGTAGTTTGTCAACAAGTTTTTTTCCGCCCCCATCACATACGTCTCAGCGGCTTTATTGGCTCGCCTGCATTTGGACCATAGCCTGGAGGGATGATACTATGCATAACACGGAGAAAGAGAATTTGGGAAGGGACATGCACACAGAGACATGCGCACACATTTATATTTATAGAAGGAGTGGTACTTTTAGAAGCCTATAGAGATGGATAAAAACACGTCCTGAAGTTACCATCACTCACCATCATCACACTCTTGATTTCCAGAGCAGCGAAGGAGAATATGTTGCGGGCTATCTGCAGCTATGAAAGGCTTTAACATGGGAATGAACCATTGCAGCACTCAATTTAACATAAAGCAGAGAATCTAGACCAGGATGAAGAAGAAGGGGGGAAAAAAACTGAAAATTGCAGCTTGCTGGTGAGTCTTGGCAGGCTGTTGCAGTTGTCCTCTGGGGCACTTTCGGGTCGAGCTTAAAGAGAATGAAGTGGGTGAGACAACGGCGTATTTTAGGCCAAGGTCTGCTGTGAATAAAATCTAAAATACAGTCAAAGGTAAAAAGGGAATTCAGCAGTAGGGATGAGAACTTGACATAATATTTATACTGATCTATTGTTTTATTTCCATAGGCAATATGCCTCTGAATAATGTAGCAGTGAGTTCCTCCAGCGATGACTCATTCCAGCAGCAGGACAAGCTGAACATGGCATCTCTGCACCACAGTACAGTCCTCTACAGCATGAGCAACACCGGCCAAGCAGCCATCAAGAAGGAGCCTTTGGAGGGAGGAATGTACACCTCGTACCACCACGGGCTCCAACTGAACTCTGGTGTTCAGATCAGCTACACTAACCCCAACTCGGAGGTTTCCTCCAGCCACGGCGACACTCCCACCCCTGAGGTCACCGCCGTCAGCTCCTCCAACTCTGAGCCAGAGGTCTACACCACCCTCACGGTTAGCACACCCCTGATGGCTCAAACAGACCCAAACAACCACCACCTCCAGCCTGCAGAGTACCTCGGGAACCACGAGGTGCCACGAGGAGCCCCGTCCTCACACCTGATGGGCCCTGGCATGAATAGCAACTACATGAACCTGCCAGAGAACAAGGTGGACGGTTCGGGGTCGGGAGCCATGAATGAAATGGTACGGGCCATGTGTGGGGACATGGAGGCCGTGGAGGGGAAAGAGCTGGCCAAGCTGCAGACAGTGCAAATGGATGAGGACATGGCCGACCTCTAGCCTCAAACCTCACCTGTTGCAGAAGCACTCATGTCTACCCGAGCAGTGATATGATGAGTCTTTTAACTCTCTTTTGTGTGCGCGTGTGTTTTCAACCCTTTAAATTATTTGTGTTCTTTGACTGTTACAATGCACTCTAGTCCGAGAGGAGCCCTGTGGGTGGGCTTTATCAGTTTGTCATGAAAATTGAAAGAAAAAAAAAAAAGCCTGTGACACATTTGAAAAGACCTATTCGTGAAACGAAAAATTCAGATTGTTAGGAGCTAACAGAAGTAGTTGCCGTATGTGTTTGAGCCTCGTTTAAATGTGCATTTTATAGCCAACACCTGCTACTTCCTGTTGAGTGGATTTGATCTGCAGAAGCAGGTGCTGGAATGCCTCCAGTCATGTGACCAGGATGTTCCTCCAAACTAAATGTGTCATCTGGGTCAAACCAAAAAGGTCATTGTGAAGGGGTAAGAGGGAGAGAGCCTCTACGAAAGTTGTCGGTTAAAAAGCTTCACTGAAGGACTGAACACACGTGCAGAGAATAGGTCATTAAACACGGAAAGCTGCTGATTTAGGGGAAAAAAAGTGTCCTTCAGTAAGCACTTTAAATTCTCTGAATGCCTCTCAAGTCACTGCAAAATGCTGCTTTTGTGCTTTATATCATATAAAACAATTTGGCAGTAATGGATGTGAAAAAGAATGTGCCTTTCTGCTACTCAAAATACAAACTGGCATCGGTCTGTTTTAGCATTTGCACTACCACGATGACGATACAAAATTTCAAACAGCCTCTCTGTTGAAAGGGTTTGTCGTATGTGACACACCCCAACAAATGCACACTGCTGCAGCAGTGGCTCCTAATAGTAAGTCTCATCATCAACCTGCGAGGCCAAGATGTGAATATCTTTAATCTTACGTTGTTTGTAATGCTGCAGCTCTCAATATGTTAATTAGACGCGATGATACTGTATATCATGCTTCAACGTTTTGAGGTGTCTCTCTGAATGTCATTGATCAGGAGAGATATTTTTCTATAAAGCCAGATTCAAACAACTACAATGTGTGTGCTTTTGAGAAGTCAAGGAACAAAGGGATAGGTTATAAATTAAACAAAGGATTTTTTTTATAGTTCCACCTTTGAAACAGAGATGTTCTAATTGTTTTTCTTTGCATGGTATCATAATATTTTTTGAACAAGAGTGCCTTTTACTTTTTTGTGGGTATCACTAAATGTTAATTCAACTGTAGCTGTTGCGCCAGTGAGCAGAAAGCAGCTTCAGAGATTTATCACCACCACCACCTCTGCTGGCACATTTGCTGGGTGTCAGACAAAGAGAGCATGGAGCCCATTTGTCAAGTGTGTCCGAAGCTTTTCACAACAGCAGACAAAGTTCTCGCTGTCATATGTGACCATAATAGCACATTTCAACCTTCCAGCCATCTCACACCCCACACATTCATCATTGCATCACATCTCTTTTATGCCAGTGACTAGTGATGCTTTTCTTTGTCAGGACATATGAGTGGACCTTTCAGTGAAAGTATCCTCAGTGCTTTAATGTCATAAACCAAAATTTATTATCAAAAAGTAATTTTTTTTTTATCTTAGTTTGAAAAAATGTGTTTGTTATTTGAAATTATTTGAATGTATTTTTCTAAATCTCAATACTGCAATAAAAGTTTATATTTATAAAAACATAAAACAGACTTTTAATTCTTTGCTATAAATTTCAACTTTAAAATGAACGAAACGGAATCATGGAGTTATCTTTCTCAAAATTTTAGTGACACAAAATGCCTGTGAAGAATGCAAGTTTATGACAGAGAAAAAGCACATGTCCTGCCAACATTTAAGAGTCCCATGTAGCCAAATTGTGAGGATGGATGGGATAGGGGGAATGGTATGCTGTAATCCAGCAGGCCTGCAGCAGCCCTCTGCAAACCTGCGGTGATTGTTTGCACATGCCCAGCAACCTGGAGTTCATTAGGCCTCCTTTTCTCTTCTCAGCCCCTGTAATTCAAATAAACAGCAATGAGATTTCCAGAGGTAAAGCTCCTTTTGGGTGGGGGGTCTGCAGCTCCACAAAGCTCAGTTCAATCCAGCGGCCTTTCGGCTAAAACGGAGCCCCAAACCCCACCATCCTGCTATTCGACATGTGGAAGAATGAATTTGAGGTCCTGTCACTCACCCCGTCCAGAAATGAGCCTCAACTCCTGTCACGGCTTCAGGGGATTCTCTGTAAATTTGTGAATTTCTGCTTCTTTTAGAAATGGGTACCTGAGCAAACCAGTGTGGATGGATAAGATGGAGGCAAGGTTGTCAAATGAATGAACAACAGGATTTTTTTTTGTTTTGTTTTTTCTTTCTTTCTTTATTCACGCTGCATCTGTGGTAGATTATATGAGTTGTCTTCTCAGCCGATCCCAGCTACAGGAGTTACATATGATCTAACTGATGATCTAAATAAACAGAGGCTGTTTGTCTGTGCTCACTGTTGAGGCACAGAGGAGGAGAAAGGAAAAATGGTCGCGACTAACGGGAAAGGGGAGGGAGAGGCTGGCGGGCAGGATAAAGTTACCTGCACACAGGTGACCTCGTCGCCATGGGCAGTGGATTAGTTGATTGTTAGGTATCGAGTAACTCCTGTAATATTGAAAAGGGTGAAAACAGCTTTGTTGGAGCCCAGAACAATATCCCATTTGCAGCAGTCTGTGGATCTCACGGGAGGGAGGAGGGCAAAGAAAACTCTAAATTCAACCTTTGTGTATCACAGATATGAATAAGACAGAGAGGGAGCACAACAACAAGAGGTCAGTACATTTAAATATGTAACTAATCTCTTCATGAGTCCAAACGAGGACATCATCATATCTATGAATTAGTAGGTCATTTTGTCCACAATTTTAAACACGCAACGTGAAACATACTTGGGTGTAGGGTTAAAAAAAGAAAAAAAGAAAAAAGGGAACTCCCCCAGAACTCTGGCCTTATTAAAAACACTGACCTCTGATCTTTCAAATGGTTTCAAAGCTGACATTTAATAAGGCGCAGCAGACTGCAAGCCATATGTAACATGACCTGGGGAGTGCGGTACTCCACCACTCTACGTCCCACTAATGAGAGGGCAGGGGTCAGCGGGTACCAGTCTACTGCAGACCCACCACTACTGGCCAGACTGGAAGAAACTGGGCTGTGAAAAGTCAGTAGCGGGGTTTATATGAACTGTAGAAAGGAAATAAATGTTCTGAAAGAGTTTTCCTAGTTGTTGCTGGCCATGTGCAAGCAACACTAGATCATTGATTTAGAAGCCATGTGCATGCATATGTCTGCTGCTGCCCATCATCCAGGGGTGGATGCAGCTAGCATGATTCACTGGTTTGTTCTGGATGTCAAGGACAGGGAACATAACTCATGTGGACAGTTTTAAGTGTGTAAGTCTGAGTGTGACGCACATAGACACACACACACACACACACACACACACACACACACACACACACACACACACACACACACACACACAGACAGCAGCTGGGGGTGGCTTGGAGTCCACACCACAGCCGTCGAAGGTATTTCCCAAAGAGAAAAACACCATGTTGTAACAGGAGCAGAGCATGTGAGGACTGAAATGACCAGTGAGGATCACCGACTCTCACACACCTGCTTGACAACTGTGTGACTTGTGCAACTAAAACAGCAGCTCATCCTGTCAGGAGTTACATTCTGACTAGTGTGACAGCACTGTAGTGGCGCCCCCTCCCTGCCAGGAGGCACATATAGAAGCTGCTCATGACATTTGAGTCGTTCCTTTTGTTTGTTTATGTGTTTGTCTGCCTGCCTCGTTTGTTTATTTATCCCAGCCCTGCAGCCAGAGAAAAAAAGAGACTCTTAAAAACAAATGTCCTCATCTATACACTCGGGGTGTGTTTACGGAGCAGAGCACTGTAAAAGCCTCGGTCTTAATTGCAAATTTGTGGAGGTGGTCCTCTGAGGAAATGCGTAATGATTTTGATGGGATGGGGCGGGCGGGAAGGGGGGTGTCTAACCCCAGCATAGGCTACTTGTACCAAGTCTAATTTTCCAACATGACAGGAAACTCTGTTAAGCTGATAATTGCAGCTCCAATTTCATTTAACTCACTCATGTCAACAGTTGTGTTTTGTTTTGAGAGAAAGAGCTGCCTTTTTTTCTCACCACCAAATAAAGTGCTTCAACTCCTAATCAAAGACACATTGAAGGCATCCCGAATCAACCACAGTCTCGAAAACGATGACAAAGATGGGCTCACATTGATTCCATTGATAAAAGCAGGAAATCTGCAGATACATCATGTGGATTTTTTTTCTTTTAATTAGTTGTTTTCTAATCAGCGGGAACTAAATTAAACCTTGCGCATGACAATGATTTTAAATTCTCGGTTTTGTAAAGTCAAACTATATTTTTAAATGTTTATTTTGAGATTTTTAAATTAATGAATAATTATTCCCCATTCCCCTTCAAACAAAAATCTGATATTTCCACTTAGATTAGGCAGTACCGGCTTTATTCCAATTGATACAGCTGAAATAGCACTTTGGATTTAGAGTGAAAACCATCTGTTTACTGAGCCAGTTTCAGTTTTCCTATATTTCCAAAAAAAGTCCAACCCTCCAGCAGAAAAAGCAGTCATTTTTTGATGATGACATTTTTATGAAGTGTTTTCCAGCGTTCGGAGTTGAGCTTTTTCTCATTTTCCCACACTGGTGGATGGACTGGAGTGCGACTGCTGGATTTCAAGTATTTTCCCCTTAAATGTGCCATCCAAAAATGCTCAAGCAACGTCGTAGAAATGTCTGCTCATTAATAAATCCCGGTTCCGGCCCGAATTCTTATTTCGGCGTGAAATTGACATCTTCAATCACAGGCCGATCTAACGTCAGAAAATAAGAGAGATGCCAACAAGACTGCGAGCATTCAGGATTTCAGCTGCCCTGCGCGCACAGGAGTGCGCATTGTGGATTTTTCGAGTTAATAAAAGATGCAGAGGCCGTCTGGGGGAAATAAGGAATCCTTTCTGCCTAGAAGTCCCGCGTTTGAAAGCAACGAAGGATCGTCTACCTACGTATTACATTACTTGTGGGCTTATGAGGAGAGCAGCGCTGGCCGTGACAGAGGCGGAGGCGGAGAGTCCACATCTTGAAATAATCTCGCCCCCCGGGCGGCTCGGGTTAAAGGAGGAGGCGCGGCGCAATGTGGTAGAGATATTAGAGAAACCCGAGAGCCGCTCATCAGACAGCTCATTTACTGAAGCACTGAGGTTTTACGCAGCCAGAGTGCAGCCATACATCCAGCCCGTGGGTCCAGTCCAACATGTAAGCCTGTACCAGGCTGCTGCAGTCATTTTAGGCCATATAGCTGCAATTTTATGAAATTCGTTTTCTGACTATTTATTACATGCCACTGCTTTGTAACAATATTTACCTTCTTGTTGAAGTGATGGGTTGGTTCCTTTGGAGAATACGGCGCTTATTTTGAAAAATAAAATATGAATGAGGAAACTTGAAAAATGAGTCAGAGCTAAAAATGTGAGATTTCCCTTAAAAGCTCGAGGCTCCTGTCATGCTGAAGTAAATTGGCGTTAGACAAAAACGACATATTTAATGGCAATTCTTTTTGTCATTATTTTATTTATCTATTTTTCATTGCATTTATTATGGGAGCAGATACTGAAATAGTGGAGCCTGATGTTTCATGACCTGGTCTGCCGATTTCATTTTTTTTTTGTTGCTCATTTCCCCTACTAAGATGTTTTGTTTCGTTTTTCCTATATATATTTGTCAATAAATTCTCATGTGGTGAAGCACGGATCCAAACTGCTTCTCAGTTAAGCTTTTTCACAGAAACAAATATTAAAAACATTTTAACCTTATGAAAAGGGGGGGAAAATCCTGCAGCAAGACAAACCGTATAACACACAGAGGGAAAGAGTTCAGTTTCAGACTTTAGTGCAGATAAAGAAATTTGATCTACGAGGCTCAAACCAACAACTGCACCACCATGAACTAGTGTCGCAGAGAACTCATTTACTAATGGATTGGTTTAGTGTTTCACCGCACAGAAAACACTGGAGCCAGTGAGGTGCCCGTCTAATCTCTGAAACATAAATGCGGACAACAGGCTCCAAGGACCTTTTCAGTAATCCGTGAAGAAAGCAGACATAAATTGAGAGCAAGGCGACATTTATTTTTTTCCTCAATAATCTACATTTTTAGTTTCACCTGCTTCATCAAAATGACAGTTTGATATTAAGAGTCCAGATATGTGCAGCAATGAAGAAACTCTCGATTTGCCACAATGGAGTTAAAGTTAGGTGTCTGCTATTTTCTGCCTTGAAAAGTTTGGCCAGTTGTCTGGTCGGTTTAAACCATGTGGCATTTCATATCAACCCCTCAAACACACTCTCACACACAGACACGTTCACACACTCTTAAGTGGCTGATTTCCTACCGGCGGTCTATGGCCCATAACACGTTTGGCAGGTACTATAGGTTGCTCATAAATAAGTGCGTATAATGGCACATAATAGACCCAACTATCATAGGAACTTATTAAATTATATCACCTCATAAAATAAACGGCTTCACTAATTAATTGAGTATCAAAGGTGGGAAATACAAGTAAATGTTCAATCTGCAGGTAATTATGTTCCTCGTCGCTTAAAATATGCAAATATAAAGGAGGAATATGGGGTTGTAAAACAATATAAGTGTGAACAAATTAAGGGCTTATGTTTTTAATGTTTCACTTTTTATTTCATCTTCTTTATCGGCTTTATTATTTAACTTCTGATTGCTTTACATTAACTTTTTTAAGTATACATATATGCCACAAGACTATGTTAATGTTAATGTATAACAATTTTGTCATGACTTTTTGTGAGTTATCATCCCTGGCAAACGCACGACAGAACAATTCTGTGGTTTGCCCCACACTGGATGTCTACATTAAGCAATTCAAGTAGATATTTGGAACATGTTAATACGGCTTTCTAAGAGCTCTGTGATAATTGATTAGTTTTTCGGTGCTGTGCTCCCTGAGCTGCAGCAGCCTCTGCCTGTGTGGGGGCGGGAGGTGGGAGCGCTCCTATTTCAGCCCCTGACGCACTGCCTCTGGGGAGGAAACGGAGCTGCAAACTCAGTCCTGCTCTGCTGTACAGGGTGCAGGGCAGAAGGGAGAGCCAATCACCGAAACGCACAGGCTCCCTTTAAGCCTGACATATCTCCAACAGGAACAAATTGTCCCAACAATCAACATCCCAATCTGCTGCGCGCATCAGGGGTTGGAGAGGAGTGGATAGCCTACAGGCCCGCACCGCGCGGAAAGGATTGCACTGCGACAAAAAACAGCGATAACACCATTATAAACACAATAAAGCACTGCAGCCGCTTTGGATATCACGCGTTTGGGCGGAGGGGTGAGCTCGGACAACATGTCAATATTACCGTCCTTCGGGTTCACGCAGGAGCAAGTGGCGTGCGTCTGCGAGGTGCTGCAGCAGGGAGGAAACCTGGAGAGACTCGGCCGCTTCCTCTGGTCCCTGCCCGCCTGCGACCACCTCCACAAGAACGAGAGCGTCCTCAAAGCCAAGGCGGTGGTGGCTTTTCACCGGGGGAACTTCCGAGAGCTTTACAAGATCCTGGAGAGCCACCAGTTTTCCCCGCACAACCACCCGAAGCTGCAGCAGCTGTGGCTGAAGGCGCACTACGTGGAGGCGGAGAAGCTGCGCGGCCGGCCGCTCGGAGCCGTGGGGAAGTACCGGGTGCGGAGGAAATTCCCGCTGCCGCGCACGATATGGGACGGCGAGGAGACCAGCTACTGCTTCAAAGAGAAGTCCAGGGGAGTCCTGAGAGAGTGGTACACGCACAACCCGTACCCGTCCCCGCGGGAGAAGAGGGAGCTGGCCGAGGCCACGGGACTGACCACCACGCAGGTCAGCAACTGGTTCAAAAACAGACGGCAGAGGGACAGAGCTGCAGAGGCGAAGGAGAGGTGGGTGCAACTGTCACAGCATCGCTGCTGGATCTAATCCTCCGCATGGCTCATTTACCTACACATATATTCTATTTGTTTCGAGGGAAAATAATCACTTGAAAGGCCTCATAGGTAAATACTTTCAAAGTGAAGAAATAACCCATGCATGAAAAAAGTGAATCAAATGCGAAAACAACGTTAACAGCATTCACGGAGAATTAAACCATGCAGGGAAACGAAATGGAATTATATTTTTAATATGAATAATTTTATTTCAGGCTGACGTTTGTTTGTATCCGTGGATTTCTGGATATTTTCAGGGCTTGTCATGTCCTCACAATGAAAACATTAGAGACTCGCTGTCAGATGAGACTCTTCTGAGATTTAACGGGAACTGTGACCTGAAACAGAGGGAATCTGAGATATATGGATTCGGAAATTCAAACGATACAGTTTTTTTTTTAAACAAAACATTTGAATTCATGTTTTGGAAGCAGTCTTGCCTTGGAGGTATTCGTTAAAGGTTAAGTGAAGTTACACCGGAATACGCACTATGGTTTTAACAGGCCTATAGGCAAACAAAAACGGGGTGCAAGACAACATCCAATAGTTTCAGTAACATTTCACTAAAATATTTAAATGAAAAACATGTATTGTTGGCTCCTAAAATCCATGCCTTTTTTTTTTGTTCTAAATGTCAAACATATTTTCTCCTGCTTCTCACTGTGCGCATTTTCGTTCATTTCTCCTTGTCGTCATTTCCAGGGAGAACAGTGAAAACAACAACGCAGGCGGCAACAAACAGAACCAGCTGTCCCCTCTGGATGGAGGAAAGTCTCTCATGTCCAGCTCGGAGGACGAGTTTTCTCCACCTCCGAGCCCCGACCAGAACTCTGCGCTTTTGCTCCAGGGCAGCATGAGCCACCCCGGGGCCTCCGCCTACCCCATGTCCGGGCTGGGGGGCCCTCAGCCGGGGCACGGCATGCACGGACACCCACACCAACTGCAGGACTCCTTGTTGGGACCTCTAACCTCCAGTCTTGTGGATTTGGGCTCTTAAAGAGCCTTCCAGATTATTATATTTTACCAAAGCAGAAAAACAACAACATCAACAACAAAAAGGACTGATACGTGTATCAGATTGAAAACATGTACGACATAACATTATAGTAGCTATCTTATAATATAGACTGACTTGTCTGTCGTTAAATTTGGTTAGAACAAAATTCCCGAATGCGCTTAATCCATATCCCCCTCAACGGTGCGTTTTTCCGAGCTCCTGCTTAAAAACACAAAAACAGGATTACTTTGAAACTCTTACCTGGATGAAACACTTAACCGGACTGCCCACTTGTTTAATTTATGATATTTTGTTAAGATACCAAAACAATTATAGCAACGTCCTGCGATGGAAACTAAAAGGTAACGTTTTCCTTAGAGTCATGGTAATTAGTTTCCAATAAAACAAAAGTAGTGCATTTGTCTCTGTGTTATTTGTGTATTTATAGAAAATGGACTAAACATGTGCTAATCTAATGAA
Source organism: Cololabis saira (assembly GCF_033807715.1). NCBI lineage: Eukaryota > Metazoa > Chordata > Actinopteri > Beloniformes > Belonidae > Cololabis > Cololabis saira. Next base: position 22,487,324 of record NC_084602.1, read on the forward strand.
TCAGAGGATAAACACTATTTTGTTTTCAATAACTCTTGAAATAAAAGTTGTTTTTTTAAATCAGCATTATGTGCTGATGAGAATGTTGTTTGAATCAACTTTAAAAAATATATATAGAAGTTTAAAAAAAACTAATGGTGGGATATGAATGTAAATTAATTTTTAGATATGAAATCGTGTTCCACGGGTTCTTTATTTACTACTACTTTACAAAGGGAAGGTTAAATTCTACGAATGAGAGTCAACATCAGCAGCTGTCCATCATGGGGAAATGTGCACAGAAGAACCAGCTTGGCGTCCTTTGAAAAGCATCTCCTCCATCATATGGAAGGCAATAGGAGTTTTTTTGTATTGTGGTTTATTTTTTGGAGTTTTTTTTAGAGAGAGTGGGGCGGGGGTATTTTTTTTAGCTGGAGTGCTGCGGATTATTGGATTTTTGTTTCTATGTTGTTTTTGTTTTCCTCTTCCCGAGATTTTGTTCTGTTGGTTCTGGGCCCTAGGAAAACAAACAAAGAAAAAAAACCCAACTACCACTCAACCTTTACCAAATCTGCACTTTTTAAGAAGCATACAAGCAAACATCCCATAAGAGGAAATAAAAGTTTGAAGTTTATTCACTGATGCATGGCTGTGAAGTTTCCAATTCAAACCCCAAAAAACACACAAATCAATAATAATACTAATAATAATGATCACTGTGGTGTGGACAGCACTCTCTTCCCCCACCCCCCACCCAGCTCTGTTCTCAGCTCATGTCAGGGTAAATTGTTTTGAGCAGAGAGCACAGAGGATTTCCTGAGCATAATCTGAAACAGTCACTGCTTGCATTACTGCCTGATTGCGAAGATTGCAGGGCTACAGGGGTTGCAGCACCCTGAGTTTCAGTGGAAAGACCTTGAAGGATTCTGCATCCCAGAGGCCTCGCTTTATGTCTTTATCTTTCTTCTCCTCTCTGTCGCTGTTGCTGTTGCTGTTGCTCTCTCAGCATATAATTTTCAGCAAAACACAAAAGGCTGTGCTCCCAACATGCACCTACAACTGTCTGTAGGTGTCAGTTTTTGTGGTCAGTTTTTCATAGACTTTCCACTAGCAGTGTTTTGTTGATGGTTATTTTTCAAGAACAAGGGGTTGCAGATGTATTGCAGTTCGATAGTTACCAAGACTTACTATTAGCCTGCATGTAGAATGGTCACTAGGTTTGATCTATTGTTAGAGATTAAACGTCATTAATCAGACCTTAATGAGACGAATTGGATGACATTAAGTTAAGACTCACAGCAAGTTGTATTTTACTAACTCATCTATTCATTTCAATGTGGAATTCATCTATAGATAAATGTTGCTGAGCACAGAATGCAAAACATCCCATGATGGAGAGGGCTAATTTATGAAAATTAAAAAGCTAAGAGGAAATATTTAAGACTGGACTTGCAACATTTATGTACAGTGTGAAAATTACCGTTTTCATTCAAGGGTATCACTATTCATGACAAAAACCTGATAGAGAGCTTGTGTTTAATCTAGGAATTTAAATGTACCTTAAGTTTATTTTGAATTCATGACACACCGACTGATTTTACACCCCTGACAAGACCCATGTCGTTTTACTGTAAAATTAAACAAAAATACATACATTTTTTATTTCAAAATGCATGTAATGATTTTGGACACAACAGCCAAAGCAAAATAAATAATTGTACAGTATTGGTGATATTTAAAAAAATATATTTGTAGTGGATAGTCATGATCCTGAGACTAAATGTATTTTTGAAATACCAAAAGATTTAAGTAATGTTTTTCCAAATTAGCTTTTTTTTGTTGTTGATGCTGCAGCTATAACTTGATATGGTGAAAATACAATAATATCACAACTGTTTAAATTGCATGTAATGGTATTATAATATTATGGTAAATACACTGTATGTGCTGTTATGATAGTATGTAACATCATTTATACAGATGTGTAATTTAGATCATCTATAATTCTTGAAAAAGCATGTTCTCATCACTCTTGGCACATTGCATGCCTAAATATTCACAAATTAACAGGTGATCACAAAACCCCCAAACAGTCTCCTTATACCTGTTAATCTAAAGACAACATGGTCAGCACAGTACAGACACTGACGGATTAAACAGGCTCTGTGCCACATGGCAGGCGGCAGCTACAAGAGTCACCTTCAGGATGTGCAGGAGACTAAAATCAATCCCACAAGGAAACTCTCGCAATGCTTTTAAAACCCCCCTTAGTGCCAGAGCCCCCTGTACAGGGGCCACGTACAAACCTGAATCCTTTGCTTCCCAATTTAGTGCGGGCAAAAATCTGTTTTCATACATCTATCGGCTGTATCAGCCACATTGTGTTTATCTCATCTGCCTTGCAACAAGTGCAAGTTGAAGGCGTGCTCAAGCTCATGGACCGAGTGACAAAAGCTGGATGTAACGTCAGCCTGAAGCAGGCCGGTGCCAGTAACAACAGCTGCTGATGGCAAACAGAGTGCGAGTCATCAAAAGGGTATTTCGTTTGTCAGAGGCATAAGTGGCAGTGGCTCTAAATCAACAGCAGGAAGGGCCCTGACGTGTGCAAATAAACATGGAGAGTAGCCCGCATGAGCCTGCGGCGTCAGACTCAGCTGGGCTTGTGTTTTCTCTGGCATCAGAGTCTCTGAACACCTCGTATACGGACAAAATCCAAAGCTGGGGGATTTTTGGTTGAGTTGCCTCTCTGCATGGTCTGATGCCTGCAGGTAGCTTTACTGCACAGGGCAGCCGTGTGTGTGTGTGTGTGTGTGTGTGTGTGTGTGTGTGTGTGTGTGTGTGTGTGTGTGTGTGTGTGTGTGTGTGTGTGTGTGTGTGTGTGTGTGTGTGTGTGTGTGTGTGTGTGTGTGTGTGTCAGGGGAGGGGGAACGGTGGGGAGAGGGGTGGGGCTGGGGTTAGGCGGGTGATGAGGGACAAAAGGATCTTTTCAGGTCTGCCTCAGAGGGATGTAGGTGGTGTGTGGTGGGGGCTAGAGAGATTTTCTTACCAATGATGCATGGATCTGACAATGTTCCTGCCTGGCCGAACCCAGGGGCAGATACAGGCGGTGTGTGTGTGTGTGTGTGTGTGTGCATGTGTGTGTGTGACTACACATACCTGAGTGTTTCTGCGAACATAAAATGGATCACAGTAAAGCTCAAACATATAAATGGTTACATTTCTATAACACAAGAATGAGAAGACTGCGTTACTCTGCCCCCACCCCCCCTCCCCCGTCCAGAAAAAAGTTCATTAAACCCATGTAAAGGCTACAAGCCAAAGACAGCTTATACTCTCAAAAGCAGGAAGCCATTCAGGAAGTTTCTATGTGACAGAGCTGAAAGAAATATTTATCTCCTTCTTCCCTCCCTCTGAGTGATGCATGACGGGGTTCAGACACGGGGAGGAGGAGGAGGAGGAGGAGGAGAAGGAGGAGAAGGGAGGGGAGACTGCAGACAATCCCTATCTATTAGGCTGTTAAATGGCATGTTACGTATCACATGAAATCCAACATCATATACATTATCCAACGAGGGGGTTGGGTGAATGTTGTAACGTGTAATAGGGAAAATAAGAAAGAAAAGAAAAGAAGAATAAGAAGATGAGTTAAGACATGTGCGAACTGTATATAAAAGGATTGCAGGGAAGATACAGTGTGTGACCAGGAGGCACATCCTCGCATAACAAACCCTCCCTCAGACAAAGCCCAGCTCTGGTTGCTGAGAATCGGATATCTATATTTTTTGGAGCTTGAAGCGAAAGATGATAGTGTCCTTCGTCTCATGAGTTTGATAAAAAGAATGACTTCACTCTGGGATGTTTTGGGAAAGCTTTGCTAGAAGCTAATGTCATTTTCACATATGATGAATGGGTAATAGGAACTTTAGAGATATTAGAGAGGATAAAGGTAGAAAATGGGATAATATTTGACTGCATATCATTGCATTTAATGCATGTAAAGATCCACCCAAGAAAAATTAGCAAAAAAGTATAAATATTTAAAACTGTCAAATTCTTAAAAAAATTGAGGACATTTGCTGCATGTTGACATTTTCAGGTGTTAAAAATGTTGCAATAATATATTCAGTTAAAACAGCCTCTCTCTTCTCCTGCTACACCAGTGCCAAACATATTGGATCCACCACAGGAGCTAAATCTAAGATGCAATTATTTATCAAAATACCTCACTCCCGTCAAGTTGAGGAAAATGTTACTAAACCAGGACTGAGTCAAAGTTAACTATAGCTCCCAACATTCCTCCACCATGAAAGTATATGCCAAAAGCTAAGATGGTGAGGCTCACTGGTTCAACTTAAGTGTAGGCAAATTATTATCAGATATAAACTTAAAGGCAACCGTTAAGGTAAGCAAACTGTTAGTGTACATTTTGAGTTTTGTGTAACTGAAAAAAGAGGTATGAATAATTGTTGTATTTTAAAACAAGAGAAACAACAAGAAAAGGGCCTGACAGGACAGCTGACCAACAGTTTCATCCAGGAAGACTCCTCTCACCCTCAGATTTCAAGCAGAAGAATCCCAAGACATGGCTCACAAAACAGAGTTAGAATACACAATAAATAAACAAACAAAACAAGTCACGGATATGCAAGTCCAAAACTTGCTCCCTATTTATGTGAGTCCAAAAATAAATCCCTAGGGTTAGTATTTCCTTCTGCTATGCTTCCTTTTATTCAGCGAGCATCTCATAAGATGTGGTCTCAACCACTGACATCATTTGCTGACGAAGGGACAAAATCACTGGTTATTTTTGTTCCCTTTTTGTCGTCAGTCTTGGACTTTTTGAAACGGAACAATCTCTATGAAGAACCAAACTTCGAAACCCTCCACATCTGTCAGTTTAAGGGTAAAAAAATAATTTCAGTGAGTTGTTCACTGTATATTTTTTTACATTGTCTAAGGTAATTGTGATTTGTCTTCATGTGAAACTGTTTCTCTAAACTACGTTGCTGCTGTTTTGTTTTGTCCCTGATTAAATCATGGTTAAATTACACTGAATTAACATTTTTAGCCAGTCTTTTCAGCCTAACTAAACAAATATAAAATGCAAATGTTTGTACATTTGGCCTTTGGGATCTGTACCCTAAAACACAGATATCAAAGGAATTGCTGATCCACATGTACTGAATGTACTGAAGCACCTTTCTCTGTCTTACACTTCCAGCATTCATTTTTCTCAGCATTTTAATTCATATGAGCCTTGTTGGAGTGTATATAATCTTGTACTCCTCATAAACTAACATTAATATATTTAATTAATTAATTTTTCAACCTTTATGTTACCAGGAAAAAATGCTAGAGATGCTGAAAGAATCCTGGCAATGAGAGGAACCAACTCCTCAGAAACAACCAAAACACAGTCAACACACACCATTCAAAAATATGTATACATGTCAATATCAGAAAAAAATATATATAAATATCTCCTAATTAAAAAAAAAGAAAATCAATAGCTTATGAAGGTAAAAATCTGAGGTGAAAAAAAAAAAAGAAATTTAAATTTCAAATAATTAATTTAAAATGCAGGTGATTTTGCAGGCGGTTCTAAGCAGAGGGTTCAACTCACTTATATGACAGCTCTGTGGTCAGACTGAAGGAAGAATTATTTAGAACAAAGATAATAACTTATCATTGTTTATTTGAAGAACGTAGGTGTGGTCTGACACGTTGAGCGCGGGCTGTGTTCGACAAAGAGGCATCCCACCTGAACATTCAATGTACAATTATGCAAATGTGTTTTAAGGTTTGCACCTCTGTACTATTGGACGCAGTCATGTGAAAGAAGGTTTAGCATACCAGGACCTAATGAATAGTGACCCGATCCTTATGAGATCTTGAAATCAAGTAAATAAAACCTCAAAACCTCAAAAGACAACAATGCATGAAACATTACACCATGTCATTATTACTTGACAAAAGCTAAGCCAAGACGCAGGAGCAGAGTGTGAAAAACTGCTTTCCTAGGAATTAGGAGTGTAATTTGCATCCAGGTGCTGCTAGGCAAAGTCACATGATACATTTATAATCAGAAAGTGCAATAAACTCTATAAAACCTGAACTTCTGGCAGTTTACTGCTCTGGGGCTTTCAGGTGGGAATTAACTTATTGCCTTAAAGGAAGGAAGACATCAACAATAGTCAAAGAGAAGCAGTTGTTGCTTTGTTATAAGACAATTTCTAAATAATTTAAAGTCAATCATTCTGAAAGAGAAATATCGTATCCAAGTGGAAATTGCATTTGTGATAGTTGCCATTTTATCAGGAGTTGGAATCCTAGCAAGTTCCCTCCATGGCCAATGCTCAGAGAAATTGCTTAAAAAACAAAACAAAGAAAAAAACAAAGGCTACAAGGCCCCAGATAGAATGGCTAATGGGCATGATGGAACAATTTGAAACAGACTGAAGAAATATGGCTTATTTAGAAGTGTTGCAGAGAGATGACCTCCTCCCTAAAAAGAACCAGGCAGCAAGGCTTTGATTTTCAAAGTTGCATGTAACCAAACTGCAAAACTTCTGAAACACAGAAGACTGGCAAGAGAAAAAAAGAACAGCAAACTATACAAACGACACATACCAGGAGTCAGTGACTTCTCCTGATAGAGATCTGCACTTGTTTTGCAGCTAGAGGACGTTGGCACCAACTGCAGCGTTGAGTTGACCATGAGCTCCTCTGTATTTCAAAATAGAGTTGAATGTAAAACCCATAGTCTGACAGCTTAAGTGTGGCCAAAATGGTATCATGGTACAGGACAATGATCGTACCTCACCTACACACCCACAACAGAACGGTTGAAAAAGAAAATAATAAAGGTGTTGCGATGACCAAGTCAAAGTCAGGGTATGATATGTATTACATTGCTATTTTTCTGAGGTTATATTTGAGACCAGGTATGGACTGAATCCTTTTTTGCAACTTGAAATGTAAAACCTTACAATAAAAACTATTTTTGTATTTCTCCCAATCAGCCAAATATGAAACTTAGTGATCGTGTGTTTATCAGGTCTCACTGTTTTAACAGTGTCATGTAAGATTCAGAGAAATAAGAGATGGGCAGTAAAACTATGAATCTGTGTGGCATCTCTGAGGCATAGTATAAGGTATTCAGAAACAAGATTCTTTGGTCATCTAGTACAGTCCCTCCTTTCCCTGAGAGCGTTATTTCATCCTGACGAGAAAAACATCGGGAAAGTAATGAAACCTTTCATGGAGGAGGGATGGTATCAGTGGTTTATCAGTTTATCAATGGGGTTACCATGAGGTTGTGTTTATATATAGATTTTTTTTTTCATTTTATAGCTGCTCACAGACTGGCATCTATCCCAGCTGTCGTTGAATGGGATACGGGGTTCACTCTGGACAGGTAACAGGTCCACATGCTGAAGACAAACAATTATACATGTTCATAATCAAATGTACTGATCGCTGATCAACCTAACACACATTTACTTGACGTAGGAAGAAGCTGAAGAAAGCTCCTCTCTATTGATTTATTACTGTTAAATTAATAATCAGTTTTGAACGCTGCGTTAATTCTAATGCACTTTTAATTCGAACCATCTAACATGTTGATGTTTTTTAACTTAGTTTTGGCAACTGTTAGTTGCTATTAATGGGAAATGCACTTATTTTTTCCACCTAATTGCAGAGAACATTAATTCTTCCCCGCGGTGGAACTGCTGTGTTATTATGCCTACTGTTGTGATGGTCCAGTGGCACATCCAGACATGAAATATAACGCTTTTCAAATAAACATGTTCTTCAAAACTTAATCAAAAAAAAAACACAGGAACAAAAGAAAGAAAAATATGTGTTCAAAGCTCAAAGATTAAACCTGTTTAGAAAAAAAAAGAAAAACTATCATCATAAAAGAGATTTTTTTTCACCCGTCAGCTATGTCTGCCAATCCATCCATTGATCATCACAGATACCAGCCTTGATAGCATTCTTGAAGAAGCCAGACATAACCTATAGCAGACATAATGTAACCACAATAAGTCAGTTAAGTTACATGGGAATTATTCTATCACAGATTTAACCGATAACTCTACAGACTGTGAATATAACGCTTGTTTTTCAGGTTCTTCGTCCAATTTTTGCTCGAGGCACACTAGTTTTTGGGGCTTTCATTGGGGGGCCAAACACTTCAACAGGAAGCTGTATGGGATGTGGAATAATGAAATCTACCTCTCACTCCCAAGGAGTATCACATCTCCTATCCTGGGGCTCACAAATAGTTCGACTAACCAGTCCTACCGCCACCCATTTTGTGATCCACACTCTGCTGTACCCAAACTACAGTTAACCTTCACCATTTTGCTGCAGCTATGTGTGCCGTTCGTATTGCATTTGTTTGGCAGCGTTGGAGTGACAGCAGCCTGAATTTGAGCTGCCACCCTGCTCCCCTCACCCTTCATCTTCATACTGCAGAGCAGGATAAAATATCCTTCTTGGTTCCGTGCAGAAAAAAAAAGAGAAAGAAGAAAAACATTCAGGAAATGAAAGTTGTAACACGATCCTCTGTGTGCCAAATGTCTCCCCGAGCAGGGACAAAAGGCCCAGAGAAAAGCTGCTGGGCCTATTTTAGCCTGCAGATGACAGAAGAGAAGGGACAGTGGTGCAAAGACGCACAAATGGATCGAGACAGCGAGCAGAAAAGACGCAACATAAACTTAAGACGAGCTAGGGATTAGATGTTAGAAGGAAGAATGAGTTATCTAGATGTCATTTAAAGAAGAGGGGGAGGTGAGGGGTGCTGCAGTGATGAACTCCTCTGTGCAGAAACTGAAGTGCTCCTGCAGCCCACTGTGCACTGAGCCCCACATCCCACAGATATGCAAGCAACAAGCAAAATAAACTTCCCATTCCGGCCCTGCAGTATGTTTTCTGGAGGGCTTCTCCTGAGGGAAACTCTTTATGACCCCTCATTCAGTGCTTAAGGCCCATGAGTGTGTTCAACATGAGGGCAGAGAGAAAAATAAAGACAACAAAGAAAAATTATGTGAAGCTCAGTTTCCCAGACATTTGTCAAAGAAGCAGGGTGAGTAAAAAAAAAAATAAAAAAATGTAGCAACGAGAGTAAGCCATATCGGTGGTGAAAGTATTGTCTTCAGCCTCACCGCTGGTGTGCCAACGCTGACGACCGGGACGTCCTGGCAACAGAGGAGTGGGCAAAACGTTCCAGTGGTCCTGTCGCTGCTGACTGGTGCATTTGCAGCATGGTGTCAGTGGCTGGTGGTAATTACCAGGCTCTCTCTGAGTTACTGCTACACCAACGTGCCACCGGCTCTGGTATGCCAGCTAAGCTCTGTTATTAGGCTCGGAGCTGCCACTGGATGGGTAGGCACTACTTCAGCAGACCCAGACTCAGCCTCTCTATCTGATCTGCCTACATAATGACTGATTGTTTTACTACTTACAAAGTACAGGCTGATGTGCTAAATTAGTAGCGTCTTTGTCACACAAGGGAAACATGTTTATTAACGGTGGCAGCTGTAATTAGAAGAGATCTCCTCACACTTTTTCTAGGTTGACTGGAAGGTCTATACTAAGGCGCTATTTGGTCAAATTTGAAACATTTCATTGTCACTTACCCTTGAAAGCAATGGCAGAGGAGAAGGATCCCTTTCATCATCCCTCTACCCATGTCTCCAGTCAGACGGCTGGAGAAGACACATATCATTTGCTCCAATAGTTCACAGATATCAAGCTTGAAACTTGAAAACCCGGTTTAAAAGCTATATCACACACTTCAACTGATATGTAGCCACACATTTAAAATCATTTGTGAGTTAGTTTGTTTCCACTTGATCACATTTGGCAGACGACAAGTCAAAAACTCATTCTTACAGAAATTCTTAGTTTTCTCAAAAATAGCAAACTTTGATGTTTTCAATTAGACTTCAGACATTTAGATGAAAAGCAACACAAAAATATTTGCGATAACTAAAACAGCATTGAATTTGAGCGAGTAAGTAATTTCAGGCGGGAATCTTCAGTACATTAATGTGTATAACAGTTCATCAAACTTTATGTTGCATTTACAGCCCACTAGAGAGATTGACTGGATTGTTGTGTAAACTATAAATTCAAAAGAAAGGATGCTATCATTTAAAATGTATATGGTTTTTATAAAGATTATTAAAAATAAAAATGCTGTGGTAAAAGAAAGTTGGTCTAAATACTGAACTGTATTTTGACAAGCGTTTAACTTTATGTTTTCTAAGTTGGGAAGAGAAGCTTTTGTTGTCCAAAAGAAAAAAGTGCCAGAACATCTCACAACCAATTGAGTTAAATGGAAACAGGTCCTTAAAATGAATGAATAAAGGAGCATCCCAGGGAGTTTGAGTCTTTCACAAGTAAGATGGGACGGGTTCATCACCTTGAGAAAGACTGCAGACTAGTTCAAAAAGGTAACTAGTTCGAAAACATTTCAAAATAACAAGCCAATTTGATATGGTACATAATATTATTGTAAGATTCAAAGAATCCAGAGAAAACCACGGGGAAAATCGTTCACTGTTGAATGATTGATCTTCTACATTTAAAAATACAAGTAAATATTCTAACAATTAAAAAACAAACTTTCTGAGCCCAAGATCCTTTAAGACCGTGTGAGAGTGAGTAAAGATAGAAAACTCTCTAAAGTCTTGATTCTGTTTTAAGGTAGGGGCTTTTTGTAAAACACATTTTGTAGAATATTAAACATTTTTTCTGATGTCTCTCTTTTTTTCTTTTTTTACTAACGTAGCCTACTGTCATATTGTTGACAAACTGATTTCAAGTAGATCATTTTATTGAGTAACAGTGAGAGGTGGGCAGCACTCAGATTCACACCAGTAAACAGAGTGGAATAGACTTGTGGAGGCAAACTCCTCCTTTTTCATGCAACGTGAACTGGTCTTACTTAGGGCTATGACCAGGATGATCTTCAGTTTAAGGGATCTGAGCTGAAAGCCAGACAAAAGACTGCGCCTCACTCTCGCTGTCTCAGATTTTGGCAGGTTTACTACTATATGAGCCAAAACTGAGAAAGGCTCAAGGTACTGAACTTAAACTTGGCGACAGCTGCAGAAACTGGAGACCAGATAGTTTAAATATAGACCTTTAAAATCCCAACTGGTGCCCTTACTCTGCCTCAACACTTACTTACACATGTACATTCACACCCTTCTCTAAGTCACGCTGTACTCTCGTTTACACTTGGGGAAAAACTCTTTCACCAGTGGTGTGTTTGTTTGTACACAGAAGCAGTTTGCTGTAAAAGTAGAAACAAATAGAATATAATAATAATTCATCCTAATAATAACCCAAAAGTCTCTTTCCACGGTTGATTGCAATTTATTCTTTGTGGGGTTTATTTATTTATTCCTGACACAAATTGGAGCCAGTTTGAATGCCAGAAATGTGATGATATTTTAAGTAGAAAATAAAAACGATGGCAACACTTCACCCTGAACATATGGAGGCCATACTAGTCTGTGTTGCTTCAAACTTTTCTCCTTTTTCTTTTGTGTTATAATGAGTCTTTAAAGGTTTTTTCTCTTTCATGCTGTTTTATTATGTATGGTTTATTACGTACTTACGCAGTGAAACAAGACAGATGTCTCTGTTGTGCGGCCTCGCTGCGCCTGGGTTGTCTTCTGTCTATTTATGTCTCTTGTGTACCCTCTTCTGGCCACAAGCAGTACTGCAGCTAGAGATTCTCTAAAACCACTAAACCAGAGCAGTTTCTTTTTCTCTCAAAACGCGACTTGACAAATGTATTTTCATGGTAAAAGACCCTGACAGCCGGTATTTCTGTATCCAAAACGATTTTTTTTTCTTTCAAAAGTCTGATGTTCTACCGTATAAAACCACAAAAAAAATGTATACACACACACACACACACACACACACACACACACACACACACACACACACACACACACACACACACACACACACACACACACACACACACACACACACACAATATATATTTGAGGACATCCATATACAATCATATCGTCTTTATCCTTGTACAATTGAGCTCGAATACTGATAAGTGTGTGTTACTCTGTAGTAATACGCAAGTTTGGTTAATAATATAAATATAAATGAGGATGAAAATAACGGAGTCGTTAAATACTTTTCTTTGGTCTCTGTCGCTATCTAATGGTCAAAATGTGTACTTCACTGACTGACCGAGAGAAAGACTTTCTTGGAAGTCCGAAGTTACTGTTACACTACAGTCAGTAATAAAAGTAAATTAATCTAAATACAACCATGAACTTGTGGCTTAATATCGGTGTAATTTTAAAATTCATATTGTTCAATGTGGTTTAATCTACTTTCTATGGATGTTGCACAAAACATTCACCTGTAGTGTTTGGTAATATAATGACTTAAGGTTGATATGTGGAGTGGACAAGAAATTACCCCCAATGCCATCTTGTGTTGTGACAATATTTAGGAAATCATTTAAAGATATGAATGTGCTAATTGAGGATGTTTAATGACATAATGATCAGGGCTGGGGTAAAAATGTTTAATCTTGTGTCTCTTCTCAAGACTTTGTGATGGGGAAAGTGTTTTAATCACAGCTGAAAGTAAGTAAGTAAGTAAGTAAGTAAGTAAGTAAGTAAGTAAGTAAGTAAGTAAGTAAGTAAGTAAGTAAGTAAGTAAGTAAGTAAGTAAGTAAGTAAGTAAGTAAGTAAGTAAATAAATAAATATATATATATATATATATATATATATATATTTACTATATATATGCATATAGTTATAAAGCACTTTTTAAAGCACTTTTCGCAGAGAACACTCACAAATTGCTTCACATAACAACACAAAGGTAATAATTTAAAACCAAATTACTTGGCATGCTGTTTTTATGCCAAGTCATATGGTCAAGTCAAGTCTAGTTGAACTCATTGAGAATTACTGTCAAGTTGGAGAGGAAAACTGAATTCCTTTTATTATTATTATTTTTGTTAAGTGACCATGTGTTAAAATGTGATTTTGTTTTATCCGTCCATTAATTTTCTTCCGCTTATCCGAAGATTTTATCAGTGATTTGCTTTATTAGTTGTATTTATTTGTTTACAGCAGACATGCTTACATGTACGGCGAAGTGATGCCACTAATGACATTAACAAAGCCTGTGCAATCCCTCCCTTTTCATTGTTGCCCCCAGAGCTACTTCATGTATTCATTTGTTTGGATGCATAATAAGTTATTATGTTTGTATTATTAATAAACCAAAATCCTTCTTAAGGAGTAACACTAAAACAAAGCATGTCCTACTAAGAAAGGAAGATAGGAAGAAAGAAGGAATGAGGGACTAGCATAACTAAAGAAAAGCAGCAATAAAAGAGCACCGGTGTTGTCCCTGGCTGGTCCCTGCTGACAGCCCACCGGCCTCTGACACAAACACACGCTGCCCTCCCCCTGACCTCCAGCCTCCGCTTCATATGCTCCCTTCATTAAGTCGATATCTCACAATGCGCCATTACTGTTTCTCGAAATCAAGCGTTTCTGCCATCATCGGTCAAAACAAAAGCCACCACAGCGATGTGAAGATTGGCTGATCGATTGTTTCAAGCACGGCTCCGAGACTTAAGAGATTATTTTAAGCAGAAAAGGTGCAGATCGATGTCTGTCAAGCTCACAAAGCCGCCCCGAGGAAACCTGCAGAACTCGAATGGGTTCAATAAAAGCTCTATGAACTTGGTGCAGTTATGAGGGTGCTGAGTGACAGATGTCTTCGGGATTGTTAAAATCCTGTTACTGAAAACCTCTTGTTGGGTCGAAAAGAGTCGCTGACAAAAAAAAAAAAACAGATTCTCAAGGGGGGCAGAAAGAATGTAAAGTTAGGTCATGTTGTGTATAAAAGGCGTTAATAAATGATTTCTCTGACTATCAGAATAATATTATAATATAGCCTAATATTCCAGGGGATTTACAGCACTAACTTTAAAACATATAGGCTATGATTAGACACAAATGATTCACAGATGATCATATTTGTAAGGGGTGTGTGTGTGTGTATATATATATATATATATATATATACTCAAATACTATCGTGACAATCAAATATGATTGTTACAGTGAAGAGCTTCCCCACCCAGCAATTATTTGTGGGCCCCAATTGGATAAAAGTGTGCCACACTTATGGGTCCCTTGTAGGTTTGTTGCGGGCTTCATGGTGGAACTCTTGTGTTTTTCGATATAGACTTTAAATGGGATCTAACTGGTTTTTAAATGTGGCCCAGCTGGGCTTAAGTTGATAAAACTATAAGGGACTCACACAGTTGTTCCCTTTCTTGGCCTGTGCCCATTTAGTTGGCTTGTGTCTTTATGGGCCCCATGTATTTGACCTACATTGGTTTGCCATGTGGGGCTCATATTCCAGCAACGCTATTTGCCCATGTCACATCCAAACACACTCTATACCCAAGTAGGCCATTTCTAATCCAGATGGGTTCCACATGAACATGCTGGCTGGCCACTCTCAAAGTTTATTTAGTTTTTTAGGGAAAATAAAATCACAAATGAAATGAATCACAAAAAAATATATATTACAGTATTACATATAACAATTGCACTTTCCAGTTTTGTAAATCCTACCTCAAAGAAATTGCAATTGACAACAGTTGTTATTGATATTTAGTTTTTCTTGTGTCTATGTGTGTGTGTGGCCTTTGACCAGTTAAAATAGAGAAAAAAAAGGATGTTCCCATGGGGAAAACCTCAACCAATACATATATAAATAAACCAGATACCCCACCATATCATCAATGACTGCAGATATATGTTTGTTTCATAAGGCAGGCATATTTATATATTTCACTGGCTCTTCACCAGACTAAAGTTACTGCATCGTCTCTTTGCCAACTGCAAAATGTGTGATTCATCAATGACTATTGCTTCCATCTAACCACAGTCAGTCCATGACTGCTTCATTTGGCCCAGTGTAATCATATTTTCCTCTGTTAAATGTTCATTATTGTCTTCATTTGACCTTTTCTCTATATAGGCTAAATCCAATTTCCATCTGGTAATGTCTCACAGTTTGTCAACCCATTTTGTAATTGTTCCAAATTTTAGACAGGGCTTACTGGCAAATATCACCATCCCTGGCCAAATTTATATTGAATTTCCTTCATCAAAGACTTTGATTATACATTTCATTGTTTCAGCTGCTCCCTTATTGGAGACATGTATCCTGTCAATCACCCAGGTCTCAATGCTGTTGTGCCTTATGATTGCCTGATTCCATAGGTGTATCCTCTGCAGGAAGTTAGTACTTACACTTTTTACAGCAGGTTTGTTTTACTTTTACAGAAAATGTAGCTGATACATATAATAGTTTGTAAATACCTGTGTGATTTATGTACTTTTTTTTCTACAAAACTAAACAAGTGAATTATCAGCATCTAAGAGTGGTGACATCTCTTTTTCTATTTTTAGAAGAAAGGCTCTGTCCATGGTTCTGAAAGTCTCCTGCAGCTTCAGTGATAAGCCACTCTTTGAAACCAGCATATATGTATATATCCAAACTTGAAACTGGGAGAGGGGTTCAGCAGATTCCAGGAACAACATCAGAGATCTCGGTCTGAAGAGCACAGTCCCAGAAACAGTAAAAATAACATACAGAGCACTCAAGTTCTCAGGCCTCTGAGCAACCACCCACAGAATGCACAAGGGAGGAGTTTTATATATGTATGTATACATCTGTGTGTGTGTGTGTGTGTGTGTGTGTGTGTGTGTGTGTGTGTGTGTGTGTGTGTGTGTGTGTGTGTGTGTGTGTGTGTGTGTGTGTGTGTGTGTGTGTTGTTTTGGAGTGCTGGAGACTTCAAAAATGGGGACTTTTTGACTGCAGAAGGGCATGTTTCATTTATTTTAAACATAAGATATAAAATTCCAGGATTTATTTTGTGTAATACTATATGAATATTATTTTGTGACTATGTAAATTAACAGATGATTAGTAATAAACCACATGTTTATGCTCTTGTGATTTTGTGCATAGCTGGTTCTAACATGTATTTATTTATCTACTCTATCCTGACACTAGCAATTCAGACAAAGGGAGAAAATAAATGAATTCTGCATCGTTTTCATTTTTAATCGTTTTGGTTTATTCTCATTTAACAAGAAAAGTAGACTGCAGAAAATGACATTTCTTGCTTAAAAGTAAAATCAACCCCTTACCTAACATCTCATGACAATGTCGTTAGTTGTGGATGTAATTTGTGCAGCAGCTTCAGTCTCATTAGCTTCACACACGCTGTGTAGATCCATGCGGAAACTCACGGCCACGTGGGGGCGTCACTGACAAGCAGTTTCTCAGCTCACCGTGATGGAGATTGTTCCGCGAAGCCTGGAGAGCTTGGGTGTGTATACAACATAAATGAAGTTGTATCTCATTGTTTGAGCAGAAAAACACTCAGCTGTGAGGAAAAACGTGTTTCAAGGCACAAAGAAATACATGGAAACAGTTATATATCCAAGGTCAGAGAACACTGAGGGAAGGAGGATTTGTGTTTAATTAACTATTAAAATAGATTCATGGCCTTTGCGCGGTGGACTGGCAGAAAAACGCACATTTGTCATTTGAATTATTTTGATGGAGGTTTTCACAGTGAAATCTGGTATAACCTTGTAAACAACGAGCTAACCAAAACTCTCTGAAAGGGACACGTTCCCCTCTGTGAGTGATCTCGGCCGTTTCTCTACAAGACAGGAGAGTGAAAAGGGCCCACTTTGTGAAGTAACGGTAAATCATTACTCTTATTCTTAATAGATTCAGTATTGCAACCAGTATACTGACTCAGGTTACCCTCAAATAAAAAAATATAATGACATTATAATAAAAGTGAAAACCAACAATAAACTCCCAACTCGCTTCTCGTGCCGGTGGTTGCCCATGATACAGATACTCTAATAATGCTTAGTTTTTACATTTCCATGTTTATTGAGGTCAAAAGTGGTGGTGGCTGCATTATGCTGAGCAATGTGCTTATTCTTTAGAGAAGGACACACCAACCGCTGTTTAATTCATGCCTAAGCACTATTGCCTACCTCTTACAATGCCACTAAAACCGACGATGTAAAGTATTTGTCACGTCATTATATTAGACTTGATTGAAAAAGTGTAAATGTATCTATTCCAAACCTGTTTCAAATACTGAAAACTGCAGAGCATCAAAGAATATAAAATACCCAAACCCACAGATATGACAACAGTATTTCTCAAAACCATACAAACGATCCTCAAAAATGCAGATTTCATTCAAATAAAGACGCAGCTCTCCCTGGATGTGTCACAGTCTTCAACCACGCTGAGTCCAGACGAACTGCATCTCTGCGTCAATAAGTGTTTGTGCATCCAAGACAGAAGGATCTGCTCCTTTGCCATTTGTGATGTTTTTCTTTCTTTCTTTCAATTTTCTTTATTTCTTGCTTGCTTTCTTTCTCCCTTCTTTCTTTCATTTGTCAGTATTTTATTTATGTATTTTACTGAGTCTATAGAATGTCAGGCATTTTTTGTAACCTAATTGAATCATTAAAAAAAGAAGAAATCGGTCCTTCGTGGCGTCCAACGGAAGACATGCCTAACAGACGACTTGTTTCAACAAGTTAAAGATTCTGAGGGTGAAATTAATTTCTTGACCTGTAAATTAATGTTGTCATGTTGTGCACCTAGATTCACAGCTTGTGTGACAAATAGCCTGAAGCTCAGAGCTTGGGTGAAGTCCACCAGTCAGGTTTTGACCAACACGAGGAGAAATTATGTGCTCTTTTTTTAATGGTAGAAACCTCATTATTAGCTTATTAAGTCAATTATTATTATTATAATTATAATTATTATTATTATTATTATTATTATTATTATTATTATTATTATTATTATTATTATTATTATTATTATTATTATTATTATTATTATTATTATTATTATTATTATTATTATTATTTTCAGTAAAATGCATTCACAGCAAACGTTTTAACAACCAGGCTTTATGACATATAAAACAGACCAAGTCCTTTCATATGCACGAAGGAGCTCTTCACAGAGAGCTGCAGTCTCTATAAAAATGAACTATTTCCCGCTTTGCAAACTGAAAGAGTCATTCACAAAGACGGATACCAATGCTGCAGGCTGCCCTTTATCACACATCACAAACACATAGAGCCTCCTCATTGATTTTGACTGATTTGTCTGAAATATTTTTAAATAAACAGATTAACTTTTTTGTCAGACAAGTGGGACTTTTTCTTTCTCTGAAATTTTAATCAATTTTGATGAAATATTATTTGAAGGCCACAGCAGCTCACAAATTGTGAGTCAGATGAGTAATACAACTGAATCATTATCAATTTTCTATGCATATCAGAAGGCTACTATACACAACACAACACAAGGATGAAAAAAACCCCACCGGTGATTAAATCCTTCAACAGGGCAAGTCATGTTTTCACACTGCAGAAAAGCTGGCGCACACACATGCGCACACACGCCCCGAGAAGTTGTGATTTCCGCGCTCCAGCCTCCCTTCACAGGAGCCTTTTCTTTGGAGAGGGACCCGCGGTCGCTTCCCTTTACAAAACAGCGGCAGGGCCCCTTTTGTCCGAGCTGGGACCCCAGACCCATCATTAGCACTGATTACCGCTGACCAGTTTGACAACCTTATTGACTGCGAGACAGACTTTTTCAACTGGTCTCCCGGCCGTGCTCACACTCAAAAGAAACGGAAATATTTAGCTTTTTTGTCCCAGGAGTTTGAAAGAGAAGCAGCAAAAGTGGCTACAAAAGAAAGGGGAGAAGAAAAAGAGGGAGAAAAAAGCCCACGAAATCCCATTTATGCTTCCTCTTTCCATCCACGCAGAGTGGCTTCTGCTTTGTTCAGGCTCAAAGGCTTTTGTCTGTTTCATAAGTTACTGTAGCCTGATTAGTAGAAAATTTGGGGGAACCAGGTGGGTGCCACATGAAATGAAAGCCTGGAAATTACATTCTCATTCAGTTTGCGTCTGCCATTTGATCCCCTTTGTTTCCATGTTTAAACGTTTTCTTTTAA
Source organism: Cololabis saira (assembly GCF_033807715.1). NCBI lineage: Eukaryota > Metazoa > Chordata > Actinopteri > Beloniformes > Belonidae > Cololabis > Cololabis saira. The sequence continues at coordinate 22,506,421 of NC_084602.1, forward strand.
TTCTTCTAATCCTGAAAAATCCCCCCACATATTTGAATTTCGAGGGATGCTGCAAATAAATGCCAGCTACAGAAGAAAAAACAAACACACTAACTAACAGAAAAGCTGAACAGAATAAAAGCTGATGCTCCACACCTGAAGAAAATCTCGAATTTATCCATTATAGGTGCCATTGCTTTATGTTAATTGCAAGATTAATTTGGGTCTGATTGCTGATGTCTTGGGAAAACAGACACATGGACGTTTTAAGGAGCCTGTTTTTGTCTGTCCTGCTGCATGTGCAGTATATAAACCCAGGTCTGCAATCTGCTGTGTTTTGATCTCTGTGATCTCTCCCGCGGATCATCCGGGTTAGTGAGCCGGCCTCTCCGTGACCTCTCGCTGTCACCCTGCATTACAGGACTCAGAGGATGTTGGCCAATTAGACCTCGCACTAAAACGTGTCAGTGAATGCAGCACCGTGGCATTATAATCCAAAAAATGCTTCTCTTAATGAAAACAGCCTGGAGGATTCTTTATCAGCATAATGATATTAATATTTTCACCATTTTATTAAGACGTTTGTATTCCCCGCCCCAGGCAAGTCAATAAAAAAAGAGACTAAACTCTAAACTTTCTTGATCAACAATAATTTTATTAAGTTATCTTTAATTTTTTCTTTTGCTGAAACACAATTTCACTAAAGCGCGCATGCTCAACAGGTTTACCTGTGTACAAGGTAAGTAGTAAAAACACCAAGCAAATGAATATGAAACTCGAAGAGACAGTAGAGCAGATCGTTTTAAATAAGCAAATAAACATTATTTAAAAAACCTTAAAGTAAAAATATCACAGTTCTTTTCAACATGAAATACCCACAGAGAACAGCAGGTTAGGCGAGTTTGGATGACCTCATCCCTTTTCCTTTCTTTCTTTTTTACTCTTTTATTTGTCTTCTTTTTTATACGTTTCATCTCAAAGCATTATTAGTCCGTGAAATGTGTTTTGTCCTTTTTCAGTTATCCACACATGGGTAAACACCCAAATGAAAGTATAGGCCTAAAAGAATATGGGTGGGAAGTCCGACGCACACCACCGATCCCCACGCCATGTTTTGGCAGCCGTCAAAATATCAGTTTGTGTGTGTGTGTGTATGCGTATTTGTGTGTGTGTGCGTGTGTTTCTTTTCTTTTAAGCTCAATGCAGGCACTGTTACTTGTTTCACTAGATTGTCTTTCACTCATCAGCCTCCGTTCTGCCCGTCAGATGTCACATTCACTGTCACTGGAGGTGATGGAGATGGCCGAAGCGGCCGCTTTGCTGGACAGACTGGCCTCCGGACTGGACGAGTTCCCCAGGCGGTCCACGGTGCCGTCCTCGTCCGCCAGGGAGCGAACCGAGCCACCGGACAGGACCTGCTGCTGTAGCCTGCAGAGGACGGGGACAGGGATGTCAGGCATACACATATGGCTCATCAAAATTATAGGCCACTGTATCTTTCTTCAAATTCAAAAATAAGTGGGGAAAAAAATAGCAGTTTAATTTTTTTTTTTTTTTACAATTCACAAGAAATAAAGTAAGACACAACAGTAAGCATTACTTTGAATATGTCTTTGAATAAGCTGAGCACACACAATTCTGGGGGCTTTTGTATTTTGTTTCCTTCACATATATTATAGGACACGATAATATATGATAAGTTGTTGCCCCAGAAAATCTATTTGTGCAATTCAGCGTCATCAAACACGAGCAAAAGCAGTGTGCTTTCCACTTAATTTGGCCTTTCAATGGATGAATGTTGCTGCATTACATATCTTGCAGAACAATTTACAATATGTTATCTGTATTTTTATTGCTGTTATGTTATGTAGATCTAAGACAACTAATTTCCCTCAAATGTTAATATGAATATTTTCCAGTATTATGTTCGTTACAAAGGACTAAAAATGATCCACTCATACTGATTCACAATAATCCAATTTCAGAGCACCGCTTCTTTTTTTTCTTTTTGTTTTTTCCATGGTCATTTGTCCTGGCTGATAGTTCAACAATGCCCTTATGAACCCTAAAATCAGCATTTAGTCTACAAGAAAAAGTCAGGATTAGAAATGTAATAAAAAGAGCGTTTGTGCAGGGTTAATTGGCCAACCTGCTTTGTTTTATTAAAGTGAATGTTTGCCCAAATGCACGAAATGCGAATCGGGCATGTTTTTATTTTCTCCTTTGCTAAGAAAACATGTCAAGGATGCAAGAAGCTCACCTGTTTTTCGCAGCCGCCGCTCTGTCTCTTTGTCTGCGGTTTTTGAACCAGTTTCCCACTTGTGTGGGTGTAAGTCCAGTAGCCTGTGCAAGCTCTCTCTTTTTACTGGGATTTGGGTAGGGGTCCTGCAAATACCATTCTCTCAATAAGTGCCGGGTTCTCTCTTTGAAGCAGTGGGTTTTCTGCTCCCCATCCCATATGGTTCTGGGCAGGGGGAACTTCTTCCGCACCCTGTACTTGTCCACCGGCCCCAGCGGGCGGCCCCGCAGCTTCTCCGCCTCCTGGTAGTGCGCCTCCAGCCACAGCGCCTGCAGCTTCGTGTGCGACTCTTTGGTGAACTTGTGGTTCTCCAAGATGTGGTACAGTTCGCGGAAATTACCGGTGTGGAAGGCGACGACGGCCCGGGCCCTCAGCACCGACTCGTTCTTGTTGAGGACCTCGCAGGCCGCCGGCGCCACCGGCAGCGACCAGAGGAAGCGGCCCAGGCGCTCCACGTCCCCGCTCTCCTCCAGGGTCTCGCAGACCCCGGCGACCTGCTGGGGGCTGAAATTCAAGATGGGCAGCTGAAACATGGAGGCTTCTCCACTGTTTCCCTCTCCCCCTCCTTTCTCCTTTCCGTCGGTCCTCCTCCGCGCCCGCGACTGCCGCGCGTAATTCTCTCCAAAAAAGCAATCCAAGACAACCGAAAAAAATAAGGCAATCCCCAAAGTTACCGAACCAATCGTCTGGGCCAACCGTGGAAAATCAGCAAACAGCAAGCGCCGCGGAGGAGGGACGATGCTGAGCGGGGGCCGGCTACCGCATCCTCGGGCTGGGCAAACTTGACCCAGCAAAAAAGGGCGAAAGATGCAGGGGAAATTCAAACCTGCTTTGGTGGCGTGGTCTATTTTTCAAGATAGTCTGAGATAGAAGGTAGGAAAGAATTAAATCCGGAGCTCAGATGTATTTTTAAAGGGGGAGAAAAAGCCAGTCAAGCCCCCCTCCGATGATTTCCTATTGGACTTGGCAGATTGGCTGCCTCGTTGCCATGGATGCACGTCAATCTCTGTCAAGTTCAGCCAATCAGGCGGAAAGGAGATCTCAGCACCTCCCTTTTCAGAAATAATATAAACATTTTGACCTTTTTTTGCTGCACGTCTTCAAACGTTTAGCTGCCCCGCCGTGCTTCCCGAACACCCCGCGCCTTTGTGATTCTGCGGGCGGTGTTAAAGACACGCTCTTCAGCCTGCGCGCTGAAGTGGCAGCGCGCACAGACGCGCTCAGCCCGGTCTGCCTTCAAAGCGCTTTAAAGGGGCTTTACACAACAAAGTGACACATCTCCTAAGACTGTAAACTGCACTCCTGCCCTGAGGTAAAAAAAACAAAACAAATAAAAAAAACAACACAAAACCAGCTGATCATATCATAAAACTGAGAAAATATTATTTTTAATATGCACTAATTATGATCATTTTAATTCAGTATCACTACATTTTATCCAGTCTAACCGACGCTGTAATTCTGTAAAATAAGTAAATACAATTAATTAAAAAACACTGTCTGTCTTGTATTATAAAAATACATTCATCAATCATGAAACCAAATTTCAACCTGCGTTAGCGTATTAAATCATAGGCCGTTTCAGATGTGGAAATAATACAAGAGGAGATTCTATTTCAACAAGAGTGTAAATGTGGTGCCAATTCATTTTTCCAACCTTGAGCTACTACCAGATTAATAATGATTGAAATGATTAAAAACATTGTTTAACTTTAGCCATTGTATTTATCTTAAACCATCTCAGCGCATGAGTGATGATGGTCGTCGCTTCTCATTTAGGAGAGGACACGAAAATAAATGCAGTTAAAGGACAGAAAACATTATGATACTATGCCACGGATGAGCTGTAACTGTATTTTAATTTTATTTGTATTCACAGAAGATCCCGCTCTATCCGCGGTGGCATGCAGCACAACGGCGCACATGCAAGAGGGGGTGCGGTATAAGAGGCAGAAATGAGAGAAATATGTGTGTATATATAGGATTATCATTGCCCCGCCAGGCTACTCGGGTTTTAGTAGGCTATCAGACACACTCCGTTTTGTGCACAGGCTGATTTAGTAAATAAGAGGGCGGATAGATAGCGCAGATGGTTTGAAGTGTCGGGTCAGATTATTTCATGGCTGGATACAGTAGTAAAGTTCATTCTGACGGAAAAGGCTGATATTATTTTCAGAGATACCCCCACTCTCTCCCCTCCCACACACAGACGCTCACACGCTCTCCCTCCATCTACTTCTCCGTTCTGTGGACGCGCGCACGCACGCGCAGTCTGAATCCCCTTTGGGATTTTTTTTTTCATGAATAGGCTTTTGATGCAAGGTTATGAAACGGCTTCTGTACATAAAAATTGTGCATTTTCTCGCTGGTCTACTGGAGGCCGCATTTTCATGAGCCTCCAGTTCGGAGTCACTAATAACGAATTTGCGCGTCAACAATTAACAACGACGGCGCCTATTTGTTTATCAGAAATATAACTAATTTTGACACATGAGTGGTAAATACTATATATAACCAGTAGTGGCTATAACGGAGGTGCTTGCAGGATAATTTCACTTGTGTCTTTCGGGGGCCGCAACATTCAGCCTTATTCTAGCACCAACGGGTCATAAATAAAGGATAAGACCCTTCATCAGATGAAGCAGGGCAAGTAAATTCTAAGGGGGCACGACAAGGTGCTGATCTGAAATATTTAGCTGCGTGTAAATATTTCATCCCTGCAGGCTTCCAGTCCCAATCTGAATTTACAAGGTCTGCAATATCCTTCCTCGAGGAAGCGCACATCAATTAAACATGTGCGAGTTTTGGATCTCTTAAACGGAGGGCTGCAAAAAACAATTGTAGACCATGCTGTGTAAGTAACACGTCTAGCTCTTATATGCTATCTTTAAAAATTCATAAAAGACAAAAAAAGAAGGTCTGGACACCGTTTTTTTCCCTCCTGCATGTGAAAATAGCCTGCAAATAAACTTTTCAATTCGTATTGATTAGTGATTGCTGGCAGGCATTGCGACATGACCTCCCTCTTCTGTTCCATGTATTGCATGCTGCTATCATTTATATATCTCCTGAAAAGATGAATGTTTGGCTGGAGTGATATACAGTAGGGCCTACTATATCCCACTCATGAGTCCAGGCCTGTCTCTGTGTCAGCATGAGACAGGCCTCCTGACACCAATATCCCCGCACATTCAGCACAGGAACACAGTGGATCTTATTCAAACATGACGATTTCTTCTTTCTCTTGTCCGTTTACTTCATGCATCATACCATCTCTGCTCTGGCTCTCTCTCTATCCTTTTTTATTAGTGTATGCATTGCACCATCTTTTTGTGCATATATATATGTATATATATATATATATATATATATGTATATATATATATATATATATATATATATATATATATATATATATATATATATATATATATATATATATATATATATATATATATATATTGCTTTACAAATATGCAAATATCTACTATAATTGAATTAGGCACAATTAATTTCAATCAATTTATTTTTATTTCAATTGAGAGACTACAAAACTAGCAGTGAAAAAAAAATCCAGATTGTTGCTGTGATTTTCAATTTAGGTTCTAATGAAACCGAGTGTTATGCTCCGGAGGAGCACAGTGGTTATTTATTTTTCATAAACAGATTAAAAGCCAGATATTAACTGCACAAAGTCGTCGTGTTAACAGAAATGGAAATCTTTCATCACCTTCACCAGTGAAAGCTTTGTCTGCCATTTCCAAGGTGAAAGAGGATGGTTCAGTAATATTAATTATCTTCATATGATGGAAAAGGGATTCATCTTTATACGTTTGCATTCATTTCAACAAATGCTCGATATCCTATTTTGTTGTGTTGTGGCAATTGCTGGTGGTTTTGAAGCCACATAAAGCAGTGGCTGCTTTGCCAACTTACAGACTCAACACTTTAGTTTTAGAGCATCTTTGGTGATGTGAGGAAGTTTGCATGGGGTTGAACAGCACCTCAGTGACAAACAGCACACTGAGAACTACAAGTTGAAGACAGCAACATGGAGGTGTGGTGCACCCTGCTGCACACCACTGCTCACTTTCTTTTCAGTCTATAATAAGAGTGCATTTACTTTTTGTTATGATTAGCATGTAGCCGTGCCGTGACTTGCCCAGGGCAGAGGGATGGAAGGAGCAGGGAACGTTACATGTGAACAGGCTGGAAATGACCCAGATTCCCTGGGATCACTGGAGCAGACGATACGCTACAGGAGCCAGTCACCAACAGCCATACCTCCACTATCTCGTACAGACCTACAGCACCTCCAGTATCCCTATCCATCCACCCTGCCCGTTCTGCTGCTCTTCATTTCTATAAGCCCACTGAGATGTATGCAAACACGAGCACAGACACGTGAGAAACCATGAATTTTACTGGTAAACGACCGATCATTTGTGTTAACTTATCACGGTGTCTTTTTAAGGAATAGGGAGAAGGAAGGAAGTGAAATAAATCAGTGCCACATGATGCTAGTGACTTCTGTTAATTATCTGAGGCAGGTAGGCACTTCAGTTTGACAAAGAGAAAGGTTGGAAACCTTTCAATTCTTTTCCTCGGCTGCAGTGTTTTGATTTCTCTCAGGAGTGTTGTCCGCTGTCTTGTTGCAGGATTAACTTTCCAATTAAGATATCATGTCAGCAACGTTACCAATGACCCCGGGATGACCCGGACGTATTTAAAAGGCTTGTATCATGTAGTGAGACTTAAAGAGAAGTCTCTTCACTCATATACTGCCACGTGCTCCACTGTGACAGAAGGGTTAAGCTAAAGCTCTCTCTGAGTTGTGTTTCAGACCCATTTGCCCTCAGGGCAGCACTAGCTTTCGACGCTGCATTTAATCTGTGGATTTGTGGTAACAGAGAAGACTTCTTATCCACTGACCCATTGGCCCCTAGTGTACATAATCCAGTGCCTTTCAGTCACACAGCTCTGCTGACATGGACGGGGGAGAGCTAGAACGCTGCAGCAGCAGCGTGGGGGCGCACACACATGGTCAGTCCTGCTCTGACACACATACCATCCCCTCAAGCTTTTGTTTCACAGGGTATCTGCCGCACAGCTAAGCCAGAACACAGTTTTAATAATCAGTGGACATGATAATTGACCTTATATCCAGCAACCAAATTCACTCTAGCATAGATTAAAGAATGCATTTTTCCATAGTGCTTATGTCAGAACTGTGATACGGGCAACAGCACTGACTATTCACACTGGAGTGTGGGTTTGTTTTCCAGTGTCAATGTGAACATTTGTATTTTACAAACAGATCAGCTCAGAATGTACACAGTAGTGGGGGCAAACAAAAGCATTGCACCTAGGTCAAAGAGATTTTCTGTTGTGCAAATCTCTGCAGTGCCATTGCATATTACAAAAGGGTTTACCTACCATCTGTGGCCTGTAATTGTAAGTTCATTGCATTCTGTTATTGTCATGCCTCATAAAACACAGATCCAGCATTGCGGGTCTTTCAGAATCACAATGTTCCATCTAACTTGCAGGTTGCAAATGTGAGAAAGGGGTTGCATTTGGCTGTAGTAAACAAACAATACAGTGAGAGTGGACCTCCAATCCTTGGCAGAAAGCCATTAGTAATACCTTGAAACCTACCCTTTTTTTCCTTCAAAAACACATTTGTGGAACATGTTATAGAGTGCATGCAATTATTACATCCATTCCACCCTTGAATGCAGTCAATTTCTGTCCAGATAAAGGGCTAAATGAAAGTAGGGGGGAAGTGTACGCAGCACACCTCACTGTTTTATGTAGCTTAGGTTTGTGAGTGTTTTATGTAAGAGGCACAGCAACAGAGCAGAAATTGCAAATGAACAAATACATGGCTTTTCCTATAGCACTTGAATGACAAAGTGACAGCATGTTTGAAGAAACTCTTTATTGTCAGAGCCCGAATGCCAAGCAAGTAATCGTTAACAGTCATACGCACCATGTGAAACAGAAATTGACCGCACAAGTAGGTGATTTCCATATATAAATACCCACAAAATTGTCACCCAGTGGGTGCTTTTGTTTTCATTCAGTCACTTGTTTTCAGTCATACTGAATATCAAGTGTAACACTGAATAAAAGCCAGTGGCCCAGAGTGTGGTATTTCTTGAGTAACAATACAAAGGTCTGGTTGTAAAGCGTAATTAATATGTGAAAAGATATTCAATTATTGATATTGGGGAAAAAAAGAAAAAAGCATAGGCCTATGTACTGCAAATACAGGGTCTCAAAAGTGGTGGGATGATTGAAAGCTTAGTGTTTGGACCATTCTATGCAGCCACCCACACACGATCTTTGTCTGACTTTATCACACTTTTGAAAACATGAGGCCAGCAGAAGATAAAAACACAAACTCACTTTTCTCTCTTTTAATCTGAAACATCAATACTGCCAGCATTAGAGGACGTTTCAAAACATTCATGCTTTCTATGTGAATACTGAATACTACAGAGCAGAGCTCTTTCATGTTTTGTGGTGTTTCAGTTCTGCCTGAAAAGAGTCTCACATGTCCTCTCTCTACTTTTTTATATTCCCATACTGGGAACACTGGTCACTCGCTCCAAACAGCAAATAAATAAATTAAATGGGGGCCAAAGAAGAGAGCAAGAAAAAAAAGAAGAATACTGTCCATGTCATCGTATCTTGACGACACCCAAAGGTGACAGGAGTCAAAACTCATCACGGTCAGGAGGTCCTGTGGCACTAGGGAGCTACGTGATGCGTGAGTCAGGGCACAGGTCACGACGCCACAACCCTGCCGCCTGGGCCTCACCTCCACTTCACATTGTCTAAGAGGCTCCGCTCCTCCAAGTCACGGCACACACACACACACACACACACACACACACACACACACACACACACACACACACACACACACACACACACACACACACACACACACACACACACACACACACACACACACACACACACACACACAGACAGAGAGCTGTCAATAAATGTCTTCTAGCATCATACTTTGCTCTTTTGTCTGTACTAGCACAGCCTTTTCAACAGTGACATTTACACATATCTGTTTAGTGTAACGTGCGATATGTGAGTGTGGACACTTTGTCGTTGGATTTATTTCATGTACTTATTTGTATGTATTCCCCTAAAATCACTTAGATAGATTCAGGAAATGTGAAATAAAAAACACATCTTAAGTATCAATTAGCTGATGAATTACAAAGAGACGATGACTTCAGCTTGAGGTAAGAATTCCCTTATAGTAAACTGTACACTCCTAATACACCTTCGTACAGCGATCAAAAAAATGTCTTTAAGTTGAAAGATTTTTATTGAACAGTGAATTTGCTTTGAGCCAGAGTGTATTGGTGGCAGCAGATGAGCACCAACCTGTGAGCTGCAGCAAGGCTGACACCAGAGCGAAGCCTCTGCTTACAAGGCTGCACGACTGCACTCAGGGACTACGGAAAACTGATATGCTTTATTCAGCTAAGGCTGGTATTATTATCGTTCTTATTTTTTTTGTTTTTTTGTTTTTAACAGTGTGCACTACAAACAGCAGAACACATCAGGGAAAGAGATCAGTTTATGGATTACTGCAAAAGGAGCACCGACTCAAAATGCAGGAGTTGTCTCTACTATGAGGTTTCTGGACTCTTAATGTCTGTCAGTTGTGCTTTATTGATGGCTTATGTCAAATGCCATTCTGACAGAGCTCATTAGAGTGAAGGGAATCGTCTAGGTAGAGGCAGAAGAAGGCAGCGCTGCCGTGCTGCCTGATCACTGTGTGCACGAAGCTCACCGCCGTACCTAGAGGGTGATGCCTCTGACAGGAGTTAGCTGAGAGGGCTGTGTGTGAGAGAGATACAGAGCGTGGGGTGAGGGGGAGCAACGCAGTGCAGAGGGGAAGTATGTGTGCATGTGTTGATGTCATTGCTTGAGCTAACGGGTGTCACTGAGCAGGTCCCCGCTTGACGCCAGGACTCCAAACCCAACTGACAGGCTGACAGTCATCTCACTTTCGCTACTCACACATACTCAAATATTTATCTGTGTGCAGCCCTCTCCGTGCACTGCACAGCATCAGCAGTCTTGTGCTACAAGGACAAGGCCCTGTGGAGATTTCAGGGACCTTGAGAAGATGAGTCAAATTATTTCCTCGCTGGTTCCCGTTCTTCTCTGCTGTACAGCCAATATGACCCTCCAATACCTTTTAAGAAGACCAAATTGTGTAATTTTACTTGTAAGCTAAGCTGTCACTTGTTCTTCCTTCCTTTCCTGGGAGCAAGAAATTCCACATACTTACACACCATTATTCAGTTATTCTTTCCTAATAGCCAGTGGGCTAAGCATAATACTACTTTAAACAGCTGAATCCATATGTGCTTTGGCCAGCAGCATTGCTGATGAGCTCAGACTGTTATGTGACATCTCAATATACTGATTAAAAATGCATGTTTGGAGGGCAAGCAGAGGGGTGCTCCGGGTGCTCCTGCCAGGGAAGATTAAGTCATCCTACTTAACAGACATGCTGGGGATTGGGGTCAATGTAAATGAGAAAGCTGTAAGAGACAACAGTAGATTTTCCAAAGAATGCAAATTTATAATATCACAGAAAAGAATATTTGATATGAAATAACTGACATGACCATTGACAGACCTGGCTGCCAGGGTCTATACAGCGCCACTAATTTGAACATACACCAAACCAAGCAAAGTTTGTGTTTTAACTCAGGGCATGGAAAAGAAAAGAAAAAAACATGCACTGGTTGAATTGATGCATAAATGATTAATACATGACTAAAACATGAGCATCATACCCAAGACTTTGGTATTACCACAGCGTGGAGGCTGAGTCAGTAAAACTTCTGGCAGGATGTTCTGATCCAGGAGGTTGGATGGCGGAACTCAAAAGAGCTGCCAATCTGATCAGCCAAAACCAATGTCCATGTTAGATTTGCCCCGAGCTGATCAATAACCGCTGATTCGTCTTCCAGAAACGCTGCCACACCTGTTCGTTCATAGACAAAACCAAGCAGCGACAGGAAAAACTCACATTTCAAGACGATATCATGAACATTCATTATAAAAAAATAAAATAAAACACAGATTAACTAACTCTATTAACAAGGAATACCTCTCCCTTTAATCAATACTTGACATTTTTGTCTTAGTTGAATAAAACATGTATAAACAATATGATCTGACTCAACAGGTTAAATTAAAAATAAGGAAAGGAGTCACCTCTGTCACTGAAAACATTTAAAAGTCCCTGAAACAATGAGAAGAATTACAGATGCGCAAACACTTTGTGTGTCTGTAAACGTGGCGTCACTCCTTAGATATAAAACCTTTAGAAAAAAAATCTTCTTTAGAAAATTCAAGGTATATGAAAGGTTATTTATTTATATCTGACAATTTCCCAGCCTACCACAAATAAAGCTATGCTTGAGTTACTTGGGTTTGTATGCTTTCTCTTTTTCTACCTTGGTGGTTGCTGACAGTTTTTAGCATCACCGTTTGCAATGTTCCAAATGCTTTCAGAGACTCTGACTGTCATGGCCTTGTGCTGAATAATACAGCTTTACAGAGCGCAAGGGAATTTTCCTCAGGGCACAGGTGTGCTCTGATAGTCTCATAAGCCCCTGAGCGGCACAAAGAAAGAAAAGAAGCTTCCGTCAAGAAAAGGAATAGGGAGGCACAAGATGGAGAAACAGATCAACAATTGCTTCTTCATTTGGGTGTATTTGGTTTTGACCTTCACAAATGCGACACCGAGGGGAGAAATCAAAAATCCAGATGACCCTGAATCACTATGCCTTGGCAGGCGGTGAATGAATACGTTATGTTCAAAGATGTAATACATTTTCAGACAAAAGTGTGCGGGTGAAGCCTCTCAAAAATTGGCAGCACCAGCAGCCAGAGTCACTGCTTTTTATGCTTTCACATCCTTGAAAACAGAAGTTCTGCAAATATTTAAAGCAACTATAAAAAATGCAGATTGTTTCAGTAACTCAGTATGTCCCACATGTTTGTTTGGAAGTAAAAAAAAAAAAAGAAAAAAGAATCGGAATATTTTTGTAAATGAGTCCGAGATGATATATAGCTTTTTTTTGACTGTCACACGCTTGATTTTTGTGTGCATACGGTTCATGGAAAGGGTCAATGTGGCTGCTTGACATGCAGTGATTGGGTTGACAAGGTAAGTGGCCAAGCTGCTTAGTCAGACAGTCAGGAAATAGACAAGACGCTTATTAAAGAGGAGAGAAGCTGGATGAAGTGTTTGCTCAGGAAAATTCAATGAGCCTGTCAAGAAAAATCACAAAATTTCTCAGATGAGTTTTGATTGCTGAATATTTATATCTATATTTATTAAAGACTGCTACGGGGAAAAGCAGATAGATTATTTTTTCTTGTCATACTAAGCACATTAAGTAATAATTGCATATATCTAAGATTGAAAGTATCAGAGTTTCACATGAAATCTCCCGAGCAGCGAGTGAGCTGGAGCCTCTGAGAAATCCTGCCTGTCCTTGTGTGTCACTTACCAGCCACAGGAAAATCCTTTTTTTCCTTTTTCTTTTTTCTTTTTTCATTTTGCTGATAGCGCAAAGTGTCTCCATGAGGCTGATGCTTTATGTCAGATTCTATACTAACCGGTGCATTAGAAAAGAGTGGATCCACCTCCACTTTCTCCCATAACAGCATTTTTACTCGACCATAAGATTTTTAAGTATCGATGCAGTTGAAGGCCTGATGACTAAGTTCCGAGTGGGTGCTACGCAAGTATTGTAGGGTAGTAACTTCATGGTTTGGTCTTTTTGTTTTTCGTCATTTGATTTGTTTGTTTTGTCTATTTTCTCTCCATTTTATTATCCACACTTCAGCAATGAGGAGAGCCAGACAAGTGAATCGATGGGAGGGTGCAGGAGAGAAGAAGCAGGCGGGGTTGGAGGTGGAGGTGGAGGGGTGGGCTACACAGGAAGAAAACAAAACAAAAATACACAAGGAGTGCCAAGCTCTGAAAACTGGCATGCTGCAGTTGTATGTCAGTCACCTAGCAACCAGTCTTCCCCATCACTTACCCCCCGCTTTTCCATCTCCCGCTGCGCTCTCTAATTCAACAAATCTGCTCAAAATGTATGGCTGCTCCTCTAACAAAACACATTCTGCGCTGGGGGCTAAGGATGTGGGCCTCCGCTGAGCACGCCACTCAGCTGCCCATTGACCACCAGGGCCTTTCTCTGCACACACTGAGGAGCGAGAGACAAAGACCCTGAAAGCAGGGGTACCTCCACAGAGAAAACATTTGCTTGTAATTGTGTTTGACTGCATAATGAAAATGATGTTCTTTTTAAATTTGGGCTTGTTAAGGCCACACTATTTTCCTCTGGTCACCTGATTATTGTAAAGAACCAAACCCTCACTTGCCCTATGGGCCACAAGGAGGGGAAATATTGAAAATGGTCCAAAGACCTTCCCTCTCTTTACTTTAACCCCTCTTGTGTTTCAAGGGTTCTCTGGTAAAAACATAAATATGTGGAATCTGTTCATTACAGGATGGAAGAGTATGCTAGAGAGAGTCCTTTTTTGATTTTTTTTATTTTCCAGAGAAAGGATAATGACAGAGACACACACAGACACATGTACACACACATACACAAATAGGAGCGCAGCCATGCTTGCCCTGAGATCTGAAGCATTGAGAAGGTTAGCATTCCTGGTCCTACTTCAGTGAAACAGACCATTAGTGGAAGCACCAGGCTAGCGCCCAAAAGAGCGCTTCAATGGACACATTCACATCCAGTGATTATTTGCACTTTTTAGCCTCCAATTTCCTGTTTTATTTTGTCTGCTTGCCACATTCATCTGCCTTTCTACTATTTCTCCTCACTCCTCTCCCATGGCAAAGGTGAGAAGCATTCAGGTGAATATCTGAGCCTGGAAGGCTGCACTGTGCCATAATATAAGTCCTGTAAAAAAAAAAAAGAAGAAAAAAAAGAGGCCTATTAAAGCATTTCTTCTGTAACTCTCTTGTTACTTTCCTATATTATTTCAGTCATGTCACATCCTATTTATGTCAGAAGCTGATGCGCCTTTTAACCCCTCAAGGTTTCCATTAACTTCCCCTTATGGACATCTATTCAGTGATTTAATTGGTTAAAGGAAGGGTCCCACGCTACAATCATGGTCTGGACTTTGAGAAAGCTCGTGTCGTCCAAGAGGTCGCAGGTAAGGATTAAACACGCTGACCTTTACACATTGATGTTCAGGCTTGGGTGTTTTGTTGGGGATCGTGAACTGGTGACTTCTAAATAAGCTGCAGCACTTATTTTTCATCAGAGTCCTTTACTGCTCCTGTTATTAAAACTCAAACCATTTGTACAATTTGTTGACTTATGAGAACACTGTGATATTGCCAGACATTCAGAAGTTGTTTACTGCTTTACCAGTCACCATCATATATTTCCAATATTTGAACCAGGGCTAGATTGCAAGATAAAAGTAATCCGTCATGTACGTTCATATTCAAACACCAAAGATAACACAATAGGTTAAAAAAAATTTCAAAGAGGTGCTGATGCAACTTTATGATCCTGGAGATTGTTAAATCTCATATTTTGTCTCCTGTATTCCTATCACTAAGAGCTAAACATTGGCAGTGCATCACAATCACTATACTCTCAGTCCAATCAGACATGTTTTCATGTTCGTGACTATATTACTACAAATAGTTATATCATAGGAAATTCTATATAATTAATGCATTTCCATCATATAACAGATTCATGCACTCCCAGCTATTGGAGGCGCACATATTTGTAAAATAGCATCAAAAAATGTCACCGCTGGGTTGGGGGGCCATGTAAAAATTCTTTTCATAGGGCTCAAAATGCCTAGCGGTGCCCTTGACTATACACACCAAATACATTCAAAAAATGAATCAATGCCTGTCTGAAACAGAGTCAATAACTTCCAAACATCATAACCTTGTTAACTGTGTAATTTTATTGTATAATGATTTTATATTACATTGCTTCAATGTTAGTAAGAAATATATACAATACATGTTTAAAAAGGAAATTATTTTGCTTCTGCCAACTCCAGTGAATTGAATCCATGGTACATTTGAGTGCTTCTATTATATTTGTGCAAAAACAAAATCCTGTGAATATGACATTGCCATGTTGTGTCCGCCGAGTTGAAGCATTGTCTGCAATGGCTTTATACAACCGCATAAAGGGTACAGTTTAGGTATTTATCTGGAAAAATCTGCCTGAGTATAAACAGTCATATCACTAAAACTGAAAAACAGAATAAATTATGATTTTCATTTTTTTGTCTCTTTTCAAACAAAAAGGCAAAAGATTTTCAAGGTCTTGATGTTGCAGTGTGAGTTTTTGTAGCTCTTCTGTTGTTGTTTCTTCGTTTTTGTTTTGGGTGAATGGCCTTAAAAGTTAAGACTGATAAAACCAACAACCTTAAGAATGTATTTTGAGCTCTGGGAAACTTAAATGGGCCTTTTGGAGAGACCAAACAATTCATTGGTTTATACTGTATATCTCCACAACCCTCATTTGGAGCTGATGAGGCTGATGATTTCACACGCCGTTATGAGCAAATCAACGCTGTCATTCCAGCATCTTCTGTGATGTTGGGACTGAGCAGGTGTAAAGACGCGAGGGGTGTGAGGGGGTCACACAAGACTCACTTAAGTTGCTGGATGGTGTCAGACTAGAGTGGCTTGAGGGTCTGCGGTAACACCCTTCCCACTAAAGATTAACAACTTTCAGCACCACATTGACAAAGCCTTCTTGCTTCCTCTTTTTCTTTCTTTCTTTCTTTCTTTCTTTCTTTCTTTCTTTCTTTCTTTCTTTCTTTCTTTCTTTCTTTCTTTCTTTCTTTCTTTCTTTCTTTCTTTCTTTCTTTCTTTCTTTCTTTCTTTCTTTCTTTCTAAGTGTCAACAAGTGAACATGACTGCCTGGGTGGGTATTTTAGGGACTTTCACCACAAGGACCCCAAACTCTGACACCAATTAAAGAGATTATGTCTCAAGTAAAGGGGCAACTGCAGCCGTGTGTTAACGTAGCGACTTCTTTTGACAAGATTACAGGGTTTCATGCAACGGTGCATGACCTCCACAGGGTGCTGCTGCTTTTACTGAGGTACAAGCAGAAAAAAAGCTTAACAATTACTTACTACTCAGAGACACAAAATGGTTACAGATTACACTCTCACTCAAGAACAATGACAATAAGACATTTAGCAGAGGATTTTATCCAAAGCAACTTAAATCTTTTAGCAATTAGGGTTAAGGCCTTGCACAGGGGCCCAAGGTGGTTCATCTTGGTTGCCATTCCGGGGGTTGAACCTGGTCCTCCAGACCCAAGCCCACCTCTGTAGCCACTAGACTACCACTCCACAATTGATCTGCAAGAAACAGGTGTACAATGGGCTTCTTATAAAATGACAAAGTCTTGAGGCAAGACTGGAAAATGCTTGGAAGTTATAGAAGCTGTGATTGAATTAGTGAGTTGGTGTGGCCGCAGTTCTCCTCAAAAAACAGCCAAAATGCTGTTAAATCAATTTTATAAATCTTACTTTTGCAATTGAAATATAGTCTGGTTACTATAGAATGACTTTATTTTTCATCAATGATATTATACTTTTAATATTTATATGTTTTATTTCAAAACATGATAGATAAGGAATATTTTTAAAAACTGCTCAGAGGGACATCTTGTTTTTCTGTCGCTTCTTAATACTTCAAATAGCCCAAAAAACACTAAAAGTAAGAATCTCCCATGCTACTAACTGTACCCTGCGTCTATCCTCCATTTTTAGGGTTGAAATTTAACCAAACTAAATCATTTCAAGGAGGTTAACCAGAGAAATCACAACACCTTCACAAATACAGTAGCTATATGGAGCATGTAGATCAGATTTTTTTCTTCTTTTTTTCCC